>NW_027141062.1:0-627731 GCF_036365525.1 Heterodontus francisci | reverse complement strand
CACCGATACCCCACCAGTCTGAGGATAGGACACAGGGCAGTCTTTGAGGTGGATTGGGGTGGACACTGGATGAGGGTCCACCGATACCCCACCAGTCTGAGGATAGGACACAGGGCAATCTTTGAGGTGGATTGGGGTGGACACTGGATGAGGGTCCACCGATACCCCACCAGTCTGAGGATAGGACACAGGGCAATCTTTGAGGTGGAAAAGGGTAGACACTGGATGAGGGTCCACTGATACCCAACCAGCTTGAGGAGAGGACGCAGGGCAATCTTTGAGGTGGAAAAGGGTAGACACTGGATGATAGTCCACTGATACCCAACCAGCCTGAGGATAGAACACAGGGCAGTCTTTGAGGTGGATTGGGGTGGACACTGGATGAGGGTCCATTGATACCCACCAGTCTGAGGATAGGACACAGGGCAATCTTTGAGGTGGATTGGGGTGGACACTGGATGAGGGTCCATTGATACCCCACGAGTCTGAGGATAGGACACAGGGCAATCTTTGAGGTGGATTGGGGTGGACACTGGATGAGGGTCCACCGATACCCCACCAGTCTGAGGATAGGACACAGGGCAGTCTTTGAGGTGGATTGGGGTGGACACTGGATGAGGGTCCATTGATACCCCACCAGTCTGAGGATAGGACACAGGGCAATCTTTGAGGTGGATTGGGGTGGACACTGGATGAGGGTCCACCGATACCCCACCAGTCTGAGGATAGGACACAGGGCAATCTTTGAGGTGGATTGGGGTGGACACTGGATGAGGGTCCATTGATACCCCACCAGTCTGAGGATAGGACACAGGGCAATCTTTGAGGTGGATTGGGGTGGACACTGGATGAGGGTCCACCGATACCCCACCAGTCTGAGGATAGGACACAGGGCAATCTTTGAGGTGGATTGGGGTGGACACTGGATGAGGGTCCATTGATACCCCACCAGTCTGAGGATAGGACACAGGGCAATCTTTGAGGTGGATTGGGGTGGAACCTGGATGAGGGTCCACCGATACCCCACCAGTCTGAGGATAGGACACAGGGCAATCTTTGAGGTGGAAAAGGGTAGACACTGGATGAGGGTCCACTGATACCCAACCAGCTTGAGGAGAGGACGCAGGGCAATCTTTGAGGTGGAAAAGGGTAGACACTGGATGATAGTCCACTGATACCCAACCAGCCTGAGGATAGAACACAGGGCAGTCTTTGAGGTGGATTGGGGTGGACACTGGATGAGGGTCCACTGATACTCCACCAGTCTGAGGATAGGACACAGGGCAATCTTTGAGGTGGAAAAGGGTAGACACTGGATGATAGTCCATTGATACCCAACCAGCCTGAGGATAGAACACAGGGCAGTCTTTGAGGTGGACAGGGGTGGACACAGGATGAGGGTCCACTGATACTCCACCAGTCAGAGGTTAGGCCACAGGGCAGTCTTTGAGGTGGAAACGGGTAGACACTGGGTAACGGTCCACTGATACCCCACTTGCCTGAGGATCGGACACAGGGCAGTCTTTAAGGTGGAAAAGGATAGACACTGGGTAAGGTCCACTGATACCCCACTTGCCTGAGGATCGGACACAGGGCAGTCTTTGAGGTGGACAGGGGTGGACACAGGATGAGAGCCCACTGATACCCAACCAGCCTGAGGATAGGACACAGGGCAGTCTTTGAGGTGGAAAAGTGTAGACACTGCATGAGGGTCCACTGATACTCCACCAGTCTGAGGTTAGGACACAGGGCAGTCTTTGAGGTGGAAAAGGGTAGACACTGGGTAAGGGTCCACTGATAGCCCACTTGCCTGAGGATAGGAAACAGGGCATTCTTTTAGGTGGAAAAGGGTAGACACTGGGTAAGGGTCCACTGATACCCCACTTGCCTGAGGATAGGACACAGGGCAGTCTTTGAGGTGGACAGGGGTTGGCAGTCGATGAGGGTCCACTGATACCCCACCAGTCTGAGGATAGGACACAGGGCAGTCTTTGAGGTGGACAGGAGTAGACACTGGATGGTCTCGACCTGATGTTGGTCTGGGCTGATGCTGGATGATACAATCTGGACACCTGGAATGGTGACACGATGTTACACCAGCTGGGCCTTACGTGGATGGTCTTTTAGTCCAGCTCCCAAAGTAAGTGCAGTAGTTCCTGTAAAAGAGTTAAATGTGTGGACACGGTCTGTGGTGATGAGGAGGAGATCATCGACATATTGCAGAGAGCAGGAAGACTGAAAAACTCATAAGGGCCCCGGCTATACGTTTGTGTAAAATAGTGGGGTTATTATGGATCCCCTTGTGACAGACATGTCCAGGTATATCTCTGGTCCTCAGAACTAAATGTGAATTTAATTTGTTTCCCTAGTTTTACTGGGATACTCCAATAACTATTAGAGATATCCAGGGTGCTGAAGACACCCCTCCTGCTGGGAATCCGGGAGAGTAGGGTGGGTGTCTCTCAGACAACCAGGTTCACACTGGGGTGACTGAGTTGAGTTTGTGGTGGTCAATAGTCAGTCACCAGCTGCCATCCGGTTTTCTCACCGGCCAAATCAAGCAGTGAATAGTGAATGTGTCTTTGTGAACTACACCCTGGTATAACAATGATTGATGATGTCTGGAATATATGATATAATCTCAGCTCGGTATGAATACTGCTTCATGGATCATGCAATGGTCAGTTAATTTCTTCCGGTCTGCTCATGTTTCCACAGATATCTTTATGGGTTGTGAATACACTCAGGACCGACTCGAGAATCACCTGTACCTCAGGGTGATCAGAGGTGTCTGGTTCACACTCCTCTGATATTTTAATCATGAATATTGAGGGTACACTGGACACCAGAGTAGGGGTATGTTTTAATGTTCTAAAATATACAAATACAGGGATAATCAATTACTGCTGATAACCTTTGAGCACATTACTGCCCAGTAGTCCCTGTCCATTATAGAAAAGGGAGGCAGGACTTTGACATGAACTCTGTTCCCTCTCCTATACCACTGTACGATCTGATCCAGGGTTACAGATTACCCAAAAGGTGGTCGAAGGGTCACAAGCAGTTTATTGAGGAGTAACAGTTCAAATACAGCACAGTATCAGAATAGACATAGTGGACATACGACCTGTGACTGGTGACAAAGGTTTTCTGGCTATGGATCAGATGTTAGAAGCTGTTATTATGGACGTTTATAGCAGGGCACGTAGAGAAATACAAAGTGATCAAGCAGTGTCAGCTTGCTTTTGTGAAAGGAAAATCTGGTTTAACTAATTTATTGGAGTTCTTTGAAGAAATTACATGTTCTGTGGATAAAGGGGGACCGTTGGATGTAATGTAGTTAGATTTCCAGAAGACACTTGATAACGTGTCACATCAATGGTCATTGCAGAAACTAAATGCGAATGGTGTAAGGGGTAATATATTGACATGGATAGAAGATTGGCTTAGCTAACAGAGAACAGAGAGTAGGCAAAATGGGTCATTTTCTGTTTGGTAAGATGTAACGAGTCGTGTGCCACAGAGATCAGTGCTGGGGACGTAACTTTTTACAATTTATATGAATGACTTGGATGAAGGGACTCAAGGTATGGTTGCTAAATTTTCTGATGACACAAAAACAGAAAGGAACGAAAGTTGTCAAGAGGGCATAAGTGGGCTACAAAGGGATATAGGTAGCTTAGGTTAGTGGGCAAAGATGTGGCAAATGGAGGATAACGAGGGAAAATGTGGAATTGTCCATTTTATAGGAAGAATATAAAAGAAACATATTATCTGAATGGTGAGAGATTGCAGAGCTGGACGATGCAGAGGAACTGGGTGTCTTAGTGCATGAATTGTATAAGGTTATTATGCAGGTACAACAGGCAATTCGGAAACTAATCCAATGTTATCATGTATTACAGAAGGAATTGAATACAAAAGTATGGAGGTTATGTTTCATTTATACAGGACATTGGTGAGACCACATCTGGAGTTCTGTGTAGCTTACTGGTCTCCTTATTTAAGGAGGATGTAAATGTGTTGAAAGCAGTACAGAGAATGTTTACTAGACTAATACCTGGAATGGGTGGGTTGTCTTATGAGGAAAGGTTGGACAGGCTAGGCTTATATCATCTGGAGTTTAGAAGATGAAAAGGCGACTTGATTGAAACGTAAGATTCTGATTGTGGGATAGAGTAGGTGAGGGCGACAGAGAGAGAAACAGAGAGAGAGAGAGAGAGAGAGAGAGCTCAGCTCATCTGCTGCTGAAACCCTCATCCATGCGTTTGTTACCTCGAGACTTGACTATTCTAACACACTCCTGGCTGCTCTCCCACATTCTACGATCTGCAACCTTGTGGTCATCTAAAACTCTGCTGCAATCTTCTAATTTACACCAAATTCTGTTCACCCAACATCCCTGTGCTCACTGACCTACATTGGCTCTTGTTTCGGTAACACCTCAATTTTAATAGTCCAATCATGTGATCAAATCCCCTCATGTCCTCACCCCTCTGATATCTCAATCCCCTGTCCATTTCCAATATTCCTGAAACTTGTTAATCTTAAAGCCTTTTTAAAGTTCCATTTTTAAAGTGAGTTTCTTTCCCTCTTTCTCTCTCCCTGCCCACACATTTCATCTCTCCTGCTCTACTGGTGCTGCGGAAGTTTGGATCCACAAAATGGTGTGAGCTGTACTGCCGGTCACATCCAGCACATTGTACAGGACACCCAGGCTGGCCGGGGTGATAGCGTGGGTGTAACCTGTGTGTGTCTGTAGTGTGAGGAGGGGTCTGAATTGACGTCAATCAGTCATTCCAGCAGCTTTGATGTACGTCTTTGAAACTTGGTCTGTGCATGTCCACTGACCACCTGTGTTAGTCATTCTCAGCTGAACATACATTCAGCAGCATAAGGAATCCCTTCTAGTGTTATTTAAAAGGACCAGGCATCCAACTTACAGGTGAGGGGCTTTTGACTTACTTCTGCGATTGTAAAGTTAGTGGAGGTGCTGTGGATGGTTTTCTGGAGGTGTGTTGTGAGCTGCTGCACACATTCAGGGAGGATAGAGGATTTGGTAACCCAACTGTGGACAAGGTATGTGGACTGTAGTTACAGTGTCTCTGGGTCTGTTACACGACCAACAAATAGAGCGGAGGCTGCAAATAGGGAAAGCTCTGTAAAGTGGGAGGAGTAGGGGGCTCTGCCCTACCCACCCCGGGTTCTACAAGAGCAAAAAAAGCAGTGGTCCTAATACCGAGCCCGAGGGAACACCACTGTCTACTCCCATCGAGTCTGAACAACAACCTTTCACCACTTCTCTCTGTTTACTGTTCATTAGCCAATGTTATATCCACACTGTCACTGTCCCTTTAAACCATAGGGTTCAGATTTCCTAACCTGTCTCTTGAATGTCACTTGATCAAACACCTTTTGAAAATCCATATCTATAACTTTAATCAGACCACCCTCAGCAACCTTCTCCATTGTTTTATCAAAGAACGCCATCAAATTTAACTCAGCACCACCGCTCTCCACTCCTCCACTGTTGTTAAATTATCAGACTGCTTATCCGACATCCAGTACTGGATGAGCAGAAATTTCCTCCAATTAAATATTGGGAAGACTGAAGCCATTGTTTTCACTCCCCACTCCAACTCTGCTTCCTTGCTATTGATTCCATCCCTCTCCCTGCTAACAATCTGAGATTCAGACAGTCTGTTTGCAACCTTGGTGTCACATTTCACCACAAAATGATCTTTAACCTCATTTTCAGGATATCATTACAGCCGCCTATTTCCATCTCAGTAACATCACCCGACTTCACCCCTGTCTCAGCCCATCTGCTGCTGAAACCTCATTCATGCATTCGTCACATCTACATGTGATTATTCCAACTCACTCCTGGCTGATCTCCCAAATTCTACTCTCTGTAAACTTGAGGTCATCCAAAACTCTGCTGCCCATGTCTTAGCTCACACCAAGTCCCGTTCATCTATCACTGACCGACATTGGCTCCCAGTCAAGCAATGTCTTGATTTTAAAATTCTTATCCTTGTTTTCAGATCCTTCCATGGCCTCGCCCCCCGCCCCATATCTCTGTAATCTCCTCCACCTCCACAACCCACCGAGATATATGTGCTCCTCTAATTCCGGCCTCTTGTGCACCCGGATTTTAATCACTGCACCACTGGCGACTAGGTCTTCAGCTGCCTAGGCCCAAAGTTCTGGAATATCCTCACTGCACTGTTTTTTTTTCATTCGTTCATGGGATGTGGGTGTCACTGACAAGGCCAGCATTTTTTGCCCATCTCTAATTGCCCTTGATGACTGAATGGTTTGCTGGACCTTTCAGAATTCAGTTTAGAGTCAACCACATTGTTGTGGGTCTGGAGTCACATGGAGGCCAGACCGTATAAGGATGGCAGATTTCCATTGCTGAAGAACATCAGTAAGCCAGGCTGTTTTTTTTATGACGATCAATGATAGCATCATGGAACCATTGCTGAGAATAGTTTTCAAATGCAGATTTGTATTAATTAATTGAATTTTAGCACATATTGAATTTTAAATTGCACCAGTTACCACGGTGGGATTTGAACACATGTCCTCCGAGAATCAGCTTGAGCCTCAGTATTACAATTTTGGTAATAGTCCCACTCTGCTACGGTCACCGCCTTTCCGTCTCGCTTTCCTCCTTTCAGGTACTCCTTAAAACCTATCTCTTTGTTCAAGCTTTTGGACATCTGATCTAATATCGCCTGTTGTGTCTCAGTGTCATACTTTGCTTCATAATGATCCTGTGAAGTACTTTGGCATGTTTTATAACATTAAAAGCACTATATAAATATAAGTTGTTGTTGAGGTTTGCCAGTCATGCTTTGACATCACCATATCCCTCCTGCTGTCTACTTATTATTCCATGTTTTTCAAAGCAATGAATATATTTGTCCTGGGTTATGAAATTTCCCCATCAGTGATATTAAACTGTCTGGTCAGTAAATACGGTGTTTACTCAATCTCTCCTTTTTTTCAAGTAGGGTGTAACATTTACAACCCTCCAGCCCTCTGTCACAACTCCTATATCCAAGGAGGATTGAATGATTCTGTCCAGTGCCTCCGCTATTCCCACCTTTCCTTCCCTCAGCATCTCTCATACATCCCATCCAGACAGGATAAATGTTCTACTTTATTGTGGTACAAACAGTGCTGGACTGAAAGGGGTTAACTGAACCTGTTTGTTCAGTGACCGGAATTAATGTCAGTCTCCATGGACCCTAATTGTTTCACTGGAGGGTTTCCATCTTCTATTAATATGGGAGTCATTTCAATGTATTATCACATAGTGTCAACAGGAGCATCAAACCCGGCAGTAAGAGGCACCAACAGCTCCAGACAGAGGGAGAGGATAGATCAGAATCTGAGAACAGTAGATTGTAATGTTACAAAAATGGGTCAGAATGATGGGAATGTTACAACAATGGACAGGAGTTTAATCTGGCAATTTGACGATCTTTCCACATATTATGACTTGTACTCATTAGACTATCGGATCTTTTTAGCTCTTCAGGTTATTCAATATATTTACTATCCCTTCCTCGCTATTGTTGGTGTTCCTGGTAAGACTCTTTATCCAGCTATTAATTCTATAAACCGTGTTTAACTGAATTACTGCCCCTGTCATTTTCTCATCCCTCTTTGCTGTTGTTGTTACTCCTGGTGAGTCTTTGATAAAGGCTGTAAACTCTACGAAGCATTGCTAATTTTGTTACTGGTTGTGTAATTTTCTCTCTTGGTGTTGCTTCTTTTAATGTTCCTGGTAAGACCCTATATAGAGCTAGCAGATCCTTGTTGTGCCTAATTTGCACTTTCTCTTAAAGAATTCACAGAAGCGGACTGGTGGAAGGTATATCAATGTTTATTCACGCATTAAATCATCAGGTACAAGCACTAAATACTTGCACGTTATACTACCCGTCAAGTCACGAGGTGATCAGTCTCAGACTATCGGCTGCCCTTTTGTTCTCTGAGTCCTTGACACAGGGAACCTTCTTGACTGTTCATCCCTGGGGCTCTCGTGCCGTCACCAGTTTCAGCCATTGTCTACTGTGAGTCTAATCATATCTCGTGTCCATAGCAACTCTTTTATCTGGTTTGTGCAAGGATACTGTCTGGTAGAATCTCTCTCTTGTTTCAGCCTGTTTTTCTGTACTGTCTGCAATTCCTTGGCCATCTGTTTGCTGTGCTCCTTTCTATCCAGCCCCCACGATGTTTCAAAACTTTGTGCATTGTTGTGTAACGAGTCCCTTTGTTTCAACGAAGTTCTTATGTGTTTTTACTGAGTCTACAGCCCTCCCCGCCCTCCTTTGATCCTGCAGAGCTATGCACAAGGGATCACACTCTCCTGTCTCTTAGGTAGTACACTTGTGCAATTACAATTTCATTGTTAACGCAATATCCTAAGTAGTGTAATGTTAAAGAAAGCACAATTTAAACATCATTGTTACATAATTAATCACTTGTGTGATCATAATACAGTCGCAATTTAATTTGTAGAATACATTTGTCATTCATTAATTCATTTTAAGTATCTACCAATAGTTATACAACTACCCTCGTGTTACATATTTAATTGTCTATCTTTTTATAGAACAAGTTTGAATACTGATTGCCTTTAAGGTAGCTGTCCAACCTGTGTTCATACATCCTCGCACATTCCTTAATTAATTTCTTAAGTTTCCAAATTAAGTATGTCACATATATCACCATGATACCCGAAACAACGATCAGGACATGGGAAATAATTGTAAACCAGGGGTGTATCTGCACGTTTGACCCCAAGTTCCATAAGCCCTCCCACCAGGTAGAATCATTTATCTCGTCAATCTCATCTTGTATTATCTTCCACTGTTGTTCCAGATTGTAGTACACTACAGCAATGGTTTCTAGTTGCTGCCTCTCTTGACCCAAACGTATGGGCAATGGCTGAATAGTATATTCATATTCCCGGAGGTAATTTATCAAGTCGTCCTTTACACTTTGTGTAACAGTTATCGTTTCTGTCTTTCTTTTCTGTATTCTACAAATCCATCTTCTCTACTCTAGTTGGTATTTGTGGGTAAAAAAGAAACGTACTTTTCCTCACCAGACAAATCCGGTTATGTCCATACTGGTACTCCTTCATCGTGGTGGTTAAGCAATATCTCCCCTTTCCCTTATAGGCCACATGGGTTAACCTGATAATGCCTTCCTAGTTTCCATGGTGCAATTTACAGTGGTATTAAATCCACACTTCTATTCTGCTGTTTTATATGTATATATATATATATACTGACAGTATGTCCGTGTGTTACAGTTTGACCGAGTACCTACCTCTGTGGTGAGGACACATGACCACCTGGTTTTCCAGACTACACTTAGACAAAGTTGTCCCAATTATCTCCTTTCCAATTTTCACAACATAGGTCAATATATCATAGTATTTTCTGTAATCCTTTCCCCTTTCCTCGCTGCATCTACTATTCTCTGCAGTAATGGGGCAGATGGAAAAGGTTTGCCATCTGCTGACACAAAACCTCTCACTTCCCACAGAGGTAGGTACTCGGTCAAACTGTTATACACGTACATACTGTCAGAATTTATATCAAGCAGTGGGGGAAACATGTGTGGTTGTGTCACCACAAAACGACTGCAGCTAGTTCTGAACGCCCCCCGTCGTCAATAAGTCACTAAAGACAAACAAGCAGGTTCAGCAAGCAATAATATTTGAGTACAGAAGTAGTGAAGGCTTACTTCAATTGTACAGAACCTTGGTTAGACCTCACCTGGAGTACTGTGTGCAGTTTTGGTCCCTTTACCCTAGGAAGGATATTATTGCCATCGAGGGAATGCAAGAAAGGTTCACCAGACTTGTTCCTGGGATGGAAGGACTGCCCTATGAAGAGTGATTGGGCAAACTGGGCGTGTAGTCTCTAGAGTTTCGAAGAATGAGAGGGTATCTCTTTGAAACCTACAAAATATTTAAAGGGATAGACAGGGTAGATGTAGGTAATATGTTCCCCAAGGTTAGGGAGACTAGAATCAGCAGACACACTTTCAAAATAAGACGGAAGCCACTTAGGACTGAGCTGAGGAGACATTTCTTTACACAGAGGATTGTGAACTTTCGGAATTCTCTGCTCCAGAGAGTTGTGGAAGCTCAGTGATTGAGTCTGCTTAAAGTAGAGATTGACAGCTTTCTAAGTACCACTGACAGAGAGGGATATGGGGATAATGTGGGAAAAAGGCATTGAAGTGGATGATCAGCCACTATCATATTGAATGGCAGAGCAGGCTTGATGGGCTGAATGGCCTACTTCTGCTCCTATGTTCCTAAGCTGCTTAACTCATTCAGACTCGAGGCAGTTTAGTCAGGCTGCTTTCAGAGGGTTTGGAATTTTTGCTGGGACACCGCTGGTACTATCTCATATGCGCCCAAGATAGAATTTTTAGTTATCGCATAATCTGATGAACTTTCATCTGACAACAATGAATAAACTTCATGGGCTTTTCCTGTTACTTTGTTTTGTAAAAACAGTATCTAGTTCTCTGCCAGCCATTTCAGCTGCTTTGCAAGCTTTTCAAAAGTGATGAAAAATTCAGCCACATCCTCCTCATTCAACTTTAGAATGAACTGGGTGAACTTTAAGAGATCAGCACATTGACCTGGGCGAGGGGCAGCTCCCTCACTAGCTGTGTCTTCACTCGGTGTACTGGGTCTTCCTCTAGTTGTTTGAGCCGCCTTAACTCCCTTTCCTCCTTCTCCTTCTGGAACACTCTTATTTTCTTCCCTTTCTTGACAATCACTCTATATTTCTCGCTCTATCTGGAATTCTAATTCGAGTCTATTCTGTTCTAGTTTTACCTTAGCGAACATTACCCAACCTGTTAGTGATCTAAACCTGTTTGAGTATTCAGCTTCAAGTGAAAACTGGTTGGCCACAAGTCTTAGGATTTCGGGTTTCCTAGCTTTTGGACAGAGAGTAATCCCTAACTGTCCAGCTACATTACTCAACTTTTCAACAGAGAGAGCTTTTAACATGTCCCGAGTTACTTCACTCTGTATGTAACTCTTTTTTGCCAATGTAACTCCTTTATTCACAAAGGGAGGGAGACAGAAACTACAGGCCAGTTGGCTTCACAGCTCTCTTGCGGGAAATGTGAGACGTAATTATTAAAAACGTAATCGCAGACAGTTAGAAAAAAAATCAAAGTAATCAGGCAGAGTCAGCATGGTCTTCTGAAAGGGAAATCGTGTTCAATCAATTTGTTGGAGTTCTTCGAAGTAGTAACATGTACTGTGGAGAAAGGGGAACCAGTGGATGTACTGTACTTAGATTTCCAGGAAGCATTTGATCAGGTGCCAGATCAAAGGTTAATGTGGAAATTAAAAGCTTACAGTGTAGGGGGTAACACACTGGCATTGACAGAGGATTGAACAAGAACAAAGAACAAAGAACAGTGCAGCAAAAGAACAGGCCATTCGGCCCTCCAAGCCTGCGCCAATCTTGATGCCTGCCGAAACTAACACCTTCTGCAGTTACGGGGCCCATATCCCTCTATTCCCTTCCCAGTCACATTTTTGTCAAGATGTCTCTTAATCGTCGGTATTCTGCCACCTCCCCTGGCAGCAAGTTCCAGGTACTCACCACCCTCTGTGTCAAAAACTTGCCTCGCACATCCACTCTAAACTTTGCCCCTCGCACCTGAAACCTATGTCCCCGAGTAACTGAATCTTTCACCCTGGGAAAAAGCTTCTGACTATCCACTCTGTCCATGCCGCTCATAACTTTGTAAACCTCTATCATGTCGCCCCTCCACCTGCATCGTTCCAGTGAAAACAATCCGAGTTTTTCCAACCTCTCCTCATAGCTAATGCCCTCCAGACCAGGCAACATCCTGGTAGACCTCCTCTGTACCCTGTCCAAAGTCTCCACGTCCTTTTGGTAGTGTGGCGACCAGAATTGCAGACAATATTCTAAGTGTGGACTAACTAAGGTTCTGTACAGCTGCAACATGACTTGCCAATTTTTATACTCTGTGCCCCGACCGATGAAGGCAAGCATGCCATATGCCTTCTTAACTACCTTATCCACCTGCGTTGCCACTTTCAGTGACCAGTAGACCTGTACGCCCCGATCTCTCTGCCTATCAATACTCCTAAGGGTTCTGCCATTTGCTGAATACCTCCCACCTGCATTAGACCTTCCAAAATGCATTACCTCACATTTGTTTGGATTGAACTCCATGTACCATTTCTCTGCCCAAGTCTCCAACCGATCTATATCCTGCTGTATCCGCTGACAATCCTCATCATTATCTGCAACTCCACCAACCTTTGTGTCATCTGCAAACTTACTAATCAGACCAGCTACATTTTCCTCCAAGTCATTTATATGTACTACAAACAGCAAAGGTCCCAGCAATGATCCCTGCAGAACACCACTTGTCACATCCCTCCATTCAAAAAAACACCCACCCACTGTTACCCTCTGTCTTCTGTGACGACGCCAGTTGTGTATCCATCTTGCCAGCTCACCTCTGATCCCGTGTGACTTCACCTTCTGCACCAGTCTGCCATGCGGGACCTTGTCAAAGGCTTTACTAAAGTCCATACAGACAACATCCACCGCCCTTCCCTCATCAATCATCTTCGTCATTTTCTCAAAAAACTCAATCAAATTAGTAAGACACGACCTCCCCTTCACAAAACCATGCTGCCTCTCGCTAATAAGTTCGTTTGTTTCCAAATGGGAGTAAATCCTGTCCCAAAGAATCCTCTCTAATGGTTTCCCTACCACTGACGTAAGGCTCACCGGCCTATAATTTCCTGGATTATCCTTACCCCCCTTCTTAAACAAAGGAACAGCATTGGCTATTCTCCAGTCCTTTGGGACCTCCCCTGTAGCCAGTGAGGATGCAAAGATTTCTGTCAAGGCCCCAGCAATTTCTTCCCTTGCCTCCCTCAGTATTCTAGGGTAGATCCCATCATGCCCCGGGGTCTTATCTACCTTAATACTTTGCAAGACACCCAACACCTCCTCCTTTTTGATAATGAGATAACTGAGACTATCTGCACTCCCTTCCCTCGGCTCATCATCCACCAAGTCCTTCTCCTTGGTGAATACTAATGCAAAGTACTCATTTAGCACCTCACCCATTTCCTCTGGCTCCACGCATAGATTCCCATCTCTGTCCTTGAGTTGCCCAACCCTTTCCCTGGTTACCCTCTTGCTCATTATATATGTATAAAAAGCCTTGGGATTTTCCTTAATCCTGTTCGCCAATTACTTTTCATGACCCATTTTAGCCCTCCTAACTCCTTGCTTAAGTTCCTTCCTACTGTCCTTATGTTCCTCAAGTGCTTCTGCTGTTCCTTGCCTTCCAGCCCTTACAAATGCTTCCTTTTTCTTTTTGACTAGGCTCACAATATCCCGTGTTATCCAAAATTCCCGAAACTTTCCAAACTTGTCTTTCTTCCTCACAGGAACATGCTGGTCCTGGATTCTAATGAACTGACGCTTGAAAGGCTCCCACATGTCAGATGTTGATTTACCCTCAAACAGCTGCCCCCAATCTAAATTCTTCAGTTCCTGCCTAATATTGTTATAATTAGCCTTCCCCCAATTTAGCACCTTCACCCGAGGACTACTCTTGTCCTTATCCACAAGTACCTTAAAACTTATGGAATTATGGTCACCGCTCCCGAAATGCTCCCCCACTGAAACTTCAACCACCTGGTCGAGCTCATTCTCCAATGCCAGGTCCAGAATGGCCCCATCCCTGGTTGGACTATCTACATACTGTTTCAAGAATCTCTCCTGGATGCTCCTCACAAACTCTGCCCCATCCAAGCCCCTAGCACTAAGTGAGTCCCAGTCAATATTGGGGAAGTTAAAATGACGTACCACTACAACCCTGTTACCATTACATCATTCCAAAATCTGTCTACATATCTGCTCCTCTACCTCCCGCTGGCTGTTGGGAGGCCTGTAGTTATCCCCCAACATCGTGACTGCACCCTTCCTATTCCTGAGCTCCACCCATATTGCCTCGCTGCATGACCCCTCTGAGGTGTCCTCCGACAGTACAGCTGTGATATTCTCCTTAACCAGTAATGCAACTCCCCCACCCCTTTTACATCCCCCTCAATCCCGCCTGAAGCTTCTTAAGCCTGGAACATTTAGCTGCCAATCCTGCCCCTCCCTTAACCAAGTCTCTGTAATAGCAACAACATCATATTTCCAAGTACTAGTCTAAACTCTAATTTCATCTGCCTTACCTGTTATACTTCTCGCGTTGAAACAAATGCACTTCAGGCCACCAGTCCCGCTGTGCACAGTCACATCTCCCTGCCTGCTCTTCCTCTAAGTCCTACTGGCCTTATTTACTATGTCCTCCTCATTTACTTCACTAGCTGTCCTACTGCTCTGGTTCCCACCCGCCTGCCACAATAATTTAGACCCTCCCGAGTGACGCTAGCAAACCTTGCAGCCAGGATATGTGTGCCCCTCCAGTTTAGATGCAACCCGTCCTTCTTGTACAGGTCCCATCTGTCACTGAAGAGAGCCCAATAATGCAGATATTTGAAACACTCCCTTCTACACCAGCTGCTCAGCCACGTGTTTAGCTGCACTATCTTCCTATTTCTAGCCTCACTGGCACGTGGCACAGGGAGTAATCTAGAGATTACAACCCTGGAGGTCCTGTTTTTTAACTTACTACCTAACTCCCTAAAATCCCACTGCAGGACCTCATCACTCTTCCTGCCTATGTCGTTGGTACCGATGTGTACCACCACCTCTGGCTGTTCACCCTCCCCCTTCAGAATGCCCCCTATCTGTTCAGATACATCCTTGACCCTGGCACCAGGGAGGTAACATACCATCCTGGAGTCTCTTTCACGTCCACAGAAGCGCCTATCTGTGCCCCTGACTATAGAGTCCCCTATAACTATTGCTCTTCTGCGCTTTGTCCCGCCCTGCTGAACAACAGTGCCAGCCGTGGTGCCACGGCTCTGGCCGCTGCTGTTTCCCCCTGATAGGCCATCCCCCCCAACAGTATCCAAAACGGTATACCTGTTAGAGAGGGGGATAGCCACAGGGGAATCCTTCACTGACTGCCTGCCCCTGCTAACGGTCACCCATCTATCTGCCTGCACCTTGGGTGTAACCACTTCACTAAAACTTCTGTCTATGACGCTTTCAGCCACCTGCATGCTCCTAAGTGCATCCAGTTGCCGCTCCAACCGATCCATGTGGTATGTGAGGAGCTGCGACTGTGTACACTTCCTGCAGATGTCGTCGCCCGGAACGCTGGAAGCATCACGGACTTCCCACATCTCACAGGTGAAGCATTGCACCCCTCTAACTGACATTTCTATCACTAATTAGTTAATTGATATAAAATAAATAAATACTTATTAAATCCTTACTAAATTATGATATACTTCACTGTGTGGTCCCTGGTCCTAAATTTCTAACATTAAATATTAAATGCTGTCTAAATGCAGTAATCTCTTCCCTCTGGTTTAGTTACTCTACTTATTAATTAGTTAATCAGTGTTTTAATCAAATTGTATTAGTTTTATTTTCAAATTCGGTGCAGATTCCCTACCAGCCAATCAGGTCACAGCTTTCCTGTGACTTCACTTTTTCAGTTTTTTTTTCCCACCCGAGCGAACGGACTCTGTGAATCCAACGACATGGATCTCCGCCCTCCGAGTCTGCTCCGCGAATCCCCGAGATAGGTTTTTTTATATACTCACCGCTCTGGAACTCCGCCCTCCGAGTCTGCTCCACGAATCCCCGAGATAGGTTTTTTTACATACTCAACGCTCTGGAACTTCGCCCTCCGAGTCTGCTCCACGAATCCCCGAGATAGGTTTTTTTACATACTCAATGCTCTGGAACTTCGCCCACCGAGTCTGCTCCGCGAATCCCCGAGATAGGTTTTTTTACATACTCAACGCTCTGGAACTCCGCCCTCCGAGTCTGCTCCACGAATCCCCGAGATAGGTTTTTTTACATACTCAACGCTCTGGAACTCCGCCCTCCGAGTCTGCTCCGCGAATTCCCGAGATAGGTTTTTTTATATACTCACCGCTCTGGAACTTCGCCCTCCGAGTCTGCTCCACGAATCCCCGAGATAGGTTTTTTTACATACTCAACGCTCTGGAACTTCGCCCTCCGAGTCTGCTCCGCGAATCCCCGAGATAGGTTTTTTTACATACTCAATGCTCTGGAACTCCGCCCTCCGATTCTGCTCCGCGAATCCCCGAGATAAGTTTTTTTACATACTCAATGCTCTGGAACTCCGCCCTCCGAGTCTGCTCCACGAATCCCCGAGATAGGTTTTTTTACATACTCAATGCTCTGGAACTCCGCCCTCCGAGTCTGCTCCGCGAATCCCCGAGATAGGTTTTTTTATATACTCACCGCTCTGGAACTTCGCCCTCCGAGTCTGCTCCACGAATCCCCGAGATAGGTTTTTTTACATACTCAACGCTCTGGAACTTCGCCCTCCGAGTCTGCTCCACGAATCCCCGAGATAGGTTTTTTTACATACTCAACGCTCTGGAACTTCGCCCTCCGAGTCTGCTCCACGAATCCCCGAGATAGGTTTTTTTATATATTCACCGCTCTGGAACTTCGCCCTCCGAGTCCTGCTCGCAAACAGGAAACAAAGTAGGCAAAAATGGGTCATTTTCTGGTTGGCAAGATGTAACGAGTGGTTTGCCACAGGGATCTGTGCTGGGGCCTCAACTTTTTACAATTTATATAAATGATTTGGATGAAGGGACCGAAGGTATGGTTTCTAAATTTGCTGATGACACAAAGATAGATAGGGCAGTAAGTTGTGAAGAGGACATAAGGAGGCTACAAAGGAATATAGATAGGTTAAGTGGGTGGGCAAATGGAGTACAATGTGGGAAAGTGGGAAATTGTTCATTTTGACAGAAAGAGTGAAAAGAAGCATATTATCTAAATGGAGAGAGATTGCAGAGCTCTGAGATGCAGAGGGATCTGGGTGTCCTAGTGCACGAATCGCACAAGGCTAGTATGCAGGTACAGCAATTCCTTCGGAAAGCTGATGCAATGTTGTTGATTGTGAGGGGAACTGAATACAAAAGTAAGGAGATTATGCTTCAGCTATACAGGGCATTGGTGAGATCACAACTGGAGGACTGTGTACAATATTGGTCACCTTATGTAAGGAAGGATGCAAATGCATTGGAATCAGTTCAGGAAAGGTTTACGAGACTAATACCTGAAATGGGTGGATTGTCTTATGAAGAAAGAATGGGCAGGCTAGGCTTGTATCCGCTGCAGTATAGAAGAGTATGAGGCGACTTGATTGAAACATTTATGATCCTGAGGGATCTTGACAGGGTGGATGTGGAAAGGATGTTTCCTCTTGTGAGAGAATCTAGAATTCGGGGTTACTATTGAACAATAAGGGGTCGCCCTTTTAAAATAGGAAAGAGGAGAATTGCTTTCTCACAGAGGGTCGTGGGTCTTTGGAACTCTCTTCCTCAAAAGGAAGTGGAAGCAGGGTCTTTAAATATTTTTGAAGGCAGAGGTAGATAGATTCTTGATAAGAAAGAGGGTGAAAGGATATCGGGGTAAGTGGGATTGTGGAGTCGAGTTTGCAGTCAGATTAGCCATGATCTTATTGAATGGCAGAGAAGGCTCGAGGGGCCGAGTGGCCTACTCCTGCTCTTAATTCCTATGTTCATATGTTCGTATGCTCTGGCTTCAGAAGGTACTGGCTTCGAATGTGGAAATTTTAGTGTTCTAGCAGTGAAAACCCCAATAAAATCTGCAATGAAATGATTTCTTTTTCTCAGAGTCAATTGTTTTTACCACTTCTCTGGCCACAGGAGAGGTGCCAGAGGACTGGCGAATAGTGAATGTGTTACCATTATTCAAGAAGCAGGGATAAATCATGTAATTACAGGCCAGTGAGTCTAACATCATTGGTAGGGAATCTACTGGAGAAAAAATCTGACAGACAGGATTAATCTCCACATGAAGAGGCAGGGATTAATCAGGGATAGTCAGGTTTTGTCAGAGGGAGATCATATCTCAAAATTTGACTGAATCTTTCAAGCAGGTGACCAGATGTGTAGATGAGGATTTTTGATAAGGTCACGCATGGGACTAGGGTTAAGAAGTACTTAAGAAGTCCCGGTGTACTTAAGGAAGTGGCCCTAGAAATAGTGGATGCATTGGTGATCATCTTTCAAGATTCTATAGACTCTGAAGCAGTTCCTACAGATTGGAGGATAGATAATGTAACCACACTATTTTAAAAAGGGAGGTAGAGAGAAAACATGGAATTATATACCAGGCAGCCTGACGTTGGTAGTGGGGAAAATTCGATAGCACATTCTCAAAGGTTTTATAGTACAGCACTTTCAGAACAGTGCGAGAATCGGACAGAGGCAGCACGGATTTACGAAAGGGAAATCATGCTTGACATATTTACTAGAATTCTTCCAGGATGTAACTAGTAGAGTTGATGAGAGGGAGCCAGTGGATATGGTTTATATGGACGTTCAGAAGGCTTTCGACATAAGAGTGCAGCGTCTAAAATTAAAGCACATGGGATTGGAGGTAGTGTATTGCGATGGATAGAAAATTGGTTGTCAGACAGGAAACAAAGAGTAGTAATAAACGGGTCTCTTTCTGAATGACAGGCAGTGACTAGTTGGGTACCGCAGGGATTGGTGCTGGGAACCCAGTTATTCACAATATATATTGATGATTTAGATGAGGGAACTAAATGTAATATGTACAAATATGCAGGTGACACACAACTGAGTGGGAGGATGAGTTGTGAGGAGGATGCTGAGTGGCTTCAGGGTGATTTGGAAAAGTTGAATGAGTGGGCAAATGCATGTCAGATGCAGCATAATATGGATAAATGTGAGGTTATCCACTTCGGTAACAAAAACAGGAAGGCAGATTATTATCTGAACGGCTATAAACTGAGAGAGGGGAATATGGAACGGCTATAAACTGAGAGAGGGGAATATGGAACGAGAGCTGGGTATTCCCGTACATCAGTCGCTGAAGGTAAGCATTTAGGTGCAACAGGCTGTAAAAAAAGGCAAATGGTATGTTGGCCTTCATCGCGAGAGGATTCGAGTACAGAAGCAGGGATGTCTTGCGGCAATTGTACAGGGCCTCGGTGAACAAAGAACAAAGAAAAAAGAAAATTACAGCACAGGAACAGGCCCTTCGGCCCTCCAAGCCTACGCAGATCCAGATCCTCTATCTAAACCTGTCGCCTATTTTCTAAGGTTCTGTATCTCTTTGCTTCCTGCCCATTCATGTCTGTCTAGATACTTCTTAAAAGACGCTATCGTGCCCGCATCTACCACTTCCGCTGCCAACGCGTTCCAGGCACCCACCACCCTCTGCGTAAAGAACTTTCCACGCATATCCCCCCTAAACTTCTCCCCTCTCACTTTGAACTCGTGACCCCTAGTAATTGAATCCCCCACTCTGGGAAAAAACGTCTTGCTATCCACCCTGTCTATACCTCTCATGATTTTGTACACCTCAATCAGGTCCCCCCTCAACCTCCGTCTTTCTAATGAAAATAATCCTAATCAACTCAACCTCTCTTCATAGCTAGCGCCCTCCATACCAGGCAACATCCTGGTGAACCTCCTCTGCACCCTCTCCAAAGCATCCACATCCTTTTGGTAATGTGGCGACCAGAACTGCAACAGTATTCCAAATGTGGCCGAACCAAAGTCTGATACAACTGTAACATGACCTGCCAACCCTTGCACTGAATACCCCGTCCAATGAAGGAAAGCATGCCGTGTGCCTTCTTGACCACTCGATTGACCTGCGTTGCCACCTTCAGGGAACAATGGACCTGAACATCCAAATCTCTCTGTACATCAATTTTCCCCAGGACGTTTCCATTTACTGTATAGTTCACTCTTGAATTGGATCTTCCAAAATGCATCACCTCGCATTTGCCCTGATTGAACTCCATCTGCCATTTCTCTGACCAACTCTCCAAACTATCTATATTCTGCTGTATTCTCTGACAGTCCCCTTCACTATCTGCTACTCCACCAATCTTAGTGTCGTCTGCAAACTTGCTAATCAGACCACCAATACTTTCCTCCAAATCATTTATGTATATCACAAACAACAGTGGTCCCAGCACGGATCCCTGTGGAACACCACTGGTCACACGTCTCCATTTTGAGAAACTCCCTTCTACTGCTACTCTCTGTCTCCTGTTGCCCAGCCAGTTCTTTATCCATCTAGCTAGTATACCCTGGACCCCATGCGACTTCATTTTCTCCATCAGCTACCATGGGAAGCTTATCAAATGCCTTACTGAAGTCCATGTATACGACATCTACAGCCCTTCCCTCATCAATCAACTTTGTCACTTCCTCAAAGAATTCTATTAAGTTGGTAAGGCATGACCTTCCCTGCACAAAACCATGTTGCCTATCACTGATAAGCCCATTTTCTTCCAAATGGGAATAGCTCCTGTCCCTCAGTATCTACTCCAGCAGCTTCCCTACCACTGACGTCAGGCTCAGCGGACTATAATTACCTGGATTATCCCTGCTACCCTTCTTAAACAAGGGGACAACATTAGCAATTCTCCAGTCCTCCGGGACCTCACCCGTGTTTAAGGATGCTGCAAAGATATCTGTTAAGGCCCCAGCTATTTCCTTTCTTGCTTCCCTCAGTAACCTGGGATAGATCCCATCCGGACCTGGGGACTTGTCCACCTTAATGCCTTTTAGAATACCCAACACTTCATCCCTCGTTATGCCGACTTGACCGAGAGTAATCAAACATCTGTCTCTAACCTCAACATCCGTCATGTCCCTCTCTTCGGTGAATACCGATGCAAAGTACTCGTTTAGAATCTCACCCATTTTCTCTGACTCCACGCATAACTTTCCTCCTTTGTCCTTGAGTGGCCCAATCCTTTCTCTAGTTACCCTCTTGCTCCTTATATATGAATTAAAGGCTTTGGGATTTTCCTTCACCCCGTTTGCTAAAGATATTTCATGACCCATTTTAGCCCTCTTATTTCTGCGTTTCAGATCAGTCCTACATTCCCGATATTCTTTCAAAGCTTCGTCTTTCTTCAACCTCCTAGACCTTATGTATGCTTCCTTTTTCCTCTTAGCTGGTCTCACAATTTCACCTGTCATCCATGAGTCGGTTAGGATTTAACAAGAGTTCAGAAGAGTGAGGGGGAATCTCATATACACCTATAAAATTCTAAAAGTGTAGATGCAGGACGGATGCTCCCGATGGTGGGGGAGTCCAGAACCAGGGGTCATAGACTGAGGATAAGGGTTTAACCTTTCAGGACTGAGATGAGGAGTACTTTCATCACCCTGAGAGTGGTGAGCCAGTGGAATTCGCTACCACAGAAAGCGGTTGAGGCCAAGACATTGTCTGTTTTCAAAATGAGTCAGATATACTTTTGGGTTGAAAAGGATCAAGGGAGATGGAGGGGGGTGGGGGGAGCGGGGAAGCGGGAACAGGTTACTGAGTTGGATGATCAGCCATGATCTTAATGGATGGCGGAACAGGCTTGAAGGGCCGAATTGCCTGTTCCTGCTCCTATTTTCTATGTTTCTAAGGAAGGGGCCCATGGGATCCAGCTCAATTTGGCAAATTGGATCCAAAATTGGCTTATTAGCATGAGGCAGAGGGTCATGGTCGAGGGTTGTTTTTGTGATTGGAAGCCTGTGACCAGTGGTGTACCACAGGGATCGGTATTGGGACCATTGCTGTTTGTAGTGTACATCTCTAATTTAGACGTGAATGTAGAAGGTATGATCAGTAAGTTCACAGATGGCGCAAAAATTGGTGATGTCATAAATAATGCGGAGGAAAGCCTTAGATTACAGGACGATATAGACGGGCTGGTAAGATGGGCAGAGCAGCGGCAAATGGAATTTAATCCTGAGAAATGTGTCGTGATGCATTTTAGGCGGACTACCAAGGCAAGGGAATATACAATGGATGGTCGCACGCTGGGAAGTACAGAATGTCAGAGGGATATTGGTGGACTTGTCCATCGATTGCCGAAGGCAGCAGCACAGGTGGTTTGGAAGGCATATAAGATGCTTGCCTTTGTTAGCTGAGGCATCGAATATAAGAGTGGGGAGGTTATGATGGAGCTGTATAAAACGCTAGTAAGGCCACAGCTGGAGTACTGTGTATAGTTCTGGGCACCACACTATAAGAAGGATGTGATTGCACTGGAGAGGGTACAGAGGAGATTCACCAGGATGTTGCATGGACTGAAGTATTTCAGCTATCAAGAGAGACTGGATAAGCTCGGGTTGTTTTCCTTAGAGCAGAGAAGGCTGAGGGAGGGGGTGGGACATGATTGAGGTATACAAAATTATGAGGGACGTTGATAGGGTAGATAGGAAGAAACGTTTTTCCCATAGCGGCGGTGTCAGTAACCCAGAGAGTTGACTTAAAGTAAGGGGCACGAGGTTTAGAGGGGATTTGAGGAAAAGGAAATCACCCAGAGGGTGGTTGGAATCTGGAATACACTGTCGGAAGGGGTGGTAGATGGAGGAACACTCACAACATTGAAGAAGTATTTAGATGAGCACTTGAAACGCCAAAGCATACAAGGTTATGGGCCAAGTGATGGAAAATGGGATTAGAATGGATAGGCTTGATAGCCGACACAAATACAGTGGGCCAAAGGGACTGTTTCTTTGCTGTTTAACTCGGTGACTCTGACACTTCCAATTGCTCGTTTGTCATTGGGTTACGATCTCTAGAACCTCCACATTTCTGTTACAGCAATTTGAGACTTATATCCACCGAAATTTACAAGAGTCAGAGGCGAATTGATTGAAACATATATGATCCTGAGGGGTCTTGACAGGGTGGATGTGGAAAAGATGTTTCCCGTTCTGGGAGTATCAAGAATTAAGGGTCACTATTTAAAAATAATGGGTCACCCATTTAAAATAGAGTTGAGGAGAATATTTTTTCTCTGAGGGTCGTGAGTCTTTGGAAATCTCTTCCTCAAAAGGCAGTGAAAGCAGAGTCTTTAAATATTTGTCAGGCAGAGGTAGATAGATTCTTGATAAGCAAGGGGTTGAAAGGTTATAAGGGGTAGGTGGGAATGTAGAGTCGAGGTTACAATCAGATTAGTCATGATCTTATTGAATATCTGAGTGTCCTACTCCTGCTCCTAATTCGTATGTTCATATATTCGTATACTCTGGCATCAGAAGGTACTGTCTTCGAATGAGGACATTTTGGTGCTGTAGCAGTGAAAACCACAATAAAATCTGCATTGAAATTTTAAATTTTTATTCTCAGGATCAATTATTTTTACCACTATTAATTTCTCGTTTGTCATTGCGTTACAATCCCTGGAACCTCCACATTTCTGATACAGCCAGGTGAGGAGGGGTCCCAGGCTCCCTTCTTGTCCTATCTTTTATTTGATCACAACGGGGTTTTTCCTTTTTAACAATGGATGTGCTGAGCACCTCAGTGCATATTTTACCTTTTACCTTTATTGCGATCGTGAAAGAACCAATGAGACAGGTTTTCTCGTGTTTAAACAAGAGGTGAGTTTATTATACTTAACAATCTAAACTGGATCTAAATAAAATCAGAAAAATATACGCTACACATTCACGCACCCATTCGCACTAAAATCTCACACAAATAAATTACAGAGTGAGAAATAAATTTGTGTTGGATCGAGTCCATAATAATAAAAAAAAAATTCTGTGTGGTTGGATAATTCTGTGGTCTGTATTTTTCCCACCGTTAGTTATGAGTTTCATGTCATCTGCAAGAGTTGAAATTGTTTTTTTTTTACATAAACGTCTCTGTCATTTATACATCGATCGATATGTCAGGAGCAGCACTGTTTCCAATACCGACCTCTGAGAAACAGCACTGTATACTCCCCCTCCCCCAGTCTGAACAGTGTCTGTTCACCACTTCTCTCTGCTTTCTGTCCCTGAGTCAGTGTCATATCCACGCTATCACTGTCACATTAATCCGTGTGTTCCACTTTTCATAACAAGTGTATGAAATGTCATTTGATCACAGGACTTTTGAAAGTCCATATTCATAACACGAAACACGCTATCCTCATCAACACTCACACTTAGGTCATCAATGAACTTGATCAAGATTATCAGACGCGATTTTGCATTAACTTATTGAGCTGGTTGTCATTTATTATCCCATGTTATCCAAGAAAGATATATTTTTGTACTCGGTTACGGCCTCTGTAAATTTCCAACCATCGACTTTCGAGGGACTGGTCAGAGTTTACTGGGTTGATCTAATGCCTCCTTTTGTAAACAGGATGTAACATTTACAACCTTCCAGTCGTTTGATAACACTTTCATATCCAAGGCGGATTGGAAGCTTCTGGCCATTGCCTCTGCTATTTCTACCACTCCTTCCCTCAACAAACCTCATATATCCCATGTAGACCGGGTCCAATTTATTGTGGTACAAAAAAGCATGGTTTTGTGAAGGGGAGGTCGTGTCTTACTAACAGAGGGTAACAGTGGATGGGTGTTTTTCTGAATGGAGGGATGTGACAAGTGGTGTTCCGCAGGGATCAGTGCTGGGACCTTTGCTGTTTGTAGTATATATAAATGATTTGGAGGAAAATTTAGCTGGTCTGATTAGTAAGTTTGCGGACGACACAAAGGTTGGTGGAGTTGCGGATAATGATGAGGATTGTCAGAGGATACAGCAGGATATAGATCGGTTGGAGACTTGGGTGGAGATATGGTACATAGTGTTTAATCCAGACAAATGTGAGGTAATGCATTTTGGAAGGTCTAATGCAGGTGGGAGGTACACAACAAATGGCAGAACCCTTAGGGGTTTTGACAGGCAGAGAGATCTAGGCGTACAGGTCCACATTTCACTGAAAGTGGAAACTCAGGTGGAAAGGATAGTCAAACAGGCATACGGCATGCTTGCCTTCATCGGTCGGGGCATAGAGTATAAAAATTGGCAAGTCATGTTGTGGCTGTACAGAACCTTAGTTAGGCTACACTTAGAATATTGTGTGCAATTCTGGTCGCCACACTATCAGAAGGACGTGGAGGCCTTGGAGAGGGTACAGAGGAGGTTTACCAGGATGTTGCCTGGTGTGGAGGGCATGAGCTATGAGGAGAGGTTGGATAAACTCGGTTTGTTTTCACTGGAACGACGGAGGTGGAGGGGCGACATGACAGAAGTTTACAAAGTTATGAGCGGCATGGACAGAGTGGATAGTCAGAAGCTTTTCCACGGGGTGGAAGAGTCAGTTACTAGGGGACATAGGTTTAAGGTGCGAGGGGCAAAGTTTAGAGGGGAACTCTCTAAACTCTTTAGAAGAACTCTCACTCCATTAATGTACAGTTGGTGTGTGAGCATGCCCAGTACATCATGTTGGTGTATGTCCACTATCCTGGCAGCAGCCACCATACCTCTATTCTGAAGTAGTCAGCCTTTCCCAACGTCTTCAGGGAGAATCAGAATGTGGCTCCTCAGAGACAATTAGTACCCCCCACCCCCATACATGGCTCAAGATTCCACACCCCAAACCCCACCTTCCACTTCCAGCCAGCAAGAACATGGTGGAACAGATCCATGGTGTGATGAAGCAATGTTTCCGATGTTTGAAACGCTTGGACAGAGCCCTCCAGTACACAGTGTAGCAGGTGTCCAAGTTCATGGTGTTCTGCTGCACCCTTCATATCATCACCATCATGAGGACACGTGCATTGGGACCAGGAATCCGGAGGTTACCTCAGGAGGAAGAGGAGGAGGAGGCAGGGAGGTTATTTCCTGGATGCCTTCCAGCCAGTCTTGCCTAGTGCTTCTATACATTGCTACCCCAGTGGTTGCAGCATTTGTTATTCATTCATGTGATGTGGGCGTCGCTGCCTAGGCCAGTATTTGTTGCCCATCCCTAGTTACCCTTGAGAATGTGGTGGTGAGCTGCCTTCTGAACCGCTGCAGTCCATGTGGGGTACGTATACCCACAGTGCTGTTAGGAAGGGAGTTCCAGGAATTTGACCCAGCGACAGTGAAGGAACGGCGATATAGTTCCAAGTCAGGATGGTGTGTGACTTGAAGGGGAACGTGCAGCTGGTGGTGTTCCCATGCATTTGCTGCACTTGTCCTTCCAGGTGGTAGAGGTCGGGGATTTGGAAGGTGCTGTCTAAGGAGGCTTGATGAGTTGTTGCTGGACATACTGTAGATTGTACACACTGCTCTCACTCTGACTGGTGCTGGAGTCACGGAGTCATTTATGGTACAGATTGAGACCATGTTGTCTCTCTGCAGAATAATCCAGTCATTCCCATTCCCCCATTCAATCCCCGTGTTACAGCAAGTTTCTTTCCTTCAACTGTCCATCCGGTTTCTTCTGGAAACCATTGTTCGTCTCCACTTCCACCACCATTGTGGGTAGTGAGTTCCAGATCATTACCACTCGCTGTGTAAAACAAAAAAGTTCTTCCTCATATTCTCCCTGAATTTCTTGCCCAAACGTTCAATCTATGTCCCTCGTCCTTGTACTATTAGTTAATAGGGACAGTTTTCCTTGTCTAACTTATCTAAGCCTGTCATAATCTCATACACCTCGATAAAATCTCCACTCTTTTGTTCGAAGGCAAACAAAGGCACATTTTCTAAACTAACTTTGTATCTAACCTCCGCTCCCCCTCTCAAGGGCACTCACACCCTTCCCCATGTGTGGTGACCAGAACTGGACAGTATATTCCTGTTGGAGCCTAACCAATGTTCTGTAAATGTTCTGCATACGTCCCTGCTTTTGTCCTCAATGCCTCTGTTTTAAACCCAAATCCCATATACTTTGCTGACCATTCTCAATATGTCCTGTTACCTTCACCAGCAGGTTTATCTGCTCATGCCCACTCTTTAGAACTGTACTATTAGTCTATGTAACCTCTCTCTATTCCTACTGCCAAAATGCATCACCTCACACTCCTCTCTATTAAATTCCATCTGCCAGTAGTCTGTCCAGTCCGCTTGCGTGTCTGTGTCCTGTTGCAGGTGCTTCATATCATCCTGATTCTTTGCCCTCCTCCAAATTTTGTGTCATCGGAAATTTTGAGACTCCACTCATGGAACCATGGCCGTCCTGCTTTCCATCCCACCATAATTCCTCACCCCAAACCTTATGATCTTTTTTTTTATCCTTCCATGAATTTGTGTGTCACTGTCAAGAATAGCATTTGCTGCCCATCCCGATTTGCCTTTGAACTGAGTGGCTTGCTAGGCCATTTCAGAGGGCAGTTAAAAGTCAACCACATTGCTGTGGGTCTGGAGTCACATGTAGTCCAGACCAGGTAAGGACAGCAGATTTCCTTCCCCAAAGGACATTCGTGAAGCAGATGGTTTCATACTTTCCATTGATAACCCAAAACTGCCAGCTTCCCAGTCACAGGAGCTCCAGGAGACAGAGAGAGAGCAGCAGCACAGCACTGATGGTGAAGTCCCATCACTTGGTCTGATACTCACAGTCACCAGCTCAAATATTAACACTGCGTGTACCTTCGAGGCTGGTGTAGATTCGGAATCTGCACGTGGCGAGTCACAGTCTCATAGGAATGTTACAGCACAGAAGGAGGCCATTCGCCCCTTTATGTCCATGTTGGATCTCTGTGAAAGTCACTCAGCTTGTCCCACTGCCCCTGCCTTTTCCCAAAGACCTGCAATTTTTTTTTTTATCTTCAGATAATTATCCAATTACCTTTTGAAAATTACGTTTGAATTTGCCTCCACCACACTCTCAGGCAGTTCATTCCAGATTCTAACCACTCACTCTTGTCACCTTTAGTTCTTATACCAATCACCTTAAATCAGTGTCCTCTGGTCTTGATCCATCCGCCAATGGGAACAGTTTCTCCCGATCCACCCGTTCCATTTCCCTTATAACTTTGAACACTTCTGTCAAATCTCCTCTTCACTTTTTCTTCAAGCAGAACAGCCCCAGCATCCCCAATCTATCCATAGAACAGAATTTCTCATTCCTGAATCCATTCCCATAAATCTTTGCTGCACTCTCTCTAATGCCTTCACAACCTTCCTGAACTGTGATGCCCAGGACTGGACACAATATTCCAGTTGAGACGGAGGCAGTGTTTTATAAAGCTTCATCAAAGCTTCCTTGCTATTGTACTCTCTCTCTCTATTTATTAAACCCAGGATTCTGAATGCCTTACTGACTGCTTTCTAAACCTGCCTGCCACCTCCAACAATAGGATCATATATAGCCCCCAGGTCTCTCTGCTCCTGCATACCCTTTAGAATTGTATCCTTTATCTTCTATTGCTTCTTCGCGGTCTTGCAGCCAAAATGAATCACTTCACACGTCTCCACATTAAATTTCATTTGCCACGTGTCCTCCCATTCCACCTGCCTATCTCTGTCCTCTTGAAGTCCATCACTGTCCTCCTCTTTGTTCACAATAATGCCAAGTATTCTGTCGCCTGCAAATTTTGAAATTGTGCCCTGTAGATCAAAGTACAGGTCATTAATATAGATCAAGAAAAACAGTGGCCCTATCACCGACCCCTGGGGAACCCCACTATAAACCTTCCTCCAATCTGAGAAATAACTGTTCATCACTACTCTCTGTTTCCTGTTACTCAGGCTGTTAATCTCACTTAGATCAGTTAGACAAGGAAAGAATGTTCCGATTAACAAATGATACAAAGACTAGGGGATACAAATTGAAGGTTTTGGTCTGAAGATGAAGGGCGAATGTGAGGAAAAACCTTTTTACACAGTTGGTATTAATCACCTGGAACTCGCTGCCCACAAGGGTGGTGGATGAGGAGACAACAAAAATGACTTCAAGAGGAAATTGGTTTGCCATCTGAGTGAAATAGACTTGCAGAGATACGGGGATCATGCGGGGGGTGCGGGGGTGGTAGGGGGCGGGAGGTGGTGGCACACACTCGACAGTTCCGTGGAGAGTTAGCATGGACACGATTAGCCGAATGGCCTCCTTCTGTGCTCTAAATAACTCAAAGACTTTATGACTCTATCAATGGCTACAACTTGCAGGTCATTCCAGACAGCAGGATGAGGGGAGGTGGGAGTTAGGAAGGGACATAAGACAGGAGCAAAGCATCATCCTGAATGCTCTAGGTGATGCCGGATGCTACGGGCTCTGTCACAGCTGGTCCCATGATATGGAGAACCATCTCCTCCCTCAGGCTCAGGGGATTAAGGTACGCCAGGCCCCTTGTCGGTTCACTGCTGATCCCTGTGATTAGGGGCCGCCTTCTCCTGTAAAAGAGAGGGCAGAATGTCAGTGATTGTGTTGCACTGTGTTTGGGTGATGTGCCTACCATAGCTGAATAGCTGGAGGTATGTGGAGGCAGTGAGAGGTGGGTGTGAGGATGGCATCAGTGGAAGGTGTGTGTGGGTGAGGTGGAGTATGTGAATGCTGAGTGTGAGTACTGAGTTTAGGGACAGCTGATGGGTGAGTGATGGGGGTGTGGTACTTTGAGCAGTATGAGAGGTTGGTGGTGTTGGGGGTAGGAGGTGTCATGTGGTGATGAATTCACTGACATTGACCACCCGTGTGAGCTCATTAAACTTCTTCTGGCTCTGGTTCAGGTCCTCGGGGCCAGACCTCTTGCATTGACCTCCCTGGCCACTGCTCCCATTCCCTGAGGAGGGCGTTCCTTGAGGGTCTCCACCCCACCCCACAGAAACATGGGCTCTCTTCTCCTATCACCCTCCATGACTAAGGCCTCTAGCACCACATCCATGAACCGTAGAGCCATCTCTCTGTCCTAGTGTTCCATTTACCTTGTCTCCAATTGCAGAAATCACTGTCAGCAACAGCAGCCGACTGTGAATCTATGCAGCTTCTCTTTAAGATGGACAGACTGCCTTTAAGAGCTGAATCCTGGCTGAAACACATGCCAGCCTCACATTCAGTTAGGTTCCTGTTAAATGTGCAGAGAGTGAGCAGGGTAGTTCACCCTGAGGGTCACGTAGAATTCATGGAAATAAGGAGGCAGCATGAAGTTTGTGTGTCACCTGCCTCAACAGGAACGGGCATGGGAAGATCACGAATCACAATCCCTGCGCCCGAAAACGGGTGCAAAGCTTCCTTTCACTCTGTCTCTATTTCCCTTTCCCCTTTTCACCCTCCCTCTCACTCTCTCTCGCCCTTTCGCTTCATTCTCTTTCTCTTACTCTCAGAATCAGAGATTTATGTAGCACAGAAGGAGGCTATTCGCCCCATTGTGTCAGTGCTGTCGCTGTGAGAGAAATGTTTAATTAGTTCCTATCCCATCCTCTTCCCACAGACTCCCGTTTATTTTTTCTTTTCGTGTATTTGTTAAATTCCTTTCTGAAAAATTATTGAATCTGCTTCCACCATGTTTTTAGGCAGTGAATTCCAGATCCCAACAAGTTGCTGTGGAAGAAAATTCTCCTCATTTCACCTCTGCTTCTTTGTCAATTACCTTCAATCTGTGTCTTCTTAACACTGAACTTTCTGACACTGGAAACAGTTTCACATTAAATACTCTATCAAAACCCCTCATGATTTTGAATTCTATATTAAATCTCCTCTTACCCTTCACTGCGCTAAAGAGAACAATCCCAGCTTTTCCAATCTCTCCACATAACTGAATTCCCAGATCCCTGGTACCATTCCAGGAAATCACCTCTGTATCTTCACTAAGTCCTTGACATCCTTATCAAAGTGTAGTGATCAGAATTGGACACAATTCTCCAGCTGGGACCTAACCAATGATGTATAAAGATCAGCATTTCCTCTTGAATTTTATTACTCTGTATCTCTCTCTATAACACCGAGGACACTACATGTTACCTTCAAAGATCTCTGTGTGTGTACACCCCCAGTCTCTCTAATCCTCCACCCACTTTATAATGGTACCATTTAGTTTATATTGTTTCTCCTCATACTTCCTACCCAAATGTCTCACTTCACATTTCACTGTGTTAAATTATATCTGCCATGTTCCTGTCCATTTCACCAGTCAGTTTCTGTCTTCCTGAAGTCTGTTACTATCCTTCTCACTGTTTATTAACATTTCTGCGCTTATGTCCATCTGAAAACGTTGACATTATCCCCCCTGTACACAAACCAACGGCAATAACATACAGCAACAGTGATCCCGACTGTGACCCTGGGGAACCCCACTGTGTACTTCCCTCCAGACTGAACAATAACCATTCTCCAATACTCTATGCTTTCTGTCAAATTAGATAATTTCCTGCATGCTGGCATTGATTTTTTTTTTGAAAGCTGCATTTATATAGTGCCTTTCATGGCCGTCAGACGTCACAAAGCACCTTACACACAATGAGAACTCCTTAAAGCGTAGTCACTCTTGTAACGTGGGAAACAGGCAGACAATTTCTGCACTGTAAGATCCCACAAGTAGCAATGTGATGATGATCAGATCTGTTTTTGTGATGTTGATTGAATGGTAAATCTTGACCAGGGCACTGGGGATAATTCCCCTCTGCGTCTTTGAAATAATCCAATGGGATCTTTAACTTCCACCTGAGAGTGCTTTTGCTTTTATTTTAGTGCTGTGGGGCGTTGGCTGAACTTTTTGTTCAAAAGACGGCACCTCTGACAGTGCAACACTCCCTCAGTGCTGCACTGCATTGTCAGCCTTGATCCTTGTGATCAAGTCCTGCAGTGACACTTGATCCTAGAATCTGAAAGGGGAGAGAGATACAAACTGAGCCACGGCTGACATTGGTCCTTTAATCCCATGTGTTACCAATTCGGTAACACGGTTGTTATGTGGTACTTCATCAAACAACTGTTGAAAGGATAGGAAAATTGTGAAAGTCCAGGTGGGAATCATCACAGAATGATAGAATAGCACAACCTGAATGATGTCATTCCACCCATCAAATCAGTGCTGGCCCTTTCAAAGAGCAATCCAGTTACTCCCACTCCCTGACTCTTTCACTATATCCTAACATTTTTGCTGCATCAGATATTTATCCAATTCCCTTTTGGGATCTACTATTAAAACTGTATCCATCAGTCTATCAGACAGTGAATTCCAAATCCAAACCACTCAGAAGCAAAATCCTCATGTCTGCTTCTTTTACCAATCGCCTTAAATCTGTGTCTCTGATTACCGGTCCCTTGGACATTGGAAACAGTTTCTCTTTATTTAATTTATCTAAACCCTTCCTAATGTTAAACACCTCAATCAAATCTCCTCTGAAAGTTCTCTGCTCTGAGGAGAACAACCCCAGCTACATAACTGTAATCCCTCATGCCTGGACAAATTCTAGTAAAACAGTACTGTACCCTCTCCGAAGGCTTCATGTCCTCCCTAAAGTGTGGTTCCCAGTATTCGACACAAGACTCCAGGTGCAGCTGAACTAGTATTTTATATATGTTTCACATAATGTCCTTGCTTTTGTTCTTTTTGCCTCTATTTATAAACCCTAGGATCCCATATGTTTATTAACTGTTTAGTTAACCTTTCCTGCCACCTGCAAAGATATGTGTTCAAGCACCCCAGGTGTCTCTGTTATTTCACCATCTTTATAGTTGTACCATTTAACTTGTATTGTCCCTCTTCATTCATCCTTTCAAAATGTATTACCTCACACATCTGCAATGTCAATTAAATATTGAGAAGATTGAAGTCATTGTTTTCTGTCTCTGCTCCAAACATTTCCTAGTTACACACTCCATCCCTCTCCTTTGTAAATGTTTGAGACTAACTTAAACTGTTCACAAACTTGTTTACATAGCTAACCTTGAGATATCTTGAGATGAGCTTCCTACCAAATATTCACACCACCCTTGGTGGAGTTGCATTGCTGGTTAAAGAGGAAATGAACGCAATAGTGAGGCAGGATATTAGCTCTGACGATATCGAATCTGTATGGGTAGAGCTGAGAAACTCGAAAGGGCAAAAACGTTAGTGGGGGTTGTATATAGACCCCCAGACTGTAGTGCTGAATTTGGGAATGGCATTGAAAAGGAAATTAGAGACGCAACCGATAAAGGAACATCTGTAATTATGGGTTTCCTGACTCTGCATATAGATTGGGCAAATCAAATTGGTCACAATACATTGTGGAGGAATTCCTGGAGAATATACGGGATGGTTTTTAGGACCAATTCTTTGAGTAACCAGCTGGAGAACAGGCCATCCTGGACTGGTTATTGTGTAATGAGAGAGGAATAATTGACAATCCAGTTGTGCGAGATCCCTTGGGGATGAGCGACCATAATATGATAGAATTCTTCATGACCTAGTTGATTCTGAGACTATGGTCGTGAATCTTAATAAAGTAAGCTACGAATGTATGAGGCATGAGTTGACGATGATACATTGGGAAATGTTACTTAAAGAGATGACCCTGGATAGGCAATGACAAACATTCAAAGAGCGCATGAACGAACTGCAACAATTGTTAATCCTGTCTGGCACAAAAGTAAAACTAACAAGGTAGCCAAATCATGGCTTACAAGGAAAATTAGAGATAGCATTAGATCCAAGGCAGAGGCATATAAATTTGCCAGGAAAAAACAACAGACCTGAAGATTGGGAGCAGTTTAAAATTCAGCAAAAGAGCACCAAGGAATTGATTGAGAAGGGGAAAATGGAGTACGAGTGTCAGCTTGTGGGGAACATAAAAACTGACTGTAAATGAATCTATAGGTATGTGAAGCGGAAAAGATTGGCGAAGACAAATGTAGGTCCGTTACAGTCAGAAACAGGGAAATTTATTATGGGAAACAAAGAAATGGCTGACCAACTAAATGCATCCTTTAGTTCTGTCTTCACAAAGGACACCAATATCATACCAGAAATGTTGGTGAATACAGGGTTTAGTGAGAGAGTGGAACTGAAAGAAATCAGTATTAGTAGAGAAATGGTGTTGGGGAAGTTGATGGTATTGAAGGCCGATAAATCCCCAGGTCCTAGTAATCTACATCCCAGAGAACTTAAGGAAGTGGCCCTATACATAGTGGATGCATTGGTGGTCATCATCCAAGATTCTATGGACTCTGGAACAGTTCCTACAGATTGGAAGGTAGCTAATGTTACCCCACTATTCAAAAAGGGAGGTAGAGAGAAAGCAGGAAATTGTAGACCAGTCAGCCTGACATCGGTCGTGGGGGGAATCCTGGAGTCCATTATCAAAGATTTTTAGCAGAGCATTTGGAGAACCATGGTAGAATTGGACAGAGTAGGCACGGATTTATGAAAGGGAAATCATGTTTGATAAATCTACTAGAATTCTTCGAGGATGTAACTAGTAGAGTTGATGAGGGGGAGCCAGTGGATGTGGTTTAGTTGCATTTTTAGAAGGCTCTCGACAAAGTTTCACGTAAGGGTTTAGCGTGTAAAATTAAAGTGAACGAGACTAGGGGAAGTGTATTGCGATGGATAGAAAATTGGTTGGAAGACAGGAAACAAAGCATTGGAACATACAGATCTTTTTCTGAATGGCAGGCAGTGACTAGTGGGGGTACCGCAGGGATCGGAGCTTGGACCCCAGCTATTCACAATATATATTAATGATTTAGATGAGGAAACTAAATGTAATATCTCCAAATTTGCAGATGATACAAAATTGGGTGTGAGGGTGAGTTGTGAGGAGGATGCAGAGAGGCTTCAGGGTGATTTGGACAAGTTGAGTGAGTGGGCAAATGCATGGTAGATGCAGTATAATGTGGATACACGTGAGGTTATCCACTTTACTAGCAAAAACAGGACGACAAATTATTATCTGAACGGCTATAAACTGAGAGAGGGGAATATGCAGCGAGACCTGGGTGTTCTCGTACACCAGTCACTGAAGGTAAGCATGCAGCTGCAACAGGCGGCAGAAAAAGGCGAATGTTATGTTGGCCTTCATAGAGACAGGATTCGAGTACAGGAGCAGGGATGTTTTGCTGCAATTATACAGGGCCTTGGTGAGGCTGCACTTGGAATAATGTGTGCAGTTTTGGTCTCCTTATCTGAGGAAGGATGTTCTTGCTATAGAGGGAATGCAGTAGAATTTTAGCAGACTGATTTCTGGGGTGGTAGGACTGTCGTATGAGGAGAGATATTCGGATTCTATTCACTGGAATTCAGAAGAGTGAGGAGGGATCTCATCGAAACCCATAACATTCTAACAGGACTTGACAGGGTAGATGCAGGAAGGATGTTCCCGATAGTGGGGGACTCCCGAACTAGGGCTCATAGTCTAAGGATACGGGGTAAAACTTTCAGGACTGAGATGAGGAGAAGTTCCTTCACCCAGAGAGTGGTTCGCCTGTGGAAATCTGTCATCCCGCCCATATCCAAGAGGGATTGGAATATTCTGGCCAGTGCCTCGGCTATTTCCAGCATTCCTTCCCTCAGCAACCCTCATACATTCCATCCAGACTGGGTAAATGTTCAACTTTATTGTGGTACAAAAAGTGTTGGATTGAAAAGCGTTAACTGAATCTGTTTGTTCCGTGACTGTAATTAATGTCAGTCTCCATGGACCCTAATTGTGTTTTCCATCTTCTATTAATAAGGGGCTTCTTTCAATGTGTTATTCCATAGTGTCAGTGGGAGCATCAGCTCCGGCACTTACAGAGATCAACTGCTCCAGAGAGATAGAGAGAGGATAGATCAGAATCTGAGAACAAAAGACTGGAATGTTACAGCAATGGGTCAGAATCTGAGAACAATAGATTGGAATGTTACAACAATGGGTCAGAATCTGAGAACAATAGATTGGAATGTTACAACAATGGGTCAGAATCTGAGAACAATAGATTGGAATGTTACAACAATGGGTCAGAATCTGAGAACAATAGATTGGAATGTTACAACAATGGGTCAGAATCTGAGAACAACAGATTGGAATCTTACAACAATGGACAGGAGTTTATCCTCGGATCTTTACTCTCTTTCTACATATTATGATTGGCACTCATTAAACTTCCGTATCTATCTCGTACTGAAGATTATTCAATACATTTAGCAACCCATCCTGGCTATTATTGGTGTCACTGGTAAGTCTCTCTATCTGGCTATTAATTCTTTAAACCATGTTTAACAGCATTACTGCTCCTGTAATTTACTCTGCCCTTCTTGCTGCCGTTGTTATGCCTGGTGAATATCTCCACCTATTTGCTTTATAAACCATTCTCAACTGTATTACAGTTCTTGTCATTTACTCTCTCATCTTTGCTGCTGTTGCTGTCTCTATTTCAGGCTAGGAGATCTGTAAACCTTGTTTCAATGAAATGCTGTTCTGTAATGTAAATTTGGGGAATACCGAAGCCAGTGTCATTGGTCTCCATCACAAACTCCATCCCCTATCTGGGAAGCACATACTCCACTCTGCCCAATATCTGAGCTTGAACGAGACAGTTTACAACTTCTGTGTTATATTTAAACCTGAGCTGAGTTCATCTCCATATTCTTTCCATCACCAACCCTGCCTACTAACACCTCTGTAATATCACCCGTCTCCACTTCTGCCTCAGCCCATCTGCTGCAAAACCCTCATCCGTGTTACCGTTAAATCCACACTGGACTATTCCAATTCTATCCTGGTCACCCTCCCAGTTATAAACCTCCATAAACCACAGCCCATCCAGAACTCTGCTGCCTGTATCCTAACTCACACCAAATCCCGATCACCCATCACCCCTGTGTTCACTGATCGACATTGGCTCCCAGTCTGGCAGCACCTTAATTTTAATATTCTCATTCCTGTGTTTGAATCTCTCCATGGCCTCACCCCTCCAGTTAGTCCCATTTCCCTGTCCATTTCCCATATTCCTGCAACTCTTTTGACATCAATCTTTTTTTCAGTTCTCCTTTTAAAGTGAATTTATTTCCCTCTGTATCTGTCCAGAGCCACGATTTTAGACTCTGCAGCACTACTGGTGCTGACGGTACAGAAGCTGGGATACATAAAATGATGAGAACCGCAGAGCCGACCACTGCTAGTGCACAATACCCCATGCTGGGCAGGGCTCCAGCAAACTCGTATCATCTATGTTCTATTCGTGTGGTCCTCACAGCCGGTCAATTCTAGTGTGGCCAGCACAGTGTCCCAAGCTGGGCAGGGCACTAGCTCAATCGTACCATATATGTGTTGTCCCTTTGAGGATGGATTTGAAAGTGATGTCAATGCACCATACCGGGAACTTTGATGTACGTCTTTGAAACTTGGTCTGTGCATGTCCACTGACCGCCTGTGTTAGTCACTCTCAGCTGAACATACATTCAGCAGCACGAGGTACCCCCTCTAGTGTTATTTAAAAGCACCAGGCATCCAACTTACAGCTTTTGACTTACTTCTGCTATTGTAAAGTTAGTGGAGGTTCTGTGGATGGTTTTTTGGAGGTTGTGTTGTGAGCTGCTGCAGACATTCAGGAAGGACAGAGGATTTGGTGACCCAACTCTGGACGAGGTATGCGGACTGTAGTTACAGTGTCGCTGTATCTGTAACATGACCAACACTTGGAGTAGAGACAGCAGAGAGGGGAAGCTCTGTAAAGAGGGTGGAGGAGGGGGCGTTGCCCGACCCACCCCGGGTTTTCCAAGAGCAATTTTCCTACCTGCACCGAACCCAGGAGCAGTGTGTGAGGTGACTCTGATTCAATAAGGAGATGGTCACAGAGCTGTGACACCTCCTGTAACACGACCTGGAGCCTCTCACCAGTGTGAGGACGGAGCTGTCAGGGGCTGTTAAGGTCACAGCTTCATTGAAACTCTCTGTATCTGGATCTTTCCAGGCAGGAGCCGGAGACATATCCAAAATACTGTCATAGAGTCATTTACAACACATAAGGAGGCCATTCGGTACCTCCATGCCAGCTCTGCTGGAACAATCCAGACAGTCCCACTCCCCCGCACAATCCCCATATCCCTGCAAGTTCATTTCCTTCAGGTGTCCAACCAGTTTCCTTTTGAAATCATTGATTGTCTCGTCTTCCACCACCCTCATGGGCAGTGAGTTCCAGCTCATTAACGTCAACTGTGTAAAAAAGTTCTTCCGCATTTTCCCCCTGCATCCCTTATCCCAAACCTTCCATCTGTGTCCCCTAGTCCGTGTTTCATCAGTTAATGGGAACAGTTTTTCCTTGTCTTTCTTATCTAAGTCTATCATAATCTTGGACCCCTCTATCAAATCTCTCTCAATCTCCTTTACTCCAGAAAGAACATCTCCATCTTCTCCAAAGTAACCTTGTAACTGACCATCCCGCTCCCCCCCGCACCACCCCCCCCCCCCACCCCGGCACCAATTCCTGGAACCATTTTGTTAAATCTCCTCTGCACCCTCCCAAGGACCTTCACATCCTTCGTAAAATGTGGTGACCAGAACTGGACACAGTTCTCTAGTTGGGGCCTAACCAAAGCTTTATGAAGGTTCTGCATAACTTCCCTTATTTTGTATCTTTGTCTCTAATGATAAATCCCAAGATAGAACATAGAACATATAACAGTACACACAGTACAGGCCCTTCGGCCCACGATGTTGTGCCGAACCTTTAACCTACTCTAAGATCAAACTAACTACCTACCCGTCATTCTACTATCATCCATGTACCTATCCAAGAGTCGCTTAAATGCCCCTAATGTATCTGCTTCTACTACCACCGCTGGCAGCGCATTCCACACACCCACCACTCTCTGTGAAAAAAACCTACCTCTGACATCTCCCCGAAACTTTCCTCCAATCACCTTAAAATTATGCCCCCTGGTGATAGCCCTTTCCACTCTGGGAAATCGTCTCTGGCTATCCACTCTATCTATGCCTCTCATCATCTTGTACACCTCTATCAAGTCACCTCTCATCCTTCTTCGCTCCAATGAGAAAAGACCTCGCTCCCTCAATCTTTCTTCGTAGGACATGCCCTCCAGTCCAGGCAGCATCCTGTTAAATCTCCTCTGCACCCTCTCGAAAGCTTCCACATCCTTCCTATAATGAGGCGACCAGAACAGAACAGAATATTCCAAGTGTGGTCGATATTTTGCTAAACACTCACCAAACAGGTCCTGCCCAGATCAATGCATATGGAGCCCCAGATCCTTCTGTTCTGGCATAAACGTTAGAACTGTGTCATTAAGTCTATATTGCCTTCCTATTCCTTCTGTTCAAATGCATCAGCTCACACTCCTCTTTATTAAATTCTACCTGCCACTTCTCTGTCCATTCTGCTTGCCGATCTCTCTCCTGTTGCAGGCAGTTTGTATCATCCTCACTGCTTACCACTCCTCCAAGTTTGGTATCTTCGGAAAATTTTGAAATTCTACTCTGTATTCCAGGATCATTTACATACAGCAAAAATAAATAAATAAATCAGTATTCCGAGCACTGAACCTTGGGGAACATCACTGTCTACCATCCTCCAGTCTGAAAAACAACCATTTAACACAAGCCTCTTTTTGTTGTCCTTTGGACAATTTTTGATCCAATTGGATGCTATTCCATGAGCTTCAATTTTGTTAACCAAGCTTTTGTGTGATTCTTCATCAAATACTTTCAAAAATCCATGTAGACAACATCCACCACATTCCCTTCATCAACCTTCTCTGATCATCAAAATAAATTCAATTCGTTCATCAAGCATAATCTGCCTTTTCGAAATCCGTGCTGACAATCCTGAAATAACTCAAACCTCTCCAAGAGTGTTTTGCCCTTTTTCCCTTATTATTGTTTCTAAAACCTTACTCACAACTGATGTTACACTAACTGACCAGTAGTTGCGAGGCCTGTGTGTTGTCCAGTGATAATTCTGGGAGGTGAGGGTGACCATCTATGTCATCATTTTCTCCATCAGCAGGGAGAAGCAGGATGAGAGATCTCGTGGCCTTGTCAGGATAGCGGGATTGCTGATGGTGTAGGTTGCTCCTCCGGGCCCCCATTTCAATAGGGCGAGTCACAGGAACTGGAAGAACTCTCACTCCATTAATGTCCAGTTGGTGTGAGAGCATGCCCAGTACATCATATTGGTGAATGTCCACTATGCTGGCTGCAGCCACCATACCTTCATTCTGAAGCAGTCAGCCGGTCCCAACACTTCGGTCTCCATGCTGATTCAGAATGTGGCTCCTCGGAGACAAAGGAATCCCGCTTTGGACACAGCTCATGTTTCTACTCCCCCAAACCACCTCCCACCGCCAACCAACATCACACAATTAACTTGTGTATAACGTGGGCAATGGGGTCACCAGGAATAGACCATCGGTGTGATGAAGCAATTCTTCCGATGTCTGAACCGCTCGGGAGGAGCCCTCCACTACACATTGGATCAGGTGTCCAAGTTTATGGTGTTCTGCTGCACCCTTCATATCATCACCGTCATGAGGACACAGTCATTGGCACCAGGAATCCGGAGGACACTTCAGGAGCTGGAGGAAGCAGGGAGGATATTTCCTGGATGCCCTCGACCAGGACAATTCTTGCTACGATTTCGGTTCCCATAGGGCAACTTCCCTTTCCCACCATGGATCCCCCATTCTCCACCAATACACCCATCTGAGACAGCGCATTACAATGTTATTACCGCACAAAAGGAACTATTCAGCCCGTCGTGTCTGCACCGGCTCTCCGCATAAGCAATTCACCTAATCCCATTCCCTGCCTTTTTCCCGTAACCCTGCACATTCTTCCTTCTCATATACCAGTTTATTCAGCTTTAGCATGTTTACAGATGTGGTCACCCCTCTGCTTAGGAGTATGCAGGGAGAGAGGGAATGGGTGATCACCAGACAGTCAAAAAGAATCAGGCAGGTAGTGCAGGAGACCCCTGAGTGCATCTCACTCTCCAACAGGTATTCAGTTCTGAATACTGAGGAAAATGATGCTTCAGCTGAAGAGTACAGCCAGAGCCAAGTCCATGGCACCACGGGTGGCTCAACTGCAGAGTGGGATACAGGGATGACTGAAAGAGCCATAGCGATCGGTGGTTCAATAGTCAGGGGAACAGACAGGCGTTTCTGTGGCCTCAGACGTGAATCCAGAATGGTGTGTTGCCTCCCTGTTGCCAGGGTCAAGGATGTCACTGAGCGACTGTAGAGCATCCTGAAGGTGAAGGGGAACAGCCAGAAGTCGTGGTTCACATCGGAACCAACGACATCGGTAGAAAGAGGAATGTTGTCCTCTGGTCAGAATTTGGGAGCAATTAAAGAAATTGACAAGCAGGACGTCAAAAGTAGCAATCTCCGGATTACTCCCAATGCCACGCACAACTGAGCACAGAAATAGAAAGATAAGACAGATGGATGTTTGGCTGGAAATATGGTGCAGAAAGGAGGGCTTCATATTCCTGGGAAACTGGGACCGGCTCTGGGCGAGATGGGTCCTGTATAGGCCGGAAGATTTGCACCTGAACAGAGTCGGGACTGGGTTCCTTGTGGAACGTTTTGCGAGTACTGTTGGGGAGGGTTTAAACTAGTTTGGTAGGGGGATGGGGACCTGAGGGTAGACTCAGCCGGGACAAAATCAGCAATGAAAATGGAAGGCGGAAAATTAATGGATGAGTCTGGAAGACAGAGGAAACAAAGGTTATAAAATAAAGATGAAGAGCTTAGCAGTGCTCCAGGGTATCTATTTCAATGCAAGGGGTATAGCAAATAAAGCAGATGAGCTGAGGGCACAGATAGACACGTGGTAGTATGGTATCATAGCTATTACAGAAACATGGCTTAAGGAGGGACAGGAATGGCAGCTCAACGTTCCTGGTTACCGGATTTTCAGACGCGATGGGGAAGGTGATAAGAAAGGAGGGGGAGTGACAATTTTGGTCAAGGTATCTATTGCAGCTGTGAGGAGGGATGATATGTTGGAAGGTTCATCAAGTGAGACCATATGGATTGAGCAAAGGAACCAAAAAGGGTCAATCACACTGCTGGGAGTGTTATCTCGACAGTCAAATAGTCAGAAGGAGATGGAAGAGCAGATATGTAGGCACCTCTCTGAGAAGTGCAAGAACAATAGGGCAGTAATAGTAGGAGATTTTCATTACCCCAATATTAACTGGGATAATTTTAGTATGAAAAGAATTGAAGGAGCAGAAATCTTGGGGTGCATTCAGGAGAACGTTTTTGACAAGGATGTAACAAGTCCAACAAGAGAAGGTGCCATTTTAGACATTGTTTTAGGAAATGAAGATGAGCAGGTGGAAGGAGTAGCAGTGGGAGAGCATTTTGGTGGGAATGATCATAATTCAGTTAGTTTTAACATAATTATGGAGCAGGACAAGAGATATATCAGCAGTTAGAGTTCTCAATGGGGCAAGGCTGATATTACTAAACTGTGGAGCAAAAGTGGACTGGAAACAGCTGCTTGAAGGTAATTCAGTCTCAGAGCAGTGGGAGGCATTCAAAGGGGAGATGCAAGAGGTTCAGGATAAGCATGTTCCCACAAAGAATAAGGGTGAGTCGGCCAAATCTCGAGTCCCATGGATGTCAAGGTGCCAACAGGGTCGGATAAGACAGAAAAGGGAAGCATATATCCGACACTGAGAACTCAATACTACAGAAAGTTGTGAGGAGTTTAGAAAGTGGAGGGGTCAAATCCAAAAGGAAATTAGGAAATGAAAGAGAGGGAATGAAATAATATTGGCAAGCAAAATCAAGGTGAACCCAAAGATGTTTTCTCAATACATTACGAGTAAGAGGATAACTAAGGGGAGAGTAGGACCCATAATAGATCAGAAAGGTAACCTTTGTATAAGGGTGGAAGATATTGGTATGGTTCTTTATTGAACACTTTGCGTATGTCTTCAAAAAAGAGGGGGGATTTAGATATTGTCGTTAAGGAGGAGGAGTGTGAATTATTGGATGTGTTAAACATAGGGAGAGAGGAAGTATTAATGGGATTAGTATCCTTGAAAGTTGAAAAATAACCACAGCCGGATGAAATGTACCCCAGGCTGTTCGAAGAAGCAAGAGAAGAAATAGCAGAGGGTCTGCCCACCATCATTTTCCAATCCTCACTAGATACAGTTGTGATGCTGGAGTATTGGAGAATTGCTAACATTGTACCTCTGTTTAAAAAGGGAGCGAAGGATAGTCTGAATAATTACAGGCCAGTCAGTCTAACCTCAGTAGTGGGCAAATTATTGGAATCTATTCTGAGAGACGGGATAAACTGTCACTTAGAGAGGCACAGGTTTTTCAAAGATAGTCAGCATGGATTTGTTAAGGGACGCTCTTGTTTGACCAAATTGATCGAATTTTTTGAAGATGTTACAAGGAATATAGATGAGGGTAGTGCAGTTGATGTGGTCTACGTGGATTTTAGCAAGGCTTCTGACAAGGTCCTACATGAGAGACTGGTTCAAAAAATAAAATCCCATGGCATCCAGAGAAATGCAGCAAGGCAGATACAAAATTGGCTCAGTGGCAGGAAACAAAGGGTAATTATTGACAAGTATTTTTGCGACTGGAGGACTGTTTCTAGTGTCATTCCACAGGGCTCAGTAATGGTTCCCCTGCTTTTTGTGGTCATACTAAAGATTTAGACGTAAATGTAAGGGGTATGAATTAGACTTTTGCAGACGACACAAAGATTGGCCGTGTAGTCGACAGCGAGAAGGCTGCAGGAAGATGTTAACGGTCTGGTCAGATGAGCAGCAAAATGGGATTCGACCCGGATAAGTGTGAGGAGCTCAAACAAGCAAATGAATACATGATTACTAGGACAATACTGAGAAGTGTAGAGCAAGTAAGGGACTTTGGAGTGAATGCCCACATATCCCTGAAGATGGCAGGATAGGTCAATAAGGCAGTTAAGAAGGCATATGGAATCATTTCCCTTTTTAGCTGAGGAATAGAATGTAAGAGCTGGGAGGTTATGCTGGAACTGTATAAATCATTGGTTAGGCCACATCTTGAATATTTTGTGCAGTTCTGAAAACCACATTACAGAAAGGAAGTAATTGCACGAGAGAGGGTACAGAGGAGATTTATGAGGATGTTGCTCGGACTGGAAAAATGCAGCTATGAGGAAAGATTGGATAGGCTGGGGTTGTTCTCCATGGAACAGAGAAGGCTGAGGGGAGATCTGATTGAACTGAACAAAATTTTGTGGAGCCTGGATAGAGTGGAGGTGAAGGCTCTATTCACCTTAGCAGAAAGGTCAGTGACTAGGGGACATAGATTTAAAATGATAGGTAGAACTTTCAGAAGGGAGTTGAGGAAAAACATGTTCACCCAGAAATACAAAATTGTCTCAGTGACAGGAAACAAAGGGTAATTGTTGAGGGGTATTCACTGGAGGACTTTCCCGTGGTCTTCCATAGGGCTCGGTATTGGGTCCCTTGCTTTTAGTGAGGGTCTGGAACTCACTTCCTGAAAGGATGGTTGAGGCAGAAACCCTCTACTGATTCAAAAAGAGTCTGAATGTGCACCTCAAGTGTCATAATCTGCAGGGCTGTGGATTAAATGCTGGAAGGTGGGATAAGAATAGGTGGATAACCTTTCGGCTGGCACAGCCACGATGGGCCAAGTGGCCTCTTTCTGTGCCTTAAATTTTCAACGATTCTATGATTCTATAACACGAAACACGCTATCCTCGTTAACACTCACAATTCTGTCAACAAACTATCAAGACTATCAGAAATGATTTTCCATGAAGCTATCCCTGCTGCTTGCCATTTATTAAGATATGATTTTACAAGCAAGAAATATTTTTGTGCTGGGTTATGGCCTCCAGAATTTTCCAAGAATCAACATTAGACTGATAGTTACAGGACTTATCCAACCTTCCCTTCTTTAAACAGGGTGTAACGTTTACATCCCTTCAGTTCTCTGGCATCATTTTTTTTATTCATTCATGGGATGTGGACATCGCTGGATAAGCCAGCATTTATTGCCCATCCCTAATTACCCTTGAGAAGGTGGTGGTGAGCTGCCTTCTTGAACCACTGCAGTCCACGTGGGGTAGGTGCACCCACAGTGCTGTTAGGAAGGAAGTTCCAGTATTTTGACCCAGCGAAAGTGAAGGAACGGCAAGATAGTTTCAAATCAGCATGGTGTGTGGCTTGGAGGGGAACTTGCAGGTGGTGGTGTTTCCATACATCTGCTGCCCTTGCCCTTCTATATGGTAGAGGTTGTGTGTTTTGAAGGTGCTGTCGAAGGTGCATTGGTGCGTTGCTGCAGTGCATCTTGTAGATGGTACACACTGCTGCCACTGTGCGTCGGTGGTGGAGGGAGTGAATGTTGTGGATGGGGTGCCAATCATGTGATGCCTTGTCCTGGATGGTGTCGAGCTTCTTGAGTGTTGTTGGGGCTGCAGCCATCCAGACAAGCAGAGAATATTCCATCACACTCCTGACTTGTGCCTTGTAGATGGTTGACTGGCTTTGGGGAGTCAGGAGGTTAGTTACTCGCCTCAGGATTCCTCGCATATGACCTGCTCTTTTAGCCATGTTATTTATATGGCTATTCCTGTTCAGTTTCTGGTCAATGGTAGCCCCTGGGATGTTGATAGTGGGGGATTCAGCGATGGTGATGTCATTGAATGTCAACGGAGATGATTCGTCAAATGCCGCCTTGATGTCAGGGCAGTGACTCATACCTCACCTCTTGAGTTCCGCTCCTTTGTCCAAATTTGAGCCAAGGCTGTAATGAGGTCAAGAGCTTTGTGACCCTGGCGGAATGCAAACTGAGCGTCACTGAGCAGGTTATTGCTAAGCAAGTGCCGCTTGATGGCAGTGTCGATGACACCTTCCATCACTTTTCTGATGATTGAGAGGAGGCTGATGGGGCTGCAATTGGCCATGTTGGACTTGTCCTGCTTTTTGTGTACAAGACATACCTGGGCAATTTTCCACATTGCAGGTTAGATGCCAATGTTGTAGCTGTACTGGAACAGCTTGATGGGGGAATGGAAGTTCTGCAGCACAGGTATTCAGTACTATTTCCGGAATATTGTGAAGGCTCATAGCCTTTGCAGTATCCAGTGCCTTCAGTAGTTTCTTGATATCATGCGGAGTGAATTGAACCCTGAGAAACAGTACTGTATACTCCCCTCCACCTCCAGTCTGAACAATGACTGTTCACCACTTCTCGCTGCTTTCTGTCCCTGAGTCAGTGTCATATCCACACCATCACTGTCACATTAATCCATGTCATAACAAGTCTATGAAATGTCATTTGATTACAGGCCTTCTGAAAATCTATATACATAAGTGGATATACATGAGTAGGGGCGGAAGATGTTGCCAAGGTTCTTAATAAGTACTTTGTATCTGTCTTAACAAAAGTGGGGGCGATGCAGGTATTGTGGTTAAGGAGGAGGAGTGTGAATTATTGGATGTGATATACATAGGAGAGAGGAAGTATTAATGGGATTAGCATCCTTGAAAGTTGATAAATCACCAGGGCCTGATGAAATGTATCCTAGGCTGTCAAATGAAGTGAGAGAGGAAATAGCAGAGGGTCTGACCATCATTTTCCAGTCCTCACTGGATGCAGGTGTAGTGCCAGAGGATTGGAGCAACGGATAGACCAAATAGTTGCAGGCCAGTCAGTGTAAACTCAGTAGTGGGAAAATGATTGGAATCTATTCTCAGAGACAGGATAAATTGTCACTTAGAAAGGCTCAGGTCAATCAAGGACAGTCAGCATGAATTTGCTAAGGGAAGATATTGTTTGAACAACTTGACTGAATTTTTCAACGAAGTAGCAAGGATGATAGATGAGGGTAGTGCAGATGATATGGTCTCCGTGGATTTTGGCAAGGCTTTTGACAAGGTCCCATGTGGCATACTAGTTAAAAAAATAAAATCCCATGGAATCCAGGGAAATGCAGCAAGCTGGATACAAAATTGGCTCAGTGGCAGGAAACAAAGGGTGATTGTTGACGGGTGTTTTACTGACTTGAGGTCTGTTTCCAGTGGCGTTCCATGGGGCTCAGTACTGGGTCCCCTGCTTTTTGTAGTATATATTAACGATTTGAACGTAAATGTAGGGGGCATGATGAAGATGTGTGCAGATTGCACACAAATTAGCCATGTGGTAGATAGCAAGGAAGATAGCTTTAGGCTGCAGGAAGATATTGATGGCAGAAAAGCACCAAATGGAATTCAACCGGTTAAGTATGAGATGATGTAATTGAGGTCAAACAAGGCAAAGGGATAGACGATTAATAGGAAAATGCTGAGAAGCGTAGAGGAAGTGAGGGACCTTGGAGTCAATGTCCGCTGATGTCCTGAAGGTAGCAGGTCAGGTCGATAAGGTGGTTAAGAAGGCATATGGAATCCTTTCCTTTATTAGCTGAGGTATAGAATACAAGAGCAGATAGGTTATGCTGGAACTGTATAAATCATTGGTTAAGTCACAACCTGAGTACTGTGTGCAGTTCTGGTCACCTCATTACACAAAGGATGTGTAGAGAGGGTACAGAGGAGATTTACAAGGATGTTTGCCAGGACTGGAAAAATGCAGCTATGAAGCAAGATTAGATAGGCTGGCGTTGTTCTACTTGGAACAGAGAAGGCTGAAGGGAGATCTGATTGAAATGGACATAATTTTGAGAGGCCTGGATAGAGTGGAGGTGACGACTCTATTCACCTGAGCAGAGAGATCAGTGACTAAGGGGCAGTGACTTAAAGTGCTCGGCAGAAGGATTAGCGGGGAGTTGAGGAGAAACTTGTCCACACAAAAATACAAAATTGGCTCAGTGGCAGGAAACAAAGGGTCATTGTTATAATAAAAGCAAAATACTGCGGAAGCTGTAAATCTGAAGTAAGAACAATAAATGCTGGAAATACTCAGCAGGTCTGGCCACATCTGTAGAGGGAGAAGCAGAGTTAAGTTTTCAGATCAGTGATGAATGGTCACGGACCTGTCACGTTAACTCTGCTTCTCTCTCCACAGATGCTGCCAGACCTGCTGAGTATTTCCAGCATTTCTTGTTTTTATTAAAGGGTAGTTGTTGACAGGTATTTTACTGACCGGAGAACTGTTTACAGTGGCGTTCCACAGGGTTCAGTACTGAGTCCCCTGTTTATAGTGAGGATCGAGAACTTACTGCCTGAAAGGATAGTTGAAGCAGAATCCCTCCACTCAGTGAAAAGGAAACTGGATGTTCACCTCAACTGTCATTATCTGCAGGGCTATGGATCAAATGCTGGAAGGTGGGATTAGAATAGGTGGATCATTTTTCGGCCGCTGCAGACACAATGGGACAAGTGGCCTCTTTCTGTATCTTAAACTTTCTATGATTATATTACGTGAAACACTCACAGTTACGTCCTCAACGAACTTGATGAAGATTATCAGGAATGATATTTCATTAACCTTTCCGTGCTGCTTGTTATGTATAAACCTTTGTATTGCAAGCAAGATATATATTTGTGCTGGGTTATGACCTCCAGAAGTTTCCAACCACCAACATTAGACTGATACTTACAGGGTTTACCGAACCTCTCCTTTTTAAACAGGGTGTAACGTTGACAATCCTCCAGACCTCTGGCATCACTCCCATATCCAAGGAGGACTGAAAGATTTTGTCCATTGCCTCTGTCATTTCCACCATTTCTTCCCTCAGTAACTCTCATAATTCCCATGCAGACTGGATAAATGTTCTACTTTATTGTGGTACAAAAAGTGCTGAATTGAAAGGGGTTAACTGAACCAGTTTGTTCAGTGACTGTAATTAATGCCAGTCTCCATGGACCCGAATGGTGTCACTGGAGGGTTTCCCTCTTCTATTAATACAGGACTCCTTTCAATGTGTTTTCTGAAAGTGTCAGCGGGAGCATCAGCTCCGGCACTCATAGGGAACTGTGGCTGCAGAGAGATGGTGAGGAGAGATCATAATCTGAACAATAGGTTGGAATGTTACAACAATGGGTCAGAATAGGAGAACAATAGATTGGAATGTTACAACAATGGGTCAGAATCTGAGAACAATAGATTGGAATGTTACAACAGTGGGTCAGAATCTGAGAGCAATAGATTGGAATGTTACAACAATGGGTCAGAATCTGAGAACAATAGATTGGAATGTTACAACAATTGACAGGAGTGTATCCTATTGGTTTGACTATCTTACTGCGGATTATTATTGGATAACACTAGAATTGCGGATCTATTATGCTCTGAAGATGATTCAATTTATTTACTATCCCATCCTCGCTACTATTGGTGTCCCTGGTAAGTCTCTGTATCCAACTATTAGATTCATAAACCATATTTCACTAATTTAGTGTTCTTGTCATTTAAATCGTGAGAAGACTGAAAGCATTGTCTTCAGTTCCTGTCGCAAGCACCATTCCCTGTCCATGATATGCATCCCCCTCGTTAGCCATTGTCTCAGGCTGAACCAGGAAGTTTACAACCTCTGGTATCTATTTAATGGTGAGCTGAGTTCATCCCCATATTCTCTCCATCCCCAGCCCGGCCAATTGTTATGGCCAAGTGAGGAGGGGTCAGAGTGGCGCTTCTTTATGTGACTGCAACAGTGTTTGTCCTTTATAAACTGTGCAATAATAACGTCTCATTGAGGGTTTTACATTTTACCTTTGGTGTGATGGTGAAGGAACTGATTGGACAGGTTCTCTTGAGTTTAAACATGAAAGAGGTGAGTTTATTATACTTAACAATATAAACCCGATCTAAATAAAATCATTAAAAAAACACAACACACAGTTACACACACAGTCACACGAGAATCACACACACAAACAAATAGATTACAGAGTGAGAAGTAAATTTGTGGTTGGATTTGAGTCCAGACTAAATTAAAAAAAAAAACTCATTCTGTGATGTTGGGCGATTCCGTGGTCTTCCAGCTGAAGTTATATTCTTGACGTCTTTTGCTTGTCGAAGTGAGGTTTGTGGCTGGTCCACATTGCTCAGGGTTTTCTTTGAGGCAGACTTGTAGGTGGCTTTCTTCCCCTGGTTACTCTGTCTGTAGCAATCTGTAGGCTTGAGGGGCCCACAGTCGAATGTGGTTTTCAAACTTGTGATGTTAGGTGGAGAGAGAGTCGGAGAGAGAGAGCTTGGGGGGTGGGGTGGGGGTGGTCACAGCCCTTCTGCTTCTGCACAGTTTGAATCACTGGCTTGTCTGTCTTTGTCCAGGGGAATCTCCCAGCTTTCACAGAGATGGACAGAAGGTCTCATGACTGCCTCAGTGCATTCTCTGGACCCTTCTAATGAAAGCAGTTAGAAACTTCTATCTCCCCAGGGTTCAGGATGCCAGTATTTATACTTGGAGGAGTTTGCTCTTTGAAATTCAATGTGTCAGGGTAGCCTTGTATGCCGTGTTAATGAATGTAATCTTCGGTAATTCAATCACTAGAGCAAGCCAATGATATAGGTCCAGGCTCATCAGACATGTGTCTCCTGTCGTAGGCCTTGGAATGTGAAAAGTTGTTTCAGATACCAATTGCGGTGGCCATCTTGGCTGCTAGCTTTTTCAAGGTTAACTGTCGGATGTTTTCTATTAAAAGTTGAGTGTAAGTTTCCAATCGATGAATTAAAATTCCTCATTTGGCATATTGTGTTATCTTGACACCGCCACAGCTCATGGAAAGAAATGTGATAATAGGAACATTTCATTAGAGAATTGTGGGAAGAAAACGAAAGAAATACACATTCATTCTCAATAATCACTTCTCAAATTCACACATTAATCTTAGAATTACTGCAGCTGACATTGTCTGTTGCAGCTGTACTGATTTAATTTTTTTGGCGTTTTGTCTGGGATGGTTATGTGTCGGGTTCGACCCTGGACAATGCATTACCAATTGCTTGTTTTCCTTTTCTCTCCTCTGATGAAGTTTTAACTACTCAGGTACTATGCACCTTGATAATCTTTCTCCTTAGGCAGGGAGGGAGGAAGTTGTCGAGCGAGGGAGCCGTGGTTTACTCAAGAAGTTGAAGCGCTTGTCAAGAGAAAGAGGGCGGCTTATGTTAGGATGAGACGTGAAGGCTCAGTTAGGGCGCTTGAGAGTTACAAGCTAGCCAGGAAGGATCTAAAGGGAGGGCTAAGAAGAGCAAGGAGAGGACACGAGAAGTCATTGGCGGATAGGATCAAAGAAAACCCTAAGGCTTTCTATAGGTATATCAGGAATAAAAGAAAGATAAGTTTTAGAACAGGGCCAATCAAGGATAGTAGTGGGAAGTTGTGTGCGGAATCAGAGGAGATAGGGGAAGCGTTAAATGAATATTTTTCGTCAGTATTTACAGTAGAGAAATACAATGTTGCCGAGGAGATTACTGAGATACAGCCTACTAGGCTAGATGGGATTGAGATTCACAAGGAGGAGGTGTTAGCAATTTTGGAAAGAGTGAAAATAGATAAGTCCCCTGGGCCAGAAGGGATTTATCCTAGGATTCTCTGGGAAGCCAGGGAGGAGATTGCAGAGCCGTTGTTGTTGATCTTTATGTCGTCATTGTCGACAGGAGTAGTGCCGGAGGACTGGGGGATAGCAAATGTTGTCCCCTTGTTCAAGAAGGGGAGTAGAGACAGCCCTGGTAATTATAGACCTGTGAGCCTTACTTCGGTTGTGTGTAAAATGTTGGAAAGGGTTATAAGAGATAGGATTTATAATCATCTTGAAAAGAATAAGTTCATTTGCGATAGTCAGCACGGTTTTGTGAAAGGTAGGTCGTGCCTCACAAACCTTATTGAGTTTTTCGAGAAGGTGACCAAACAGGTGGATGAGGGTAAAGCCGTGGATGTGGTGTATATGGATTTCAGTAAGGCGTTTGATAAGGTTCCCCACTGTAGGTGATTGCAGAAAATACGGAAGTATGGGGTTGAAGGTGATTTAGAGCTTTGGATCAGAAATTGGCTAGCTGAAAGAAGACAGAGGGTGTTGGTTGATGTCAAATGTTCATCCTGGAGTTTAGTTACTAGTGGTGTACCGCAAGTTTCTGTTTTGGGGCCACTGCTGTTTGTCATTTTTATAAATGACCTGGATGAGGGTGTAGAAGGGTGGGTTAGTAAATTTGCGGATGACACGAAGGTCGGTGGAGTTGTGGATAGTGTCGAAGGGTGTTGTAGGGTACAGAGGGACATAGATAGGCTTCAGAGCTGGGCTGAGAGATGGCAAATGGAGTTTAATGCGGACAAGTGTGAGGTGATTCACTTTGGAAGGGGTAACAGCAATGCAGAGTACTGGGCTAATGGGAAGATTCTTGGTAGTGTAGATGAGCAGAGAGATATTGGTGTCCAGGTACATAAATCCCTGAAGGTTGCTACCCAGGTTAATAGGGCTGTTAAGAAGGCATATGGTGTGTTAGCTTTTATTACTAGGAGGATCGAGTTTCGGAGCCACGAGGTCATGATGCAGCTGTACAAACTCTGGTGAGGCCGCACCTGGAGTATTGCGTGCAGTTCTGGTCACCGCATTATAGGAAGGATGTGGAAGCTTTGGAAAGGGTGCAGAGGAGATTTACTAGGACGTTGCCTAGTATGGAAGGAAGGTCTTACGAGGAAAGGCTGAGGGACTTGGGGTTGTTTTCGTTAGAGAGAAGGAGGAGGAGAGGTGACTTAATAGAGACATACAAGATAATCAGAGGGTTAGATAGGGTGGATAGTGAGAGACTTTTTCCTTGGATGATGATGGCAAACATGAGGGGACATAGCTTTAAGTTGAGGGGTGAAAGATATAGGACAGATGTCAGAGGTAGTTTCTTTACGCAGAGAGTAGTAGGGGCGTGGAACGCCCTGCCTGCAACAGCAGTAGACTCGCCAACTTTAAGGGCATTTAAGTGGTCATTGGATAGACATATGGATGAAAATGGATTGTGTAGGTCAGATGATCGGCGCAACATCGAGGGCCGAAGGGCCTGTACTGCGCTGTAATGTTCTAATGTTCTAATGTTCTAATGTTCTAAACCGACAGTGTGTAATAAATTGTTTTTTTAGACCATGTGAGGTGTCTGAGGTTTCCTCTGGGCCTTTGTTCTTGCTGAGTTCGGCTTTGAAATTGTTGGGTTTGATTAGCTTTGTGTTTGGGATCTGATCATTGGGTTCTTCAGTGGGTAGATCCACACTGACCTTACTTTTTGCTTTCTGGTGAGGTACACAAGTGCTGTTTACTTTAGGTTATTTTCCCTTCACTTCTCCCTTAACTATGGAAGGAACATTTTTTTATCTACCCTATGTCTTTTGCGACATTACTGCTGGCAGGTGTCTATCCAGCTTTCACTGCACTCTCCAGCGGCACTTCGACTAGGGGAGGCATCGCCCTCACCATTGACATGCCTTTTTGGGACCTTTCCTTGTCCTTGCACGTTTCTGTAAATGCTGTTAGCAGCCTTTTTAGGGTGCATCTTTGACCTGCATTTAATGAGGAGAGTGTGTGGTCCAATTTATCTAACATTTCAGGGTTGGCTCATCGGAGAGTAGGGGGTTCCAGTTGGGAATTCTCCTGGCCCTCCTCTAACCTGTCCCCACTGTCCTTTTCAATCCTCCCTTCCTGACTGTCTGACAGATCTGTACTTGTCTGTCCCCTCCACAGCATTTACTTTTTTTCCTTTGGTCTGGGAAGTCAATTAAATAATTTATCTGACTATTCCTTTTGCCACTCGATATGGACCACTGAACTGGGCTTTAAGGGGTTCGCCGTGCATTGGGAGTATTAACAATACATGGTTTCTGGGATGACATGTTCTAGCCTTGGCATTTCTGTCTGCTTACCTTTTCATAGCTGCCTGTGAGATCTTTTGCTGTTACTGAGCCATTGCACAGCCTCTCGTGAGCCGCTCCCAGAGCACGGAAATGTGGTCTAACATGGAAGACTCTTCTCTGTGTCCCAAAAACGTCTTCTTGATTAATTTAAGAGGACCACTCATCTCGTATCCATAAACTAATTCAAAGAGACTAAAGCCAGTGGAATCATTAGATAAGTCTCGGTAACCAGCAGGAGAAATCCCATCCCTTTGTCCCAGTCATGGGGTTGCTCATAGCAGTATGGCCTGATCATTGTCTTTAAGGTCTGGTGGTACTGCTCCAAAGCCCGTTGTGACTGTGGATAGTAGGCTGAGGACTTTATTTAATTACTTATTTTATTTATTTAGAGATGCAGCACTGAAATAGGCCCTTCAGCCCACCGAGTCTGTGCCAACCATCAACCACTCATTTATACTAATCCTACATTAATCCCATATTCCTACCACATCCCCACCATCCCTCAACTCCCCTACCACAAACCTATACTAGGGCCCTATCAACCTGCAAGTCTTTGGCTGTGGGAGGAAACCGGAGCACCTGGTGAAAACTCACGCGGTCACAGGGAGAACTCGCAAACTTCGCACAGGCAGTACACAGAATCGAACCCGGGTCGCTGGAAATGTGAGGCTGCGGTGCTCCAGATTACCCATGACCTTTTCAAAAATACTGGACATAAAATGTGTGCCCTGATCCGACTGGATCTCAGCAGGAAGTCCATATCGGGTAAAGAATTGAGTTAGCCCCTTCACCACTTCCTTGGCAGAGATAGTTCTTCGGGCGAATGGCCTCTGGGAATCGGGTCACCACATCCATAATGGTGAGAAGATACTGGTAGTCCCGTTATATTTTCAGCAGGGGTCCCACACAATCTACCAGCATTCTGCTGAAGGGTTCTCACAACCTGGCACGTGAGACCAATTTTACAGAAATCCACCACATCTTTGTGGAATTGTGGCCAGTCAAAATGCTGTCTTCTGCGGTCTTCGATTTTTCATATACTGACATGTCCATCCATTAGAAGTTCGTGGGCCATTGTTAATATTTCTTTAAGGGACTTCAGCGGCACCACCATCTGGTGAACATCTGTCCACTCTTCATCTGCTGTTCTGTGAGGAGGTCTCCACTTCCTCATTAGCTCATCATTCTTTAAATAGTAACAGTCTGCAACTCCCTCTGCTTCAGTTTTGGTTTGGAAAGTCTGTGCTATTTTTTAACACTGGGTCGGGTTGTGGAGCCACAAAAAAGGAAGAACCGTTTAACACATCCTTTGGGTCCTCTAACTTCCCAACGAAGGTTTCAGACAACCAGAATGTAGGGTCATCCGTCTGCAGTGTCAGTTCAGGGGATTGTTTGGCCATAGACCGAGTCACCACTCAATCAGGGATTTCTGCTGTAACTACTCTGTCTCCCGGACCTCTTTTGGTCTCTCTAGAACTACTGGGGAAGCTGCCACCTTTTCCCCTGTCAGAGCATTACCCAGGAGCAGTTCGACCCATCAATCAGTAAACTAGGGACAATCCGCATGGTAAAGGGTCATGAAACTGGGTCAAACTCCAAGTGCACCGGATATAAGGGTATGGACATATACTGTCTTCCGATACCATTCACTAACGCTCTAGCATTCACTGCACTTTCTTTGTCCCAGCAGAAGGGATTGGCAGGCCCCTGCATCCATGAGTATGACTATTGGTTTACTTCCCTCACTCAAGGGGTGTGGTTTCACTTTTCCTTCGGATACAAATTCCTGGTAGCTCTCAAGGATTTTGTTTATTTCCCCCCCCCCCCCGCCCCCTCTCTGTGGTAGGTCTGACTGGGTCTGGGTCTGACTTACTGGGTCTGACTGCCGCAGTTGGAGGCACAGCCTGATCTGTTGTGATTTCCATCAGGGCCCTTTTTCCTGCTATGATCTGCTGGACCCTGATTAATCCTCCAGGTTTTCCCCGTCACTTGCATCATTCAGCTCGATGGCGACCTACCTTATTACACTGGAAACACACAGGTCTTCGGCCGTTTCTCCTGCTCTCAGTACCATCCTATTTGACCTGAGGATGGGCCCCCGTGTGTCCAGCTTTTCCTCCTTGCCCTTGGCTGTTCGGGTTTCTATAACCCCCCCCCCCCCTCCCCGACCTTTTATTCTCGGGTCTTTGTGGTGACCAGGGAAGTGTTTCCCTTTGGGGTTACGGCCTTGTGTGCAAGGGAAAATTCATCAGCAGAATTGCAACTTGTCTAGCTCTTTGAACCCTTTGTTCCTCTTTGTGGGTTTTAATGGGAGGGGGAGCGAGTTTGTGAACACCTTGAGATGGATCACCACTCTGAGGTTTCGATATGTGGGCTGTAATTTGAGTGTTTCTATCCACTGGTCAAAAGTAAACACAAAAACTGACTTTAAATATTCTTTAGCTACCTAAAAATGAAACATTTGGCGAAGACAAATGTGGGTCCAATACAGGCAGTGTCAGGGGAATGTACAATGGTGAATAGAGAAATGGCAGTAAAACTAAATGATTACTTTGTGTCTGCCCTCATTGAGGAAGATACAAGGACATTTCCAGAATTAGAGATCCAAGGGATTAGGGAGATTGAGGAAGTGAAGGAAATTAATATTAGTAAGAATGTTGTATTGGAGAAATTAATGGGGCTGAAGTTTGATGAGGCCCCAGGATCTGATATTCTGCATCCCAGGGTGTGGGAAGAGATAGCTATGGAGATGGTGGCTGCATTGGTGACTATCTTCAAAAATTCTATAGATTCTGGACCGGTTCCTGCAGATTGGAAGGTAGCAAATGTCACCCCACTATTTAAGAAGGGAGGGAGAGAGAAAACAGGGAATTATAGACCTGCTCTCATACATCAGTCGTTGGGAAAATGCTGGGATTTTATTCGAAAGGATGTGATAAATGGACAGTTGGATAATAATCTGTTTGGGCATCGCAAACATGGATTTATGAATGAGAAATCATGTTTGGCGAACCTGTTGGAGTTTTATTGAGGATGTTACTAACAGAATTGTTAAAGGGGAGTCGGTGGACGTGTTCTCCTTGGATCTTCAGATGGTTTTTGATAAAGTACCCCACAGGAGGTTGGTTAGCAACATTAAAGCACATGGGATAGGAGGTAATATACTGGCATGGATTAAAGATTGGTTAACAGGCAGAAAACAGAGAGTAGGAAGAAACGGGTCGTTCTCACTTTGGCAGCTGTGACTATTTGGGGACCGCAAGGATCAGTACTTGGGCCCCAGCTCTGAACAATATATGTCAATAATTTGGATGTGGGGACCAAATGTAGTATTTCCAAGTTCGCAGATGACACAAAACTACTAAGGAATGCATGTTGTGAGGTAGATGCAATGCGTCTTCAAGGGGATTTGGACAGACATAGTGACTGAGTAAGAACATGGCAAATGGAATGTAATATGGGCAAATATGAGTTATCCACATTGGTAAGAGGAACAGATGTGCAGAGTATTTCTTAAATTGTAAAAAATTAGAAAGTGTCGATGTACAAATGGACCCGGGTGTCAGTTAATCACTGAAAAAGATGCAGGTGCAGCAAGCAATTAGGAAGGCGAATAGTCTGTTCGCCATTATCAGGAGATGATTTGAGTACGGGAGTACTGAAGTCTTGCAGCATGTGTATAGAACCTTGCTTAGACCACACCTGGAATATTATGTGCATTTTGGGTCACTTTACTTTAGGAAGGATATTATTGCCATAGAGGGAGTGCAATGAAGGTTCACCAGACTTGTTCCCGGGATGGCGGGACTGTTCTATGAAGAGAGATTGGGGAAACTGGGCTGGTATTCTAGAGAGTTTCAAAGAATGTGTCGGGATCTCATTGAAACGTATGAAATAATTAAAGGGATAGACAGCGTAGACGTATGTACGAAAATTCCCCTGGTTGCGGAGTCTGGAACTAATGGATACAATTTCGAAATAAGGGGGAAGCCATTTAGGACAGAGACGAGGAGTAAACTTTGACTCAGAGGTTTCTGAACCTTTGGAATTCTGCATCGCAGGCGGATGTGGAATCTCAGTCGTTGTGTATATTTAAAGTATAGATTGACAGATTTCTAACTGCAGATGACAAAAATGGGATATGGAGATTATTTGTGGAAAATGCATTGAAGTGGATGATCAGCCATGGTCATATTGAATGGTGGAGCAGTCTCGATGGGCTGAATGTCCTACTCCTGCTCCAATGTCCCTATGTTCGGAAGCTGCTTAACACTTTCAAACTCGAGATCAGTTTAGTCAGGCTGCTTTCTGAGGGTTTGGAATGTTTGACGGTACACTTCCAGTAATATTTCATGTACACCCAGGATAGCAATTTTAGTCATCTCATAATCTGATAAACTTTCATCTGGCAATAGTGAATAAAGCTCATGGGATTTTCCTGATACTTTGTTTTGTAAAAACAGTGTCCAGCTCTCTGACGGCCATTTCAGTTGCATTACAAGCTTTTCACAATTGACGAAAAATTCTGCCACATCCTCCTCATTGAACTTTGTCATGAACTGGGAGAACTTTAAGAGCTCAGCACATGGTCCTGAGCTAGGGGCAGCTCCCACACTAGCTGTGCCTTCACTGGGTGTATGTGTCTTCCTCTAGTTTTTTGAGCCGGCTTACCTCCCTTTCCTCATTCTCATTCTGGAACACTCTTACTTTTTCCCTTTCTTGACACTCACTCTGCTCCTTCTCGATCTCTTTGGAATTCTAATTCTAGTCTATTCTGTTCTAGTTCTACCTTAGCTAACATTACTCTATCTGTTAGTGATTCTAACCCTGTTTGAGTCTTCAGCTTCAAGTGAAATATGGTTGGCCAAAAGTCTTAGGATTTCGGGTTTCCTACCTTTTGGACAGAGAGTAATCCCTAACTGTCCAGCTACATTACTCAATTTTTCAACAGACAGGCGTTTTGACCTGTACCGAGTTACTTAACTCTGTATGCAACTCCTTTCTTGGGAATGTAACTCCTTCAGTAAGAAAGGGAGGGAAACTGGAAACTACTGGCAAGTTAGCATCACATCTGTCTGAGGTAAAATGTTAGAAGCTATTATTAAAGACAGTGTAGCCGGCACTTAGAAAAATTCAACGTAATGAGGCAGAATCAAAATGGTTTTATGAAAAGGAAATCATGTTTAATCAATTTGTTGGAGTGCCTTGAAGAGGTACCATGTGCTGTGGAGAAAGGGGAACCGGTGGATGTACTGTACATAGATTTCCAGGATGCAATAGATAAGGTGCCACATCAAAGGTTTTGTGAAAATAAAAGCTCATGGTGAAGGGGGTAACATGTTGGCATGGATCGATGATTGGTTAGCTAACAGAAAACAGAGAGTAGGCATAAATGGGTCATTTTGTGGTTGGCAAGATGTAACGAGTGGTGTGCCACAGGGATCAGTGCTGGGACCTCAACTTTTTACAATTTATATAAATGACTTGGATGAAGAGACCGAAGGCATGGTTGCTAAATTTGCTGATGACACAAGTATGAGTAAGAAAGTAACATGTCACGGGGACATAAGGAGGCTGTAAATGAATATAGATAGGTTAAGTGAGTGCGTAAAGACCTGGGAACTGGAGTATAATGTGGGAAATTGTCCATTTTGGCAGGAGCTATAATAAAAAGAAGCATATTATCTATAGGTGAGAGATTGCAGAGCTCTGAGATGCAGAGGGATCTGGGTGTCCGTGTGCATGAATCACAAAAGGTTAGTATGCATGTTCAGAAAGTAATTAGGAAAGCTAATAGAATGTTATTGTTTATCGTAAGGGTAATTGAATACAAAAGTAGGGATGTTATACTTCAGCTATATGTGAGACCACATCTGGAGTACTGTGTGCATTACTGGTCTCCTTATTTAAGGAAGGATGTAAATGCATTGGAAGCAATTCAGAAAAGGTTTACCAGACTAATACCTGGAATGGGTGGGCTGTCTTATGAGGGAATATTGGACAGGCTCGGCTTATATCCACTGGAATTTAGAAGGGTAAGTGGCGACTTGATTTGAACATCTGAGATCATGAGCGCTCTTGACAGGTTGCATGTGGAAAGATGTGTGTATCAGGGTGTATCTAGAATTAGGGGTCACTATTTAAAAATGAGGGGTCGCCCATTTAAAACAGAGATGAGGAGATTTATTTTTTCTCTGAGGGTTGTGAGCCTTTGGAATTCTCTTCCTCAAAAGGCAGTGGAAGAGACTCTTTAAGTGCTTGTAGGGCAGAGATAGATAGATTCTTGATAAGCAATGGGGTGAAAGATTATCGAGGGTAGGTGGTAATGTGGAGTTGAGGTTTCAATCAGATTGGTCATGATCTTACTGAATGGCAGAGCAGTCTTGAGGGACCGAGTTGCCTACACCTGCTCCTAATTCATATGTTCATATGTTCGTATGCTCTGTCTTCGAACGTGGGCATTTCAGTGTTCCAGCAGTGAAAACAACAATAAAGCCTGCATTGACATTTTAAGTTTAGTCTACTTCAACGCCAGGAGCATCCGGAATAAGGTGGGTGAGCTTGCAGCATGGGTTGGTACCTGAGATCTCGATGTAGTGGCCATTCCGGAGACATGGGTAGAGCAGGGGCAGGAATGGATGCTGCAGGTTCCGGGATTTAGCTGTTTCAGTGCGAACAGAGAAGATGGTAAAAGAGGAGGGGGTGCGGCATTGTTAATGAAGGAGAGTATTATAGCGGCAGAAAGGACGTTTGAGGACGCGTCGACTGAGGTAGTATGAGCCGAGGTTAGAAACAGGAGAGGAGAGGTCAACCTGTTGGAAGTCTTCTGTAGTCCTCCGAATAGTTCCAGAGATGTAGAGGAAAGGATAGCGAAGATGATTCTCGACAGGGGCGAGAGTAACAGGGTAGTGGTTATGGGGGACTTTAACTTTCCAAATATTGACTGGAAATACTATAGTTCGAGTACTTTAGATGGGTCAGTTTTTGTCCAGTGTGTGCAGGAGGGTTTTCTGACACAGTATGTAGACAGGCCAACCAGGGGCGATGCCACATTGGATTTGGTACTGGGTAATGAACCCGGCCAGGTGTTAGATTTAGATGCAGGTGAGCACTTTGGCGATAGTGATCATAATTCGGTTAGGTTCACCTTAGCGATGGGCAGGGACATGGATATACAGCAGGGCAAGAATTATAGCTGCGGGAAAGGAAATTATGATGCGATTAGGCAAGATTTAGGATGCGTAGGATGGGGAAGGGAACTGCAGGGGATGGGCACAATCGAAATGTGGCGCTTATTCAAGGAGCAGCTACTGCGTATCCTTGATAAGTATGTACCTGTCAGGCAGGGAGGAAGTTGTCGAGCGAGGGGGTCGTGGTTTACGAAAGAAGTTGAAGCGCTTGTCAAAAGGAAGAAGAAGGCTTATGTTCGGATGAGACGTGAAGGCTCAGTTAGGGCGCTTGAGAGTTCCAAGCTAGCCAGGAAGGATCTAAAGGGAGAGCAAAGAAGAGCAAGGAGAGGACACGAGAAGTCATTGGCGGATAGGATCAAGGAAAACCCTAAGGCTTTCGATCGGTATATCAGGAATAAAAGAATGACTGGAGTTAGATTAGGGCCAATCAAGGATAGTCGTGGGAAGTTGTGTGTTGAATCAGAGGAGATAGGGGAAGTGTTAAATGAATATTTTTCGTCAGTATTTACAGTAAAGAAAGAAAATGTTGTCGTGGAGAATACTGAGATTCAGACTACTAGGCTAGATGGGATTGAGGTTCACAAGGAGGATCTGTTAGCAATTTTGGAAAGTGTGAAAATAGGTAAATCCCCTGGGCCATTTGGGATTTATCCTTGGATTCTCTGGGAAGCCAGGGAGGAGATTGCAGAGCCTTTGTCCTTGATCTTTATGTCGTCATTGTCGACAGGAATAGTGCCGGAAGACTGGAGGATAGCAAATGTTGTCCCCTTGTTCAAGAAGGTGAGTAGAGACAGCCCTGGTAATTATACACCTGTGAGCCTTACTTCGGTTGTGGGTAAAATGTTGGAAAAGGTTATAAGAGACAGGATTTATAATCATCTTGAAAAGAATAAGTTCATTAGTGATAGTCAGCACGGTTTTGTGAAGGGCAGGTCGTGCTTCACAAATCTTATTGAGTTTTTCGAGAAGGTGACCAAACAGGTGGATGAGGGTAAAGCAGTGGATGTGGTGTATATGGATTTCAGTAAGGCGCTTGATAAGGTCCCCACGGTAGGCTATTGCAGAAAATACGGAAGTATGGGGTTGAAGGTGATTTAGAGCTTTGGATCAGAAATTGGCTAGCTGAAAGAAGACAGAGGGTGGTGGTTGATGGCAAATGTTCATCCTGGAGTTTAGTTACTAGTGGTGTACCGCAAGGATCTGTTTTGGGGCCACTGCTGTTTGTCATTATTATAAATGACCTGGAGGAGGGTGTAGAAGGGTGGGTTAGTAAATTTGCGGATGACACGAAGGTCAGTGGAGTTGTGGATAGTGCCGAAGGATGTTGTAGGGTACAGAGGGACGCAGATAGGCTGCAGAGCTGGGCTGAGAGATGGCAAATTGAGTTTAATGCGGAAAAATGTGAGGTGATTCACTTTGGAAGGAGTAACAGGAATGCAGAGTACTGGGCTAATGGGAAGATTCTTGGTAGTGTAGATGAGCAGAGAGATCTTGGTGTCCAGGTACATAAATCCCTGAAAGTTGCTAACCAGGTTAATAGGGCTGTTAAGAAGGCACATGGTGTATTCGCTTTTATTATTAGGGGGGTCGTGTTTCGGAGCCACGAGGTCATGCTGCAGCTGTACAAAACTCTGGTCAGACCGCACCTGGAGTATTGCGTGCAGTTCTGGTCACTGCATTATCGGAAGGATGTGGAAGCTTTGGAATGGGTGCAGAGGAGATTTACTGGGATGTTGCCTTGTATGGAGGGTAGGTCTTACGAGGAAAGGCTGAGGGACTTGTGGTTGTTTTCGTTGGAGAGAAGGAGGAGGAGAGGTGACTTAATAGAGACATATAAGATAATCAGAGGGTTAGATGGGGTGGATAGTGAGAGTCTTTTTCCTCGGATGGTGATGGCAAACACGAGGGGACATAGCTTTAAGTTGAGGGGTGATAGATATAGGACAGATGTTAGAGGTAGTTTCTTTACTCAGAGAGTAGTAGGGGTGTGGAACGCCCTGCCTGCAACACTAGTAGATTCGCCAACTTCAACTGCATTTGAATGGTGATTGGATAGACATATGGATGAAAATGGAATAGTGTAGGTCAGATGATTTCACAGGTCGGCGCAACATCGAGGGCCGAAGGGCCTGCACTGCGCTGTAATGTTCTAATTCTAATTCTAAAAAAAAAGTTTTTTCTCAGGATCAATTGTTTTCCCTACTTCCAAGTTCTCATTTGTTGTTGGTTTACGATCACTAGAACATCCAGATTTCTGTGACAGCCAGGTGAGGAGGGGTCCCAGGCTCCCCTCTTGTCTTATATCTTATTTCACCACAACAGAGTTTATTCCTTTTTAGCAGTGGACGTGCTGACCAACTCAGTGAGTTATTTACCTTCTATCTTTATTGAGATCGTGAAAGAGCCAATAGGACAGGTTTTCTTTAGTTTAAACAAGAGATGAGTTTATTATACTTAACAATCTGAGCTGTATCTAAATAAAATAATAAGAATATACGCAACACATTCACGCACACACTCACACGAGAATCACACACAAATAAATTAGAGTGAGAAATAAATGTGCGATGGATTAGTGTCCAGAATAAACAAATTTTAAAGAAAAACGTCTGTGAAGTTGGATAATTCTCTGGTCTGCATTTTTCCACCTTTAGTTATGCGTTTCATGTCATCTGCAAGAGTTGAAATTGTGGGGTTTTTTTTACGTATACGGTTGTGTCAGTTATATATCTATCTATCTGCCAGGAACGGCACTGGTTCTAATACCGACTCCTGAGAAACACCACTGCATACTCTCCCTCCCCCAGTCTGAACAATGTCTGTTCACCACTTCTCTCTGCTTTCTGTCCCTGAGTCACTATCTTATCCACACTGTCACTGTCACATTAGTCCATATGTTCCATTTTTCATAACAAGTCTATGAAATGGCATTTGATCACCGGCTTTATGAAATTCTGTGCACATAACACAAAACATGTTGTCCTCATCAACAGTCACAGTTTTGTCATCAACGAACTTGATCAGGATTATCAGACATGATTTTCCATTAACCTATCTGTGCTGTTTGTTATTTATTATCCCATGTTTTTCCAAGAAAGATATATTTTTGAGCTGGGTTCTGGCCTCTAGTAATTTCCAACCACTGACATTAGACTGACTGGTCAGTAGTTACAGGATTTATCTAATCACTCCTTTTGTAACAGGGAGTAACATTTACAGCCCTCCAGTCCTCTGTCATGACTCCCCTATCCAAGGAGGATTGGAAGATTCTGACCAGTGCCTCTGCTATTTCCACCATTCCTTCCCTCAGCAACCGTCTCCATTGTTTTATCAATCACTGCATAGGGTTCAGTTTTCCTAATCAGTCTATTGAATGTAACTTGATCAAACACCTTTTGAAAGTCTATAAATATAACTTAAATCACACCACCCTCATCAACCCTCTCAATTGTTTTATCAAAGAACTCCATCATGTTTACCTCACCACCACCTCTCTCCTCTCCTCCACTGCTGTTAAATTATCAAACTGCTTATCCGACATCCAGCACTGGATGAGCAGAAATTTCCTCCAATTAAATATTGTGAAGATTGAGGCCATTGTTTTCCCTGCCCAGTCCAAATCTGTTCCCTTGCTATTGATTCCATCCCTCTCCCTGGTAACAGTCTCAGATTCAGACAGTCTGTTTGCAACCTTGGTGTAATATTCGGGACAACATTAATAGGCATATGGACAAATGTGGGTTAATTAAGGAAAACCAGCACGAATTTGTTAAGGGAAAATGGTGTTTAACAACCTGGCTGGAGTTTTTTGAAGAGGTAAAAAGGAAGCTTGATGAGGACAATGCTGTTGATGTGGTTTAAATGGAATTCCAAAAAGCATTTGAGAAAGTGGCACACAACAGACTTGTGAGCAAAGTTATAGCTCATCGAATAATAAAGGACAGTAGCAACATGAAACTAAACTGGTTGAGTGACAGGCAACAGAGATTAGTGATTAATGGTTGCTTTTCGGGTTGGAGAAAAGTTTGTCGTGGAATCAAAACAAAATACTGCAGATGCTGGAAATCTGAAATAAAAACAGAAAGTGCTGGAAATACTCAGCAGTGTATGTGGAGAGAGAAACAGAGTTAATGTTCCAGGCTTGTACCTTTCATCAGAACTGGATTAGGTTAGAAATGTAATAGGTTTTAAGCAAGTGAAGCGGGAGTGGAGGGTGTAAACACAAGAACAGAAATGTAGTCATGAGAGCGGGGGTGGGGGATAGAGTGTGTTGAAATGACAAGTGAGTGGAAGCTCGGGGTCATGCTTTTGGACTGAGCGGAGGTGTTCCACAAAGCAGTCACCCAATCTGTGTTTGACCTGCTGTGGGGTTCCAGTGAACATCAACGCCAGCTCGAGGAACAGCACCTCATTGTCCGAATAGGCACTTTACAGACTTCTGGACTGAACATTGAGTTCAATAATTTCAGAGCATGACTGGTCCATTTTTATTATTTGTTTTATCAGTTTGTTGCCATGTGCCAGACTTAAACTGGGATTTTTATATTGGTGCTTTTAGCTCGGGCTGTTCTTTATTCTGTCATTTAACACCTGCTCTGCACTAATGCTTTGTCTTTCACCACACCATGAGGACACTCTCTTTGCCTTTGCCCCACGACCTCCTGGTCAGTGAATCTCTCTGGCCCTCTGTTCTATCAACACCCCTTCTGATCCATTTTGCCCCATCCCTGCTTTATTTGCTTAAAACCTATTACATGTCTAACCTTTTCCAGTTCTGATGAAGGGTCACTGACCTGGAACATTAACTCTGCTTCTCTCTCCACAGATGCTGCCAGACCTGCTGAGTGTTTCCAGCACGTTTCGTTTTTTATTTAAGATTTGTAGTGGAGGTCCACAGGGATCAGTGTTTGGACCCTTTCTCTTCCTGACATATATTAATGACCTGGACCTTGGTGTACAGGGCACAATTTCAAAGTTTGTAGATGATACAAAACGTGGAAGCATTATGAACTGTTGGCAGGATAGTGTAAAACTTCAAAAGGACACAGACAAGTTGGTGGAATGGGCAGACAGATGAATTTCAATGTGGGGAAATGTGAAGTGATTCATTTCGTCGGAAGGACATGGAGAGAAAATATAGAATAAAGGGTACAATTCTAAAAGGGGTTCTGGAGCAGAGGGACCTGGATGTATATGTGCATCGGTCATTGAAGGTGGCATGACAGGATCAGAGAGCAGTTAATAAAGCCTACAGTATCCTGTAGCATGGAATACAAGAGCAAGGAGGTTGTTTTGAACTTGTATAAGACACTAGTTCGGCCTCAGCTGCAGCGTTACGTCCAGTTCTGGGCACATTAGATAACATGGAAACATTGGAGAGTGTGAAAAAACATTCACATGAATGGTTCCAGAGATGACGAATATCAGTATTGAAGATAGACTGGAGAAGTTGGAACATTTTCCTTGCAGAGGAGAAGGCTGAGAGGAAATTTGAAAAAGGTCTGCAAAATTATGAGGTGTCTGGACAGAGTGGAAAGGGAAAAACTGTTCCCATTCCTGAAAGGATCGAAAGCGAGAGGACAAAGAATTAAAGTAATTGGTAACAGCAGCAGAAGTGACATGAGGAAAACATTTTCATACAGCGAGTGTTAAAGTCTGGAATGCGCTACCTGAGAGTGTGGTGGAGGCAGATTCAATCGAGGCATTCAGGAGGAAATTGGATAGTTATCTGAAAAGGAAGATTGTACAGAGTTACAGGGAGAAGGCAGGGGAGTAGCACTAGATATATTGCTCTTTCGGAGAGCCAGTGCAGACTCGATGGACAGAATGGCCACCTTCTGTGCTGTAACAATTCTGTGACTCTGTGGCATTCGACCACATAATGAGCTTCCAACCTCATATTCGTGCCATCACTATGCCCACCTATTCCCACCTCAATAAGATCGCCCAACTTCACTCCTGTCTCAACTCATCTGCTGCTGAAGCTCTCATTCATGTTTTCATTACCTGCAGACTAGACTATTCCAAGTCATTCTCCCACATTCTACTATCTGTAAACTTGAGGTAATCTAAAACTCTGCTGCCTGTGTCTTAACTCACAACAAGTCCCATTCCCCGATCACTGACCTACATCAGCTCACTGTCAAACAATGCCTTTATTTTAAAATTCTCAATCATATTTTCAAATCCGTCCATGGTCTCACCCCTCACTATCTCTGTAATCTCCTCCTGCCCGACAACCCTCTGAGATATCTCTACTCCACTAATTCTGGCCTCTTGTGCATTCCTGATATTAATTACTCCCCCATTGCTGACCGCACCTTCAGTTGCCTCGGTCCCGAGCTCTGGAATATCCTCCCTACACAGCTCTACCTCTCCACCTCACTTTTATCCTTTCAGACACTCCTTTAAATCTTACCTCTTTGACCAATATTTTGGTCTCCTAACCTAATATCTACATTTGTGGTTCAGTGTTATACTTTGTTTCATAATGCTGCTGTGAAGTACCTTGGGATAAGTTCTTGTTGAAGTTTTCCAGACATGATTTGTAATTAGTATATCCGTGCTGCTTGAAATTTATTATGCTATGTTTTTCCAACCAACGAATATTTCTGTTCTGGGATGTGACATTTCCCCACCACTGACGTCAGATGGACTGGACACTACAGGGTTTGCTCCATCTCTCCATTTGTAACCAGGGTGTAACATTTACAACCCTCCAGTCCTCTGTCACACTCCCATATCCAAGGAGAAATGAAAGATTCTGTCAAGTGCCTCTACTATTTCCACCATTCCTTCCCTCAGCTATCCTTATACATCCCATCCCTTCTGGGTAAATGTTCTAATTTATTGTGGTACAAAAAGAGTTGGATTGAAAGGGGTTAACTGAACCTGTTTGTTCAGTGACTGTAATTAATGTCAGTCTCCATGGACTCTAATTGTGTCACTGGAGGGGTTCCCGCTGCTATTAATAAGGGACTGCTTTCAATGCGTTATCACATAGTGTTAGCGGGAGCATCAGACCTGGCACTAACAGGGATCAGCAGCTCCAGAGAGAGGGAGAGGATAGATCAGAATCTGAGAGCAATAGATTGAAATGTTCCAACAATGGATCAGAATCTGAGAACAATTGACTGGAATGTTACAACAATGGGTCAGAATATGAGGACAATAGATTGGAATGTTACAACAATGTGTTAGACACTGAGAACAATAGATTGGAATGTTACAACAATGGTTCAGAATCTGAGAACAATAGACTGGAATGTTACAACAATGGGTCAGAATATGAGGACAATAGATTGGAATGTTACAACAATGTGTTAGACACTGAGAACAATAGACTGGAATGTTACAACAATGGGCAGGAGTTTCATTTGGGAGTTTGACCGTCTTTCTGCCAATTATGATCGGTTCCCATTAGAGTATCGGATCTATCTCGCATTGAAGATTATGCAACACATTTACTATCCCATCCTTGCTATTATCAGTATCCATGGTAAGTCTCTCTATCTAGCTATGAATGTTATAAACCAAGTTTAGCAACATTACTGTTCTTGTCATTTACTCTGCCTTCCTTGTTACTTTTGTTATCCCTGGCAAAACTCTATCTCCAGCTATGAGCTCTATAAACCATTGCTACTTGTATTAGAGTTCAAGTAATTTACTCTACCGTGTTTTCTGCTGTTGCTTCCCCTGTGAAGTCCCTATTTCCCGCTATGTGATCTGTAAACCGCGTTTCACTGAAATAATGTTCTGACAATTTTAATTTTGGGAACAGTGGAGCTCGTGCAATCGGTCTCCTTCGGAAATTCTGTCCATGAACCACGTACCCCTAACTGGCTAATGTCTGAGGTTGAACCAGACAGTTTGCATCCTCTGCGTTCTATTTAACCCTGAGCTGAGTTCTGACCCCTTATTCTCTCCATCACCTGCCCTGCCTATTACCAGCTCTGTAATATCATCCGTCTGCCTCAGCTCATCTGCTACATAAACCCTCATCTGTGCCCTTGTTAACATAGAAACATATAAAATAGGAGCAGGAGTAGGCCATTCGGCCCTTCGAGCCTCCCCCGCCATTCATTATGATCATGGCTGATCGTCCAACTCAGCAACCTGTTTGCGCTTTCCCCCCATATCCTTTGATCTCTTTCATCCTAAGAGCTATATCTAGCTCCTTCTTGAAAACATGCAATGTTTTGGCCTCAACTGCTTCCTGTGGCAGCGAATTCCACTGACTCATCACTCTCTGGGTGTAGAGATTTCGCATCTCAGTCCTGAAAGGTTTACCCTGTATCATTAGACTATGACCACTGGTTCTGGACTCCACCACCATCGGGGACATCCTTCCTGTATCTGTTCTGTCAAGTCCTGTTAGAATTTTATAGGTTCCTATGTGATCCCCCATCATTCTTCTGAATTCCAGCCAACATAATCCTAACCGACTCAATCTCTCCTCATACGTCAGTCCCGCCATCTGGGGAATCAGTCTGGTAAACCTACAGCAAGAACATCCTTCCTTAGATAAGGAGACCAAAACTGCACACAATATTCCAGGTGTAGCCTCACCAAGGCCATGTATAATTGCAATAAGACATCCCTGCTCCTGTACTCGAATCAGCTCGCTGTGAAGGCCAACATACCATTTACCTTCTTTACTGTCCTTTGCACCTGCATTCTTACCTTCAGTGACTGGTGTACGAGAACACCCAGCTCTCCTTGCATATCCCCCTCTCTCAGTTTATAGCCATTCAGATAATAATCTGCCTTCCTGTTTTTGCTACCAAAGTGATTAATCTCACATTTATCCACATTGTACTGCATCTGCCATGCATTAGCCCACTCACTCAATTTGTCCAAATCACCCTGAAGCCTCTCTGCATCCTCCTCACAACTCACCCTCCCACCCTGTTTTGTGTCATCTGCAAATTTGGAGATATTACATTTAGTTCCCTCATCGAAATCAGTAAGATATATTGTGAATAGCTGGGGTCCTATCACCAATCCCTATGGTACCCCACTGGTGACTGCCTGCCATTCGGAATAAATACCCATTTATTCCTACTCTTGGGTTGCCTGTCTGCCAACCAATTTTCTATATATCACAATACACTAGCACCAATCTCATGCGTTTTAATTTTATACGCTAATCTGTTATGTGGAACTTTGATGAAAGCCTTCTGAAAGTCCAAATAAACCACATCCACTGGCTCCCCCTCATCAACTCTACTGATTACATCCTCGAAGAATTTTTGTTGATTTGTCAAGAGTGATATCCCTTTCGTAAATCCATGCTGACTCTGTCCGATTCTACCACTTTTCTACAAGTGTTCTGCTATAAAATCTTTGATAATGGACTCTAGAACTTTCCCCACTACCGACGACAGGCTGACTGGTCTATTATTCCCTGCTTTCTCTCAACCTCCCTGGGGTTGCATTAGCTACATTCCAATCTGTAGGAAATGTTCCAGAATCTATAGAATCTTGAAAGATGACCACCAATGCATCCATTATTTCGAGGACCACTTCCTTCAGTACTCTGAGATGTAGATTAACAGGCCCTGGGAATTTATTGGCCTTCAATACCATCAATTTCCCCAACACCATTTCTCTACTAATACAGATTTCCTTAAGTTCCTCTCTCTCTCTAAACCCCATGTTCCCCAACATTTCTGGTATGATATTTGTATTCTCCTTTGTGAAGACAGAACCAAAGTATGCATTTAGTTGGTCAGCCATTTCTTTGTTCCCCATAATTAATTCCCCTGTTTCTGACGGTAAGGGACCTACCAATCTTTAAATCTGTTAAATCCACATTTGACTATTCCAATTCTATCCTGGTCACCCTCCCAGTTATAAACCTCCATAAACCACAGCCCATCCAGAACTCTGCTGCCTTTCAACTAATTCACACCAAATCCTGATCACCCATCACCCCAAATCCTGATCACCCATCACCCCTATGCTCACTGATCTACTTTGGCTCCGGGACCGGCAGCACCTTAAATTTAATATTCTCATTCTTGTGTTTGAATCTCACCCTCAATTAGTCCCATTGCCCTGTCCATTCCCATATTCCTGCCTTCAAGTCTTTTCTTCAATTCCCATTTAAAAGAAGGCTTCTTTCCCTCTGTTTCTGTCTATGGCAGGTATTCTCAGCTCTGCAGTGTCACTGGGCCCAATGCCATGGAAGTGTGGATCCATAAAATGGTATGGGCTGAGCTGCCGGTCACTTTCAGTGCTGCATGCTAAACAGGGCTGTAGTCCCTGTTCACCAAGTGTGTGCTGGTAGTGTGCAGAGGGATCTGATCTGACACCAATCAGCCATTCCAGCAGCTTTGCTATACGTCTTTGAAACTAAGTGATGGGGGTGTGGTACATTGAGCTATGTGAGAGGTTGGTGATGTTGGGGGTAGGAGATGCCATGTGGTGATGAATTCACTGACATTGACCACCCGTGTGAGCTCATGAAACTTCTTCTGGCTCTGCTGCCAGGTCCTCGGGGCCAGATTCTTGCATTTGACCTCCCTGACCACCTGCTCCCATTCCCTTCGGAAGACGTTCCTTAAGGGTCTCCGCCCCACCCCACAGAAACATGGCCACTCTCCTCTGGTCAACCTCCATGACTCAGGCCTCCAACACCACATCCGTGAACAGCAGAGACCTCTCTCTGTCCTAGTATTCCATTTACCTTGTCTCCAATTGCAGCATTCACAGTCAGCAGCAGCAGCCTCCTGTGATTCAGTAAAGCTTCCCTTTAAGAGGGACAGACTACCTTTAAGAGCTGAATCCTGGCTGAAGCACGTGCCAGCCTCACACACAGTGAGGTGCCTGTTAAGCCTGCAGACAGGCAGCAGTGCGTGTCACCCTGGGCAGCACGTAGAATTCATGGAAATGAGGAGGCAGCAGGAAGTTTGTGTGTCACCTGCCTCAACAGGAATGGGCACGGGCAGATCACGAATCACAATCCCTAACCCTGAAAACTGGTACAAACGTCTCTTCCACTCTGTCTCTATTTTCCTTCCCCTCTTTCACCCTTTCTCCCTCTCTCTCTGTGTCTCTTGTTCATACAATCAGAGATTGATGCAGCACATAAAGAGGCTATTCGGTCAGTGCTGTCCCTTTGAAAGAGATATCTAATTAGTTCCACTCCCTCCTCTTTCCCCAGACTCCGATTGTTTTTTTTTCCTTGTCAAGTTTTTGTTTAATTCCCTTTTGAAAGGTATTATTGAATCTGCTTCCACCATATTTTCAGGCAGTGAATTCCAGATCGCACCCACAGACAGATTGGACCAAATATCCATGGAAGGGTTAACGCTCAAAAGGAGGCTATTCAGCCCAATGTGTCTCTGCTGGATGAAAAAACAAGCCGCCCAATCTAATCCCATCTTCAAGCCGCTGGTCCATGGCCTTGCCAGTTGCAGCACTTCAGGTGTAGGTCCAGGTACCTATTAAAATAATTGATGGTTTTTGCCTCCACCACCGGCCTGGCAGTGAAGTCCAGACACCCACCACCCTCTAGGTGAAAAGGTTTTTCCTCATGTCGCCTCTGATCCGTCTATCAATCACTTTAAATCTGTGCCCTCTGGTAATTGACCTCCCCGCGAGGGGAAACAGGTGCTCCCTGGTTACTCTATCTGGGCCCCCTCATAATTTTGTACACCTCAATCAAGTCACCCCTAAGTCTCCTCTGTTCTAAAGAAAACAATCTTAGCCTATCCAATCTTTCATCATGGATGCAATTTTCCATCACTGGTAACATTCTTGAAAATCTTCTCTGTACTCTCTCCAAAGCAATTATGTCCTTCCTGTCATGTGGTGACCAGAACTGTACACAATACTCCAGCTGTGGCCTAACCAGTGTTTTATACAATTCCAGCATTACATCCCTCCTTTTGTATTCTATATATCGGCCAGTAAAGGAAAGCATTCCATATGCCTTCTTCACCACTCTGTCTACCTGTCTTGCCACCTTCCAGGAACTGTGGACAAACACTCCAAGGTCTCTAACATCTTCTACCCCTTTCAATATCCTCCTGTCTGTTGTGTATTCCTTCGCTTTATTTGCCCTTCCCAACTGCATTACCTCACAGTTCCCCAGATTGACTTCCATTTGCCACTTTTCCGCCCACTCAACCAAACCATTTAACAATTGATATCATTCTGGAGTCCACAGCTATCCTCTTCACTATCAACTACATGACCAACTTTTGTGCCATCAGCAAATTTCCAGTCATGCCTCCCACATTTATGTCCAAAGCATTAATATACATCACAAATTGCAAGGGACCCAACACTGAGACCTGGGAACGCCACTAGACACCGCTTTCCATTCACAAGAAACATCTGTCGACCATTACCCTTTGTTTCCTGTCATTGATCCAATTTTGGAAGCAACTTGCCACATTCCCCTGTATCTCATGAGCTTTCACTGTTCTGATCAGTCTGCCCTGTGGGACCTTTTCAAACGCCTTACTAAAATACATGTGGACCACATCCACTGCACTACCTTTATCAATCCTTCTTGCTCCTTCCTCAAAAAACTTAATTGTGTTAGTAAGACAAGACCCTCCCTTAGCAAATCCATGCTGACTATCCCTGATTAATCTTTGCCTTTGTAAGTGACAGTTTATCGTTGATCTGAGAATTGATTCTAATAATTTGCCCACCGATGTCCAACTAAAGGCCTGCTCGGGTCTGGAAATAAAACCCGACCGATCCTGACAGAACAACGTCGGACCCCAGCCTGACCCTACCATATTGCACTCACTGGACTTAGCACTTTTGGATGGAATGGGAGGAAGCTGCAGCATGAGCGCGGTGACATCATAGAAACACTCACTTTCTCACTGCGCAGACTCAGAGTCTGTGGAGTCCAGATGCACGTTTCCCTCCTTGACATCTCGGACTCTCAGCTCAGGATGACTTTTCAAACAATCATGCTTACTTACTCAACTTCCCTTTTCCTCCCAGCCGATCAAAAGGTAGTACTGTGTGTGTCCGACCCAAACCGAGCCCGAAAGCCGGATCCGGAAGAGCGACCCGAACCCGACATATGACGTCGGGTCTCGTCGGGTTTGGGTCGGGTAACAGGCCTTTAGGTCAGACTGACCAGCCTCTAATTATTTGGCCTATCCTTCGCACCATTTTTAAACACTGGCACTATGTTCACAGACATCCAATCGTCTACTGCCTCGCCTGTATCTAGTGAGAATGTGAAGATGATCCTCAAAGTATCTGCTATTTCCCCCCTCGCTTCCTTTAACAGCCTGAGCTACGATCCATCCGGTCCTGGCGACTTATCCACGTTCAAGGATTTCAAACCCTCGAGTACTTCCTCTCTCATTATGCTGATTGTATCTAATATTTCACACTCCTCCTCTTTAACTACAATGTCTGCATCATCACTCTCTTTTATGAAGACAGAGACATAAAACCCATTAAGGACCCTGCCAACATCTTCTGCATCCATGCACAAACTACCTTTTACATCTCTGATAGGCCCTCCCCTTTCCATAGTTATCCCTTTATTCTTAATGTACTGATAAAACATCTTTGGGTTTTCCTTGATTTTACCTGCCAATATTTTTTCATGCCCTCTCTTTGCTTTTCTAATTTCGTTTTTTTACTTCACCCCTGCACTTTCTTTACTCCTCTCAGCTTTCTGAAGTATTATTTGTTTGTACCTGTCATAAGCCTTCTTTTATCTGATTTATCTTACCCTGTATGTTTCTAGATAACCGGGGGCTCTAAATTTGGCAACTCACTGTGTAAGAAAATTCTCTTCATTTTGCCTCTGGTTCTTTGCCAATTAGCTTAAACCTGCATCTTCTTCATGATGATGTGAGCACAGTCCTAGCAATTACAGACCAGTTAGTTGAACATCAGTAATGTTTTACAAACAATAATTAGAGAAGAAATCAACAGAAACTTGGAGAGGTTTGAGTTAATGAAGGAAAACAATCACGTGTTTGAAGGAACATAGGAGCAGGAGTAGGCCATTCAGCCCATCGACCCTGCTCCATCATTCAATTAGAATCCTTAAACACGGGTGAGGTCCCGGAGGACTGGAGAATTGCTAATCTTGTCCCCTTGTTTAAGAAGGGTAGCAGGGAAAATCCAGGTAATTATCGACCGGGGAGCCTGACGTCAGTGGTAGGTAAGCTGCTGGAGAAGATACTGAGGGATAGGATCTATTCCCATTTGGAATAAAATGGGCGTATCAGTGATAGGCAACATGGTTTTGTGCAGGGAAGGTCATGTCTTACCAACTTAATAGAATTCTTTGAGGAAGTGACAAAGTTGATTGATGAGGGAAGGGCTGTAGATGTCATATACATGGACTTCAGTAAGGCGTTTGATAAGGTTCCCCATGGCAGGCTGATGGAGAAAGTGAAGGCGCATGGTGCCCAGGGTGTACTAGCTAGATGGATAAAGAACTGGCTGGGCAACAGGAGACAGAGAGTAACAGTGGAAGGGAGTTTCTCAAAATAGAGACGTGTGACCAGTGGTGTTCCACAGGAATCTGTGCTGGGACCACTGTTGTTTGTGTTATACATTAATGATTTGGAGGAAAGTATAGGTGGTCTGATTAGCAAGTTTGCAGACGATACTACGATTGGTGGAGTAGCTGATAGTGAAGGGGACTGTCAGAGAATACAGCAGAATGTAAATAGATTGGAGAGTTGGGCAGAAAAACTGCAGATGGAGTTCAATCAGGGCAAATGCGAGGTGATGCATTTTGGAAGATCCAATTCAAGAGTGAATTATACAGTAAATGGAAAAGTCCTGGGAAAAATTGATGCGCAGAGAGATTTGGGTGTTCAGGTCCATTGTTCCCTGAAGGTGACAACGCAGGTCAATAGAGTGGTCAAGAAGGCATACGGCATGCTTTCCTTCATCGGACGGGGTATTGAGTACAAGAGTTGGCAGGTCATGTTACAGTTGTATAGGACTTTGGTTCGGCCACATGTGGAATACTGCGTGCAGTTCTGGTCGCCACATTACCAAATGGATGTGGATGCTTTGGAGAGGGTGCAGAGGAGGTTCACCAGGATGTTGCCTGGTATGGAGGGCACTAGCTATGAAGAGAGGTTGAGCAGATTAGGATTATTTTCATTAGAAAGACGGAGGTTGAGGGGGGACCTGATTGAGGTATGCAAAATCATGAGAGGTATGGACTGGGTTAATCGCAAGAAGCTTTTTCCCAGAGTGGGGGATTCAGTTACTAGGGGTCACGAGCTCAAAGTGAGAGGGGAAATGTTTAGGGGGGATATGCATGGAAAGTTCTTTACGCAGAGGGTGGTGGATGCCTGGAATGCGTTGCCAGCGGAGGTGGCAGACGCGGGCAAAATAGCGTCTTTTAAGATGTATCTAGACAGATACATGAATGGGCAGGAAGCAAAGAGATACAGACAGTAAGAAAATAGGCGACATGTTTAGGTAGAGGATCTGGATCGGCGCAGGCTTGATGGGCCGAAGGGCCTGTTCCTGTGCTGTAATTTTCATTGTTCTTTGTTCTAGATCATGTCTGATCATCTACCTCAACGCTACTTTCCCGTGCTATCCCTGTATCCCTTGATGTGATTTGTCTCCCTAAATCCATTGATTTCTGTCTTGAACATGCTCAGTGTTGATCTTCCACAGCCTCTGTGGTGGTGAATTCCAAAGATTTACCTCCCTCTGAGTGAAGAAATTCTTCTTCATCTCAGTCTTAAATTGCTTACCCCTTATTCTGAGATTATGTCCCCTGGTTCAAGACTCACCACCCAGGGGAAACATCCGATCTGCATCCACCCCGTCACCCTCTGTACAAATTTTGTATGAGATCACTTCACATTTTTTGAAACTCGAGAGAATACAGGCCCAGTTTTCTCAATCTCTCCTCATAAGACAATCCTGCCATCCCAGGGATAGTCTGCTGAACATCAGTTGTACTCCCTGCATGGCAAATATATCCTTCTTTAGACAAGGAGACCAAGACTGTAAGCAATACTCCAGGTGCAGTCTCACCAAGGCTGTATACAATTGCAGCAGACATCTTTACTCCTGCACTCAAAACCGCTTGAGATGGAAGCCAACATACCATTTGCCTTCCAAACTGATTGGTGCACCTGCACACTAGCTTTTAGTGACTCATGAACAAGGACACCCACGTCCCTTTGGAAATCAACACTTCCCAACATCTCCCCAGTCAAAAATATACTGTCTTTCTGTCTCTGTTTTACCAGAGTGGATCACTTGACACTTATTCATAATATATTCCAGCTGCCATGTTCATGTTCGTTCACTTATCCTATCCTAATCCGCTTGAAGCCTCCTTGCATCCTCTTCACAACTTACTTTCCCACCTAGTTTTGTATCATCAGCAAATTTGTAAATATTACATTTGATCCCCACATTCAAATCATTTATATAGATTGTGAACAGCTGTGGCCCTTGTGCTGATCCTTGTGTTACTTCCACTCGTAAGAGCCTGCCATCCTGAGAATGACCCGTTTATTCCTACTCCCAATCCCATGCGTTGTAATTTTGTTTACTAACCTCCTGTGTGGGACCTTATCAAAAGCCTTCTGTGAATCCAAATACGCCACATCCACTGGTTCTCCTTTAGTAATGCTGCAAGTAACATCCTCAAAAGACTTCAACAGGTTTGTTGCACATGATACCCCTTTCATAAATCCACGTTGACTCCGCCAATTTTACCATTATTTTCTAAGTGTCCAGTTATTACATCCTTTACAATAAATTCTAACATTTTCCCTATTACTGACATCAAACTAACAGGTCTGTAGTTCTCATTCTCCCTCTCCCACACTTCTTAAATTGTGGGGTTACATTTGCTACTTTCCAGTCTTTCGGATCTCTTCCAGAATCTATAGAAGTTTGAAAGATACCAACCAATACATCCACCATCTCTATTGCCACCTCCTTCAACACTCTGGGATGTAGCTCATCTGGTCCAGGGATTTATCAACCTTCAATCCAGTTAACTTTTCAAGTACTACCTCTTTACCAACACTAAATTGCCAATTTGCCCCTCGTACCTTCATAGTTTCCCTTTTTCAGGTTTAACACCCTAGTTTCAAAATTAACATATTCAAATGAAATGTGAAATTTTATCATAATATGGCCATTATTTCGCAAAAGCCCATTCACAGCAATGTTATTAACTAACCCTTTCTCGTTCCATAAAATAGCCCGATTCTTAGTTAATCCTTCAATGTACTTCTCCAGAAACCCATCTCTTACACAGTCCAGTAAAGGCAGATCATACTTCACTCATTTAGTTGAAGGTTTTGATGAAGTAACAGAGACGGTTGATGAAGGGAATGCCGTGGATTTTGTGTATATGTATTTTAGGAAAGTGTTTAATAAGGTACCACATAAAAGGCTGGTTAGCAAAATTGAGGCTCATGGAATAAGAGGATCATTGTCAAATTGAATTAAGGACAGAAAACAGCGAGTGGTAATAAATGGTTGTTTTTAAGTGTGGAGGATGTTGGACAGTGGGTGTTCCCCAATGGTCAGTCTTGGGACCATTGCGTTTTTGCGATATATAAATGACTTAGATATTGGAATGCAGAGTAGAATCTCCAAATTTGCCTAAGACATCAATTTTGAGATTTCTGAGCCAGTCCCAATGCTGATCACATGTCTTTGAGTGTACATTCTCTCTCTCCAGATCTCTGTCACAAATTCTTACCCAGACTTCGCAATAACCACAGGCATTTGACTGATTGTAATCCCTCTCTGTCTCCAAAGCTCCTACACATTCCCAGCAATGATCGCTCAACTGAGTTTGACATTACTCACACACCAAGTAAACTAAGCCTATGATCCCGATCTCTGTGATCCCTCTCCGACACCACTGTAAGATCTGATCAACGGTCACAGATTAACCAAAAGGAGGGAAAAGGTTCACAAGCAGTTAATTAAGTAATGACAGTTCAAATACAGGGCATAATCTAATTGGAAACAGTAGACATATGACCTGTAACAGGTGAAAAAGTCTTTCTGGCTACGGATTAATTGTTGGAAGCTCGTATCAAATATGTTATAGCAGGGCACGTAGAGAAATTCAACGTGATCAGGCAGAATCAACATGGTTTTGTGAAAGGAAAATCATGTTTAACCAATTTATTAGCGGTCTTTGAAGAAATAACATGTGCTGTGGATAAAGGGGAGCCGGTGGATGTACTGTACTTAGATTACAAAAAGGCATTTGATAATGTGCCACATCAAAGGTTATTGTGGAATATAAAAGTCCATGGTATAGGGGGTGACATATTGGCATGGATAGAAGATAGGCTAGCTAACAGGAAACAGAGAGTAGGCATGAATTGGTAATTGTCTGGTTGGCAAGATGTAACGAGTGGTTGCCACAGGGATCAGTGCTGCGACCTCAACCTTTTACAATTTATATAAATGACTTGGATGAAGGGTCCAAAGGTGATGACACAAAGATAGGTCGGAAAGTACGCTGTGCAGAGGACATAAGGCGGCTAAAAAGGGATGTAGATAGGTTAAGTGAGAGGGAAAAGATATGACAAATGGTGTATAATAGGGGGAAATGTGAAATTGCCCATATTGGCAGGAAGAATTAAAAAAATAAACACAATATCTGAATGGTGAGAGACTGCAAAGCTCTGGGATGCAAAGGGATCTGGGTGTCCTAGTTCATGAATCACAAATGTTAGCATGAAGGTTCAGCAAGTGTTTAGGAAAGCTAATAGAACTGCTTATTGGGAGAGCAGTTGAATGCAAAGGTAGAGAGGCTATGCTTCAGTTGTACAGGCATTGATGAAACTGCATCTGAAGTATTGTGTACAGTACTGGCCACCTTATTTAAGGAAGGATGTAAATGCGTTGGACGCAGTTCAGAGAAGGATTTCTAGACTAATACCTGGAATGGGTGTGCTGTCTTATGAGGAAAGGCTGCAGAGGCTAGGCGTACATCAGCTGGAGTTTAGAAGTGTAAAAGGCGACATATAAGATCCTAAGGGCGGGGAGTGGGGGGCAGGGGGGCAGAACAAGTGAGGGCGACAGAGAGAGAAACAGAAAAAGATAGAGAGTGAGGGAAAGAGAGCGGTCACATCAGCTCATCTGCTGCTGAAACCCTCATCCATGCCTTTGTTACATCGAGGCTTGACTATTCTAACACACTCTTGGCTGGTCTCGCACATTCTACTCACTGTCACCTTGTGGTCATTTAAAACTCTGCTGCCATCTTCTAATTTATACTAAATTCTGTTCACCCAACATCCTTGTGCTCACTGACCTACATTGGCTCTTGGTCCAGTAACACCTCAAATTTAATATTCTCACTCATATGATCAACTCCCTCCATGGCATCACCCCTCTGATTATCCTAGTCCCCTGCCCATTTCCAATATTCCTAAAGCTTGTTTATCTTAAAGTGTTTTGCTAATTCCCTTTTTAAAGTGAGTTTATTTCCCTCTGTTTCACTCCCTGACCACACATTTCATCTGTCCAGCTCCACTGGTGCTGTGGAAGTTTGGATCCATAAAATGGTGTGAGCTGCACAGCCGGTCACATCCAGCACATTGTACAGGACACCCAGGCTGGCCGGGGTGCTAGCGTGGGTGCAACGTGTGTGTGTCTGTAGCGTGAGGAGGGGTCTTAATATGGTGTCAATCAGCCATTCCAGCAGCTTTGTTGTACGTCTTTGAAACTTGTTCTGTGCATGTTCATTGACCGCCTGTGTTAGTCACTCTCAGCTGAACATACATTCAGCAGCACGAGGAACCCCCTCTAGTATTATTTAAAAGGACCAGGCATCCAACTGACAGGTGAGGGACTTTTGACTGACTTCTGCTATTGTACATTTAGTGGAGGTGCTGTGGATGGTTTTATGGAGGTTGTATTGTGAGCTGCTGCAGACATTCAGGGAGAACAGAGGATTTGGTGACCCAAATGTGGACGATATAGGGGGACTGTAGTTACAGTGTCTCTGGGTCAGTAACATGACCAACAAATGGAGCAGAGGCTGCCGAGAGGGGAAGCAATGTGATAATGATCAGATCTGTTTTTGTGATGTTGATTGAAGGATAAATATTGACCAGGAGAGCGGGAATAATTCCCCTGCTCTGCTTCTACATAGAGCGATGGGATATTTAACATCCATCTGAGAGGGCAGATGTGGCCTTGGTTTAACGTTTCATTCGAAAGACGGCACATCTGACAGTGCGACACTCCCTCAGTACTGCATTGCAGTGTCAGCCTTGATTCTTGTCATCAAGTCCTGCAGTGACCTTTGATCCTAGAAGCTTGTGACTGAAAGGGGTGAGTGCTACAAACTGAGCCACGGCTGACATTGGTCCTTTAATCCCAAGTTTTTCTAATTTGGTAACACGGCTGTTATGTGGTACTTTATCAAACACATTTTGAAAGGATAGGGGTATTGAGAAAATGCAGGCAGGAGCAATCATAGAAACACAGAATAGCATTGCATTGAATGAGGCCATTTGGTCCATTTATTCTGTGCTGGCCCTTTTGAAAATCTTCCAGTTCGTCCCACACCCTGGCTCTTTCCCAGATCCTTCCTTTTATTCTCCTTAAGATATTTATGCATTTCCCTTTTGGAATCTACTGTTGAATCTGTTTCCTTCAGCCTATCAAACAATACATTGCAAATCCCCAAACACCCATCGTCTAAAAAAAATCCTCTGTGTCACCTCTGCTTCTTTTTTCCAATCACCGTAAATCTGTGTCCTCTGGTTAATGGCCCCTCACACATTGGAAACGGTTTCACTTTATTTAATTTATCTAAATCCTTCATAATGTTAAACATCTCTATCAGATCTTCTTTTAAATTTCCCTGCTCTGAGGTAAACAATCCCAGCTACATAACTGTAATCCCTCATCCCTGGAAATGTTCCAGTAAAACTCTTCTGTCTCCTCTCCAAACGTTTCCTGTCCTTCCTAAAGTGTGGTTCCCATATTGGACACAATAGTTCAGGTGGAGCCGGACTCGTCTTTTCTATAGGTGTAACATAACATCCTGACTATTCTACTCTGTGTCTGTATTAATAAAGCCTAGGAATCTATTTGCTTCGTTAACTGTTTGTTAACCTGTCCAACTAACGTCAAAGATTGTACACAAACACCCCATGTCTCTCTGTTATTCTCACCACCTTTAAAGTTGTGTCATTTACCTTGTATTATCTCTCCTCATTCATCCACATGCAGCTCACCATCACCTTCTTAAGGGCAATTAGGGATGGGCAATAAATGCTGGCCCAGCCAGCGACACCCACAATCCATGAATAAATAATATCAACAAAATCTTCCCACAAAGTATCACCTTACATATCTGCCATGCCAATTAAATATTAGGAAGAATGAAGCCACTGTTTTCAAACCCCACATCAAACATTTCCTAGCAACAGACTCCATCCCTCTACTTGCCAACTCTTTGAGACTAAACCAAACTGTTCACAAAGTGATGTCATAGTTGACCCTACAATGAGCTTCCTGCTAAATATTCACACTATCACTAAAACAGCCTATTTCCACCTCCGTATCTTCAGCCAGCTTTGCCCGTCTCTCAGCTCTTCTGTTGATAAACCCCCCCCCCCCCACCTTGCCTGTGTTACCTCTAGACTTCACCATTCCAACACACTCCTGGCTGTTCTCCCACATCCTACCCTCCATAAACTTGAGGTGATCCAAATCACTGCTGCCCATGTCCTAACTCACACCAAGTCCTATTCACCCAACACCCTCTGTACTCGCTGACCGACATTGGATCCTGGCCAGCCACTCCTCAATTGTAAAACGCTCAGCCTTCTTTTCAAATCCCTAGGCTGGGCCCTTTCAGAGGGCAGTTGCGAGTCAATGACATTGCTGTGAGTCTGGAGTCACATGTAGGCTAGACCAGGAAAGGACGGCAGATTTCATTCTCTAAAGGACATTAGTGAATCAGATGGTGTTTAATTTTAAAAAATCGCTAATAGTTTCATGGCGCCATGACTGAGACTAGCTTTCTATTCCAGATTTTAACACACTCGTGGCTTGTCTCACACATTCTACTCTCTGTAAACTTGAGGTCATCCAAACTCTGCTGCTCTTGTGTTAACCCGCACCAAGTCCCGTTCCCAATCACTGACGTACATCAGCTTCCAGTCAGGCCATGTCTCGATTTTGAAATTCTCAACCGTGTTTCCAACTCTCTCCATTATCTCACCCCTCCTAATCTCTGTAATCTCTACCAGCCCCACAACCCTCCAAGATATCTGCACTCCTCTAATCCTGGGCTATTGTGTATGGTTCATTTGCAACATTGCACCACTGCCAGCCAGGTCTTCAGCTGCCGAGGCCCAAAGCTCTGGAATTCACTCCCTACACCACTTTTTGTTATTATTGTGTGAGATGTGGGCTTCGCTGGCAAGGCCAGCATTTGTTCCCATCGCTAATCGCCCTGACAATTGAGTGACTTGTTTGGACATTTCACAAGGCAGTTCAGAGTCAACCACATTGCTGTGGGTCTGGAGTCAGATGTAGGCCAGATCAGGTAAGGACAGCAGATTTTCTTCCCTAGCGGACATTAGTAAATCTGATCGGTTTTTACTCCAGTCAATGATAGATTCGTGACACCATTACTGAGAATAGTTTTCATTTCCAGATTTTTATTAATCAGTTGAAATTATTAATTGATTGAATTTTAATTCCCACCAGCTGCCATAGTGGGATTTGAACCGAGGGCATCAGCCTGCACCTCTGGGATTCTAGTTCAGTGACATCGTCACTATACCACTGTCACTGCTTCTGTGCCTCACTTTCCTCCATTAAACCATTACTTAAGACATTCTGCTTTGACCAAGAAATGTAAGTTGCTGTTGTTGAGCTTTGCTAGACATGATTTGTCATTACCATATCCCTGCTTCCGTCCATTCATTGTCCGGTGTTTTTTTTCAAGCAACGAATGCTTTTGTCCTGGGCTGTGAACTCCAGAAATTTCCCACCAGCGACGTTAGACTGACTGGTCAGTAATTACACGGTTTACCGCATCTCTCCTTTTTTAAAACAGAGTGTAACATTTAGAACCCTCCTGTCTCTGGCACCAGTCTCATACCCAAGGAGGGTTGGAAGATTCTGGCCAGTTCCTTCCCTCAGCACCCCCCACACATCCAATTCAGACATGTTCTACTTTATTAGAATTAAAATTAGAACATTACAGCGCAGTACAGGCCCTTCAGCCCTCGATGTTGCGCCGACCTGTGTAACCATCTGACCTACACTATTCCATTTTCATCCATATGTCTATCCAATGACCACTTAAATGCCCTTAAGGTTGGCGAGTCTACTACTGCTGCAGGCAGGGCAGGGCAGAAATTGGTGGATTGTAAGGGGTTAACTGAACTTGTTTGTTCAGTTACTGTTACTAATGTCAGTCACCATGGACCCCACATTTGTCACTGGAGGGTTTCCAGCTTCTATTAATACAGGACTCCTGTCAATGTGTTATTCCCAGCAGCTTCCCGGTACTTTCAGGATCAGCAGTTCGAGAGAGAGAGAGGGTAGATCAGAATCTGAGAACATTAGATTGGAATGTTATGACAATGGGTCAGAATCTGAGAACAGTAGATTGGGATGTTACTACAATGGGAAGCAGGAGTTTCTCCTCCTGGTTTGGCCTAGTTACTGCAGATTATTTTTGGCTAACATTAGATGATCGGATCTATTATGCACTGAAGATGATTCAAACGATTTATTATCCCATCCTCGCTATTGTTGGTGTCCCTGGTAAGTCTCTTTATCCAACGTTTAGAACTATAAATCATATGTCACTGATTTAATGTTCTTGTCATGTAAATCTTGGGAAGTCCAAAGACATTGCATTCAGTCACTGTCACAAACTCCATTCCCTATCCACCATCTGCATTCCCCTCACTGACCAATGTCTGAGGCTGAAATAGACTGTTTGCGACCTCTGGCATCCAGTTGACTCTGAGCTGAGTTCATCTCCACATTCTCTCCATCACCCACCCTGCCTTCAACCACCTCTGTAATATCACCCGTCTCCACCTCTGCCTCAGCCCATCTGCTGAATAAATACTCACCTATGCCTTTCTTAAATCCACACTTGACTATTCCAATTCTCTCCTTGACACTCTCCCAGTTATAAACCTCCATAAACCACAGCCCTTCCAGAACTCTGCTGCCTGTATCCTAACTCACAGCAAATCCCGATCACTCATCACCCCTGTGCTCACTGATCTATGTTTCTTCCTGGTCTGGCAGCACCTTAATTTTTATATTCTCATTCTTGTGTTTGAATCTCTCCATGGCCTCACCCCTCCAATTAATCCCATTCCCCTCTCCAGTCTCATATCATTGTAATCTTATGCCTTTGAGGCTTTTTTTCCAATTCCCTTTTGAAAGTGATTTGCTTTACCCTCCCTTTCTCCTCCGGCTGTGATTTTTACTCTGTGGCACCACTGGTGCCAATATTACAGAAACCTGGATCTGTAAAATGATGTGAATGGAACAGGCGACCACTTCTAGTATGGCCAGCACAGTGCCCCATGCTGTGCAGGGATGTAGCCTGTGTATACTGTGCATTTGCTGTTAGTCTGAGGAGGGGTTTGAAGTGACGTCAATGTCCCATTCCAGCAGCTTTGATGTACGCCTTTGAAACTTGGTCTGTGCATGACCACTGACCGCCTGTGCTACTCACTCACAGCTGAAGATACATTCAGAAGCATGAATAAACCCTTCTAGTGTTTTTTAAAAGGACCAGGCATCCTGGTCCAGAATATTGAGGGGTATATGACATTCAAGAAGAATAGGAAGCTAGGTAAAGGTGGAGGGGTAGCACTGTTAATCAAGGATGGTATTGGTGCATTAGTTCGAGATCAACTTGGTACAGGAGATCAGGGTGTCGAATCGGTTTGGGTGGAGATGAGGATTAGCAGGGGAAAGAAGTGCCCAGTGGGAGTGGTCTACAGGTCTCCTAACAGTTATCGCATTATAAAACATATTATACAAGAAGAAATATCGTTTGCTTATGATAGAGGTCCGGCAATAATCATGGATGATTTTAACCTACATATAAACTGGAAAAATCATATTTGGAATAATAGCCTGGATGAGGAGTGCATAGAATGTTTTAGGGATTGTTTCTTAGAGCACCACGTTCTAGACACAATCAGAGAGCAGATTAAATTAGTTTTGATACAGTGTAATGTGACAGGATTAAAGGCACCTCTAGGTAGCAGCGACCACACTGTGACTGAATTTTACACCCAGTTTGAAAGTGAGAAGAGTGGGTCTAAGACCAGTATTTTAAACTTGAATAAGGGAAAGTATTTGGGCATGAAAACTGAGCTAGCTGAAGTGAACTGGGTTACTAGGCTTGGAGGTAGATAATTAGAGAAGCAGTGGCAGAAATTTATGGGGATATTTCAAAATACTCCAGAATAAGTATATTCCTACTATAACGGGAAGGACCCACCGTCTGCGGTTAACTAACGAAGTTAAGGAAAACATGACACTGAAGTTAAAGGCATATCATTGTGCAGAAATGAGTGGCAGTTCTAATGATTGGTCAGAATATAAAGAACAGCAGACAATGACTAAAGGGTTAATCAGGAGAAAGACATTAGAGTATGAGAGGAAGCTAGCGAGAAATGTAAAAGTGGATAGCAAGAGTTTCTACAGGTATTTAAAAAGGACAAGAATAAGTAAAGAGAGTGTTCCTCCTCTGGACAGTGAGAATGCAAAGTTAGTAGTAGATAATAAGGAAACGGTGGATGCAATGAACAAATATTTTGCTTCGGTCTTCACTATAGAAGATGCACGAAACATGCCAGTAATAGCTGTAAATCAGGAGGTGGAAGGAAGAGAGGACCTTGGTGAAAATACAATCACCAGGGAATCTTTACTGAGCAAACTTATGGAGTTGCGGGCTGACAAGTCCCCGGGTCCTGATGGACTTCATCCGAGGGTCTTAAAAGATGTGGCTAATGAGGTAGTAGATGTGTGGGTGTTATTTTTTCAAAATTCGCTAGACTCTGGAAATATTCCATCTGACTGGAAAGTAGCAAATATAACCCCTCTATTCAAGAAGAGGGGGAGGCAGAAAACAGGCAACTATATGTTAGTTAGCTTGACATCTGTTCTGGGGAAGGTGTTAGAATCGATCATTAAGGAGGCTTTCGCTGGGCACTTAAGAAAAACTCAAGGTAATCGCGAATAGACAGCATGGTTTTGTGAAAGGGAAATCATCCTGAACTAATTTATTGAAGTTCTTTAAAGGAGTAACATGCAATATGGATAAAGGGGAGCCCTTTGAACGACTGCGCTTGGATTTCCAGAAGGCATTAGACTAGATGTCACATAAAAGGTGATTGTGCAAAGTAGGAGCTCATGTGTAGAGGGTAACATATTAGCTTGGATCGAAGATTAGCCAGTTGCAGCAAACAGAGGGTCTGCATAAATGGGTCATTTTCAGATTAGCAGGATGTGACAAGTGGAGTCCATCAGGGGTCTGTGCAGGGGGCCTCAACTTTTTACAATTTATATTAATGACTTAGATGAGGGAAGCGATGGCATGGTAGCTAAATTTGCAGGTGGCACAAAGATAGATAGGAAAGTATGTTGTGAAGAGGACAGAAGGAGGTTGCAGACCGATAAAGATAGGTTGCATGAGTGGGAAAACAATCTCACAGATGGAGTATAATGTGGGAAAATGTGAAGTTGTTCACTTTGGTAGGACGCTGCAAAATTCCGAGGTGCTTAGGGATCTAGGTGTTCTAATGCATGAGTCACAAACAGTTAGTAGGTAGGTACAACAAGTAACAAAGAAGGCTAATGGAATGCTATCCTTCATTACAAGAGGAATTGAAAATAAAAGTCAGCATGTGATGCTTCAGTTATACAGGGCATTGGCGAGACCACATCTCGAATAATGTCTAGAGTTTTGGTCTCCTTATTTAAGGGAGGATGTGAATACTTTAGAGGCGGTTCAGAGGTAGTTTACTAGAGTGATAATAGGAATGAGCGGGATGTCTTATGAGGAAAGGTTGGACAGACAGGCTTGTTTTCACTGGAGTTTAGAAGAGTGAGGGGAGACTTGATTGAGGTTGACAATAATCTGAAAGGTCTTGACAAGGTGGATGTGGAAAGGATGTTTCCTCTTGTGGGTGAGTCGAGAACTTGGGGGCACTGTTTTGAAATTATGGGTCGCCCCTTCAGGACAGAGATGAGCAAAACATTTTTCTCTCAGAGGTTTGTGTGACTTTGGAACTCTCTGCCACAGAAGGTGGTGGAGATGGGGTCATGAAATATTTTAAAAGTGGAGGTAGAAAGATTCTTGTTAGTCAAGAGAACGAAAGGTTATCAGGGTAAGATGGGAGTTAGAATTCAAAACACAACCAGATCAGCCATGTTATTATTGAATTTCAGAGCAGGCTCGAGGGGCCGAATGGCCTACTTCTGCTCCTCATTCGTATGTGTGTACGTTTGCACTCAACTTACAGGTGAGGGGCTTTTGACTTATTTCTGCTATTGTAAAGTTAGTGGAGGTGCTGTGAATGGTTTTCTGGAGGTTGTGTTGTGAGCTGCTGCAGATATTCAGGGACGATAGAGGATTGGTTGACCCAACTCTGGTCAAGGTATGGGGACTGCAGTTACAGTGTCTCTGGGTCTGAAACATGAACAACAAATGGAGCAGAGGCTGCAGAGAGGGGAAGCACAGTAAAGAGGGAGGAGGAGGGGGCTCTGCCCTCCCCTCCCTGGGTTTTCCAAGCGCAAAGAGAGCAGTGGTCCCAATACCGAACATAGAACATAGAACATAGAACATAGAACAGTACAGCACAGTACAGGCCCTTCAGCCCACAATGTTGTGCCGAAACTTTAACCTACTCCAAGATCAAACTAACTACCTACCCTTCATTCTACTATCATCCATGTACCTATCCAAGAGTCGTTTAAATGCCCCTAACGTATCTGCTTCTACTACCACCGCTGGCAGCACATTCCACGCACCCACCACTCTCTGTGTAAAGAACCTACCTCTGACATCTCCCTGAAACCTTCCTCCAATCATCTTAAGATTATGCCCCCTGGTGATAGCCCTTTCCACCCTGGGAAAAAGTCTCTGACGATCCACTCGATCTATGCCTCTCATCATCTCTTTCAAGTCACCTCTCATCCTTCCTCGCTCCAATGAGAAAAGCCCTAGCTCCCTCAATCTTTCTTCGTAGGACATGCCCTCCAGTCCAGGCAGCATCCTGGTAAATCTCCTCTGCACACTCTCTAAAGCTTCCACATCCTTCCTATAATGAGGCGACCAGAACTGAACACAATATTCCAAGTGTGGTTGAACCTTACAGAGCTGCAGCATAACCTCGCGGCTCTTGAACGCAATCCCCCTGTTAATGAAAGCCAACACACCATACGCCTTCTTAACAACCCTATCAACTTGGGTGGCAACTTTGAGCGATCTATGGACATGGACCCCAAGATCCCTCTGTTCCTCCACACTACCAAGAATCCTGTCTTTAAGCCTGTATTCCGCATTCAAATTCGACCTTCCAAAGTGAATCACTTCACACTTTTCCAGGTTGAACTCCATCTGCCACTTCGTAGCCCAGCTGAGGAACACCACTGTATACTGCCATCGAGTCTGAACAACAACTTTTCACCACTTCTCTCTGTTGACTCTTCATTAGCCAATGTTATATTGACACTGGACTAGTAACCCTGCAAACAGGGTTAAGGAAAATCCCAAAGCCTTTTATTCATATATAAGGAGAAAGAGGGTAACTAGAGAAAGTATTGGCCACTAAAGGACAAAGGAGGAATGTTATGCTTGGACTCAGAGAAAATGGGTGAGATTCTAAACGAGTACTTTGCATCGGTATTCACCGAGGAGAGGGACATGACGGATGTTGAGGTTCGGAACAGATATTTGATTACTCTAGGTCAAGTCGGCCTAAGGAGGGAGGAAGTGTTGGGTATTCTAAAGGGCATTAAGGTGGACAAGTCCCCAGGTCCGGATGGGATCTATCCCAGGTTACTGAGGGAAGCGAGGGAGGAAATAGCTGGGGCCTTAACAGATATCTTTGCAGCATCCTTAAACACGGGTGAGGTCCCGGAGGACTGGAGAATTGCTAATGTTGTCCCCTTGTTTAAGAAGGGTAGCAGGGATAATCCAGGTAATTATAGACCGGTGAGCCTGACGTCAGTGGTAGGGAAGCTGCTGGAGAAGATACTGATGGATAGGATCTATTCCCATTTGGAAGAAAATGGGCTCATCAGTGATAGGCAACATGGTTTTGTGCAGGGAAGGTCATGTCTTACCAACTTAATAGAATTCTTTGAGGAAGTGACAAAGTTGATTGATGAGGGAAGGGCTGTCGATGTCATATACATGGACTTCAGTAAGGCGTTTGATAAGGTTCCCCATGGCAGGCTGATGGAGAAAGTGAAGGCGCTTGGGGTCCAAGGTGTACTAGCTAGATGGATAAAGAACTGGCTGGGCAACAGGAGACAGAGAGTAGCAGTAGAAGGGAGTTTCTCAAAATGGAGACGTGTGACCAGTGGTGTTCCACAGTGATCCGTGCTGGGACCACTGTTGTTTGTGATATACATTAATGATTTGGAGGAAAGTATAGGTGGACTGATTAGCAAGTTTGCAGACGGCACTAAGATTGGTGGAGTAGCAGATCGTGAAGGGGACTGTCAGAGAATACAGCAGAATATAGATAGATTAGACTGTTGGGCAGAGAAATGGCAGATGGAGTTCAATCAGGGCAAATGCGAGGTGATGCATTTTGGAAGATCCAATTCAAGAGTGAACTATACAGTAAATGGAAACATCCTGGGGAAAATTGATGTCCAGAGAGATTTGGGTGTTCAGGTCCACTGTTCCCTGAAGGTGGCAACGCAGGTAAATAGAGTGGTCAAGAAGGCATACGGCATGCTTTCCTTCATCGGACGGGGCATTGAGTACAAGAGTTGGCAGGTCATGTTACAGTTGTATAGGACTTTGGTTCGGCCACATTTGGAATACTGCGTACAGTTCTGGTCGCCACATTATCAAAAGGATGTGGATGCTTTGGAGAGGGTGCAGAGGAGGTTCACCAGGATGTTGCCTGGTATGGAGGGCGCTAGCTATGAAGAGAGGTTGAGTAGATTAGGATTATTTTCATTAGAAAGACGGAGGTTGAGGGGGGACCTGATTGAGGTGTACAAAATCATGAGAGGTATAGACAGGGTGGATAGCAAGAGGCTTTTTCCCAGAGTGGGGGTTTCAATTACTGGAGGACACGAGTTCAAAGTGAAAGGGGAAATGTTTAGGGGGGATATGCGTGGAAAGTTCTTTACGCAGAGGGTGGTGGGCACCTGGAACGCATTGCCAGCGGAGGTGGTAGATGCGGGCACGATGGAGTCTTTTAAGATGTATCTAGACAGATACATGAATGGGCAGGAAGAAAAGAGATACAGAACCTTAGAAAATAGGCGACATGTTTAGAGAGGTGATCTGGATCGGCGCAGGCTTGGAGGGCCGAAGGGCCTGTTCCTGTGCTGTAATTATCTTTGTTCTTTGTTCTTCTTTGTTCTAACCAGAGACCCAGGGTATTCCTCTGGGGACATGGGTTCGAATCCCACCACAGCAGAAGGTGGAATTTGAAAGTAATAAAAAAAAAATCTGGAATTAAAACTAGTCTAAAGATGGCCATGAAACCATTGTCGATTGTTGTAAAAACCCATCTGGTTCACTAATGTCCTTTAGGGAAGGAAATCTGATGTCCTTACCTGGTCTGGCCTATATGTGACTCCAGACCCACAGCAATGTGTTTACCTCTAACATGCCCTCTGAAATGGTCTAGCAAGCCACTCAGTTGTAACTAACCGCTACAAAGTCTATAAAAAGGAATGAAACTGGGCGGACCACCCGGCATGGACCTAGGCACCGGAAACGACAACGGCAAACCCAGCCCTGTCGACCCTGCAAAGTCCTCCTTACTAATATCTGTGAAATTGTGCCAAAGTTGGGAGAGCTGCCCACAGACTAGTCAAGCAACAGCCTGACATAGTCATACTCACGGAATCATACCTTACAGACAATGTCCCGGGTACGTCCTGTCCCACCGGCAGGACAGACGCAGCAGAGGTGGTGGCGCAGTGGTATACAGTAGGGAGGGAGTTGCCCTGGGAGTCCTCAACATCGACTCCGGACCTCATGAAATCTCATGGGATCAGGTCAAATATGGGCAAGTAACCTCCTACTGATTACCACTTACTGCTCTCCCTCAGCTGATGACTCAGTACTCCCCCATGTTGAACAGCACTTGGAGGGAGCACTGAGGGTGGCAAGGGCACAACATGTACTCTGAGTGGGGGAATTCAATGTCCATCACCATGAGTGGCTCGGTAGCACCACTACTGATCGAGCTGGCCGAGTCCTAAAGGACATGGCTGCTGGACTGGGTCTGCGGCAGGTGGTGGGGGAACCAACACGAGGGAACAACATACTCGACCTCGTCCTCACCAATCTGCCTGCCACAGATGCATCTGTCCATGACAGTATTGGTAGGAGTGACCACCGCACAGTCCTTGTGGAGATGAAGTCCCGCCTTCACATTGAGGATACCGTCAATCGTGTTGTGTGGCACTATCACCGTGCTGAATGGGATAGATTTCGAACGGATCTAGCAATGCAAAACTGGGCATCCATGAGGCGCTGTGGGCCATCAGCAGCAGCAGAATTGTATTCAACCACAATCTGTAACCTCATGGCCCGGCATATCCCCCACTCTACCATTACCATCAAGCCAGGAGACCAACCCTGGTTCAATGAAGAGTGCAGGAGGGCATGCCAGGAGCAGCACCAAGCATATCTCAAAATGAGGTGTCAAGCTAGTGAAGCTACAACCCAGGACTACTTGCATGCCAAACTGAGTAAGCAGCATGCGATAGACAGAGCTAAGAGCTCCAGGACATCACTGCCGGAGTTCCTCAGGGTAATGTCCTATGCCCAACCATCTTCAGCTGCTTCATCAATGAGCTTCAATCATAAGGTCAGAAGTCGGGATGTTTGCTGATGATTGCACAATGTTCAGCACCATTTGCGACTCCTCAGATACTGAAGCAGTCCGTGCAGAAATGCAGCAAGACCTGGACAATATCCAGGCTTGGGCTGATAAGTGGCAAGTCACATTCGTGCCACACAAGTGCCAGGCAATGACCAACTCCAACAAGAGAGAATCTAACCATCTCCCCTTGATATTCAATGGCATTACCATCGCTGAATGCCCCACTATCAACATCCTAGGGGCTCCCATTGACCAGAAACTGAACTGGAGTAGCCAGTAGCAGAGAGTAGTAAGGGCGTGGAACGCCCTGCCTGCAACAGTCGTAGAATCGCCAACTTTAAGGGCATTTAAGTGGTCATTGGATAGACATATGGATGAAAATGGAATAGTGTAGGTCAGATGGTTTCACAGGTCGGCGCAACATCGAGGGCCGAAGGGCCTGTACTGCGCTGTAATGTTCTAATGTTCTAATGTTCTAATATAAATACCGTGGCTACAAGAGCAGGTCAGAGGCTAGGAATCCTGAGGCGAGTAACTCACCTCCTGACTCCCCAAAGCCTGTCCACAATCTACAAGGCACAAGTCAGGAGTGTGATGGAATACTCTTCACTTGCCTGGATGGGTGCAGCTCCAACAACACTCAAGAAGCTTAACACCATCCAGGACAAAGCAGCCCGCTTGATTGGCACCCCATCTACAAACATTCAGTCCCTCCACCACTGACGCACAGTGGCAGCAATGTGTACCATCTACAAGATGCACTGCAGCAATGCACCAAGGCTCCTTAGACAGCACCTTCCAAACCCGCGACCTCTACGAACTAGAAGGACAAGGGCAGCAAATACATGGAAACACCACCACCTGCAAGTTTCCCTCCAAGTCACACATCATGCTGATTTGGAACTATATCGCCATTCCTTCACTGTCACTGGGTCAAAATCCTAACTGCACTGTTGGTTTACCTACCCCACATGGTCTGCAGCGGTTGAAGAAGGCAGCTCACCACCACCTTCTCAAGGACAATTAGGGATGGGTAATAAATGCTGGCCTGGTCAGCGACGCCCACATCCCGTGAATGAATTAAAAAAAAACACTGTCATTGCCCCTTTAATCCATAGGGTTCAGTTTCATTAAGCTGTCTATTGAATGACACTTGATCAAACACAGTTGAAAGTCCATATAAATCTAACTTCAATCACACCACCCTCATCAAACCTCTCCATTGTTTCATCAAAGACCTCCATAAAGTTTACCTCACCATCACCTATCTCCACTTCTCCACTGTTGTTTAATTATCAGACTACTTATCCGACATCCAGTACTGGATGAGCAGAAATTTCCTCCAATTAAATATTGGGAAGACTGAAGCCATTGTTTTCACTCCCCACTCCAACTCTGTTCCCTTGCTATTGATTCCATCCCTCTCCCTGGTAACAGTCTGAGATTCAAAGAGTCTGTTTGCAACCTTGGTGTCACATTTGACCACAAAATGAGATTTAACCTCATTTTCAGGATATCATTACAACCGTCTATTTCCACCTCGGTAACATCGCCAACTTCATCCCTGTCTCAGTCCATCTGCTGCTGAAACTGCACAGCGCCCCATACAGGGCAGGGCTCTCGTACAGTCAGCACAGTGCCCCATGCTGGACAAGACTCGAGTGTGGTCATCACTGTAACCCATGCTGGGCAGGAGTCAAGTGTGGTCAACACAGTGCCCAATGCTGGGAAGGGATCGAATGTGGCCAGCACAGTGCCCCATGCTGGACAGTGCACTCGTGTGATCAGCACAGTGCCCCATGCTGGGCAGGGCTCTAGTGTGGTTAGCATAGTGTCCCATGCTGGGAAGATATCTAATGTGGTCAGCACCGTGCCCCATGCTGGACAAGACCCTAGTGTGATCAGCACTGTAACGCATTCAGGGCAGCGCTATCTGGTGGTCAGCACTGTGCCCCATGCTGGGAAGGGATCTAATGTGGTCAGCACAGTGCCGCATGCTGGGAAGGGATCTAATGTGGTCAGCACAGTGCCCCATGCTGGGAAGGGATCTAATGTGGTCAGCACAGTTCCGCATGCTGGGAAGGGATCTAATGTGGTCAGCACAGTGCCCCATGCTGGGAAGGGATCTAGTGTAATCAGCACAGTGCACCATGCTGGACAGTGTGGTCAGCACTGTACCCCATTCAGGGCAGGGCTCTAGTGTGGTCAGCACAGTGCACCATGCTGGGCAGGGTTCTAGTGTGGTTAGCACAGTGCTCCACGTTCGGCAGGTCTCCAGTGCAATCAGCACAGTGCTCCATGTTCGGCAGGTCTCCAGTGTAATCAGCACAGTGCTCCATGTTCGGCAGGTCTCCAGTGTAATCAGCACAGTGCTCCATGTTCGGCAGGTCTCCAGTGTAATCAGCACAGTGCTCCATGTTCGGCAGGTCTCCAGTGTAATCAGCACAGTGCTCCATGTTCGGCAGGTCTCCAGTGTAATCAGCACAGTGCACCATGCTGGACAGGGTTCTAGTGTGGTCAGCACAGTGCTCCATGTTCGGCAGGTCTCCAGTGTAATCAGCACAGTGCTCCATGTTCGGCAGGTCTCCAGTGTAATCAGCACAGTGCCCCATGCTAGGTAGGGCTCCAGTGTGGTCAGCACTTGCCTCCTCGTGCTGGGCAGGACTCCAGTGTGGTCAGCACAGTGCCCCATGCTTTACATTGCTCCAGAGAGGTCAGCACAGCGCCCCATGCTAGGAAGGGATCAAATGTAGTCAGCACAGTGCCCCATGCTGGAAAGACGCTAGTGTGGTCTGCACAGTGCCACATGCTGGAAATACTCTAGTGTGGTCAGCACAGAGCCCCATGCTGGGCAGGGTTCTAGTGTGGTCAGCACAGTGCCCCATGCTGGAAAGACGCGAGTGTGGTCATCACAGTGCCCCATGCTGGAAAGACTCTAGTGTTGTCAGCACAGAGCCCCATGCTGGGCAGGGCTCTAGTGTGGTTAGCATAGTGTCCCATGCTGGGAAGAGATCTAATGTGGTCAGCACCGTGCCCCATGCTGGACAAGACCCTAGTGTGATCAGCACTGTAACGCATTCAGGGCAGCGCTATATGGTGGTCAGCACTGTGCCCCATGCTGGGAAGGGATCTAATGTGGTCAGCACAGTGCCGCATGCTGGGAAGGGATCTAATGTGGTCAGCACAGTGCCCCATGCTGGGAAGGGATCTAATGTGGTCAGCACAGTTCCGCATGCTGGGAAGGGATCTAATGTGGTCAGCACAGTGCCCCATGCTGGGAAGGGATCTAGTGTAATCAGCACAGTGCACCATGCTGGACAGTGTGGTCAGCACTGTACCCCATTCAGGGCAGGGCTCCAGTGTGGTCAGCACAGTGCACCATGCTGGGCAGGGTTCTAGTGTGGTTAGCACAGTGCTCCACGTTCGGCAGGTCTCCAGTGCAATCAGCACAGTGCTCCATGTTCGGCAGGTCTCCAGTGTAATCAGCACAGTGCTCCATGTTTGGCAGGTCTCCAGTGTAATCAGCACAGTGCTCCATGTTCGGCAGGTCTCCAGTGTAATCAGCACAGTGCTCCATGTTCGGCAGGTCTCCAGTGTAATCAGCACAGTGCTCCATGTTCGGCAGGTCTCCAGTGTAATCAGCACAGTGCACCATGCTGGACAGGGTTCTAGTGTGGTCAGCACAGTGCTCCATGTTCGGCAGGTCTCCAGTGTAATCAGCACAGTGCTCCATGTTCGGCAGGTCTCCAGTGTAATCAGCACAGTGCCCCATGCTAGGTAGGGCTCCAGTGTGGTCAGCACTTGCCTCCTCGTGCTGGGCAGGACTCCAGTGTGGTCAGCACAGTGCCCCATGCTTTACAGTGCTCCAGAGAGGACAGCACAGCGCCCCGTGCTAGGAAGGGATCAAATGTAGTCAGCACAGTGCCCCATGCTGGAAAGACGCTAGTGTGGTCTGCACAGTGCCACATGCTGGAAATACTCTAGTGTGGTCAGCACAGAGCCCCATGCTGGGCAGGGTTCTAGTGTGGTCAGCACAGTGCCCCATGCTGGAAAGACGCTAGTGTGGTCAGCACAGTGCCCCATGCTGGAAAGACTCTAGTGTGGTCAGCACAGAGCCCCATGCTGGGCAGGGTTCTAGTGTGGTCAGCACAGTGCCCCATGCTTTACAGTGCTCTAGAGCGGTCAGCACAGTGCCCCATACTGGACAGGGATCTAGTGTGGTCAGCACAGTGCCTCATACTGGACAGGGATCTAGTGTGGTCAGCACAGTGCCCCATGCTGGAAAGACGCTAGTGTGGTCAGCACAGTTCCCCATGCTGGAAGGATTCTATTGTGGTCAGCACAGTGCCCCATACTGGACAGGGATCTAGTGTGGTCAGCACAGTGCCTCATACTGGACAGGGGTCTAGTGTGGTCAGCACAGTGCCCCATACTGGACAGGGATTTAGTGTGGTCAGCACAGTGCCCCATATTGGACAGGGATCTAGTGTGGTCAGCACAGTGCCCCATATTGGACAGGGATATAGTGTGGTCAGCACAGTGCCCCATATTGGACAGGGATATAGTGAGGTCAGCACAGTGCCTCATGATGGACAAGACTTTAGTGTGATCAGCACAGTGACTCATGCTGCACAGGACTGTAGTGTGATCAGCACAGTGCCTCATGCTGGACAGGACTTTAGTGTGATCAGCACAGTGCCCCATGCTGGACAGGGCTCCAGTGTGATCAGCACAGTGCCTCATGCTGCACAGGACTGTAGTGTGCTCAGCACAGAGCCCCATGCTGGACAGGGCTCCAGTGTGGTCAGCACAGTGCCTCATGCTGGACAGGACTGTAGTGTGATCAGCACAGTGCCCCATGCTGGACAGGGCTCTAGTGTGGTCAGCACAGTGCCCCATGCTGGACAGGACTGTAGTGTGATCAGCACAGTGCCTCATGCTGCACAGGACTGTAGTGTGCTCAGCACAGAGCCCCATGCTGGACAGGGCTCCAGTGTGGTCAGCACAGTGCCTCATGCTGGACAGGACTGTAGTGTGATCAGCACAGTGCCCCATGCTGGACAGGGCTCTAGTGTGGTCAGCACAGTGCCTCATGCTGGACAGGACTGTAGTGTTATCAGCACAGTGCCCCATGCTGGACAGGACTGTAGTGTGATCAGCACAGTGCCCAATGCTGGACAGGACTGTAGTGTGGTCAGCACAGAGCCCCATGCTGGACAGGACTGCAGTGTGATCAGCACAGTGCCCCATGCTGGACAGGGCTCGAGTGTGGTCAGCACAGTGCCTCATGCTGGACAGGACTGTAGTGTGATCAGCACAGTGCCCCATGCTGGACAGGGCTCTAGTGTGGTCAGCACAGTGCCTCATGCTGGACAGGACTGTAGTGTGATCAGCACAGTGCCCCATGCTGGACAGGACTGCAGTGTGATCAGCACAGAGCCCCATGCTGGACAGGACTGTAGTGTGATCAGCACAGTGCCTCATGCTGGACAGGACTGTAGTGTGATCAGCACAGTGCCTCATGCTGGACAGGACTGCAGTGTGATGAGCACAGTGCCTCATGCTGGACACGGCTGCAGTGTGATGAGCACAGTGCCTCATGCTGGACTGGACTGTAGTGTGATCAGCACAGTGCCTCATGCTGGACTGGACTGTCGTGTGATCAGCACGGTGCCCCATGCTGGACAGGACTGTAGTGTGATGAGAACAGTGACCCATGCTGGACTGGACTGTAGTGTGATCAGCACAGTGCCTCATGCTGGACTGGACTGTCGTGTGATCAGCACGGTGCCCCATGCTGGACAGGGCTCCTGTGTGGTCAGCACAGTGCCTCATGCTGCACAGGACTGTAGTGTGCTCAGCACTGTGCCCCATGCTGGACAGGACTGTCGTGTGATCAGCACAGTGCCTCATGCTGGACAGGACTGTCGTGTGATCAGCACAGAGCCCCATGCTGGACAGGGCTCCTGTGTGGTCAGCACAGTGCCCTATGTTGGACAGGACTGTAGTGTGATCAGCACAGTGCCTCATGCTGCACAGAACTGTAGAGTGCTCAGCACAGTGCCCCATGCTGGACAGAGCTCCAGTGTGGTCAGCACAGTGCCCCATGCTGTACAGGACTGTAGTGTGGTCAGCACAGAGCGTCATGCTGGACAGGACTGGACTGTTTTCAAAACAGTGCCCCATGCTGGACAGGACTGTTGTGTGATCAGCACAGTGCCTCATGATGGACAGGACTGTAGTGTCATCAGCACTGTGCCTCATGCTGGACAGGACTGTTGTGTGATCAGCACAGTGCCCCATGCTGGATAGGGCTCTAGTGTGATCAGCACAGTGCCCCATGCTGGACAGGACTGTCGTGTGATCAGCACAGTGCCCCATGCTGGACAAGACTGTAGTGTGATCAGCACAGTGCCCCATGCTGGACAGGGATCTTGTATGTTCAGCACAGTGCCCCATGTTGAATAGAGATCTAGTGTGGTCAGCACCGTGCCACCTGTCGGACAGGGATCTAGTGTGTTCAGCACAGTGCCCCATGTTGGACAGGGATCTAGTGTGTTCAGCACAATGCCCCATGTTGGACAGGGATCTAGTGTGTTCAGCACAATGCACCATGTTGGAAAGGGATCTAGTGTGTTTAGCACTATGCCCCATTTTGGACAGGGCGCTCGAGTGGTCAGCACATTGCCCCATGCTGGACAGGACTGTAGCGTGATCAGCACAGTTCCCCATGCTGTGCATGACTGTCGTGTGATCAGAACAGTGCCCCATGCTGTGTAGGACTGTCGTGTGATCAGAACAGTGCACCATGTTGGAAAGGGATCTAGTTTGTTCAGCACTTTGCCCCATTTTGGACAGGGCGCTCGAGTGGTCAGAACAGTACCCCATGCTGTACAGGACTGTAGTGTGATCAGCACATTGCTTCATGCTGGACAGGACTGTAGTGTGATCATAACAGTGCCCCATGCTGCACAGGGCTCTAGTGTGGTCAGCACAGTGCCTCATGCTGCACAGGACTGTAGTGTGATCAGCACAGTGCCCCATGCTGGACAGGGCTTTAGTGTGGTCAGCACAGTGCCCTATGTTGGACAGGACTGTAGTGTGATCAGCACTGTGCCTCATGCTGGACATTCGTCTAGAGTGGTCGGCAGAGTGCCCCATGCAGGGCAGGACTGTAGTGTGATCAGCACAGTGCCTCATGCTGGACAGGACTCTGGTGTGGTCAGCACATTTTCCATGTTGTACATGACTGTAGTGTGATCAGCACAGTGCCCCTGCTGGGCATGTCGCTAGTGTGGTCAGCACAGTGCTCCATTTTGGGCAGGTCACGAGTGTGATCAGCACATTGACCCATGCTCGGTAGGGCTCCAGTGTGGTCAGCACAGTGCCCCATGCTTTACAGTGCTCTGGAGAGGTCAGCACAGCGCCCCATGCTGGGAAGGGATCAAATGTAGTCAGCACAGTGCCCCATGCTTTACAGTGCTCTAGAGTGGTCAGCACAGCGCCCATGCTGGGAAGGGATCAAATCTGGTCAGCGCCGTGCCCCATGTTGGAAAGACGCTCGTGTGGTCAGCACAGTGCCCCATGCTGGAAATATTCTAGTGTGGTCAGCACAGAGCCCCATGCTGGGCAGGGTTATAGTGTGGTCAGCACAGTGCCCCATGCTGGGCAGGGTTCTAGTGTGGTCCGCACAGTGCCCCATGCTGGGAAGGGTTCTAGTCTGGTCAGCATAGTGCCCCATGCTTTACAGTGCTCTACAGTGGTCAGCACAGTGCCCCATGCTGGAAAGACGCTAGTGTGGTCAGCACAGTGCCTCATGCTGGAAGGATTCTAGTGTGGTCAGCACAGTGCCCCATGCATGGCAGGGTTCTAGTGTGGTCAGCACAGTGCCTCATGCTGGACAGGACTGTAGTGTGATCAGCACTGTGCCTCATCCTGGACAGGACTCTAGAGTGGTCAGCACAGTGCCCCATGCTCGGCAGGACTGTAGTGTGATCAGCACAGTGCCTCAAGCTGGACAGGACTCTAGTGTGGTCAGCACAGTGCCCCATGCTGTACAGGCCTGTAGTGTGATCAGCACAGTGCCTCATGCTGTAAAGGACTGTGGTGTGATCAGCACAGTGCCCCATGCTGGGCAGGTTTCTAGTGTGGTCAGCACAGTGCTCCATGTTGCACAGGTCACTAGTGTGCTCAGCACATTGCCCCATGCTAGGTAGGGCTCCAGTGTGGTCAGCACTTGCCTCCTCGTGCTGGGCAGGACTCCAGTTGATCAGCACAGTGCCCCATGCTTTACAGTGCGCCAGAGAGGTCAGCACAGCGCCCCATGCTGGGAAGGGATCAAATGTGGTCAGCACCGTGCCCCATGCTGGAAAGACACTAGTGTGGTCAGCACAGTGCCCCATGCTGGAAAGACGCTAGTGTGGTCAGCACAGTGCCCCATGCTGGAACGATTCTAGTGTGGTCAGCACAGAGCCCCATGCTGGAACGATTCTCGTGTGGTCAGCACAGAGCCCCATGCTGGTCAAGGTTATCGTGTGGTCAGCACAGTGCCCCGTATTGGACAGGGATCTAGTGTGTTCAGCACAATGCCCCAGGTTGGACATGGGTTCTAGTGTGCTCAGCACAATGCCCCATGCTGGACTGGGCACTAGCGTGATCTGCACAGTGCCCCATGCTGGGCTGGTCGTTCGTGAGGTCAGCACAGTGCCCTATGCTGGACAGGACTGTCGTGTGATCAGCACAGTGCCCCATGCTGGACAGGACTGGAGTGACATCAGCACAGTGCCCTCTGCTGGACAGGGCTCGAGTGTGGTCAGCACAGTGCCCTATGCTGGACAGGGATCTAGTGAGGTCAGCACAGTGCCCTATGCTGTACAGGACTGTCGTGTGATCAGCACAGTGCCCTCTGCTGGACAGGACTGTAGTGTGATCAGCACAGTGCCCTCTGCTGGACAGGACTGTTGTGTGATCAGCACAGTGCCCCATGCTGGACAGGACTGTTGTGTGATCAGCACAGTGCCCCATGCTGGACAGGACTGTAGTGTGATCAGCACAGTGCCCTATGCTGGACTGGACTGTCGTGTGATCAGCACAGTGCCCTCTGCTGGACAGGACTGTTGTGTGATCAGCACAGTGCCCCATGCTGGACAGGACTGTTGTGTGATCAGCACAGTGCCCCATGCTGGACAGGACTGCAGTGTGATCAGCACATTGCTTCATGCTGGACAGGACTGTAGTGTGATCATAACAGTGCCCCATGCTGCACAGGGCTCTAGTGTGGTCAGCACAGTGCCTCATGCTGCACAGGACTGTAGTGTGATCAGCACAGTGCCCCATGCTGGACAGGGCTTTCGTGTGGTCAGCACAGTGCCCTATGTTGGACAGGACTGTAGTGTGATCAGCACTGTGCCTCATGCTGGACATTCGTCTAGAGTGGTCGGCAGAGTGCCTCATGCAGGGCAGGACTGTAGTGTGATCAGCACAGTGCCTCATGCTGGACAGGACTCTGGTGTGGTCAGCACATTTTCCATGTTGTACATGACTGTAGTGTGATCAGCACAGTGCCCCTGCTGGGCATGTCGCTAGTGTGGTCAGCACAGTGCTCCATTTTGGGCAGGTCACGAGTGTGATCAGCACATTGACCCATGCTAGGTAGGGCTCCAGTGTGGTCAGCACAGTGCCCCATGCTTTACAGTGCTCTGGAGAGGTCAGCACAGCGCCCCATGCTGGGAAGGGATCAAATGTAGTCAGCACAGTGCCCCATGCTTTACAGTGCTCTAGAGTGGTCAGCACAGCGCCCCATGCTGGGAAGGGATCAAATCTGGTCAGCGCCGTGCCCCATGTTGGAAAGACGCTCGTGTGGTCAGCACAGTGCCCCATGCTGGAAATATTCTAGTGTGGTCAGCACAGAGCCCCATGCTGGGCAGGGTTATAGTGTGGTCAGCACAGTGCCCCATGCTGGGCAGGGTTCTAGTGTGGTCCGCACAGTGCCCCATGCTGGGCAGGGTTCTAGTCTGGTCAGCATAGTGCCCCATGCTTTACAGTGCTCTACAGTGGTCAGCACAGTGCCCCATGCTGGAAAGACGCTAGTGTGGTCAGCACAGTGCCTCATGCTGGAAGGATTCTAGTGTGGTCAGCACAGTGCCCCATGCATGGCAGGGTTCTAGTGTGGTCAGCACAGTGCCTCATGCTGGACAGGACTGTAGTGTGATCAGCACTGTGCCTCATCCTGGACAGGACTCTAGAGTGGTCAGCACAGTGCCCCATGCTGGACAGGACTGTTGTGTGATCAGCACAGTGCCCCATGCTGGACAGAACTGTTGTGTGATCAGCACAGTGCCCCATGCTGGACTGGACTGCAGTGTGATCAGCACAGTGCCCTCTGCTGGACAGGGCTCGAGTGTGATCAGCACAGTGCCCCATGCTGGACAGGACTGTAGTGTGATCAGCACAGTGCCCTCTGCTGGACAGGACCGTAGTGTGACAGCACAGTGCCCTCTGCTGGACAGGACTGTAGTGTGATCAGCACAGTGCCCTCTGCTGGACAGGACTGCAGTGTGATCAGCACAGTGCCCTCTGCTGGACAGGACTGTAGTGTGATCAGCACAGTGCCCCATGCTGGACAGGACTGTAGTGTGATCAGCACAGTGCCCCATGCTGGACAGGACTGTAGTGTGATCAGCACATTGCCTCATGCTGGACAGGACTGTCGTGTGATCATCACAGTGCCCCATGCTGGACAGGACTGTAGTGTGATCAGCACAGTGCCCTATGCTGGACAGGACTGTAGTGTGATCAGCACAGAGCCCCATGCTGGACAGGACTGTAGTGTGATCAGCACATTGTCTCATGCTGGACAGGACTGTAGTGTGATCAGCACATTGCCTCATGCTGGACAGGACTGTAGTGTGATCAGCACAGTGCCCCATGCTGGACAGGACTGTAGTGTGATCAGCACATTGCCTCATGCTGGACAGGACTGTAGTGTGATCAGCACAGTGCCCTCTGCTGGACAGGACTGTAGTGTGATCAGCACAGTGCCTCATGCTGGACAGGACTGTAGTGTGATCAGCACAGTGCCTCATGCTGGACAGGACTGTAGTGTGATCAGCACAGTGCCCCATGCTGGACAGGACTGTAGTGTGATCAGCACAGTGCCCCATGCTGGACAGGACTGTAGTGTGATCAACACAGTGCCCCATGCTGGACAGGACTGTAGTGTGATCAGCACATTGCCTCATGCTGGACAGGACTGTAGTGTGATCAACACAGTGCCTCATGCTGGACAGGACTGTAGTGTGATCAGCACAGTGCCCTCTGCTGGACAGGACTGTAGTGTGATCAGCACAGTGCCCCATGCTGGACAGGACTGTAGTGTGATCAGCACAGTGCCTCATGCTGGACAGGACTGTAGTGTCATCAGCACAGTGCCTCATGCTGGACAGGACTGTAGTGTGATCAGCACATTGCCTCATGCTGGACAGGACTGTAGTGTCATCAGCACAGTGCCTCATGCTGGACAGGGCTCTAGTGTGATCAGCACAGTGCCCCATGCTGGACAGGACTGTAGTGTGATCAGCACAGTGCCTCATGCTGGACAGGACTGGAGTGTGATCAGCACAGTGCCTCATGCTGGACAGGACTGTAGTGTGATCAGCACAGTGCCTCATGCTGGACAGGTCTGGAGTGTGATCAGCACAGTGCCTCATGCTGGACAGGACTGTAGTGTGATCAGCACAGAGCCTCATGCTGGACAGGACTGTTGTGTGATCAGCACAGTGCCTCATGCTGGACAGGACTGTAGTGTGATCAGCACAGTGCCTCATGCTGGACAGGACTGTTGTGTGATCAGCACAGTGCCCTATGCTGGACAGGACTGTAGTGTGATCAGCACAGTGCCTCATGCTGGACAGGACTGCAGTGTGATCAGCACAGTGCCTCATGCTGGACAGGACTGTTGTGTGATCAGCACAGTGCCCTATGCTGGACAGGACTGTAGTGTGATCAGCACAGTGCCCCATGCTGGACAGGACTGTAGTGTGATCAGCACAGTGCCCTATGCTGGACAGGACTGTAGTGTGATCAGCACAGTGCCCTATGCTGGACAGGACTGTCGTGTGATCAGCACACTGCCCTCTGCTGGACAGGACTGTAGTGTGATCAGCACAGTGCCCCATGCTGGATAGGACTGGAGTGACATCAGCACAGTGCCCTCTGCTGGACAGGGCTCGAGTGTGGTCAGCACAGTGCCCTATGCTGGACAGGACTGTAGTGTGATCAGCACAGTGCCCCATGCTGGACAGGGCTCTAGTGTGATCAGCACAGTGCCCTCTGCTGGACAGGACTGTAGTGTGATCAGCACATTGCCCTCTGCTGGACAGGACTGTAGTGTGATCAGCACAGTGTCCCATGCTGGACAGGGCTCGAGTGTGGTCAGCACAGTGCCCTATGCTGGAAAGGGATCTAGTGTGGTCAGCACAGTGCCTCATACTGGACAGGACTGTAGTGTGATCAGCACAGTGCCCTCTGCTGGACAGGGCTATAGTGTGGTCAGCACAGTGCCTCATACTGGACAGGACTGTAGTGTGATCAGCACAGTGCCCTCTGCTGGACAGGACTGTAGTGTGATCAGCACAGTGCCCCATGCTGGACAGGACTGTAGTGTGGTCAGCACAGTGCCTCATACTGGACAGGACTGTAGTGTGATCAGCACAGTGCCCTCTGCTGGACAGGACTGTAGTGTGATCAGCACAGTGCCCCATGCGGGACAGGGCTCGAGTGTGGTCAGCACAGTGCCCTATGCTGGACAGGGATCTAGTGTGGTCAGCACAGTGCCCCATTCTGGACGGGACTTTAGTGTGGTCAGCACAGTGCCCCATGCTAGCCAGGGCTCTAGTGTGGTTAGCAATGTGCCCGATGCTGGACAGGACTGTAGTGTGATCAGCACAGTGCCCCATGCTGTACAGGGCTCTAGTGTGGTCAGCACAGTGCCCCATGCTGGACAGGGCTCTAGTGTGGTCAGCACAGTGCCTCATGCTGCACAGGGCTCTAGTGTTGTCAGCACAGTGCCCCATGCTGGACAGGGCTCTAGTGTGGTCAGCACAGTGCCCCATGCTGGACAGGATTGTAGTGCGATCAGCACAGTGCCTCATGCTGCACAGGGCTCTAGTGTTGTCAGCACTTTGCCCCATGCTGGACAGGACTGTAGTGTGATCAGCACAGTGCCCCATGCTGTACAGGGCTCTAGTGTGGTCAGCACAGGGCCCCATGCTGGACAGGACTGTCGTGTGATCAGCACAGTGCCCCATGCTGTACAGGGCTCTAGTGTTGTCAGCACAGTGCCCCATGCTGGGCTGGGCGTTAGTGAGGTCAGCACAGTGCCCCATGCTGGGCTGTGTTCTAGTGTGGTCAGCATGGTGCCCGATGCTGGGTAGGGTTCGTGTGTGGTCAGCACGGTGCTCCATGCTGGGCAGGGTTCTAGTGTGGTCAGCATGGTGCCCTTTGCTGGGTAGTGTTCCAGTGTGGTCAGCATGGTGCCCCATGCTGGGCAGGGTTCCAGTGTGGTCAGCACTGTGCCCGATGTTGTGCACGTCTGTAGTGTGGTCAGCATAGTTACCCATGTTGGACAGGGCTCTCGTGTGGCCATGACATTCCTCCATTTTGGGCAGGGCTCTAATATGGTCAGCACTGTGACCCATGACGGGCAGGGCTTTGGTGTGCTTAACACTGTGCCTCATTCTGGACAGGGCTTTAGTGTGGTCATTACATGTCCCATGTTGTGCCAGTCTCTCGCCCAGGCTAATTGACCATGTGCTGTTAGTGTGAGGAGGGGTTTGAATTGACATCAATCAACCATTCCGACATCTTTGCCAGACGTCTTTGTAGCTTCGTCTGTGCACGTCTACTGACCGCCTGTGTTAGTCACGCTCAGCTGAACATACATTCAGCAGCACAAGTGTTATGTAAAAGGACCAGACATCCAACTTACAGGTGTGGGTGTTTTGACTTACTTCTGCTATTGTAAAGTCAGTGGAGGTGCTGTGGATGGCTTTCTGGAGGTTATGTTGTGAGTTGCTACAGACATTCAGGGTTGACAGAGGATTTCGTGACCCAACTCTGCATGAGATATGGGGACTGTAATTAGTGCCTCTGGAGATGTGTTTCTCTGGGAATTCCTGGACGTAGGTAGATCTTATAATCCATGTTGAGGAGGGAGACCGGACGCCCATTCTTAAGCAAGCAGAGATCATCCCTTTTCAGCAACAGGATGACAACCGCCCTGTGCCACGAGAGGGGCACCCCCGAGTCGCCAGGCTTTCCCCCAGGAACTGCACGTTATTGTCCTCAGGACGTATCCCAATGCCCCGAGGAACGCCACGGTGGCCCCGTCCAGCCCCGGCGATTTGCCCATTCAGTGCTGGTGGAGGGCACCGTACAATTGTGCTAATGTGAGCGGAGTCTCCAATCCTTTGGCGCCCTCCAGTCTGATCTTTGGCAGGTCCTCCTACAAAACTCTACACGTGTCCTCGCTGGACGGGTCCGGAGAGAGCAATGCACTGTTATAGGCTCGGACCAATATTCCCATTCCCTCCGGATCCATCGTCTGCCAGCTGCTCGAAGAGCTGCTTATGCACCCTCTGCCAATTTTCCATTGAGTAGAAGAAGGGTGAGGCGCGGTTCAAATCTTCCAGGATCTGGATCCGCGACCTCACGTACACGCCTCGTGAGCTGCAGGTCCCTCAGCGCGCCCTCTTCTCTTTGTACACCTGCCACAGGATGGGGTCTGTGATGGCCTGACCGAGATGGGACTCCAAGTCAAGCACCTCCCTCTCTCGAAGCTCGATCTCGGCTTCCCGCCTCTTGGTCGACACCTTCGTGTTCTCCTGACAGAAGACGCGGATGTGAGTCTTGATCACATCCCACCATAGCCTCAAGTAGAGGAAGCCTCCCTGCTTCCTTCTCCAGTCAGCCCAGAATCGACGGAATGAGTCACGGAATCACTCGTCCTCCAGCAGCCATTTGTTAAAAGTGCCATTACAGGGACCCGTCCCGTGTGCGGAGTGGAGTGAATTCCTCCCACATCAGGTGGTGGTCCGAGCACGGAACCAGCCACTTGGAGACCACCGAGATGCAGGAGGCGTATGCCTGTAAAATGTAGAGGCGGTCAATTCCGGTACCCTTCTTCTGAGTCCTCCAGACGAAAGCACTGGAGTTGGGATGGAGATTCCACCAGGCGTCCACTAATTTGAGGTAGTTGATCCATCAAGTCACCCTGCTACTCCAGGAGCCAGGTGGCTTCATCTCCCGGAACGGTGTGGGTTTCCTGCATAAAACCCATCACAAATCTCCCTTCCCTGAGGACTGTGAGATTGTGAAAACGGCTGAGAGACCCCCTGCTGCTGTTGATGTTGAGGCTGGCTATGGATATCTTCATGTCAAAAATACCACCATCCTGTCACCAATACCTTACTGTGAGGAGAGAGTGGAACTGCTCATCGCCTTGCACTCCCCCAGCAACCCGGAGAGGAACACATTGAACAGGCATCGCACGACCTTTTTCATGTCTGCACATTTGCAACCCTCCTTGAGGGCAAGACGGACAGACCAGATGATCAGCGCCAGCTACACACACTGGTCAAGGGGCGGCTGAACTTCCCTGCAAGCAGCAAGGAAGTCCCGGAGTTCTACAATGGGGATGAGAGGAGACTCGGTAGGAGGCAGGAGGGAGTGCACCGCCTCACTGGCAATGGATTCAAGGTCGTCCTCCGTGCCCCTCGCCGAGACTCCATCCTCCTCCGGGCCGTCACCGCCAGTGGCCGACACACCCACCACACAATGTGGTGTGGACATCCCGGCCACGCCAGCGAGTCTCACCTCCCTCATGATCACATCCCAGGATCGGTGGTGGAGGAGTCATTCCTATATTCCTCTTGGGAAACTGGGAATATGAGTGCCTGTGGTTGAGGACAGCCTCTCCCCCTCAGTGCCCGGGCTTGTGATCAGCCTCGGGGGAGGCAGTTGTTTCTTGACTCTGGAAATCCAGCCGGAGCGGGACCCGAGGTAGAGAGAGGAGGCCATCTCCCACCCTGCCAGCGCCACAGTACCAGCAGACAGAGCACTGTTAACATTATTCAAATCAACCGCCGGGTCGGATCCATCCTGGATGACAGCAACAGGCGCCGAGAGCGTTGACCCTCACAGATCTCAGCCCCACCCAGGACACCGGACCAAGTGGGAGATGGAATGTTTTCTCCTGGTGGATCCACAGGCTCCCCCATCAGGGGACGGGCCCTTCACCACTCCCCCGCCCCACCTCGGGTGTTGCGAATGGTACAGAGGCTTCTGTCCCCACTCCATTTTATGGGATAGAAAGCTGTGACTTAGGGCTCGAGCCCCAATGGTGCTGGTAGTGCGGGGAGTCCGAGGACCCGCCAGGAGACTGACCCTGTTCCTCTCGGCAATCTGCAGTGGAGGGATGCCTCCTCCTCTTATTCATGGAGAGGTGAGGAGGTTCAGAGACCTCAGTCTCACGAGACATCTATGTTTATCCCTCCACACCCTCAACAGTGGAGAGGGAGATTTACTCTCGATCTGACCCTCAGGCCCGTTTTGTTTTTTTGTCCAGGGGGACTTTATTCGCCAGGACCCCTTTATTTAAATTTTGAATTAAGTTTATTAAAAACAGATAAATAAACCAAAAACTCAAATTAAAATGCCATTCTCGGCATTAAAGATGCATCCCAGCCCCTGCGGTACCCACCGATGGTGGAAGGCCTCAAGTGTGCCAGATTCTGAATAGATCCCGGTTAAAGACAGGAACTTCAGTCCGTGTCATCCACACCCATAGCAGCAGGAGGTGGAAAGAGGGTTTTCAAGGTTTTTACCTACAGGAACAATCAAAGTACCAGAGCTCACATTTCCTCTGTCCCTGAGTGTCATTACTCATTATCCCCCCTGGAGGAACACCTCTCTCTCTCTCTCACTCACTCCCTCTCTCACTCTCTCCCCCTCTCTCTCTCTGTCTCTCTCTCTCACTCATTATCTCTCTCACTCTCTCTCTCTCTCTGTCTCCCTTTCTTTCTTTCTCTCTGTCTCCTTCCCAGCAGAAAGCAATTGTTTTTAACACTCCAACATCCACGTTATCAAAACGTTTGTCCTCCCCACTCACACCAATTTAAAATATAACTATACACACATGTTAAACAACCAACTACATTCAGACAGCATGCAGGACCAGACGTAACTGACCGTAATAGACACTGGCTGAGACAGACAAAGAAATCAAACAGGAAACTGCAAATACAAAAACAGACCCACTTACTCAAACACAAGCTTTTCCTCCTGTTCTCCTCAGACATTGTTTAAGCCTTACTGTGGCTCCGAAAGATTTCCTTTCCTTTTATATCTCAGGGACAGACAGGGTGGATAGCAAGAAGTTTTTTCCCAGAGTGGGGGATTAAATTGCAAGGGGACACGAGTTCAAAGTGAAAGGTGAAAACTTTAGGGGGGATATGCGTGGAAAGTTCTTTACGCAGAGGGTGGTGGGTGCCTGGAACGCATTGCTGGTGGAGGTGGTAGACGCGGGCACGATGGCGTCTTTTAAGATGTATCTAGACAGATACATGAATGGGCAGGAAGAAAAGAGATACAGAACCTTAGAAAATAGGCGACATGTTTAGATAGATGATCTGGATCGGCGCAGGCTTGGAGGGACGAAGGGCCTGTTCCTGTGCTGTAATTTTCCTTGTTTTTTGTTCTTTGTTAACGTCACACGTGACTTGGTGGGATTGAGAGTAACAGACTGTTCCATTCGGTGTTGTCACCACATTAACGGGACAGCCTGTCAAGGAGGTTACCTTAACGGGACAGATTGGTAAACGTTCTCCCTCTCCAACATTGTCCCCCTCCGAGGCCTCCTGCTCCGTTTTAGTACCACCTGTGTGATACTCTGCTTTTTGTGACGGCTGCTACACCCGCCTGGGAGCTGCTTTCCCTCTGGGTTTGCAATCACTGAATGTTAGACCTGTACTGTGCATGCTCTGTCTTCAGGTGGGGTCACTCCTGTAACTCCCTAAGGACACCTCTAGAATCCTCTAACTGCTGGGTCAACTGGACATTATCCTGTGTGACAGTGACAGTATGTTTCTCTGCTAACTCTAACTGCTGCTGAACTGCACAAGCCTGTCCTGCATTAAGTGGCTGTTGTTGTATAGTGACAGTAAAGTACACTAGCTTATTGTGTAACTCATGTAGCTGTGTCTGCTGCTGCTGCTGGGTCTGTTCACTTTGAGCTACCATTTCTCTCACCTGTGACTCGATCACTTCCTCATCGCACTGTGCACGGAGTGATGCTGCACATGGAGTCAGATTTAAAGCCTTTTCACCCTTCTGATGTTTAGCCAAGACGTGTGCCTGGATAAACTTCACTATATTTTAAAAGGAACGTGTTCATGCTTCCATACACAGTCTCCTAACAGGGACTGGATATTGTCCATATTACACTTAGTGCTTAACTCTTCCTCATATGTTTCCCAGAGACCCTTCTTCCCATTGTCTTTTTGTGACATAATGTGTATTTAAAGAGACATCACTGGGTCAGTATAATCGTCTGCCCCTCAAAAGAGTTTATCCCTGCAAGAATTTTCACTGGTCAAACGAATATTCCTATGTTTGCAAAACTTTGCTACAACTGCCTCGGTTTGCATTGTAGTCAAAGTCCCGGGTTTCAGCTCCACTTGTAAGATCTGGGGTTTGATTTAATGTAATTGTCAGACTTAGGTCAATTACAATGACAGTCTATGTTGGGAGATCAGATCTAAAAGGGACTTGCAGCTCAGACTAGTTATCAAACTACATGTGTACGGGGCTGCTTTCACAAGCTTCACAGACTGAATGAAGTTCTGCACAATAAGCAGAACATGGTGATACTGAGCAAAGGGAAGTGGTCAGCAGTTGTGTTCACAATGGAACACCCGGTGCTCAACCTCCGGTTATCTGTGGAACCTTGTCTCTTCATTGGAGTCTATCTTCTGTCTTCTTCTTGATGATGATGTGCGCTTTTGGGGTCTTACAAGCTCTTAATTTATACACATTTCCCAGCTTGGTTCTGTTCCATATTAGGTAAAAGGCCATTTCTGTTCATTTGATTGGTCAGTCATTAACTAACTACCCTTCCATGATGGTACTTTGAGCCTGGTTTAAGTCAATGTCATTGTCGTTCAGTGGGGGGTGGGGGGGGAGGGGCCTCCAGATTCCAGCTGCCTTGACTCTATGAATTCCTTTACAATGTCTTGTTTTGAAATGCAAATAAACTAGAAATTCTCGAAGTAACAGTTTGTAAGACGTCAGGAAGGTAAGGGATTTGGATTGTTTAATTGTCCTGTGGTTCAAAATGTGTCTGTGACCAGGAATGAAATCTGCTATTTTTTGTTCTGTTAACAATCCTGATGCATCTGTAACATCCACAAGGGGTGATGAAATTACTGAAGGAAATGTAAACACATGCTCACCATCAAGGCAGTATCTCATATCATCGTCTGAACAAAGAATTAGACATCTCATTGGACAATTGTAGCCTACGGTGGATTTTGATAGGACAGTGTGATCTTGTCAGTGAAACATTCAGCCCACCTTGATATGAAAGGTGCAAAATCATTGGAAATAGTGATTCTGTGATAAGGTCGAGGAGATTGGTCAGCGACAGAACGATTAGCAGGGAGGGAAATGCTCACTGGGTTATCATGTATGCATGACTCTTTGCAACATGTTTGTGACTAATGGGTGTATTGTTCACCGGTACATTGTGAATGGATATTTTGTATAATTGTAAGCGAGTAGTATTCCTACTGAATCTAGTAGAGTCATTGGTGTTTAATTTGAGCTTTGAGTGCTGTCTCATTCTTTCTTGTAATTCTCATGTTTGAACCATAGAGTAACCAATCAAAAAGATGACAGTTTATAAACAACATTTGTTTATATATGTGGACATGAGGCTTCACATTATCATTGCCAGGAATGTAGACACAAAGACCTGTGTCCAGAGTTATGTCCTAGACAGTTTATAAACAACATTTGTTTATATATGTGGACATGAGGCTTCACATTATCATTGCCAGGAATGTCGACACAAAGACCTGTGTCCAGAGTTATGTCCGAGACAGTTTATAAACAACATTTGTTTATATATGTGGACATGAGGCTTCACATTATCATTGCCAGGAATGTAGACACAAAGACCTGTGTCCAGAGTTATGTCCTAGACAGTTTATAAACAACATTTGTTTATATATGTGGACATGAGGCTTCACATTATCATTGTCAGGAATGTAGACACAAAGACCTGTGTCCAGAGTTATGTCCTAGACAGTTTATAAACAACATTTGTTTATATATGTGGACATGAGGCTTCACATTATCATTGCCAGGAATGTAGACACAAAGACCTGTGTCCAGAGTTATGTCCGAGACAGTTTATAAACAACATTTGTTTATATATGTGGACATGAGGCTTCACATTATCATTGCCAGGAATCTAGACACAAAGACCTGTGTCCAGAGTTATGTCCTAGACAGTTTATAAACAACATTTGTTTATATATGTGGACATGAGGCTTCACATTATCATTGCCAGGAATGTAGACACAAATACCTGTGTCCAGAGTTATGTCCTAGAGAGTTTATAAACAACATTTGTTTATATATGTGGACATGAGGCTTCACATTATCATTGCCAGGAATGTAGACACAAAGACCTGTGTCCAGAGTTATGTCCTAGACAGTTCATAAACAACATTTGTTTATATATGGGGACATGAGGCTTCACATTATCATTGCCAGGAATGTAGACACAAAGACCTGTGTCCAGAGTTATGTCCTGGACAGTTTATAAACAACATTTGTTTATATATGTGGACATGAGGCTTCACATTATCATTGTCAGGAATGTAGACACAAAGACCTGTGTCCAGAGTTATGTCCTAGACAGTTTATAAACAACATGTGTTTATATATGTGGACATGAGGCTTCACATTATCATTGTCAGGAATGTAGGCACAAAGACCTGTGTCCAGAGTTATGTCCGAGACAGTTTATAAACAACATTTGTTTATATATGTGGACATGAGGCTTCACATTATCATTGCCAGGAATGTAGACACAAAGACCTGTGTCCAGAGTTATGTCCTAGACAGTTTATAAACAACATTTGTTTATATATGTGGACATGAGGCTTCACATTATCATTGCCAGGAATGTAGACACAAAGACCTTTGTCCAGAGTTATGTCCTGGACAGTTTATAAACAACATTTGTTTATATATGTGGACATGAGGCTTCACATTATCATTGCCAGGAATGTAGACACAAAGACCTGTGTCCAGAGTTATGTCCGAGACAGCTTATAAACAACATTTGTTTATATATGTGGACATGAGGCTTCACATTATCATTGCCAGGAATGTAGACACAAAGACCTGTGTCCAGAGTTATGTCCGAGACAGTTTATAAACAACATTTGTTTATATATGTGGACATGAGGCTTCACATTATCATTGCCAGGAATGTAGACACAAAGACCTGTGTCCAGAGTTATGTCCGAGACAGCTTATAAACAACATTTGTTTATATATGTGGACATGAGGCTTCACATTATCATTGCCAGGAATGTACACACAAAGACCTGTGTCCAGAGTTATGTCCGAGACAGTTTATAAACAACATTTGTTTATATATGTGGACATGAGGCTTCACATTATCATTGTCAGGAATGTAGACACAAAGACCTGTGTCCAGAGTTATGTCCGAGACAGTTTATAAACAACATTTGTTTATATATGTGGACATGAGGCTTCACATTATCATTGTCAGGAATGTAGACACAAAGACCTGTGTCCAGAGTTATGTCCGAGACAGTTTATAAACAACATTTGTTTATATATGTGGACATGAGGCTTCACATTATCATTGTCAGGAATGTAAACACAAAGACCTGTGTCCAGAGTTATGTCCTAGACAGTTTATAAACAACATTTGTTTATATATGTGGACATGAGGCTTCACATTATCATTGCCAGGAATGTAGACACAAAGACCTGTGTCCAGAGTTATGTCCGAGACAGCTTATAAACATCATTTGTTTATATATGTGGACATGAGGCTTCACATTATCATTGCCAGGAATGTAGACACAAAGACCTGTGTCCAGAGTTATGTCCGAGACAGTTTATAAACAACATTTGTTTATATATGTGGACATGAGGCTTCACATTATCATTGTCAGGAATGTAGACACAAAGACCTGTGTCCAGAGTTATGTCCTAGACAGTTTATAAACAACATTTGTTTATATATGTGGACATGAGGCTTCACATTATCATTGTTAGGAATGTAAACACAAAGACCTGTGTCCAGAGTTATGTCCTAGACAGTTTATAAACAACATTTGTTTATATATGTGGACATGAGGCTTCACATTATCATTGCCAGGAATGTAGACACAAAGACCTGTGTCCAGAGTTATGTCCGAGACAGTTTATAAACAACATTTGTTTATATATGTGGACATGAGGCTTCACATTATCATTGCCAGGAATGTAGACACAAAGACCTGTGTCCAGAGTTATGTCCGAGACAGTTTATAAACAACATTTGTTTATGTATGTGGACATGAGGCTTCACATTATCATTGTCAGGAATGTAGGCAAAAATACCTGTGTCCAGAGTTATGTCCGAGACAGTTTATAAACAACATTTGTTTATATATGTGGACATGAGGCTTCACATTATCATTGCCAGGAATGTAGGCAAAAATACCTGTGTCCAGAGTTATGTCCGAGACAGTTTATAAACAACATTTGTTTATATATATGGACATGAGGCTTCACATTATCATTGCCAGGAATGTAGACACAAAGACCTGTGTCCAGAGTTATGTCCGAGACAGTTTATAAACAACATCTGTTTATATATGTGGACATGAGGCTTCACATTATCATTGTCAGGAATGTAGACACAAAGACCTGTGTCCAGAGTTATGTCCGAGACAGTTTATAAACAACATTTGTTTATATATGTGGACATGAGGCTTCACATTATCATTGCCAGGAATGTAGACACAAAGACCTGTGTCCAGAGTTATGTCCGAGACAGTTTATAAACAACATTTGTTTATATATGTGGACATGAGGCTTCACATTATCATTGTCAGGAATGTAGACACAAAGACCTGTGTCCAGAGTTATGTCCTAGACAGTTTATAAACAACATTTGTTTATATATGTGGACATGAGGCTTCACATTATCATTGTCAGGAATGTAGACACAAAGACCTGTGTCCAGAGTTATGTCCGAGACAGTTTATAAACAACATTTGTTTATATATGTGGACATGAGGCTTCACATTATCATTGCCAGGAATGTAGACACAAAGACCTGTGTCCAGAGTTATGTCCTAGACAGTTTATAAACAACATTTGTTTATATATGTGGACATGAGGCTTCACATTATCGTTGTCAGGAATGTAGACACAAAGACCTGTGTCCAGAGTTATGTCCTGGACAGTTTATAAACAACATTTGTTTATATATGTGGACATGAGGCTTCACATTATCATTGTCAGGAATGTAGACACAAAGACCTGTGTCCAGAGTTATGTCCGAGACAGTTTATAAACAACATTTGTTTATATATGTGGACATGAGGCTTCACATTATCATTGTCAGGAATGTAGGCACAAAGACCTGTGTCCAGAGATATGTCCGAGACAGTTTATAAACAACATTTGTTTATATATGTGGACATGAGGCTTCACATTATCATTGCCAGGAATGTAGACACAAAGACCTGTGTCCAGAGTTATGTCCTAGACAGTTTATAAACAACATTTGTTTATATATGTGGACATGAGGCTTCACATTATCATTGCCAGGAATGTAGACACAAAGACCTGTGTCCAGAGTTATGTCCTAGACAGTTTATAAACAACATTTGTTTATATATGTGGACATGAGGCTTCACATTATCATTGTCAGGAATGTAGACACAAAGACCTGTGTCCAGAGTTATGTCCTAGACAGTTTACAAACAACATTTGTTTATATATGTGGACATGAGGCTTCACATTATCATTGCCAGGAATGTAGACACAAAGACCTGTGTCCAGAGTTATGTCCTGGACAGTTTATAAACAACATTTGTTTATATATGTGGACATGAGGCTTCACATTATCATTGCCAGGAATGTAGACACAAAGACCTGTGTCCAGAGTTATGTCCGAGACAGTTTATAAACAACATTTGTTTATATATATGGACATGAGGCTTCACATTATCATTGCCAGGAATGTAGACACAAAGACCTGTGTCCAGAGTTATGTCCGAGACAGTTTATAAACAACATCTGTTTATATATGTGGACATGAGGCTTCACATTATCATTGTCAGGAATGTAGACACAAAGACCTGTGTCCAGAGTTATGTCCGAGACAGTTTATAAACAACATTTGTTTATATATGTGGACATGAGGCTTCACATTATCATTGCCAGGAATGTAGACACAAAGACCTGTGTCCAGAGTTATGTCCGAGACAGTTTATAAACAACATTTGTTTATATATGTGGACATGAGGCTTCACATTATCATTGTCAGGAATGTAGACACAAAGACCTGTGTCCAGAGTTATGTCCTAGACAGTTTATAAACAACATTTGTTTATATATGTGGACATGAGGCTTCACATTATCATTGTCAGGAATGTAGACACAAAGACCTGTGTCCAGAGTTATGTCCGAGACAGTTTATAAACAACATTTGTTTATATATGTGGACATGAGGCTTCACATTATCATTGCCAGGAATGTAGACACAAAGACCTGTGTCCAGAGTTATGTCCTAGACAGTTTATAAACAACATTTGTTTATATATGTGGACATGAGGCTTCACATTATCGTTGTCAGGAATGTAGACACAAAGACCTGTGTCCAGAGTTATGTCCTGGACAGTTTATAAACAACATTTGTTTATATATGTGGACATGAGGCTTCACATTATCATTGTCAGGAATGTAGACACAAAGACCTGTGTCCAGAGTTATGTCCGAGACAGTTTATAAACAACATTTGTTTATATATGTGGACATGAGGCTTCACATTATCATTGTCAGGAATGTAGGCACAAAGACCTGTGTCCAGAGTTATGTCCGAGACAGTTTATAAACAACATTTGTTTATATATGTGGACATGAGGCTTCACATTATCATTGCCAGGAATGTAGACACAAAGACCTGTGTCCAGAGTTATGTCCTAGACAGTTTATAAACAACATTTGTTTATATATGTGGACATGAGGCTTCACATTATCATTGCCAGGAATGTAGACACAAAGACCAGTGTCCAGAGTTATGTCCTAGACAGTTTATAAACAACATTTGTTTATATATGTGGACATGAGGCTTCACATTATCATTGTCAGGAATGTAGACACAAAGACCTGTGTCCAGAGTTATGTCCTAGACAGTTTACAAACAACATTTGTTTATATATGTGGACATGAGGCTTCACATTATCATTGCCAGGAATGTAGACACAAAGACCTGTGTCCAGAGTTATGTCCTGGACAGTTTATAAACAACATTTGTTTATATATGTGGACATGAGGCTTCACATTATCATTGTCAGGAATGTAGAGACAAAGACCTGTGTCCAGAGTTATGTCCTAGACAGTTTATAAACAACATTTGTTTATATATGTGGACATGAGGCTTCACATTATCATTGCCAGGAATGTAGACACAAAGACCTGTGTCCAGAGTTATGTCCTAGACAGTTTATAAACAACATTTGTTTATATATGTGGACATGAGGCTTCACATTATCATTGTCAGGAATGTAGACACAAAGACCTGTGTCCAGAGTTATGTCCTGGACAGTTTATAAACAACATTTGTTTATATATGTGGACATGAGGCTTCACATTATCATTGCCAGGAATGTAGACACAAAGACCTGTGTCCAGAGTTATGTCCTAGACAGTTTATAAACAACATTTGTTTATATATGTGGACATGAGGCTTCACATTATCATTGTCAGGAAAGTAAACACAAAGACCTGTGTCCAGAGTTATGTCCGAGACAGTTTATAAACAACATTTGTTTATATATGTGGACATGAGGCTTCACATTATCATTGTCAGGAATGTAGACACAAAGACCTGTGTCCAGAGTTATGTCCTAGACAGTTTATAAACAACATTTGTTTATATATGTGGACATGAGGCTTCACATTATCATTGTCAGGAATGTAGACACAAAGACCTGTGTCCAGAGTTATGTCCTGGACAGTTTATAAACAACATTTGTTTATATATGTGGACATGAGGCTTCACATTATCATTGCCAGGAATGTAGACACAAAGACCTGTGTCCAGAGTTATGTCCTAGACAGTTTATAAACAACATTTGTTTATATATGTGGACATGAGGCTTCACATTATCATTGTCAGGAATGTAAACACAAAGACCTGTGTCCAGAGTTATGTCCGAGACAGTTTATAAACAACATTTGTTTATATATGTGGACATGAGGCTTCACATTATCATTGTCAGGAATGTAGACACAAAGACCTGTGTCCAGAGTTATGTCCTGGACAGTTTATAAACAACATTTGTTTATACATGTGGACATGAGGCTTCACATTATCATTGTCAGGAATGTAGACACAAAGACCTGTGTCCAGAGTTATGTCCTAGACAGTTTATAAACAACATTTGTTTATATATGTGGACATGAGGCTTCACATTATCATTGCCAGGAATGTAGACACAAAGACCTGTGTCCAGAGTTATGTCCGAGACAGCTTATAAACAACATTTGTTTGTATATGTGGACATGAGGCTTCACATTATCATTGCCAGGAATGTAGACACAAAGACCTGTGTCCAGAGTTATGTCCGAGACAGTTTATAAACAACATTTGTTTATATATGTGGACATGAAGCTTCACATTAACATTGTCAGGAATGTAAACACAAAGACCTGTGTCCAGAGTTATGTCCTAGACAGTTTATAAACAACATTTGTTTATATATGTGGACATGAGGCTTCACATTATCATTGCCAGGAATGTAGACACAAAGACCTGTGTCCAGAGTTATGTCCGAGACAGTTTATAAACAACATTTGTTTATATATGTGGACATGAGGCTTCACATTATCATTGTCAGGAATGTAGACACAAAGACCTCTGTCCAGAGTTATGTCCTAGACAGTTTATAAACAACATTTGTTTATATATGTGGACATGAGGCTTCACATTATCATTGCCAGGAATGTAGACACAAAGACCTGTGTCCAGAGTTATGTACTAGACAGTTTATAAACAACATTTGTTTATATATGTGGACATGAGGCTTCACATTATCATTGTCAGGAATGTAGACACAAAGACCTGTGTCCAGAGTATGTCCTAGACAGTTTATAAACAACATTTGTTTATATATGTGGACATGAGGCTTCACATTATCATTGTCAGGAATGTAGACACAAAGACCTGTGTCCAGAGATATCTCCTAGACAGTTTATAAACAACATTTGTTTATATATGTGGACATGAGGCTTCACATTATCATTGTCAGGAATGTAGACACAAAGACCTGTGTCCAGAGTTATGTCGGAGACAGTTTATAAACAACATTTGTTTATATATGTGGACATGAGGCTTCACTTTATCATTGCCAGGAATGTAGACACAAAGACCTGTGTCCAGAGATATCTCCTAGACAGTTTATAAACAACATTTTTTTATATATGTGGACATGAGGCTTCACATTATCATTGTCAGGAATGTAGACACAAAGACCTGTGTCCAGAGTTATGTCCTAGACAGTTTATAAACAACATTTGTTTATATATGTGGACATGAGGCTTCACATTATCATTGTCAGGAATGTAGACACAAAGACCTGTGTCCAGAGTTATGTCCTAGACAGTTTATAAACAACATTTCTTTATATATGTGGACATGAGGCTTCACATTATCATTGTCAGGAATGTAGACTCAAAGACCTGTGTCCAGAGTTATGTCCTAGACAGTTTATAAACAACATTTGTTTATATATGTGGACATGAGGCTTCACATTATCATTGTCAGGAATGTAGACACAAAGACCTGTGTCCAGAGTTATGTCCTAGACAGTTTATAAACAACATTTGTTTATATATGTGGACATGAGGCTTCACATTATCATTGCCAGGAATGTAGACACAAAGACCTGTGTCCAGAGCTATGTCCGAGACAGCTTATAAACAACATTTGTTTATATATGTGGACATGAGGCTTCACATTATCATTGCCAGGAATGTAGACACAAAGACCTGTGTCCAGAGTTATGTCCGAGACAGTTTATAAACAACATTTGTTTATATATGTGGACATGAGGCTTCACATTAACATTGTCAGGAATGTAAACACAAAGACCTGTGTCCAGAGTTATGTCCTAGACAGTTTATAAACAACATTTGTTTATATATGTGGACATGAGGCTTCACATTATCATTGCCAGGAATGTAGACACAAAGACCTGTGTCCAGAGTTATGTCCGAGACAGTTTATAAACAACATTTGTTTATATATGTGGACATGAGGCTTCACATTATCATTGTCAGGAATGTAGACACAAAGACCTCTGTCCAGAGTTATGTCCTGGACAGTTTAAAAACAACATTTGTTTATATATGTGGACATGAGGCTTCACATTATCATTGCCAGGAATGTAGACACAAAGACCTGTGTCCAGAGTTATGTCCTAGACAGTTTATAAACAACATTTGTTTATATATGTGGACATGAGGCTTCACATTATCATTGTCAGGAATGTAGACACAAAGACCTGTGTCCAGAGTTATGTCCTAGACAGTTTATAAACAACATTTGTTTATATATGTGGACATGAGGCTTCACATTATCATTGTCAGGAATGTAGACACAAAGACCTGTGTCCAGAGTTATGTCGGAGACAGTTTATAAACAACATTTGTTTATACATGTGGACATGACACATCACATTATCATTGCCAGGAATGTAGACACAAAGACCTGTGTCCAGAGTTATGTCCGAGACAGTTTATAAACAACATTTGTTTATATATGTGGACATGAGGCTTCACATTATCATTGTCAGGAATGTAGACACAAAGACCTGTGTCCAGAGTTATGTCCTAGACAGTTTATAAACAACATTTGTTTATATATGTGGACATGAGGCTTCACATTATCATTGTCAGGAATGTAGACACAAAGACCTGTGTCCAGAGTTATGTCCGAGACAGTTTATAAACAACATTTGTTTATATATGTGGACATGAGGCTTCACATTATCATTGTCAGGAATGTAGACACAAAGACCTGTGTCCAGAGTTATGTCCTAGACAGTTTATAAACAACATTTGTTTATATATGTGGACATGAGGCTTCACATTATCATTGTCAGGAATGTAGACACAAAGACCTGTGTCCAGAGTTATGTCCTAGACAGTTTATAAACAACATTTGTTTATATATGTGGACATGAGGCTTCACATTATCATTGTCAGGAATGTAGACACAAAGACCTGTGTCCAGAGTTATGTCCTAGACAGTTTATAAACAACATTTCTTTATATATGTGGACATGAGGCTTCACATTATCGTCAGGAATGTAGACACAAAGACCTGTGTCCAGAGTTATGTCCTAGACAGTTTATAAACAACATTTGTTTATATATGTGGACATGAGGCTTCACATTATCATTGTCAGGAATGTAGACACAAAGACCTGTGTCCAGAGTTATGTCCTAGACAGTTTATAAACAACATTTCTTTATATATGTGGACATGAGGCTTCACATTATCATTGTCAGGAATGTAGACACAAAGACCTGTGTCCAGAGTTATGTCCTAGACAGTTTATAAACAACATTTGTTTATATATGTGGACATGAGGCTTCACATTATCATTGTCAGGAATGTAGACACAAAGACCTGTGTCCAGAGTTATGTCCTAGACAGTTTATAAACAACATTTGTTTATATATGTGGACATGAGGCTTCACATTATCATTGTCAGGAATGTAGACACAAAGACCTGTGTCCAGAGTTATGTCGGAGACAGTTTATAAACAACATTTGTTTATACATGTGGACATGACACATCACATTATCATTGCCAGGAATGTAGACACAAAGACCTGTGTCCAGAGTTATGTCCGAGACAGTTTATAAACAACATTTGTTTATATATGTGGACATGAGGCTTCACATTATCATTGTCAGGAATGTAGACACAAAGACCTGTGTCCAGAGTTATGTCCTAGACAGTTTATAAACAACATTTGTTTATATATGTGGACATGAGGCTTCACATTATCATTGTCAGGAATGTAGACACAAAGACCTGTGTCCAGAGTTATGTCCTAGACAGTTTATAAACAACATTTGTTTATATATGTGGACATGAGGCTTCACATTATCATTGTCAGGAATGTAGACACAAAGACCTGTGTCCAGAGTTATGTCCTAGACAGTTTATAAACAACATTTGTTTATATATGTGGACATGAGGCTTCACATTATCATTGTCAGGAATGTAGACACAAAGACCTGTGTCCAGAGTTATGTCCTAGACAGTTTATAAACAACATTTGTTTATATATGTGGACATGAGGCTTCACATTATCATTGTCAGGAATGTAGACACAAAGACCTGTGTCCAGAGTTATGTCCTAGACAGTTTATAAACAACATTTGTTTATATATGTGGACATGAGGCTTCACATTATCGTCAGGAATGTAGACACAAAGACCTGTGTCCAGAGTTATGTCCGAGACAGTTTATAAACAACATTTGTTTATATATGTGGACATGAGGCTTCACATTATCATTGTCAGGAATGTAGACACAAAGACCTGTGTCCAGAGTTATGTCCGAGACAGTTTATAAACAACATTTGTTTATATATGTGGACATGAGGCTTCACATTATCGTTGCCAGGAATGTAGACACAAATACCTGTGTCCAGAGTTATGTCCGAGACAGTTTATAAACAACATTTGTTTATATATGTGGACATGAGGCTTCACATTATCATTGCCAGGAATGTAGACACAAAGACCTGTGTCCAGAGTTATGTCCGAGACAGCTTATAAACAACATTTGTTTATATATGTGGACATGAGGCTTCACATTATCATTGCCAGAAATGTAGACACAAAGACCTGTGTCCAGAGTTATGTCCGAGACAGTTTATAAACAACATTTGTTTATATATGTGGACATGAGGCTTCACATTATCATTGTCAGGAATGTAAACACAAAGACCTGTGTCCAGAGTTATGTCCTAGACAGTTTATAAACAACATTTGTTTATATATGTGGACATGAGGCTTCACATTATCATTGCCAGGAATGTAGACACAAAGACCTGTGTCCAGAGTTATGTCCGAGAGAGTTTATAAACAACATTTGTTTATATATGTGGACATGAGGCTTCACATTATCATTGCCAGGAATGTAGACACAAAGACCTGTGTCCAGAGTTATGTCCGAGACAGTTTATAAACAACATTTGTTTATATATGTGGACATGAGGCTTCACATTATCATTGTCAGGAATGTAGACACAAAGACCTGTGTCCAGAGTTATGTCCGAGACAGCTTATAAACAACATTTGTTTATATATGTGGACATGAGGCTTCACATTATCATTGCCAGGAATGTAGACACAAAGACCTGTGTCCAGAGTTATGTCCGAGACAGTTTATAAACAACATTTGTTTATATATGTGGACATGAGGCTTCACATTATCATTGTCAGGAATGTAAACACAAAGACCTGTGTCCAGAGTTATGTCCTGGACAGTTTATAAACGACATTTGTTTATATATGTGGACATGAGGCTTCACATTATCATTGCCAGGAATGTAGACACAAAGACCTGTGTCCAGAGTTATGTCCGAGACAGTTTATAAACAACATTTGTTTATATATGTGGACATGAGGCTTCACATTATCATTGTCAGGAATGTAAACACAAAGACCTGTGTCCAGAGTTATGTCCTAGACAGTTTATAAACAACATTTGTTTATATATGTGGACATGAGGCTTCACATTATCATTGCCAGGAATGTAGACACAAAGACCTGTGTCCAGAGTTATGTCCGAGACAGTTTATAAACAACATTTGTTTATGTATGTGGACATGAGGCTTCACATTATCATTGTCAGGAATGTAGGCAAAAATACCTGTATCCAGAGTTATGTCCGAGACAGTTTATAAACAACATTTGTTTATATATGTGGACATGAGGCTTCACATTATCATTGCCAGGAATGTAGACACAAAGACCTGTGTCCAGAGTTATGTCCGAGACAGTTTATAAACAACATTTGTTTATATATGTGGACATGAGGCTTCACATTATCATTGTCAGGAATGTCGACACAAAGACCTGTGTCCAGAGTTATGTCCTAGACAGTTTATAAACAACATTTGTTTATATATGTGGACATGAGGCTTCACATTATCATTGTCAGGAATGTAGGCACAAAGACCTGTGTCCAGAGTTATGTCCTAGACAGTTTATAAACAACATTTGTTTATATATGTGGACATGAGGCTTCACATTATCATTGTCAGGAATGTAGACACAAAGACCTGTGTCCAGAGTTATGTCCGAGACAGTTTATAAACAACATTTGTTTATATATGTGGACATGAGGCTTCACATTATCATTGCCAGGTATGTCGACACAAAGACCTGTGTCCAGAGTTATGTCCGAGACAGTTTACAAACAACATTTGTTTATATATGTGGACATGAGGCTTCACATTATCATTGCCAGGAATGTAGACACAAAGACCTGTGTCCAGAGTTATGTCCTGGGCAGTTTATAAACAACATTTGTTTATATATGTGGACATGAGGCTTCACATTATCATTGTCAGGAATGTAGAGACAAAGACCTGTGTCCAGAGTTATGTCCTAGACAGTTTATAAACAACATTTGTTTATATATGTGGAAATGAGGCTTCACATTATCATTGCCAGGAAGGTAGACACAAAGACCTGTGTCCAGAGTTATGTCCTAGACAGTTTATAAACAACATTTGTTTATATATGTGGACATGAGGCTTCACATTATCATTGTCAGGAATGTAGACACAAAGACCTGTGTCCAGAGTTATGTCCTGGACAGTTTAAAAACAACATTTGTTTATATATGTGGACATGAGGCTTCACATTATCATTGCCAGGAATGTAGACACAAAGACCTGTGTCCAGAGTTATGTCCTAGACAGTTTATAAACAACATTTGTTTATATATGTGGACATGAGGCTTCACATTATCATTGTCAGGAATGTAGACACAAAGACCTGTGTCCAGAGTTATGTCCTGGACAGTTTATAAACAACATTTGTTTATATATGAGGACATGAGGCTTCACATTATCATTGTCAGGAATGTAGACACAAAGACCTGTGTCCAGAGTTATGTCCGAGACAGTTTATAAACAACATTTGTTTATATATGTGGACATGAGGCTTCACATTATCATTGTCAGGAATGTAGACACAAAGACCTGTGTCCAGAGTTATGTCCGAGACAGTTTATAAACAACATTTGTTTATATATGTGGACATGAGGCTTCACATTAACATTGTCAGGAATGTAAACACAAAGACCTGCGTCCAGATTTATGTCCTAGACAGTTTATAAACAACATTTGTTTATATATGTGGACATGAGGCTTCACATTATCATTGCCAGGAATGTAGACACAAAGACCTGTGTCCAGAGTTATGTCCGAGACAGTTTATAAACAACATTTGTTTATATATGTGGACATGAGGCTTCACATTATCATTGTCAGGAATGTAGACACAAAGACCTCTGTCCAGAGTTATGTCCTAGACAGTTTATAAACAACATTTGTTTATATATGTGGACATGAGGCTTCACATTATCATTGCCAGGAATGTAGACACAAAGACCTGTGTCCAGAGTTATGTCCTAGACAGTTTATAAACAACATTTGTTTATATATGTGGACATGAGGCTTCACATTATCATTGTCAGGAATGTAGACACAAAGACCTGTGTCCAGAGTTATGTCGGAGACAGTTTATAAACAACATTTGTTTATACATGTGGACATGACGCTTCACATTATCATTGTCAGGAATGTAGACACAAAGACCTGTGTCCAGAGTTATGTCCTAGACAGTTTATAAACAACATTTGTTTATATATGTGGACATGAGGCTTCACATTATCATTGTCAGGAATGTAGACACAAAGACCTGTGTCCAGAGTTATGTCCTAGACAGTTTATAAACAACATTTGTTTATATATGTGGACATGAGGCTTCACATTATCATTGTCAGGAATGTAGACACAAAGACCTGTGTCCAGAGTTATGTCCGAGACAGTTTATAAACAACATTTGTTTATATATGTGGACATGAGGCTTCACATTATCATTGTCAGGAATGTAGACACAAAGACCTGTGTCCAGAGTTATGTCCGAGACAGTTTATAAACAACATTTGTTTCTACATGTGGACATGACGCTTCACATTATCATTGTCAGGAATGTAGACACAAAGACCTGTGTCCAGAGTTATGTCCTAGACAGTTTATAAACAACATTTGTTTATATATGTGGACATGAGGCTTCACATTATCATTGTCAGGAATGTAGACACAAAGACCTGTGTCCAGAGTTATGTCCGAGACAGTTTATAAACAACATTTGTTTATATATGTGGACATGAGGCTTCACATTATCATTGCCAGGTATGTCGACACAAAGACCTGTGTCCAGAGTTATGTCCGAGACAGTTTACAAACAACATTTGTTTATATATGTGGACATGAGGCTTCACATTATCATTGCCAGGAATGTAGACACAAAGACCTGTGTCCAGAGTTATGTCCTGGGCAGTTTATAAACAACATTTGTTTATATATGTGGACATGAGGCTTCACATTATCATTGTCAGGAATGTAGAGACAAAGACCTGTGTCCAGAGTTATGTCCTAGACAGTTTATAAACAACATTTGTTTATATATGTGGAAATGAGGCTTCACATTATCATTGCCAGGAATGTAGACACAAAGACCTGTGTCCAGAGTTATGTCCTAGACAGTTTATAAACAACATTTGTTTATATATGTGGACATGAGGCTTCACATTATCATTGTCAGGAATGTAGACACAAAGACCTGTGTCCAGAGTTATGTCCTGGACAGTTTAAAAACAACATTTGTTTATATATGTGGACATGAGGCTTCACATTATCATTGCCAGGAATGTAGACACAAAGACCTGTGTCCAGAGTTATGTCCTAGACAGTTTATAAACAACATTTGTTTATATATGTGGACATGAGGCTTCACATTATCATTGTCAGGAATGTAGACACAAAGACCTGTGTCCAGAGTTATGTCCTGGACAGTTTATAAACAACATTTGTTTATATATGAGGACATGAGGCTTCACATTATCATTGTCAGGAATGTAGACACAAAGACCTGTGTCCAGAGTTATGTCCGAGACAGTTTATAAACAACATTTGTTTATATATGTGGACATGAGGCTTCACATTATCATTGTCAGGAATGTAGACACAAAGACCTGTGTCCAGAGTTATGTCCGAGACAGTTTATAAACAACATTTGTTTATATATGTGGACATGAGGCTTCACATTAACATTGTCAGGAATGTAAACACAAAGACCTGTGTCCAGATTTATGTCCTAGACAGTTTATAAACAACATTTGTTTATATATGTGGACATGAGGCTTCACATTATCATTGCCAGGAATGTAGACACAAAGACCTGTGTCCAGAGTTATGTCCGAGACAGTTTATAAACAACATTTGTTTATATATGTGGACATGAGGCTTCACATTATCATTGTCAGGAATGTAGACACAAAGACCTCTGTCCAGAGTTATGTCCTAGACAGTTTATAAACAACATTTGTTTATATATGTGGACATGAGGCTTCACATTATCATTGCCAGGAATGTAGACACAAAGACCTGTGTCCAGAGTTATGTCCTAGACAGTTTATAAACAACATTTGTTTATATATGTGGACATGAGGCTTCACATTATCATTGTCAGGAATGTAGACACAAAGACCTGTGTCCAGAGTTATGTCGGAGACAGTTTATAAACAACATTTGTTTATACATGTGGACATGACGCTTCACATTATCATTGTCAGGAATGTAGACACAAAGACCTGTGTCCAGAGTTATGTCCTAGACAGTTTATAAACAACATTTGTTTATATATGTGGACATGAGGCTTCACATTATCATTGTCAGGAATGTAGACACAAAGACCTGTGTCCAGAGTTATGTCCTAGACAGTTTATAAACAACATTTGTTTATATATGTGGACATGAGGCTTCACATTATCATTGTCAGGAATGTAGACACAAAGACCTGTGTCCAGAGTTATGTCCGAGACAGTTTATAAACAACATTTGTTTATATATGTGGACATGAGGCTTCACATTATCATTGTCAGGAATGTAGACACAAAGACCTGTGTCCAGAGTTATGTCCGAGACAGTTTATAAACAACATTTGTTTCTACATGTGGACATGACGCTTCACATTATCATTGTCAGGAATGTAGACACAAAGACCTGTGTCCAGAGTTATGTCCTAGACAGTTTATAAACAACATTTGTTTATATATGTGGACATGAGGCTTCACATTATCATTGTCAGGAATGTAGACACAAAGACCTGTGTCCAGAGTTATGTCCGAGACAGTTTATAAACAACATTTGTTTATATATGTGGACATGAGGCTTCACATTATCATTGCCAGGAATGTAGACACAAAGACCTGTGTCCAGAGTTATGTCCTAGACAGTTTATAAACAACATTTGTTTATACATGTGGGCATGACGCATCACATTATCATTGTCAGGAATGTAGACACAAAGACCTGTGTCCAGAGTTATGTCCGAGACAGTTTATAAACAACATTTGTTTATATATGTGGACATGAGGCTTCACATTATCATTGTCAGGAATGTAGACACAAAGACCTGTGTCCAGAGTTATGTCCTAGACAGTTTATAAACAACATTTGTTTATATATGTGGACATGAGGCTTCACATTATCATTGTCAGGAATGTAGACACAAAGACCTGTGTCCAGAGTTATGTCCGAGACAGTTTATAAACAACATTTGTTTATATATGTGGACATGAGGCTTCACATTATCATTGCCAGGAATGTAGACACAAAGACCTGTGTCCAGAGTTATGTCCTAGACAGTTTATAAACAACATTTGTTTATACATGTGGGCATGACGCATCACATTATCATTGTCAGGAATGTAGACACAAAGACCTGTGTCCAGAGTTATGTCCGAGACAGTTTATAAACAACATTTGTTTATATATGTGGACATGAGGCTTCACATTATCATTGTCAGGAATGTAGACACAAAGACCTGTGTCCAGAGTTATGTCCTAGACAGTTTATAAACAACATTTGTTTATATATGTGGACATGAGGCTTCACATTATCATTGTCAGGAATGTAGACACAAAGACCTGTGTCCAGAGTTATGTCCTGGACAGTTTATAAACAAAATTTGTTTATATATGTGGACATGAGGCTTCACATTATCATTGTCAGGAATGTAGACACAAAGACCTGTGTCCAGAGTTATGTCCTGGACAGTTTATAAACAACATTTGTTTATATATGTGGACATGAGGCTTCACATTATCAATTTCAGGAATGTAGACACAAAGACCTGTGTCCAGAGTTATGTCCTGGACAGTTTATAAACAACATTTGTTTATATATGTGGACATGAGGCTTCACATTATCATTGCCAGGAATGTAGACACAAAGACCTGTGTCCAGAGTTATGTCCTGGACAGTTTATAAACAACATTTGTTTATATATGTGGACATGAGGCTTCACATTATCATTGTCAGGAATGTAGACACAAAGACCTCTGTCCAGAGTTATGTCCTAGACAGTTTATAAACAACATTTGTTTATATATGTGGACATGAGGCTTCACATTATCATTGTCAGGAATGTAGACACAAAGACCTGTGTCCAGAGTTATGTCCGAGACAGTTTATAAACAACATTTGTTTATATATGTGGACATGAGGCTTCACATTATCATTGTCAGGAATGTAGACACAAAGACCTGTGTCCAGAGTTATGTCCTAGACAGTTTATAAACAACATTTGTTTATATATGTGGACATGAGGCTTCACATTATCATTGTCAGGAATGTAGACACAAAGACCTGTGTCCAGAGTTATGTCCGAGACACTTTATAAACAACATTTGTTTATATATGTGGACATGAGGCTTCACATTATCATTGCCAGGAATGTAGACACAAAGACCTGTGTCCAGAGATATGTCCGAGACAGTTTATAAACAACATTTGTTTATATATGTGGACATGAGGCTTCACATTATCATTGTCAGGAATGTAGACACAAAGACCTGTGTCCAGAGTTATGTCCTAGACAGTTTATAAACAACATTTGTTTATATATGTGGACATGAGGCTTCACATTATCATTGTCAGGAATGTAGACACAAAGACCTGTGTCCAGAGTTATGTCCTAGACAGTTTATAAACAACATTTGTTTATATATGTGGACATGAGGCTTCACATTATCATTGTCAGGAATGTAGACACAAAGACCTGTATCCAGAGTTATGTCCGAGACAGTTTATAAACAACATTTGTTTATATATGTGGACATGAGGCTTCACATTATCATTGCCAGGAATGTAGACACAAAGACCTGTGTCCAGAGTTATGTCCGAGACAGTTTATAAACAACATTTGTTTATATATGTGGACATGAGGCTTCTCATTATCATTGTCAGGAATGTAGACACAAAGACCTGTGTCCAGAGTTATGTCCGAGACAGTTTATAAACAACATTTGTTTATATATGTGGACATGAGGCTTCACATTATCATTGTCAGGAATGTAGACACAAAGACCTGTGTCCAGAGTTATGTCCTAGACAGTTTATAAACAACATTTGTTTATATATGTGGACATGAGTCTTCACATTATCATTGCCAGGAATGTAGACACAAAGACCTGTGTCCAGAGTTATGTCCGAGACAGTTTATAAACAACATTTGTTTATGTATGTGGACATGAGGCTTCACATTATCATTGTCAGGAATGTAGGCAAAAATACCTGTATCCAGAGTTATGTCCGAGACAGTTTATAAACAACATTTGTTTATATATGTGGACATGAGGCTTCACATTATCATTGCCAGGAATGTAGACACAAAGACCTGTGTCCAGAGTTATGTCCGAGACAGTTTATAAACAACATTTGTTTATATATGTGGACATGAGGCTTCACATTATCATTGTCAGGAATGTAGACACAAATACCTGTGTCCAGAGCTATGTCCTAGACAGTTTATAAACAACATTTGTTTATATATGTGGACATGAGGCTTCACATTATCATTGCCAGGAATGTAGACACAAAGACCTGTGTCCAGAGTTATGTCCGAGACAGCCTATAAACAACATTTGTTTATATATGTGGACATGAGGCTTCACATTATCATTGCCAGGAATGTAGACACAAAGACCTGTGTCCAGAGTTATGTCCGAGACAGTTTATAAACAACATTTGTTTATATATGTGGACATGAGGCTTCACATTATCATTGTCAGGAATGTAAACACAAAGACCTGTGTCCAGAGTTATGTCCTGGACAGTTTATAAACAACATTTGTTTATATATGTGGACATGAGGCTTCACATTATCATTGCCAGGAATGTAGACACAAAGACCTGTGTCCAGAGTTATGTCCGAGACAGTTTATAAACAACATTTGTTTATATATGTGGACATGAGGCTTCTCATTATCATTGTCAGGAATGTAAACACAAAGACCTGTGTCCAGAGTTATGTCCTATACAGTTTATAAAAAACATTTGTTTATATATGTGGACATGAGGCTTCACATTATCATTGCCAGGAATGTAGACAAAAAGACCTGTGTCCAGAGTTATGTCCGAGACAGTTTATAAACAACATTTGTTTATGTATGTGGACATGAGGCTTCACATTATCATTGTCAGGAATGTAGGCAAAAATACCTGTATCCAGAGTTATGTCCGAGACAGTTTATAAACAACATTTGTTTATATATGTGGACATGAGGCTTCACATTATCATTGCCAGGAATGTAGACACAAAGACCTGTGTCCAGAGATATGTCCGAGACAGTTTATAAACAACATTTGTTTATATATGTGGACATGAGGCTTCACATTATCATTGTCAGGAATGTAGACACATAGACCTGTGTCCAGAGTTATGTCTGAGACAGTTTATAAACAACATTTGTTTATATATGTGGACATGAGGCTTCACATTATCATTGTCAGGAATGTAGACACAAAGACTTGTGTCCAGAGTTATGTCCGAGACAGTTTATAAACAACATTTGTTTATATATGTGGACATGAGGCTTCACATTATCATTGTCAGGAATGTCGACACAAAGACCTGTGTCCAGAGTTATGTCCTAGACAGTTTATAAACAACATTTGTTTATATATGTGGACATGAGGCTTCACATTATCATTGTCAGGAATGTAGGCACAAAGACCTGTGTCCAGAGTTATGTCCTAGACAGTTTATAAACAACATTTGTTTATATATGTGGACATGAGGCTTCACATTATCATTGTCAGGAATGTAGACACAAAGACCTGTGTCCAGAGTTATGTCCGAGACAGTTTATAAACAACATTTGTTTATATATGTGGACATGAGGCTTCACATTATCATTGCCAGGTATGTCGACACAAAGACCTGTGTCCAGAGTTATGTCCGAGACAGTTTATAAACAACATTTGTTTATATATGTGGACATGAGGCTTCACATTATCATTGCCAGGTATGTCGACACAAAGACCTGTGTCCAGAGTTATGTCCGAGACAGTTTATAAACAACATTTGTTTATATATGTGGACATGAGGCTTCACATTATCATTGCCAGGAATGTAGACACAAAGACCTGTGTCCAGAGTTATGTCCTGGACAGTTTATAAGCAACATTTGTTTATATATGTGGACATGAGGCTTCACATTATCATTGTCAGCAATGTAGACACAAAGACCTGTGTCCAGAGTTATGTCCGAGACAGTTTATAAACAACATTTGTTTATATATGTGGACATGAGGCTTCACATTATCATTGTCAGGAATGTAGACACAAATACCTGTGTCCAGAGTTATGTCCTAGACAGTTTATAAACAACATTTGTTTATATATGTGGACATGAGGCTTCACATTATCATTGCCAGGAATGTAGACACAAAGACCTGTGTCCAGAGTTATGTCCGAGACAGCTTATAAACAACATTTGTTTATATATGTGGACATGAGGCTTCACATTATCATTGTCAGGAATGTAGGCACAAAGACCTGTGTCCAGAGTTATGTCCTAGACAGTTTATAAACAACATTTGTTTATATATGTGGACATGAGGCTTCACATTATCATTGTCAGGAATGTAGACACAAAGACCTGTGTCCAGAGTTATGTCCGAGACAGTTTATAAACAACATTTGTTTATATATGTGGACATGAGGCTTCACATTATCATTGCCAGGTATGTCGACACAAAGACCTGTGTCCAGAGTTATGTCCGAGACAGTTTATAAACAACATTTGTTTATATATGTGGACATGAGGCTTCACATTATCATTGCCAGGAATGTAGACACAAAGACCTGTGTCCAGAGTTATGTCCTAGACAGTTTATAAACAACATTTGTTTATATATGTGGACATGAGGCTTCACATTATCGTTGTCAGGAATGTAGACACAAAGACCTGTGTCCAGAGTTATGTCCTGGACAGTTTATAAACAACATTTGTTTATATATGTGGACATGAGGCTTCACATTATCATTGCCAGGAATGTAGACACAAAGACCTGTGTCCAGAGTTATGTCCTAGACAGTTTATTAACAACATTAGTTTATATATGTGGACATGTGGCTTCACATTATCATTGTCAGGAATGTAGGCACAAAGACCTGTGTCCAGAGTTATGTCCGAGACAGTTTATAAACAACATTTGTTTATATATGTGGACATGAGGCTTCAGATTATCATTGTCAGGAATGTAGGCACAAAGACCTGTGTCCAGAGTTATGTCCTAGACAGTTTATAAACAACATTTGTTTATATATGTGGACATGAGGCTTCACATTATCATTGCCAGGAATGTAGACACAAAGACCTGTGTCCAGAGTTATGTCCTGGACAGTTTATAAACAACATTTGTTTATATATGTGGACATGAGGCTTCACATTATCATTGTCAGGAATGTAGACACAAAGACCTGTGTCCAGAGTTATGTCCTGGACAGTTTATAAACAACATTTGTTTATATATGTGGACATGAGGCTTCACATTATCATTGTCAGGAATGTAGACACAAATACCTGTGTCCAGAGATATGTCCGAGACAGTTTATAAACAACATTTGTTTATATATGTGGACATGAGGCTTCACATTATCATTGCCAGGAATGTAGACACAAAGACCTGTGTCAGAGTTATGTCCTAGACAGTTTATAAACAACATTTGTTTATATATGTGGACATGAGGCTTCACATTATCATTGTCAGGAATGTAGAGACAAAGACCTGTGTCCAGAGTTATGTCCTAGACAGTTTATAAACAACATTTGTTTATATATGTGGACATGAGGCTTCACATTATCATTGTCAGGAATGTAGACACAAAGACCTGTGTCCAGAGTTCTGTCCGAGACAGTTTATAAACAACATTTGTTTATATATGTGGACATGAGCCTTCACATTATCATTGTCAGGAATGTAGACACAAAGACCTGTGTCCAGAGTTATGTCCTCGACAGTTTATAAACAACATTTGTTTATGTATGTGGACATGAGGCTTCACATTATCATTGTCAGGAATGTAGACACAAAGACCTCTGTCCAGAGTTATGTCGTAGACAGTTTATAAACAACATTTGTTTATACATGTGGACATGAGGCTTCACATTATCATTGCCAGGAATGTAGACACAAAGACCTGTGTCCAGAGTTATGTCCTAGACAGTTTATAAAAACATTTGTTTATGTATGTGGACATGAGGCTTCACATTATCATTGTCAGGAATGTAGGCACAAAGACCTGTGTCCAGAGTTATGTCCTGGAAAGTTTAAAAACAACATTTGTTTATATATGTGGACATGAGGCTTCACATTATCATTGCCAGGAATGTAGACACAAAGACCTGTGTCCAGAGTTATGTCCTAGACAGTTTATAAACAACATTTGTTTATATATGTGGACATGAGGCTTCACATTATCATTGTCAGGAATGTAGACACAAAGACCTGTGTCCAGAGTTATGTCCGAGACAGTTTATAAACAACATTTGTTTATATATGTGGACATGAGGCTTCACATTATCATTGTCAGGAATGTAGACACAAAGACCTGTGTCCAGAGTTATGTCCGAGACAGTTTATAAACAACATTTGTTTATATATGTGGATATGTGGCTTCACATTATCATTGTCAGGAATGTAGACACAAAGACCTGTGTCCAGAGTTATGTCCGAGACAGTTTATAAACAACATTTGTTTATATATGTGGACATGAGGCTTCACATTATCATTGTCAGGAATGTAAACACAAAGACCTGTGTCCAGAGTTATGTCCGAGACAGTTTATAAACAACATTTGTTTATATATGTGGACATGAGGCTTCACATTATCATTGTCAGGAATGTAGACACAAAGACCTGTGTCCAGAGTTATGTCCTAGACAGTTTATAAACAACATTTGTTTATATATGTGGACATGAGGCTTCACATTATCATTGCCAGGAATGTAGACACAAAGACCTGTGTCCAGAGTTATGTCCGAGACAGTTTATAAACAACATTTGTTTATGTATGTGGACATGAGGCTTCACATTATCATTGTCAGGAATGTAGGCAAAAATACCTGTATCCAGAGTTATGTCCGAGACAGTTTATAAACAACATTTGTTTATATATGTGGACATGAGGCTTCACATTATCATTGCCAGGAATGTAGACACAAAGACCTGTGTCCAGAGATATGTCCGAGACAGTTTATAAACAACATTTGTTTATATATGTGGACATGAGGCTTCACATTATAATTGTCAGGAATGTAGACACAAAGACCTGTGTCCAGAGTTATGTCTGAGACAGTTTATAAACAACATTTGTTTATATATGTGGACATGAGGCTTCACATTATCATTGTCAGGAATGTAGACACAAAGACTTGTGTCCAGAGTTATGTCCGAGACAGTTTATAAACAACATTTGTTTATATATGTGGACATGAGGCTTCACATTATCATTGTCAGGAATGTCGACACAAAGACCTGTGTCCAGAGTTATGTCCTAGACAGTTTATAAACAACATTTGTTTATATATGTGGACATGAGGCTTCACATTATCATTGTCAGGAATGTAGGCACAAAGACCTGTGTCCAGAGTTATGTCCTAGACAGTTTATAAACAACATTTGTTTATATATGTGGACATGAGGCTTCACATTATCATTGTCAGGAATGTAGACACAAAGACCTGTGTCCAGAGTTATGTCCGAGACAGTTTATAAACAACATTTGTTTATATATGTGGACATGAGGCTTCACATTATCATTGCCAGGTATGTCGACACAAAGACCTGTGTCCAGAGTTATGTCCGAGACAGTTTATAAACAACATTTGTTTATATATGTGGACATGAGGCTTCACATTATCATTGCCAGGTATGTCGACACAAAGACCTGTGTCCAGAGTTATGTCCGAGACAGTTTATAAACAACATTTGTTTATATATGTGGACATGAGGCTTCACATTATCATTGCCAGGAATGTAGACACAAAGACCTGTGTCCAGAGTTATGTCCTGGACAGTTTATAAGCAACATTTGTTTATATATGTGGACATGAGGCTTCACATTATCATTGTCAGGAATGTAGACACAAAGACCTGTGTCCAGAGTTATGTCCGAGACAGTTTATAAACAACATTTGTTTATATATGTGGACATGAGGCTTCACATTATCATTGTCAGGAATGTAGACACAAATACCTGTGTCCAGAGTTATGTCCTAGACAGTTTATAAACAACATTTGTTTATATATGTGGACATGAGGCTTCACATTATCATTGCCAGGAATGTAGACACAAAGACCTGTGTCCAGAGTTATGTCCGAGACAGCTTATAAACAACATTTGTTTATATATGTGGACATGAGGCTTCACATTATCATTGTCAGGAATGTAGGCACAAAGACCTGTGTCCAGAGTTATGTCCTAGACAGTTTATAAACAACATTTGTTTATATATGTGGACATGAGGCTTCACATTATCATTGTCAGGAATGTAGACACAAAGACCTGTGTCCAGAGTTATGTCCGAGACAGTTTATAAACAACATTTGTTTATATATGTGGACATGAGGCTTCACATTATCATTGCCAGGTATGTCGACACAAAGACCTGTGTCCAGAGTTATGTCCGAGACAGTTTATAAACAACATTTGTTTATATATGTGGACATGAGGCTTCACATTATCATTGCCAGGAATGTAGACACAAAGACCTGTGTCCAGAGTTATGTCCTAGACAGTTTATAAACAACATTTGTTTATATATGTGGACATGAGGCTTCACATTATCGTTGTCAGGAATGTAGACACAAAGACCTGTGTCCAGAGTTATGTCCTGGACAGTTTATAAACAACATTTGTTTATATATGTGGACATGAGGCTTCACATTATCATTGCCAGGAATGTAGACACAAAGACCTGTGTCCAGAGTTATGTCCTAGACAGTTTATAAACAACATTAGTTTATATATGTGGACATGTGGCTTCACATTATCATTGTCAGGAATGTAGGCACAAAGACCTGTGTCCAGAGTTATGTCCGAGACAGTTTATAAACAACATTTGTTTATATATGTGGACATGAGGCTTCAGATTATCATTGTCAGGAATGTAGGCACAAAGACCTGTGTCCAGAGTTATGTCCTAGACAGTTTATAAACAACATTTGTTTATATATGTGGACATGAGGCTTCACATTATCATTGCCAGGAATGTAGACACAAAGACCTGTGTCCAGAGTTATGTCCTGGACAGTTTATAAACAGCATTTGTTTATATATGTGGACATGAGGCTTCACATTATCATTGTCAGGAATGTAGACACAAAGACCTGTGTCCAGAGTTATGTCCTGGACAGTTTATAAACAACATTTGTTTATATATGTGGACATGAGGCTTCACATTATCATTGTCAGGAATGTAGACACAAATACCTGTGTCCAGAGATATGTCCTAGACAGTTTATAAACAACATTTGTTTATATATGTGGACATGAGGCTTCACATTATCATTGCCAGGAATGTAGAAACAAAGACCTGTGTCAGAGTTATGTCCGAGACAGTTTATAAACAATATTTGTTTATATATGTGGACATGAGGCTTCACATTATCATTGTCAGGAATGTAGAGACAAAGACCTGTGTCCAGAGTTATGTCCTAGACAGTTTATAAACAACATTCGTTTATATATGTGGACATGAGGCTTCACATTATCATTGTCAGGAATGTAGACACAAAGACCTGTGTCCAGAGTTCTGTCCGAGACAGTTTATAAACAACATTTGTTTATATATGTGGACATGAGGCTTCACATTATCATTGTCAGGAATGTAGACACAAAGACCTGTGTCCAGAGTTATGTCCTCGACAGTTTATAAACAACATTTGTTTATGTATGTGGACATGAGGCTTCACATTATCATTGTCAGGAATGTAGACACAAAGACCTCTGTCCAGAGTTATGTCGTAGACAGTTTATAAACAACATTTGTTTATACATGTGGACATGAGGCTTCACATTATCATTGCCAGGAATGTAGACACAAAGACCTGTGTCCAGAGTTATGTCCTAGACAGTTTATAAAAACATTTGTTTATGTATGTGGACATGAGGCTTCACATTATCATTGTCAGGAATGTAGACACAAAGACCTGTGTCCAGAGTTATGTCCTGGAAAGTTTAAAAACAACATTTGTTTATATATGTGGACATGAGGCTTCACATTATCATTGCCAGGAATGTAGACACAAAGACCTGTGTCCAGAGTTATGTCCTAGACAGTTTATAAACAACATTTGTTTATATATGTGGACATGAGGCTTCACATTATCATTGTCAGGAATGTAGACACAAAGACCTGTGTCCAGAGTTATGTCCGAGACAGTTTATAAACAACATTTGTTTATATATGTGGACATGAGGCTTCACATTATCATTGTCAGGAATGTAGACACAAAGACCTGTGTCCAGAGTTATGTCCGAGACAGTTTATAAACAACATTTGTTTATATATGTGGACATGAGGCTTCACATTATCATTGTCAGGAATGTAGACACAAAGACCTGTGTCCAGAGTTATGTCCGAGACAGTTTATAAACAACATTTGTTTATATATGTGGACATGAGGCTTCACATTATCATTGTCAGGAATGTAAACACAAAGACCTGTGTCCAGAGTTATGTCCGAGACAGTTTATAAACAACATTTGTTTATATATGTGGACATGAGGCTTCACATTATCATTGTCAGGAATGTAGACACAAAGACCTGTGTCCAGAGTTATGTCCTAGACAGTTTATAAACAACATTTGTTTATATATGTGGACATGAGGCTTCACATTATCATTGCCAGGAATGTAGACACAAAGACCTGTGTCCAGAGTTATGTCCTGGACAGTTTATAAACAACATTTGTTTATATATGTGGACATGAGGCTTCACATTATCATTGCCAGGAATGTAGACACAAAGACCTGTGTCCAGAGTTATGTCCTGGACAGTTTATAAACAACATTTGTTTATATATGTGGACATGAGGCTTCACATTATCATTGTCAGGAATGTAGACACAAAGACCTGTGTCCAGAGTTATGTCCTAGACAGTTTATAAACAACATTTGTTTATATATGTGGACATGAGGCTTCACATTATCATTGCCAGGAATGTAGACACAAAGACCTGTGTCCAGAGTTATGTCCTGGACAGTTTATAAACAACATTTGTTTATATATGTGGACATGAGGCTTCACATTATCATTGCCAGGAATGTAGACACAAAGACCTGTGTCCAGAGTTATGTCCTGGACAGTTTATAAACAACATTTGTTTATATATGTGGACATGAGGCTTCACATTATCATTGCCAGGAATGTAGACACAAAGACCTGTGTCCAGAGTTATGTCCTGGACAGTTTATAAACAACATTTGTTTACATATGTGGACATGAGGCTTCACATTATCATTGCCAGTAATGTAGACACAAAGACCTGTGTCCAGAGTTATGTCCTAGACAGTTTATAAACAACATTTGTTTATATATGTGTACATGAGGCTTCACATTATCATTGTCAGGAATGTAGACACAAAGACCTGTGTCCAGAGTTATGTCCTAGACAGTTTATAAACAACATTTGTTTATATATGTGGACATGAGGCTTCACATTATCATTGCCAGGAATGTAGACACAAAGACCTGTGTCCAGAGATATGTCCTGGACAGTTAATAAACAACATTTGTTTATATATGTGGACATGAGGCTTCACATTATCATTGTCAGGAATGTAGACACAAAGACCTGTGTCCAGAGTTATGTCCGAGACAGTTTATAAACAACATTTGTTTATATATGTGGACATGAGGCTTCACATTATCATTGCCAGGAATGTAGACACAAAGACCTGTGTCCAGAGATATGTCCGAGACAGTTTATAAACAACATTTGTTTATATATGTGGACATGAGGCTTCACATTATCATTGCCAGGAATGTAGACACAAAGACCTGTGTCCAGAGTTATGTCCTGGACAGTTTATAAACAACATTTGTTTATATATGTGGACATGTGGCTTCACATTATCATTGTCAGGAATGTAAACACAAAGACCTGTGTCCAGAGTTAGGTCCTGGACAGTTTATAAACAACATTTGTTTATATATGTGGACATGAGGCTTCACATTATCATTGTCAGGAATGTAGACACAAAGACCTGTGTCCAGAGTTATGTCCTGGACAGTTTATAAACAACATTTGTTTATATATGTGGACATGAGGCTTCACATTATCATTGCCAGGAATGTAGACACAAAGACCTGTGTCCAGAGTTATGTCCTAGACAGTTTATAAACAACATTTGTTTATATATGTGGACATGAGGCTTCACATTATCATTGTCAGGAATGTAGACACAAAGACCTGTGTCCAGAGTTATGTCCTAGACAGTTTATAAACAACATTTGTTGATATATGTGGACATGAGGCTTCACATTATCATTGCCAGGAATGTAGACACAAAGACCTGTGTCCAGAGTTATGTCCTGGACTGTTAATAAACAACATTTGTTTATATATGTGGACATGAGGCTTCACATTATCATTGTCAGGAATGTAGACACAAAGACCTGTGTCCAGAGTTATGTCCTAGACAGTTTATAAACAACATTTGTTTATATATGTGGACATGAGGCTTCACATTATCATTGCCAGGAATGTAGACACAAAGACCTGTGTCCAGAGTTATGTCCTAGACAGTTAATAAACAACATTTGTTTATATATGTGGACATGAGGCTTCACATTATCATTGTCAGGAATGTAGACACAAAGACCTGTGTCCAGAGTTATGTCCTAGACAGTTTATAAACAACATTTGTTTATATATGTGGACATGTGGCTTCACATTATCATTGTCAGGAATGTAGGCACAAAGACCTGTGTCCAGAGTTATGTCCTAGACAGTTTATAAACAACATTTGTTTATATATGTGGAAATGTGGCTTCACATTATCATTGTCAGGAATGTAAACACAAAGACCAGTGTCCAGAGTTATGTCCGAGACAGTTTATAAACAACATTTGTTTATATATGTGGACATGTGGCTTCACATTATCATTGTCAGGAATGTAAACACAAAGACCTGTGTCCAGAGTTAGGTCCTGGACAGTTTATAAACAACATTTGTTTATATATGTGGACATGAGGCTTCGCATTATCATTGTCAGGAATGTAGACACAAAGACCTGTGTCCAGAGTTATGTCCTAGACAGTTTATAAACAACATTTGTTTATATATGTGGACATGAGGCTTCACATTACCATTGCCAGGAATGTAGACACAAAGACCTGTGTCCAGAGTTATGTCCTGGACAGTTTATAAACAACATTTGTTTATATATGTGGACATGAGGCTTCTCATTATCATTGTCAGGAATGTAGACACAAAGACCTGTGTCCAGAGTAATGTCCTAGACAGTTTATAAACAACATTTGTTTATATATGTGGACATGAGGCTTCACATTATCATTGCCAGGAATGTAGACACAAAGACCTGTGTCCAGAGTTATGTCCTGGACAGTTTATAAACCACATTTGTTTATATATGTGGACATGAGGCTTCACATTATCATTGCCAGGAATGTAGACACAAAGACCTGTGTCCAGAGTTATGTCCTGGACAGTTTATAAACAACATTTGTTTATATATGTGGACATGAGGCTTCACATTATCATTGCCAGGAATGTAGACACAAAGACCTGTGTCCAGAGTTATGTCCTAGACAGTTTATAAACAACATTTGTTTATATATGTGGACATGAGGCTTCACATTATCATTGTCAGGAATGTAGACACAAAGACCTGTGTCCAGAGTTATGTCCTAGACAGTTTATAAACAACATTTGTTTATATATGTGGACATGAGGCTTCACATTATCATTGCCAGGAATGTAGACACAAAGACCTGTGTCCAGAGTTATGTCCTGGACAGTTAATAAACAACATTTGTTTATATATGTGGACATGAGGCTTCACATTATCATTGTCAGGAATGTAGACACAAAGACCAGTGTCCAGAGTTATGTCCGAGACAGTTTATAAACAACATTTGTTTATATATGTGGACATGAGGCTTCACATTATCATTGCCAGGAATGTAGACACAAAGACCTGTGTCCAGAGTTATGTCCGAGACAGTTTATAAACAACATTTGTTTATATATGTGGACATGAGGCTTCACATTATCATTGCCAGGAATGTAGACACAAAGACCTGTGTCCAGAGTTATGTCCTAGACAGTTTATAAACAACATTTGTTTATATATGTGGACATGTGGCTTCACATTATCATTGTCAGGAATGTAGGCACAAAGACCTGTGTCCAGAGTTATGTCCTAGACAGTTTATAAACAACATTTGTTTATATATGTGGAAATGTGGCTTCACATTATCATTGTCAGGAATGTAAACACAAAGACCAGTGTCCAGAGTTATGTCCTGGACAGTTTATAAACAACATTTGTTTATATATGTGGACATGTGGCTTCACATTATCATTGTCAGGAATGTAAACACAAAGACCTGTGTCCAGAGTTAGGTCCTGGACAGTTTATAAACAACATTTGTTTATATATGTGGACATGAGGCTTCACATTATCATTGTCAGGAATGTAGACACAAAGACCTGTGTCCAGAGTTATGTCCGAGACAGTTTATAAACAACATTTGTTTATACATGTGGGCATGACGCATCACATTATCATTGTCAGGAATGTAGACACAAAGACCTGTGTCCAGAGTTATGTCCGAGACAGTTTGTAAACAACATTTGTTTATATATGTGGACATGAGGCTTCACATTATCATTGTCAGGAATGTAGACACAAAGACCTGTGTCCAGAGTTATGTCCTAGACAGTTTATAAACAACATTTGTTTATATATGTGGACATGAGGCTTCACAATATCATTGTCAGGAATGTAGACACAAAGACCTGTGTCCAGAGTTATGTCCTGGACAGTTTATAAACAACATTTGTTTATATATGTGGACATGAGGCTTCACATTATCATTGTCAGGAATGTAGACACAAAGACCTGTGTCCAGAGTTATGTCCTAGACAGTTTATAAACAACATTTGTTTATATATGTGGACATGAGGCTTCACATTATCATTGTCAGGAATGTAGACACAAAGACCTGTGTCCAGAGTTATGTCCTGGACAGTTTATAAACAACATTTGTTTATATATGTGGACATGAGGCTTCACATTATCATTGCCAGGAATGTAGACACAAAGACCTGTGTCCAGAGTTATGTCCTGGACAGTTTATAAACAACATTTGTTTATATATGTGGACATGAGGCTTCACATTATCATTGTCAGGAATGTAGACACAAAGACCTCTGTCCAGAGTTATGTCCTAGACGGTTTATAAACAACATTTGTTTATATATGTGGACATGAGGCTTCACATTATCATTGTCAGGAATGTAGACACAAAGACCTGTGTCCAGAGTTATGTCCGAGACAGTTTATAAACAACATTTGTTTATATATGTGGACATGAGGCTTCACATTATCATTGTCAGGAATGTAGACACAAAGACCTGTGTCCAGAGTTATGTCCTAGACAGTTTATAAACAACATTTGTTTATATATGTGGACATGAGGCTTCACATTATCATTGTCAGGAATGTAGACACAAAGACCTGTGTCCAGAGTTATGTCCGAGACACTTTATAAACAACATTTGTTTATATATGTGGACATGAGGCTTCACATTATCATTGCCAGGAATGTAGACACAAAGACCTGTGTCCAGAGTTATGTCCGAGACAGTTTATAAACAACATTTGTTTATATATGTGGACATGAGGCTTCACATTATCATTGTCAGGAATGTAGACACAAAGACCTGTGTCCAGAGTTATGTCCTAGACAGTTTATAAACAACATTTGTTTATATATGTGGACATGAGGCTTCACATTATCATTGTCAGGAATGTAGACACAAAGACCTGTGTCCAGAGTTATGTCCTAGACAGTTTATAAACAACATTTGTTTATATATGTGGACATGAGGCTTCACATTATCATTGTCAGGAATGTAGACACAAAGACCTGTATCCAGAGTTATGTCCGAGACAGTTTATAAACAACATTTGTTTATATATGTGGACATGAGGCTTCACATTATCATTGCCAGGAATGTAGACACAAAGACCTCTGTCCAGAGTTATGTCCGAGACAGTTTATAAACAACATTTGTTTATATATGTGGACATGAGGCTTCTCATTATCATTGTCAGGAATGTAGACACAAAGACCTGTGTCCAGAGTTATGTCCGAGACAGTTTATAAACAACATTTGTTTATATATGTGGACATGAGGCTTCACATTATCATTGTCAGGAATGTAGACACAAAGACCTGTGTCCAGAGTTATGTCCTAGACAGTTTATAAACAACATTTGTTTATATATGTGGTCATGAGTCTTCACATTATCATTGCCAGGAATGTAGACACAAAGACCTGTGTCCAGAGTTATGTCCTAGACAGTTTATAAACAACATTTGTTTATATATGTGGTCATGAGTCTTCACATTATCATTGCCAGGAATGTAGACACAAAGACCTGTGTCCAGAGTTATGTCCGAGACAGTTTATAAACAACATTTGTTTATGTATGTGGACATGAGGCTTCACATTATCATTGTCAGGAATGTAGACACAAAGACCTGTGTCCAGAGTTATGTCCTAGACAGTTTATAAACAACATTTGTTTATATATGTGGTCATGAGTCTTCACATTATCATTGCCAGGAATGTAGACACAAAGACCTGTGTCCAGAGTTATGTCCGAGACAGTTTATAAACAACATTTGTTTATGTATGTGGACATGAGGCTTCACATTATCATTGTCAGGAATGTAGGCAAAAATACCTGTCTCCAGAGTTATGTCCGAGACAGTTTATAAACAACATTTGTTTATATATGTGGACATGAGGCTTCACATTATCATTGTCAGGAATGTAGACACAAATACCTGTGTCCAGAGTTATGTCCTAGACAGTTTATAAACAACATTTGTTTATATATGTGGACATGAGGCTTCACATTATCATTGCCAGGAATGTAGACACAAAGACCTGTGTCCAGAGTTATGTCCGAGACAGCTTATAAACAACATTTGTTTATATATGTGGACATGAGGCTTCACATTATCATTGCCAGGAATGTAGACACAAAGACCTGTGTCCAGAGTTATGTCCGAGACAGTTTATAAACAACATTTGTTTATATATGTGGACATGAGGCTTCACATTATCATTGTCAGGAATGTAAACACAAAGACCTGTGTCCGGAGTTATGTCCTAGACAGTTTATAAACAACATTTGTTTATATATGTGGACATGAGGCTTCACATTATCATTGCCAGGAATGTAGACACAAAGACCTGTGTCCAGAGTTATGTCCGAGACAGTTTATAAACAACATTTGTTTATGTATGTGGACATGAGGCTTCACATTATCATTGTCAGGAATGTAGGCAAAAATACCTGTATCCAGAGTTATGTCCGAGACAGTTTATAAACAACATTTGTTTATATATGTGGACATGAGGCTTCACATTATCATTGCCAGGAATGTAGACACAAAGACCTGTGTCCAGAGATATGTCCGAGACAGTTTATAAACAACATTTGTTTATATATGTGGACATGAGGCTTCACATTATCATTGTCAGGAATGTAGACACAAAGACCTGTGTCCAGAGTTATGTCTGAGACAGTTTATAAACAACATTTGTTTATATATGTGGACATGAGGCTTCACATTATCATTGTCAGGAATGTAGACACAAAGACTTTTGTCCAGAGTTATGTCCGAGACAGTTTATAAACAACATTTGTTTATATATGTGGACATGAGGCTTCACATTATCATTGTCAGGAATGTCGACACAAAGACCTGTGTCCAGAGTTATGTCCTAGACAGTTTATAAACAACATTTGTTTATATATGTGGACATGAGGCTTCACATTATCATTGTCAGGAATGTAGGCACAAAGACCTGTGTCCAGAGTTATGTCCTAGACAGGTTATAAACAACATTTGTTTATATATGTGGACATGAGGCTTCACATTATCATTGTCAGGAATGTAGACACAAAGACCTGTGTCCAGAGTTATGTCCGAGAAAGTTTATAAACAACATTTGTTTATATATGTGGACATGAGGCTTCACATTATCATTGCCAGGTATGTCGACACAAAGACCTGTGTCCAGAGTTATGTCCGAGACAGTTTATAAACAACATTTGTTTATATATGTGGACATGAGGCTTCACATTATCATTGCCAGGTATGTCGACACAAAGACCTGTGTCCAGAGTTATGTCCGAGACAGTTTATAAACAACATTTGTTTATATATGTGGACATGAGGCTTCACATTATCATTGCCAGGAATGTAGACACAAAGACCTGTGTCCAGAGTTATGTCCTGGACAGTTTATAAGCAACATTTGTTTATATATGTGGACATGAGGCTTCACATTATCATTGTCAGGAATGTAGACACAAAGACCTGTGTCCAGAGTTATGTCCGAGACAGTTTATAAACAAAATTTGTTTATATATGTGGACATGAGGCTTCACATTATCATTGTCAGGAATGTAGACACAAATACCTGTGTCCAGAGTTATGTCCTAGACAGTTTATAAACAACATTTGTTTATATATGTGGACATGAGGCTTCACATTATCATTGCCAGGAATGTAGACACAAAGACCTGTGTCCAGAGTTATGTCCGAGACAGCTTATAAACAACATTTGTTTATATATGTGGACATGAGGCTTCACATTATCATTGTCAGGAATGTAGGCACAAAGACCTGTGTCCAGAGTTATGTCCTAGACAGTTTATAAACAACATTTGTTTATATATGTGGACATGAGGCTTCACATTATCATTGTCAGGAATGAAGACACAAAGACCTGTGTCCAGAGTTATGTCCGAGACAGTTTATAAACAACATTTGTTTATATATGTGGACATGAGGCTTCACATTATCATTGCCAGGTATGTCGACACAAAGACCTGTGTCCAGAGTTATGTCCGGGACAGTTTATAAACAACATTTGTTTATATATGTGGACATGAGGCTTCACATTATCATTGCCAGGAATGTAGACACAAAGACCTGTGTCCAGAGTTATGTCCTAGACAGTTTATAAACAACATTTGTTTATATATGTGGACATGAGGCTTCACATTATCGTTGTCAGGAATGTAGACACAAAGACCTGTGTCCAGAGTTATGTCCTGGACAGTTTATAAACAACATTTGTTTATATATGTGGACATGAGGCTTCACATTATCATTGCCAGGAATGTAGACACAAAGACCTGTGTCCAGAGTTATGTCCTAGACAGTTTATAAACAACATTAGTTTATATATGTGGACATGTGGCTTCACATTATCATTGTCAGGAATGTAGGCACAAAGACCTGTGTCCAGAGTTATGTCCGAGACAGTTTATAAACAACATTTGTTTATATATGTGGACATGAGGCTTCAGATTATCATTGTCAGGAATGTAGGCACAAAGACCTGTGTCCAGAGTTATGTCCTAGACAGTTTATAAACAACATTTGTTTATATATGTGGACATGAGGCTTCACATTATCATTGCCAGGAATGTAGACACAAAGACCTGTGTCCAGAGTTATGTCCTGGACAGTTTATAAACAACATTTGTTTATATATGTGGACATGAGGCTTCACATTATCATTGTCAGGAATGTAGACACAAAGACCTGTGTCCAGAGTTATGTCCTGGACAGTTTATAAACAACATTTGTTTATATATGTGGACATGAGGCTTCACATTATCATTGTCAGGAATGTAGACACAAATACCTGTGTCCAGAGATATGTCCTAGACAGTTTATAAACAACATTTGTTTATATATGTGGACATGAGGCTTCACATTATCATTGTCAGGAATGTAGACACAAAGACCTGTGTCCAGAGTTCTGTCCGAGACAGTTTATAAACAACATTTGTTTATATATGTGGACATGAGGCTTCACATTATCATTGTCAGGAATGTAGACACAAAGACCTGTGTCCAGAGTTATGTCCTCGACAGTTTATAAACAACATTTGTTTATATATGTGGACATGAGGCTTCACATTATCATTGTCAGGAATGTAGACACAAAGACCTCTGTCCAGAGTTATGTCGTAGACAGTTTATAAACAACATTTGTTTATACATGTGGACATGAGGCTTCACATTATCATTGCCAGGAATGCTAACACAAAGACCTGTGTCCAGAGTTATGTCCTAGACAGTTTATAAAAACATTTGTTTATGTATGTGGACATGAGGCTTCACATTATCATTGTCAGGAATGTAGACACAAAGACCTGTGTCCAGAGTTATGTCCTGGAAAGTTTAAAAACAACATTTGTTTATATATGTGGACATGAGGCTTCACATTATCATTGCCAGGAATGTAGACACAAAGACCTGTGTCCAGAGTTATGTCCTAGACAGTTTATAAACAACATTTGTTTATATATGTGGACATGAGGCTTCACATTATCATTGTCAGGAATGTAGACACAAAGACCTGTGTCCAGAGTTATGTCCGAGACAGTTTATAAACAACATTTGTTTATATATGTGGACATGAGGCTTCACATTATCATTGTCAGGAATGTAGACACAAAGACCTGTGTCCAGAGTTATGTCCGAGACAGTTTATAAACAACATTTGTTTATATATGTGGACATGAGGCTTCACATTATCATTGTCAGGAATGTAGACACAAAGACCTGTGTCCAGAGTTATGTCCGAGACAGTTTATAAACAACATTTGTTTATATATGTGGACATGAGGCTTCACATTATCATTGTCAGGAATGTAAACACAAAGACCTGTGTCCAGAGTTATGTCCGAGACAGTTTATAAACAACATTTGTTTATATATGTGGACATGAGGCTTCACATTATCATTGTCAGGAATGTAGACACAAAGACCTGTGTCCAGAGTTATGTCCTAGACAGTTTATAAACAGCATTTGTTTATATATGTGGACATGAGGCTTCACATTATCATTGCCAGGAATGTAGACACAAAGACCTGTGTCCAGAGTTATGTCCTGGACAGTTTATAAACAACATTTGTTTATATATGTGGACATGAGGCTTCACATTATCATTGCCAGGAATGTAGACACAAAGACCTGTGTCCAGAGTTATGTCCTGGACAGTTTATAAACAACATTTGTTTATATATGTGGACATGAGGCTTCACATTATCATTGCCAGGTATGTCGACACAAAGACCTGTGTCCAGAGTTATGTCCGAGACAGTTTATAAACAACATTTGTTTATATATGTGGACATGAGGCTTCACATTATCATTGCCAGGAATGTAGACACAAAGACCTGTGTCCAGAGTTATGTCCTAGACAGTTTATAAACAACATTTGTTTATATATGTGGACATGAGGCTTCACATTATCATTGCCAGGAATGTAGACACAAAGACCTGTGTCCAGAGTTATGTCCTAGACAGTTTATAAACAACATTAGTTTATATATGTGGACATGTGGCTTCACATTATCATTGTCAGGAATGTAGGCACAAAGACCTGTGTCCAGAGTTATGTCCGAGACAGTTTATAAACAACATTTGTTTATATATGTGGACATGAGGCTTCAGATTATCATTGTCAGGAATGTAGGCACAAAGACCTGTGTCCAGAGTTATGTCCTAGACAGTTTATAAACAACATTTGTTTATATATGTGGACATGAGGCTTCACATTATCATTGCCAGGAATGTAGACACAAAGACCTGTGTCCAGAGTTATGTCCTGGACAGTTTATAAACAACATTTGTTTATATATGTGGACATGAGGCTTCACATTATCATTGCCAGGTATGTCGACACAAAGACCTGTGTCCAGAGTTATGTCCGAGACAGTTTATAAACAACATTTGTTTATATATGTGGACATGAGGCTTCACATTATCATTGCCAGGAATGTAGACACAAAGACCTGTGTCCAGAGTTATGTCCTAGACAGTTTATAAACAACATTTGTTTATATATGTGGACATGAGGCTTCACATTATCATTGCCAGGAATGTAGACACAAAGACCTGTGTCCAGAGTTATGTCCTAGACAGTTTATAAACAACATTAGTTTATATATGTGGACATGTGGCTTCACATTATCATTGTCAGGAATGTAGGCACAAAGACCTGTGTCCAGAGTTATGTCCGAGACAGTTTATAAACAACATTTGTTTATATATGTGGACATGAGGCTTCAGATTATCATTGTCAGGAATGTAGGCACAAAGACCTGTGTCCAGAGTTATGTCCTAGACAGTTTATAAACAACATTTGTTTATATATGTGGACATGAGGCTTCACATTATCATTGCCAGGAATGTAGACACAAAGACCTGTGTCCAGAGTTATGTCCTGGACAGTTTATAAACAGCATTTGTTTATATATGTGGACATGAGGCTTCACATTATCATTGTCAGGAATGTAGACACAAAGACCTGTGTCCAGAGTTATGTCCTGGACAGTTTATAAACAACATTTGTTTATATATGTGGACATGAGGCTTCACATTATCATTGTCAGGAATGTAGACACAAATACCTGTGTCCAGAGATATGTCCTAGACAGTTTATAAACAACATTTGTTTATATATGTGGACATGAGGCTTCACATTATCATTGCCAGGAATGTAGAAACAAAGACCTGTGTCAGAGTTATGTCCGAGACAGTTTATAAACAACATTTGTTTATATATGTGGACATGAGGCTTCACATTATCATTGTCAGGAATGTAGAGACAAAGACCTGTGTCCAGAGTTATGTCCTAGACAGTTTATAAACAACATTCGTTTATATATGTGGACATGAGGCTTCACATTATCATTGTCAGGAATGTAGACACAAAGACCTGTGTCCAGAGTTCTGTACGAGACAGTTTATAAACAACATTTGTTTATATATGTGGACATGAGGCTTCACATTATCATTGTCAGGAATGTAGACACAAAGACCTGTGTCCAGAGTTATGTCCTCGACAGTTTATAAACAACATTTGTTTATGTATGTGGACATGAGGCTTCACATTATCATTGTCAGGAATGTAGACACAAAGACCTCTGTCCAGAGTTATGTCGTAGACAGTTTATAAACAACATTTGTTTATACATGTGGACATGAGGCTTCACATTATCATTGCCAGGAATGTAGACACAAAGACCTGTGTCCAGAGTTATGTCCTAGACAGTTTATAAAAACATTTGTTTATGTATGTGGACATGAGGCTTCACATTATCATTGTCAGGAATGTAGACACAAAGACCTGTGTCCAGAGTTATGTCCTGGAAAGTTTAAAAACAACATTTGTTTATATATGTGGACATGAGGCTTCACATTATCATTGCCAGGAATGTAGACACAAAGACCTGTGTCCAGAGTTATGTCCTAGACAGTTTATAAACAACATTTGTTTATATATGTGGACATGAGGCTTCACATTATCATTGTCAGGAATGTAGACACAAAGACCTGTGTCCAGAGTTATGTCCGAGACAGTTTATAAACAACATTTGTTTATATATGTGGACATGAGGCTTCACATTATCATTGTCAGGAATGTAGACACAAAGACCTGTGTCCAGAGTTATGTCCGAGACAGTTTATAAACAACATTTGTTTATATATGTGGACATGAGGCTTCACATTATCATTGTCAGGAATGTAGACACAAAGACCTGTGTCCAGAGTTATGTCCGAGACAGTTTATAAACAACATTTGTTTATATATGTGGACATGAGGCTTCACATTATCATTGTCAGGAATGTAAACACAAAGACCTGTGTCCAGAGTTATGTCCGAGACAGTTTATAAACAACATTTGTTTATATATGTGGACATGAGGCTTCACATTATCATTGTCAGGAATGTAGACACAAAGACCTGTGTCCAGAGTTATGTCCTAGACAGTTTATAAACAACATTTGTTTATATATGTGGACATGAGGCTTCACATTATCATTGCCAGGAATGTAGACACAAAGACCTGTGTCCAGAGTTATGTCCTGGACAGTTTATAAACAACATTTGTTTATATATGTGGACATGAGGCTTCACATTATCATTGCCAGGAATGTAGACACAAAGACCTGTGTCCAGAGTTATGTCCTGGACAGTTTATAAACAACATTTGTTTATATATGTGGACATGAGGCTTCACATTATCATTGTCAGGAATGTAGACACAAAGACCTGTGTCCAGAGTTATGTCCTAGACAGTTTATAAACAACATTTGTTTATATATGTGGACATGAGGCTTCACATTATCATTGCCAGGAATGTAGACACAAAGACCTGTGTCCAGAGTTATGTCCTGGACAGTTTATAAACAACATTTGTTTATATATGTGGACATGAGGCTTCACATTATCATTGCCAGGAATGTAGACACAAAGACCTGTGTCCAGAGTTATGTCCTGGACAGTTTATAAACAACATTTGTTTATATATGTGGACATGAGGCTTCACATTATCATTGCCAGGAATGTAGACACAAAGACCTGTGTCCAGAGTTATGTCCTGGACAGTTTATAAACAACATTTGTTTACATATGTGGACATGAGGCTTCACATTATCATTGCCAGTAATGTAGACACAAAGACCTGTGTCCAGAGTTATGTCCTAGACAGTTTATAAACAACATTTGTTTATATATGTGTACATGAGGCTTCACATTATCATTGTCAGGAATGTAGACACAAAGACCTGTGTCCAGAGTTATGTCCTAGACAGTTTATAAACAACATTTGTTTATATATGTGGACATGAGGCTTCACATTATCATTGCCAGGAATGTAGACACAAAGACCTGTGTCCAGAGATATGTCCTGGACAGTTAATAAACAACATTTGTTTATATATGTGGACATGAGGCTTCACATTATCATTGTCAGGAATGTAGACACAAAGACCTGTGTCCAGAGTTATGTCCGAGACAGTTTATAAACAACATTTGTTTATATATGTGGACATGAGGCTTCACATTATCATTGCCAGGAATGTAGACACAAAGACCTGTGTCCAGAGATATGTCCGAGACAGTTTATAAACAACATTTGTTTATATATGTGGACATGAGGCTTCACATTATCATTGCCAGGAATGTAGACACAAAGACCTGTGTCCAGAGTTATGTCCTGGACAGTTTATAAACAACATTTGTTTATATATGTGGACATGTGGCTTCACATTATCATTGTCAGGAATGTAAACACAAAGACCTGTGTCCAGAGTTAGGTCCTGGACAGTTTATAAACAACATTTGTTTATATATGTGGACATGAGGCTTCACATTATCATTGTCAGGAATGTAGACACAAAGACCTGTGTCCAGAGTTATGTCCTGGACAGTTTATAAACAACATTTGTTTATATATGTGGACATGAGGCTTCACATTATCATTGCCAGGAATGTAGACACAAAGACCTGTGTCCAGAGTTATGTCCTAGACAGTTTATAAACAACATTTGTTTATATATGTGGACATGAGGCTTCACATTATCATTGTCAGGAATGTAGACACAAAGACCTGTGTCCAGAGTTATGTCCTAGACAGTTTATAAACAACATTTGTTGATATATGTGGACATGAGGCTTCACATTATCATTGCCAGGAATGTAGACACAAAGACCTGTGTCCAGAGTTATGTCCTGGACTGTTAATAAACAACATTTGTTTATATATGTGGACATGAGGCTTCACATTATCATTGTCAGGAATGTAGACACAAAGACCTGTGTCCAGAGTTATGTCCTAGACAGTTTATAAACAACATTTGTTTATATATGTGGACATGAGGCTTCACATTATCATTGCCAGGAATGTAGACACAAAGACCTGTGTCCAGAGTTATGTCCTAGACAGTTAATAAACAACATTTGTTTATATATGTGGACATGAGGCTTCACATTATCATTGTCAGGAATGTAGACACAAAGACCTGTGTCCAGAGTTATGTCCTAGACAGTTTATAAACAACATTTGTTTATATATGTGGACATGTGGCTTCACATTATCATTGTCAGGAATGTAGGCACAAAGACCTGTGTCCAGAGTTATGTCCTAGACAGTTTATAAACAACATTTGTTTATATATGTGGAAATGTGGCTTCACATTATCATTGTCAGGAATGTAAACACAAAGACCAGTGTCCAGAGTTATGTCCGAGACAGTTTATAAACAACATTTGTTTATATATGTGGACATGTGGCTTCACATTATCATTGTCAGGAATGTAAACACAAAGACCTGTGTCCAGAGTTAGGTCCTGGACAGTTTATAAACAACATTTGTTTATATATGTGGACATGAGGCTTCGCATTATCATTGTCAGGAATGTAGACACAAAGACCTGTGTCCAGAGTTATGTCCTAGACAGTTTATAAACAACATTTGTTTATATATGTGGACATGAGGCTTCACATTACCATTGCCAGGAATGTAGACACAAAGACCTGTGTCCAGAGTTATGTCCTGGACAGTTTATAAACAACATTTGTTTATATATGTGGACATGAGGCTTCTCATTATCATTGTCAGGAATGTAGACACAAAGACCTGTGTCCCGAGTAATGTCCTAGACAGTTTATAAACAACATTTGTTTATATATGTGGACATGAGGCTTCACATTATCATTGCCAGGAATGTAGACACAAAGACCTGTGTCCAGAGTTATGTCCTGGACAGTTTATAAACCACATTTGTTTATATATGTGGACATGAGGCTTCACATTATCATTGCCAGGAATGTAGACACAAAGACCTGTGTCCAGAGTTATGTCCTGGACAGTTTATAAACAACATTTGTTTATATATGTGGACATGAGGCTTCACATTATCATTGCCAGGAATGTAGACACAAAGACCTGTGTCCAGAGTTATGTCCTAGACAGTTTATAAACAACATTTGTTTATATATGTGGACATGAGGCTTCACATTATCATTGTCAGGAATGTAGACACAAAGACCTGTGTCCAGAGTTATGTCCTAGACAGTTTATAAACAACATTTGTTTATATATGTGGACATGAGGCTTCACATTATCATTGCCAGGAATGTAGACACAAAGACCTGTGTCCAGAGTTATGTCCTGGACAGTTAATAAACAACATTTGTTTATATATGTGGACATGAGGCTTCACATTATCATTGTCAGGAATGTAGACACAAAGACCAGTGTCCAGAGTTATGTCCGAGACAGTTTATAAACAACATTTGTTTATATATGTGGACATGAGGCTTCACATTATCATTGCCAGGAATGTAGACACAAAGACCTGTGTCCAGAGTTATGTCCGAGACAGTTTATAAACAACATTTGTTTATATATGTGGACATGAGGCTTCACATTATCATTGCCAGGAATGTAGACACAAAGACCTGTGTCCAGAGTTATGTCCTAGACAGTTTATAAACAACATTTGTTTATATATGTGGACATGTGGCTTCACATTATCATTGTCAGGAATGTAGGCACAAAGACCTGTGTCCAGAGTTATGTCCTAGACAGTTTATAAACAACATTTGTTTATATATGTGGAAATGTGGCTTCACATTATCATTGTCAGGAATGTAAACACAAAGACCAGTGTCCAGAGTTATGTCCTGGACAGTTTATAAACAACATTTGTTTATATATGTGGACATGTGGCTTCACATTATCATTGTCAGGAATGTAAACACAAAGACCTGTGTCCAGAGTTAGGTCCTGGACAGTTTATAAACAACATTTGTTTATATATGTGGACATGAGGCTTCACATTATCATTGTCAGGAATGTAGACACAAAGACCTGTGTCCAGAGTTATGTCCGAGACAGTTTATAAACAACATTTGTTTATACATGTGGGCATGACGCATCACATTATCATTGTCAGGAATGTAGACACAAAGACCTGTGTCCAGAGTTATGTCCGAGACAGTTTGTAAACAACATTTGTTTATATATGTGGACATGAGGCTTCACATTATCATTGTCAGGAATGTAGACACAAAGACCTGTGTCCAGAGTTATGTCCTAGACAGTTTATAAACAACATTTGTTTATATATGTGGACATGAGGCTTCACATTATCATTGTCAGGAATGTAGACACAAAGACCTGTGTCCAGAGTTATGTCCTGGACAGTTTATAAACAACATTTGTTTATATATGTGGACATGAGGCTTCACATTATCATTGTCAGGAATGTAGACACAAAGACCTGTGTCCAGAGTTATGTCCTAGACAGTTTATAAACAACATTTGTTTATATATGTGGACATGAGGCTTCACATTATCATTGTCAGGAATGTAGACACAAAGACCTGTGTCCAGAGTTATGTCCTGGACAGTTTATAAACAACATTTGTTTATATATGTGGACATGAGGCTTCACATTATCATTGCCAGGAATGTAGACACAAAGACCTGTGTCCAGAGTTATGTCCTGGACAGTTTATAAACAACATTTGTTTATATATGTGGACATGAGGCTTCACATTATCATTGTCAGGAATGTAGACACAAAGACCTCTGTCCAGAGTTATGTCCTAGACGGTTTATAAACAACATTTGTTTATATATGTGGACATGAGGCTTCACATTATCATTGTCAGGAATGTAGACACAAAGACCTGTGTCCAGAGTTATGTCCGAGACAGTTTATAAACAACATTTGTTTATATATGTGGACATGAGGCTTCACATTATCATTGTCAGGAATGTAGACACAAAGACCTGTGTCCAGAGTTATGTCCTAGACAGTTTATAAACAACATTTGTTTATATATGTGGACATGAGGCTTCACATTATCATTGTCAGGAATGTAGACACAAAGACCTGTGTCCAGAGTTATGTCCGAGACACTTTATAAACAACATTTGTTTATATATGTGGACATGAGGCTTCACATTATCATTGCCAGGAATGTAGACACAAAGACCTGTGTCCAGAGTTATGTCCGAGACAGTTTATAAACAACATTTGTTTATATATGTGGACATGAGGCTTCACATTATCATTGTCAGGAATGTAGACACAAAGACCTGTGTCCAGAGTTATGTCCTAGACAGTTTATAAACAACATTTGTTTATATATGTGGACATGAGGCTTCACATTATCATTGTCAGGAATGTAGACACAAAGACCTGTGTCCAGAGTTATGTCCTAGACAGTTTATAAACAACATTTGTTTATATATGTGGACATGAGGCTTCACATTATCATTGTCAGGAATGTAGACACAAAGACCTGTATCCAGAGTTATGTCCGAGACAGTTTATAAACAACATTTGTTTATATATGTGGACATGAGGCTTCACATTATCATTGCCAGGAATGTAGACACAAAGACCTCTGTCCAGAGTTATGTCCGAGACAGTTTATAAACAACATTTGTTTATATATGTGGACATGAGGCTTCTCATTATCATTGTCAGGAATGTAGACACAAAGACCTGTGTCCAGAGTTATGTCCGAGACAGTTTATAAACAACATTTGTTTATATATGTGGACATGAGGCTTCACATTATCATTGTCAGGAATGTAGACACAAAGACCTGTGTCCAGAGTTATGTCCTAGACAGTTTATAAACAACATTTGTTTATATATGTGGTCATGAGTCTTCACATTATCATTGCCAGGAATGTAGACACAAAGACCTGTGTCCAGAGTTATGTCCTAGACAGTTTATAAACAACATTTGTTTATATATGTGGTCATGAGTCTTCACATTATCATTGCCAGGAATGTAGACACAAAGACCTGTGTCCAGAGTTATGTCCGAGACAGTTTATAAACAACATTTGTTTATGTATGTGGACATGAGGCTTCACATTATCATTGTCAGGAATGTAGACACAAAGACCTGTGTCCAGAGTTATGTCCTAGACAGTTTATAAACAACATTTGTTTATATATGTGGTCATGAGTCTTCACATTATCATTGCCAGGAATGTAGACACAAAGACCTGTGTCCAGAGTTATGTCCGAGACAGTTTATAAACAACATTTGTTTATGTATGTGGACATGAGGCTTCACATTATCATTGTCAGGAATGTAGGCAAAAATACCTGTCTCCAGAGTTATGTCCGAGACAGTTTATAAACAACATTTGTTTATATATGTGGACATGAGGCTTCACATTATCATTGTCAGGAATGTAGACACAAATACCTGTGTCCAGAGTTATGTCCTAGACAGTTTATAAACAACATTTGTTTATATATGTGGACATGAGGCTTCACATTATCATTGCCAGGAATGTAGACACAAAGACCTGTGTCCAGAGTTATGTCCGAGACAGCTTATAAACAACATTTGTTTATATATGTGGACATGAGGCTTCACATTATCATTGCCAGGAATGTAGACACAAAGACCTGTGTCCAGAGTTATGTCCGAGACAGTTTATAAACAACATTTGTTTATATATGTGGACATGAGGCTTCACATTATCATTGTCAGGAATGTAAATACAAAGACCTGTGTCCAGAGTTATGTCCTGGACAGTTTATAAACAACATTTGTTTATATATGTGGACATGAGGCTTCACATTATCATTGCCAGGAATGTAGACACAAAGACCTGTGTCCAGAGTTATGTCCGAGACAGTTTATAAACAACATTTGTTTATATATGTGGACATGAGGCTTCACATTATCATTGCCAGGAATGTAGACACAAAGACCTGTGTCCAGAGTTATGTCCGAGACAGTTTATAAACAACATTTGTTTATGTATGTGGACATGAGGCTTCACATTATCATTGTCAGGAATGTAGGCAAAAATACCTGTATCCAGAGTTATGTCCGAGACAGTTTATAAACAACATTTGTTTATATATGTGGACATGAGGCTTCACATTATCATTGCCAGGAATGTAGACACAAAGACCTGTGTCCAGAGATATGTCCGAGACAGTTTATAAACAACATTTGTTTATATATGTGGACATGAGGCTTCACATTATCATTGTCAGGAATGTAGACACAAAGACCTGTGTCCAGAGTTATGTCTGAGACAGTTTATAAACAACATTTGTTTATATATGTGGACATGAGGCTTCACATTATCATTGTCAGGAATGTAGACACAAAGACTTTTGTCCAGAGTTATGTCCGAGACAGTTTATAAACAACATTTGTTTATATATGTGGACATGAGGCTTCACATTATCATTGTCAGGAATGTCGACACAAAGACCTGTGTCCAGAGTTATGTCCTAGACAGTTTATAAACAACATTTGTTTATATATGTGGACATGAGGCTTCACATTATCATTGTCAGGAATGTAGGCACAAAGACCTGTGTCCAGAGTTATGTCCTAGACAGTTTATAAACAACATTTGTTTATATATGTGGACATGAGGCTTCACATTATCATTGTCAGGAATGTAGACACAAAGACCTGTGTCCAGAGTTATGTCCGAGAAAGTTTATAAACAACATTTGTTTATATATGTGGACATGAGGCTTCACATTATCATTGCCAGGTATGTCGACACAAAGACCTGTGTCCAGAGTTATGTCCGAGACAGTTTATAAACAACATTTGTTTATATATGTGGACATGAGGCTTCACATTATCATTGCCAGGTATGTCGACACAAAGACCTGTGTCCAGAGTTATGTCCGAGACAGTTTATAAACAACATTTGTTTATATATGTGGACATGAGGCTTCACATTATCATTGCCAGGAATGTAGACACAAAGACCTGTGTCCAGAGTTATGTCCTGGACAGTTTATAAGCAACATTTGTTTATATATGTGGACATGAGGCTTCACATTATCATTGTCAGGAATGTAGACACAAAGACCTGTGTCCAGAGTTATGTCCGAGACAGTTTATAAACAACATTTGTTTATATATGTGGACATGAGGCTTCACATTATCATTGTCAGGAATGTAGACACAAATACCTGTGTCCAGAGTTATGTCCTAGACAGTTTATAAACAACATTTGTTTATATATGTGGACATGAGGCTTCACATTATCATTGCCAGGAATGTAGACACAAAGACCTGTGTCCAGAGTTATGTCCGAGACAGCTTATAAACAACATTTGTTTATATATGTGGACATGAGGCTTCACATTATCATTGTCAGGAATGTAGGCACAAAGACCTGTGTCCAGAGTTATGTCCTAGACAGTTTATAAACAACATTTGTTTATATATGTGGACATGAGGCTTCACATTATCATTGTCAGGAATGAAGACACAAAGACCTGTGTCCAGAGTTATGTCCGAGACAGTTTATAAACAACATTTGTTTATATATGTGGACATGAGGCTTCACATTATCATTGCCAGGTATGTCGACACAAAGACCTGTGTCCAGAGTTATGTCCGGGACAGTTTATAAACAACATTTGTTTATATATGTGGACATGAGGCTTCACATTATCATTGCCAGGAATGTAGACACAAAGACCTGTGTCCAGAGTTATGTCCTAGACAGTTTATAAACAACATTTGTTTATATATGTGGACATGAGGCTTCACATTATCGTTGTCAGGAATGTAGACACAAAGACCTGTGTCCAGAGTTATGTCCTGGACAGTTTATAAACAACATTTGTTTATATATGTGGACATGAGGCTTCACATTATCATTGCCAGGAATGTAGACACAAAGACCTGTGTCCAGAGTTATGTCCTAGACAGTTTATAAACAACATTAGTTTATATATGTGGACATGTGGCTTCACATTATCATTGTCAGGAATGTAGGCACAAAGACCTGTGTCCAGAGTTATGTCCGAGACAGTTTATAAACAACATTTGTTTATATATGTGGACATGAGGCTTCAGATTATCATTGTCAGGAATGTAGGCACAAAGACCTGTGTCCAGAGTTATGTCCTAGACAGTTTATAAACAACATTTGTTTATATATGTGGACATGAGGCTTCACATTATCATTGCCAGGAATGTAGACACAAAGACCTGTGTCCAGAGTTATGTCCTGGACAGTTTATAAACAACATTTGTTTATATATGTGGACATGAGGCTTCACATTATCATTGTCAGGAATGTAGACACAAAGACCTGTGTCCAGAGTTATGTCCTGGACAGTTTATAAACAACATTTGTTTATATATGTGGACATGAGGCTTCACATTATCATTGTCAGGAATGTAGACACAAATACCTGTGTCCAGAGATATGTCCTAGACAGTTTATAAACAACATTTGTTTATATATGTGGACATGAGGCTTCACATTATCATTGTCAGGAATGTAGACACAAAGACCTGTGTCCAGAGTTCTGTCCGAGACAGTTTATAAACAACATTTGTTTATATATGTGGACATGAGGCTTCACATTATCATTGTCAGGAATGTAGACACAAAGACCTGTGTCCAGAGTTATGTCCGAGACAGTTTATAAACAACATTTGTTTATATATGTGGACATGAGGCTTCACATTATCATTGTCAGGAATGTAGACACAAAGACCTCTGTCCAGAGTTATGTCGTAGACAGTTTATAAACAACATTTGTTTATACATGTGGACATGAGGCTTCACATTATCATTGCCAGGAATGCTAACACAAAGACCTGTGTCCAGAGTTATGTCCTAGACAGTTTATAAAAACATTTGTTTATGTATGTGGACATGAGGCTTCACATTATCATTGTCAGGAATGTAGACACAAAGACCTGTGTCCAGAGTTATGTCCTGGAAAGTTTAAAAACAACATTTGTTTATATATGTGGACATGAGGCTTCACATTATCATTGCCAGGAATGTAGACACAAAGACCTGTGTCCAGAGTTATGTCCTAGACAGTTTATAAACAACATTTGTTTATATATGTGGACATGAGGCTTCACATTATCATTGTCAGGAATGTAGACACAAAGACCTGTGTCCAGAGTTATGTCCGAGACAGTTTATAAACAACATTTGTTTATATATGTGGACATGAGGCTTCACATTATCATTGTCAGGAATGTAGACACAAAGACCTGTGTCCAGAGTTATGTCCGAGACAGTTTATAAACAACATTTGTTTATATATGTGGACATGAGGCTTCACATTATCATTGTCAGGAATGTAGACACAAAGACCTGTGTCCAGAGTTATGTCCGAGACAGTTTATAAACAACATTTGTTTATATATGTGGACATGAGGCTTCACATTATCATTGTCAGGAATGTAAACACAAAGACCTGTGTCCAGAGTTATGTCCGAGACAGTTTATAAACAACATTTGTTTATATATGTGGACATGAGGCTTCACATTATCATTGTCAGGAATGTAGACACAAAGACCTGTGTCCAGAGTTATGTCCTAGACAGTTTATAAACAGCATTTGTTTATATATGTGGACATGAGGCTTCACATTATCATTGCCAGGAATGTAGACACAAAGACCTGTGTCCAGAGTTATGTCCTGGACAGTTTATAAACAACATTTGTTTATATATGTGGACATGAGGCTTCACATTATCATTGCCAGGAATGTAGACACAAAGACCTGTGTCCAGAGTTATGTCCTGGACAGTTTATAAACAACATTTGTTTATATATGTGGACATGAGGCTTCACATTATCATTGCCAGGTATGTCGACACAAAGACCTGTGTCCAGAGTTATGTCCGAGACAGTTTATAAACAACATTTGTTTATATATGTGGACATGAGGCTTCACATTATCATTGCCAGGAATGTAGACACAAAGACCTGTGTCCAGAGTTATGTCCTAGACAGTTTATAAACAACATTTGTTTATATATGTGGACATGAGGCTTCACATTATCGTTGTCAGGAATGGAGACACAAAGACCTGTGTCCAGAGTTATGTCCTGGACAGTTTATAAACAACATTTGTTTATATATGTGGACATGAGGCTTCACATTATCATTGCCAGGAATGTAGACACAAAGACCTGTGTCCAGAGTTATGTCCTAGACAGTTTATAAACAACATTAGTTTATATATGTGGACATGTGGCTTCACATTATCATTGTCAGGAATGTAGGCACAAAGACCTGTGTCCAGAGTTATGTCCGAGACAGTTTATAAACAACATTTGTTTATATATGTGGACATGAGGCTTCAGATTATCATTGTCAGGAATGTAGGCACAAAGACCTGTGTCCAGAGTTATGTCCTAGACAGTTTATAAACAACATTTGTTTATATATGTGGACATGAGGCTTCACATTATCATTGCCAGGAATGTAGACACAAAGACCTGTGTCCAGAGTTATGTCCTGGACAGTTTATAAACAACATTTGTTTATATATGTGGACATGAGGCTTCACATTATCATTGTCAGGAATGTAGACACAAAGACCTGTGTCCAGAGTTATGTCCTGGACAGTTTATAAACAACATTTGTTTATATATGTGGACATGAGGCTTCACATTATCATTGTCAGGAATGTAGACACAAATACCTGTGTCCAGAGATATGTCCTAGACAGTTTATAAACAACATTTGTTTATATATGTGGACATGAGGCTTCACATTATCATTGCCAGGAATGTAGACACAAAGACCTGTGTCAGAGTTATGTCCTAGACAGTTTATAAACAACATTTGTTTATATATGTGGACATGAGGCTTCACATTATCATTGTCAGGAATGTAGAGACAAAGACCTGTGTCCAGAGTTATGTCCTAGACAGTTTATAAACAACATTTGTTTATATATGTGGACATGAGGCTTCACATTATCATTGTCAGGAATGTAGACACAAAGACCTGTGTCCAGAGTTCTGTCCGAGACAGTTTATAAACAACATTTGTTTATATATGTGGACATGAGGCTTCACATTATCATTGTCAGGAATGTAGACACAAAGACCTGTGTCCAGAGTTATGTCCTCGACAGTTTATAAACAACATTTGTTTATATATGTGGACATGAGGCTTCACATTATCATTGTCAGGAATGTAGACACAAAGACCTCTGTCCAGAGTTATGTCGTAGACAGCTTATAAACAACATTTGTTTATACATGTGGACATGAGGATTCACATTATCATTGCCAGGAATGTAGACACAAAGACCTGTGTCCAGAGTTATGTCCTAGACAGTTTATAAACAACATTTGTTTAGGTATGTGGACATGAGGCTTCACATTATCATTGTCAGGAATGTAGACACAAAGACCTGTGTCCAGAGTTATGTCCTGGAAAGTTTAAAAACAACATTTGTTTATATATGTGGACATGAGGCTTCACATTATCATTGCCAGGAATGTAGACACAAAGACCTGTGTGCAGAGTTATGTCCTAGACAGTTTATAAACAACATTTGTTTATATATGTGGACATGAGGCTTCACATTATCATTGTCAGGAATGTAGACACAAAGACCTGTGTCCAGAGTTATGTCCGAGACAGTTTATAAACAACATTTGTTTATATATGTGGACATGAGGCTTCACATTATCATTGTCAGGAATGTAGACACAAAGACCTGTGTCCAGAGTTATGTCCGAGACAGTTTATAAACAACATTTGTTTATATATGTGGACATGAGGCTTCACATTATCATTGTCAGGAATGTAGACACAAAGACCTGTGTCCAGAGTTATGTCCGAGACAGTTTATAAACAACATTTGTTTATATATGTGGACATGAGGCTTCACATTATCATTGTCAGGAATGTAAACACAAAGACCTGTGTCCAGAGTTATGTCCGAGACAGTTTATAAACAACATTTGTTTATATATGTGGACATGAGGCTTCACATTATCATTGTCAGGAATGTAGACACAAAGACCTGTGTCCAGAGTTATGTCCTAGACAGTTTATAAACAACATTTGTTTATATATGTGGACATGAGGCTTCACATTATCATTGCCAGGAATGTAGACACAAAGACCTGTGTCCAGAGGTATGTCCTGGACAGTTTATAAACAACATTTGTTTATATATGTGGACATGAGGCTTCACATTATCATTGCCAGGAATGTAGACACAAAGACCTGTGTCCAGAGTTATGTCCTGGACAGTTTATAAACAACATTTGTTTATATATGTGGACATGAGGCTTCACATTATCATTGCCAGGAATGTAGACACAAAGACCTGTGTCCAGAGTTATGTCCTGGACAGTTTATAAACAACATTTGTTTATATATGTGGACATGAGGCTTCACATTATCATTGCCAGGAATGTAGACACAAAGACCTGTGTCCAGAGTTATGTCCTAGACAGTTTATAAACAACATTTGTTTATATATGTGGACATGAGGCTTCACATTATCATTGTCAGGAATGTAGACACAAAGACCTGTGTCCAGAGTTATGTCCGAGACAGTTTATAAACAACATTTGTTTATATATGTGGACATGAGGCTTCACATTATCATTGTCAGGAATGTAGACACAAAGACCTGTGTCCAGAGTTATGTCCGAGACAGTTTATAAACAACATTTGTTTATATATGTGGACATGAGGCTTCACATTATCATTGTCAGGAATGTAGACACAAAGACCTGTGTCCAGAGTTATGTCCGAGACAGTTTATAAACAACATTTGTTTATATATGTGGACATGAGGCTTCACATTATCATTGTCAGGAATGTAAACACAAAGACCTGTGTCCAGAGTTATGTCCGAGACAGTTTATAAACAACATTTGTTTATATATGTGGACATCAGGCTTCACATTATCATTGTCAGGAATGTAGACACAAAGACCTGTGTCCAGAGTTATGTCCTAGACAGTTTATAAACAACATTTGTTTATATATGTGGACATGAGGCTTCACATTATCATTGCCAGGAATGTAGACACAAAGACCTGTGTCCAGAGTTATGTCCTGGACAGTTTATAAACAACATTTGTTTATATATGTGGACATGAGGCTTCACATTATCATTGCCAGGAATGTAGACACAAAGACCTGTGTCCAGAGTTATGTCCTGGACAGTTTATAAACAACATTTGTTTATATATGTGGACATGAGGCTTCACATTATCATTGCCAGGAATGTAGACACAAAGACCTGTGTCCAGAGTTATGTCCTGGACAGTTTATAAACAACATTTGTTTATATATGTGGACATGAGGCTTCACATTATCATTGCCAGGAATGTAGACACAAAGACCTGTGTCCAGAGTTATGTCCTAGACAGTTTATAAACAACATTTGTTTATATATGTGTACATGAGGCTTCACATTATCATTGTCAGGAATGTAGACACAAAGACCTGTGTCCAGAGTTATGTCCGAGACAGTTTATAAACAACATTTGTTTATATATGTGGACATGAGGCTTCACATTATCATTGCCAGGAATGTAGACACAAAGACCTGTGTCCAGAGATATGTCCGAGACAGTTTATAAACAACATTTGTTTATATATGTGGACATGAGGCTTCACATTATCATTGCCAGGAATGTAGACACAAAGACCTGTGTCCAGAGTTATGTCCTGGAAGGTTTATAAACAACATTTGTTTATATATGTGGACATGTGGCTTCACATTATCATTGTCAGGAATGTAAACACAAAGACCTGTGTCCAGAGTTAGGTCCTGGACAGTTTATAAACAACATTTGTTTATATATGTGGACATGAGGCTTCACATTATCATTGTCAGGAATGTAGACACAAAGACCTGTGTCCAGAGTTATGTTCTGGACAGTTTATAAACAACATTTGTTTATATATGTGGACATGAGGCTTCACATTATCATTGCCAGGAATGTAGACACAAAGACCTGTGTCCAGAGTTATGTCCTAGACAGTTTATAAACAACATTTGTTTATATATGTGGACATGAGGCTTCACATTATCATTGTCAGGAATGTAGACACAAAGACCTGTGTCCAGAGTTATGTCCTAGACAGTTTATAAACAACATTTGTTTATATATGTGGACATGAGGCTTCACATTATCATTGCCAGGAATGTAGACACAAAGACCTGTGTCCAGAATTATGTCCTGGACTGTTAATAAACAACATTTGTTTATATATGTGGACATGAGGCTTCACATTATCATTGTCAGGAATGTAGACACAAAGACCTGTGTCCAGAGTTATGTCCTAGACAGTTTATAAACAACATTTGTTTATATATGTGGACATGAGGCTTCACATTATCATTGCCAGGAATGTAGACACAAAGACCTGTGTCCAGAGTTATGTCCTGGACAGTTAATAAACAACATTTGTTTATATATGTGGACATGAGGCTTCACATTATCATTGTCAGGAATGTAGACACAAAGACCTGTGTCCAGAGTTATGTCCTAGACAGTTTATAAACAACATTTGTTTATATATGTGGACATGTGGCTTCACATTATCATTGTCAGGAATGTAGGCACAAAGACCTGTGTCCAGAGTTATGTCCTAGACAGTTTATAAACAACATTTGTTTATATATGTGGAAATGTGGCTTCACATTATCATTGTCAGGAATGTAAACACAAAGACCAGTGTCCAGAGTTATGTCCGAGACAGTTTATAAACAACATTTGTTTATATATGTGGACATGTGGCTTCACATTATCATTGTCAGGAATGTAAACACAAAGACCTGTGTCCAGAGTTAGGTCCTGGACAGTTTATAAACAACATTTGTTTATATATGTGGACATGAGGCTTCACATTATCATTGTCAGGAATGTAGACACAAAGACCTGTGTCCAGAGTTATGTCCTAGACAGTTTATAAACAACATTTGTTTATATATGTGGACATGAGGCTTCACATTACCATTGCCAGGAATGTAGACACAAAGACCTGTGTCCAGAGTTATGTCCTGGACAGTTTATAAACAACATTTGTTTATATATGTGGACATGAGTCTTCACATTATCATTGTCAGGAATGTAGACACAAATACCTGTGTCCAGAGTAATGTCCTAGACAGTTTATAAACAACATTTGTTTATATATGTGGACATGAGGCTTCACATTATCATTGCCAGGAATGTAGACACAAAGACCTGTGTCCAGAGTTATGTCCTGGACAGTTTATAAACCACATTTGTTTATATATGTGGACATGAGGCTTCACATTATCATTGCCAGGAATGTAGACACAAAGACCTGTGTCCAGAGTTATGTCCTGGACAGTTTATAAACAACATTTGTTTATATATGTGGACATGAGGCTTCACATTATCATTGCCAGGAATGTAGACACAAAGACCTGTGTCCAGAGTTATGTCCTAGACAGTTTATAAACAACATTTGTTTATATATGTGGACATGAGGCTTCACATTATCATTGTCAGGAATGTAGACACAAAGACCTGTGTCCAGAGTTATGTCCTAGACAGTTTATAAACAACATTTGTTTATATATGTGGACATGAGGCTTCACATTATCATTGCCAGGAATGTAGACACAAAGACCTGTGTCCAGAGTTATGTCCTGGACAGTTAATAAACAACATTTGTTTATATATGTGGACATGAGGCTTCACATTATCATTGTCAGGAATGTAGACACAAAGACCTGTGTCCAGAGTTATGTCCGAGACAGTTTATAAACAACATTTGTTTATATATGTGGACATGAGGCTTCACATTATCATTGCCAGGAATGTAGACACAAAGACCTGTGTCCAGAGTTATGTCCGAGACAGTTTATAAACAACATTTGTTTATATATGTGGACATGAGGCTTCACATTATCATTGTCAGGAATGTAGACACAAAGACCTGTGTCCAGAGTTATGTCCGAGACAGTTTATAAACAACATTTGTTTATATATGTGGACATGAGGCTTCACATTATCATTGCCAGGAATGTAGACACAAAGACCTGTGTCCAGAGTTATGTCCTAGACAGTTTATAAACAACATTTTTTTATATATGTGGACATGAGGCTTCACATTATCATTGTCAGGAATGTAGACACAAAGACCTGTGTCCAGAGTTATGTCCGAGACAGTTTATAAACAACATTTGTTTATATATGTGGACATGAGGCTTCACATTATCATTGTCAGGAATGTAGACACAAAGACCTGTGTCCAGAGTTATGTCCGAGACAGTTTATAAACAACATTTGTTTATATATGTGGACATGAGGCTTCACATTATCATTGCCAGGAATGTAGACACAAAGACCTGTGTCCAGAGTTATGTCCTAGAGAGTTTATGAACAACATTTGTTTATATATGTGGACATGAGGCTTCACATTATCATTGCCAGGAATGTAGACACAAAGACCTGTGTCCAGAGTTATGTCCGAGACAGTTTATAAACAACATTTGTTTATATATGTGGACATGAGGCTTCACATTATCATTGTCAGGAATGTAGACACAAAGACCTGTGTCCAGAGTTATGTCCGAGACAGTTTATAAACAGCATTTGTTTATATATGTGGACATGAGGCTTCACATTATCATTGTCAGGAATGTAGACACAAAGACCTGTGTCCAGAGTTATGTCCGAGACAGTTTATAAACAACATTTGTTTATATATGTGGATATGAGGCTTCACATTATCATTGTCAGGAATGTAGACACAAAGACCTGTGTCCAGAGTTATGTCCGAGACAGTTTATAAACAACATTTGTTTATATATGTGGACATGAGGCTTCACATTATCATTGCCAGGAATGTAGACACAAAGACCTGTGTCCAGAGTTATGTCCTAGACAGTTTATAAACAACATTTGTTTATATATGTGGACATGAGGCTTCACATTATCATTGTCAGGAATGTAGACACAAAGACCTGTGTCCAGAGTTATGTCCGAGACAGTTTATAAACAACATTTGTTTATATATGTGGACATGAGGCTTCACATTATCATTGTCAGGAATGTAGACACAAAGACCTGTGTCCAGAGTTATGTCCGAGACAGTTTATAAACAACATTTGTTTATATATGTGGACATGAGGCTTCACATTATCATTGCCAGGAATGTAGACACAAAGACCTGTGTCCAGAGTTATGTCCTAGACAGTTTATGAACAACATTTGTTTATATATGTGGACATGAGGCTTCACATTATCATTGGCAGGAATGTAGACACAAAGACCTGTGTCCAGAGTTATGTCCGAGACAGTTTATAAACAACATTTGTTTATATATGTGGACATGAGGCTTCACATTATCATTGTCAGGAATGTAGACACAAAGACCTGTGTCCAGAGTTATGTCTGAGACAGTTTATAAACAACATTTTTTTATATATGTGGACATGAGGCTTCACATTATCATTGCCAGGAATGTAGACACAAAGACCTGTGTCCAGAGTTATGTCCTAGACAGTTTATGAACAACATTTGTTTATATATGTGGACATGAGGCTTCACATTATCATTGCCAGGAATGTAGACACAAAGACCTGTGTCCAGAGTTATGTCCTAGACAGTTCATAAACAACATTTGTTTATATATGTGGACATGAGGCTTCACATTATCATTGTCAGGAATGTCGACACAAAGACCTGTGTCCAGAGTTATGACAGAGACAGTTAATAAACAACATTTGTTTATATATGTGGACATGAGGCTTCACATTATCATTGCCAGGAATGTAGACACAAAGACCTGTGTCCAGAGTTATGTCCGAGACAGTTTATAAACAACATTTGTTTATATATGTGGACATGAGACTTCACATTATCATTGCCAGGAATCTAGACACAAAGACCTGTGTCCAGAGTTATGTCCCAGACAGTTTATAAACAACATTTGTTTATATATGTGGACATGAGGCTTCACATTATCATTGCCAGGAATGTAGACACAAAGACCTGTGTCCAGAGTTATGTCCGAGACAGTTTATAAACAACATTTGTTTATATATGTGGACATGAGGCTTCACATTATCATTGTCAGGAATGTAGACACAAAGACCTGTGTCCAGAGTTATGTCCTAGACAGTTTATAAACAGCATTTGTTTATATATGTGGACATGAGGCTTCACATTATCATTGCCAGGAATGTAGACACAAAGACCTGTGTCCAGAGTTATGTCCGAGACAGTTTATAAACAACATTTGTTTATATATGTGGACATGAGGCTTCACATTATCATTGTCAGGAATGTAGACACAAAGACCTGTGTCCAGAGTTATGTCCTAGACAGTTTATAAACAACATTTGTTTATATATGTGGACATGAGGCTTCACATTATCATTGCCAGGAATGTAGACACAAAGACCTGTGTCCAGAGTTATGTCCGAGACAGTTTATAAACAACATTTGTTTATATATGTGGACATGAGGCTTCACATGATCATTGTCAGGAATGTAGACACAAAGACCTGTGTCCAGAGTTATGTCCCAGACAGTTTATAAACAACATTTGTTTATATATGTGGACATGAGGCTTCACATTATCATTGTCAGGAATGTAGACACAAAGACCTGTGTCCAGAGTTATGTCTGAGACAGTTTATAAACAACATTTGTTTATATATGTGGGCATGAGGCTTCACATTATCATTGCCAGGAATGTAGACACAAAGACCTGTGTCCAGAGTTATGTCCTAGACAGTTTATAAACAACATTTGTTTATATATGTGGACATGAGGCTTCACATTATCATTGTCAGGAATGTAGACACAAAGACCTGTGTCCAGAGTTATGTCCTAGACAGTTTATCAACAACATTTGTTTATATATGTGGAGATGAGGCTTCACATTATCATTGCCAGGAATGTAGACACAAAGACCTGTGTCCAGAGTTATGTCCGAGACAGTTTATAAACAACATTTGTTTATATATGTGGACATGAGGCTTCACATTATCATTGCCAGGAATGTAGACACAAAGACCTGTGTCCAGAGTTATGTCCCAGACAGTTTATAAACAACATTTGTTTATATATGTGGACATGAGGCTTCACATTATCATTGTCAGGAATGTAGACACAAAGACCTGTGTCCAGAGTTATGTCCGAGACAGTTTATAAACAACATTTGTTTATATATGTGGACATGAGGCTTCACATTATCATTGCCAGGAATGTAGACACAAAGACCTGTGTCCAGAGTTATGTCCGAGACAGTTTATAAACAACATTTGTTTATATATGTGGACATGAGGCTTCACATTATCATTGTCAGGAATGTAGACACAAAGACCTGTGTCCAGAGTTATGTCCCAGACAGTTTATAAACAACATTTGTTTATATATGTGGACATGAGGCTTCACATTATCATTGCCAGGAATGTAGACACAAAGACCTGTGTCCAGAGTTATGTCCTGGACAGTTTATAAACAACATTTGTTTATATATGTGGACATGAGGCTTCACATTATCATTGTCAGGAATGTAGACACAAAGACCTGTGTCCAGAGTTATGTCCTGGACAGTTTATAAACAACATTTGTTTATATATGTGGACATGAGGCTTCACATTATCATTGCCAGGAATGTAGACACAAAGACCTGTGTCCAGAGTTATGTCCTAGACAGTTTATAAACAACATTTGTTTATATATGTGGACATGAGGCTTCACATTATCATTGTCAGGAATGTAGACACAAAGACCTGTGTCCTGAGTTATGTCTGAGACAGTTTATAAACAACATTTGTTTATATATGTGGACATGAGGCTTCACATTATCATTGCCAGGAATGTAGACACAAAGACCTGTGTCCAGAGTTATGTCCGAGACAGTTTATAAACAACATTTGTTTATATATGTAGACATGAGGCTTCACATTATCATTGCCAGGAATGTAGACACAAAGACCTGTGTCCAGAGTTATGTCCTGGACAGTTTATAAACAACATTTGTTTATATATGTGGACATGAGGCTTCACATTATCATTGTCAGGAATGTAGACACAAAGACCTGTGTCCAGAGTTATGTCCGAGACAGTTTATAAACAACATTTGTTTATATATGTGGACATGAGGCTTCACATTATCATTGTCAGGAATGTAGACACAAAGACCTGTGTCCAGAGTTATGTCCTAGACAGTTTATAAACAACATTTGTTTATATATGTGGACATGAGGCTTCACATTATCATTGCCAGGAATGTAGACACAAAGACCTGTGTCCAGAGTTATGTCCTAGACAGTTTATAAACAACATTTGTTTATATATGTGGACATGAGGCTTCACATTATCATTGCCAGGAATGTAGACACAAAGACCTGTGTCCAGAGTTATGTCCTAGACAGTTTATAAACAACATTTGTTTATATATGTGGACATGAGGCTTCACATTATCATTGTCAGGAATATAGACACAAAGACCTGTGTCCAGAGTTATGTCCTGGACAGTTTATAAACAACATTTGTTTATATATGTGGACATGAGGCTTCACATTATCATTGCCAGGAATGTAGACACAAAGACCTGTGTCCAGACTTATGTCCTGGACAGTTTATAAACAACATTTGTTTATATATGTGGACATGAGGCTTCACATTATCATTGTCAGGAATGTAGACACAAAGACCTGTGTCCAGAGTTATGTCCTGGACAGTTTATAAACAACATTTGTTTATATATGTGGAAATGAGGCTTCACATTATCATTGTCAGGAATGTAGACACAAAGACATGTGTCCAGAGTTATGTCCTGGACAGTTTATAAACAACATTTGTTTATATATGTGGACATGAGGCTTCACATTATCATTGTCAGGAATGTAGACACAAAGACCTGTGTCCAGAGTTATGTCCTGGACAGTTTATAAACAACATTTGTTTATATATGTGGACATGAGGCTTCACATTATCATTGCCAGGAATGTGGACACAAAGACCTGTGTCCAGAGTTATGTCCTAGACAGTTTATAAACAACATTTGTTTATATATGTGGACATGAGGCTTCACATTATCATTGCCAGGAATGTAGACACAAAGACCTGTGTCCAGAGTTATGTCCTGGACAGTTTATAAACAACATTTGTTTATATATGTGGACATGAGGCTTCACATTATCATTGCCAGGTATGTAGACACAAAGACCTGTGTCCAGAGTTATGTCCTAGACAGTTTATAAACAACATTTGTTTATATATGTGGACATGAGGCTTCACATTATCATTGTCAGGAATGTAGACACAAAGACCTGTGTCCAGAGTTATGTCCTAGACAGTTTATAAACAACATTTGTTTATATATGTGGACATGAGGCTTCACATTATCATTGCCAGGAATGTAGACACAAAGACCTGTGTCCAGAGTTATGTCCTAGACAGTTTATAAACAACATTTGTTTATAGATGTGGACATGAGGCTTCACATTATCATTGCCAGGAATGTAGACACAAAGACCTGTGTCCAGAGTTATGTCCGAGACAGTTTATAATCAACATTTGTTTATATATGTGGACATGAGGCTTCACATTATCATTGCCAGGAATGTAGACACAAAGACCTGTGTCCAGAGTTATGTCCTAGACAGTTTATAAACAACATTTGTTTATATATGTGGACATGAGGCTTCACATTATCATTGCCAGGAATGTAGACACAAAGACCTGTGTCCAGAGTTATGTTCTAGACAGTTTATAAACAACATTTGTTTATATATGTGGACATGAGGCTTCACATTATCATTGCCAGGTATGTAGACACAAAGACCTGAGTCCAGAGTTATGTCCTAGACAGTTTATAAACAACATTTGTTTATATATGTGGACATGAGGCTTCACATTATCATTGCCAGGAATGTAGACACAAAGACCTGTGTCCAGAGTTATGTCCTAGACAGTTTATAAACAACATTTTTTTATAGATGTGGACATGAGGCTTCACATTATCATTGCCAGGAATGTAGACACAAAGACCTGTGTCCAGAGTTATGTCCGAGACAGTTTATAAACAACATTTGTTTATATATGTGGACATGAGGCTTCACATTATCATTGTCAGGAATGTAGACACAAAGACCTGTGTCCAGAGTTATGTCCTAGACAGTTTATAAACAAAATTTGTTTATATATGTGGACATGAGGCTTCACATTATCATTGTCAGGAATGTAGACACAAAGACCTGTGTCCAGAGTTATGTCCGAGACAGTTTATAAACAACATTTGTTTATATATGTGGACATGAGGCTTCACATTATCATTGCCAGGAATGTAGACACAAAGACCTGTGTCCAGAGTTATGTCCTAGACAGTTTATAAACAACATTTGTTTATATATGTGGACATGAGGCTTCACATTATCATTGTCAGGAATGTAGACACAAAGCCCTGTGTCCAGAGTTATGTACTGGACAGTTTATAAACAACATTTGTTTATATATGTGGACATGTGGCTTCACATTATCATTGCCAGGAATGTAGACACAAAGACCTGTGTCAAGAGTTATGTCCGAGACAGTTTATATACAACATTTGTTTATATATGTGGACATGAGGCTTCACATTATCATTGCCAGGAATGCAGACACAAAGACCTGTGTCCAGAGTTATGTCCTAGACAGTTTATAAAAACATTTGTTTATATCTGTGGACATGAGGCTTCACATTATCATTGCCAGGAATGTAGACACAAAGACCTGTGTCCAGATGTATGTCCTAGACAGTTTATAAACAACATTTGTTTATATATGTGGACATGAGGCTTCACATTATCATTGTCAGGAATGTAGACACAAAGACCTGTGTCCAGAGTTATGTCCGAGACACTTTATAAACAACATTTGTTTATATATGTGGACATGAGGCTTCACATTATCATTGCAAGGAATGTAGACACAAAGACCTGTGTGCAGAGTTATGTCCGAGACACTTTATAAACAACATTTGTTTATATATGAGGACATGAGGCTTCACATTATCATTGCCAGGAATGTAGACACAAAGACCTGTGTCCAGAGTTATGTCCCAGACAGTTTATAAACAACATTTGTTTATATATGTGGACATGAGGCTTCACATTATCATTGTCAGGAATGTAGACACAAAGACCTGTGTCCAGAGTTATGTCCGAGACACTTTATAAACAACATTTGTTTATATATGTGGACATGAGGCTTCACATTATCATTGTCAGGAATGTCGACACAAAGGCCTGTGTCCAGAGTTATGTCCTAGACAGTTTATAAACAACATTTGTTTATATATGTGGACATGAGGCTTCACATTATCATTACCAGGAATGTAGACACAAAGACCTGTGTCCAGAGTTATGTCCTAGACAGTTTATAAACAACATTTGTTTATATATGTGGACATGAGGCTTCACATTATCATTGCCAGGAATGTAGACACAAAGACCTGTGTCCAGAGTTATGTCCTAGACAGTTTATAAACAACATTTGTTTATATATGTGGACATGAGGCTTCACATTATCATTGCCAGGAATGTAGACACAAAGACCTGTGTCCAGAGTTATGTCCGAGACAGTTTATAAACAACATTTGTTTATATATGTGGACATGAGGCTTCACATTATCATTGCCAGGAATGTAGACACAAAGACCTGTGTCCAGAGTTATGTCCGAGACAGTTTATAAACAACATTTGTTTATATATGTGGACATGAGGCTTCACATTATCATTGCCAGGAATGTAGACACAAAGACCTGTGTCCAGAGTTATGTCTGAGACAGTTTATAAACAACATTTGTTTATATATGTGGACATGAGGCTTCACATTATCATTGCCAGGAATGTAGACACAAAGACCTGTGTCCAGAGTTATGTCCTGGACAGTTTATAAACAACATTTGTTTATATATGTGGACATGAGGCTTCACATTATCATTGCCAGGAATGTAGAAACAAAGACCTGTGTCCAGAGTTATGTCCTAGACAGTTTATAAACAACCTTTGTTTATATATGTGGACATGAGGGTTCACATTATCATTGCCAGGAATGTAGACACAAAGACCTGTGTCCAGAGTTATGTCCGAGACAGTTTATAAACAACATTTGTTTATATATGTGGACATGAGGCTTCACATTATCATTGCCAGGAATGTAGACACAAAGACCTGTGTCCAGAGTTATGTCCCAGACAGTTTATAAACAACATTTGTTTATATATGTGGACATGAGGCTTCACATTATCATTGCCAGGAATGTTGACACAAAGACCTGTGTCCAGACTTATGTCCTAGACAGTTTATAAACAACATTTGTTTATATATGTGGACATGAGGCTTCACATTATCATTGCCAGGAATGTAGACACAAAGACCTGTGTCCAGAGTTATGTCCGAGACAGTTTATAAACAACATTTGTTTATATATCTGGACATGAGGCTTCACATTATCATTGTCAGGAATGTAGACACAAAGACCTGTGTCCAGAGTTATGTCCTAGACAGTTTATAAACAACATTTGTTTTTATATGTGGACATGAGGCTTCACATTATCATTGCCAGGAATGTAGACACAAAGACCTGTGTCCAGACTTATGTCCTAGACAGTTTATAAACAACATTTGTTTATATATGTGGACATGAGGCTTCACATTATCATTGCCAGGAATGTAGACACAAAGACCTGTGTCCAGAGTTATGTCCTAGACAGTTTATAAACAACATTTGTTTATATATGTGGACATGAGGCTTCACATTATCATTGTCAGGAATGAAGACACAAAGGCCTGTGTCCAGAGTTATGTCCTGGACAGTTTATAAACAACATTTGTTTATATATGTGGACATGAGGCTTCACATTATCATTGCCAGGAATGTAGACACAAAGACCTGTGTCCAGAGTTATGTCCTGGACAGTTTATCAACAACATTTGTTTATATATGTGGACATGAGGATTCACATTATCATTGCCAGGAATGTAGACACAAAGACCTGTGTCCAGAGTTATGTCCTCGACAGTTTATAAACAACATTTGTTTCTATATGTGGACATGAGGCTTCACATTATCATTGCCAGGAATGTAGACACAAAGACCTGTGTCCAGAGTTATGTCCTAGACAGTTTATAAACAACATTTGTTTATATATGTGGACATGAGGCTTCACATTATCATTGCCAGGAATGTAGACACAAAGACCTGTGTCCAGAGTTATGTCCTGGACAGTTTATAAACAACATTTGTTTATATATGTGGACATGAGGCTTCACATTATCATTGCCAGGAATGTAGACACAAAGACCTGTGTCCGGAGTTATGTCCGAGACAGTTTATAAACAACATTTGTTTATATATGTGGACATGAGGCTTCACTTTATCATTGTCAGGAATGTAGACACAAAGACCTGTGTCCAGAGTTATGTCCTAGACAGTTTATAAACAAAATTTGTTTATATATGTGGACATGAGGCTTCACATTATCATTGTCAGGAATGTAGACACAAAAACCTGTGTCCAGAGTTATGTCCGAGACAGTTTATAAACAACATTTGTTTATATATGTGGACATGAGGCTTCACATTATCATTGCCAGGAATGTAGACACAAAGACCTGTGTCCAGAGTTATGTCCTGGACAGTTTATAAACAACATTTGTTTATATATGTGGACATGTGGCTTCACATTATCATTGCCAGGAATGTAGACACAAAGACCTGTGTCAAGAGTTATGTCCGAGACAGTTTATATACAACATTTGTTTATATATGTGGACATGAGGCTTCACATTATCATTGCCAGGAATGTAGACACAAAGACCTGTGTCCAGAGTTATGTCCTAGACAGTTTATAAAAACATTTGTTTATATATGTGGACATGAGGCTTCACATTATCATTGCCAGGAATGTCGACACAAAGACCTGTGTCCAGAGTTATGTCCTAGACAGTTTATAAACAACATTTGTTTATATATGTGGACATGAGGCTTCACATTATCATTGTCAGGAATGTAGACACAAAGACCTGTGTCCAGAGTTATGTCTGAGACACTTTATAAACAACATTTGTTTATATATGTGGACATGAGGCTTCACATTATCATTGCAAGGAATGTAGACACAAAGACCTGTGTCCAGAGTTATGTCCGAGACACTTTATAAACAACATTTGTTTATATATGAGGACATGAGGCTTCACATTATCATTGCCAGGAATGTAGACACAAAGACCTGTGTCCAGAGTTATGTCCCAGACAGTTTATAAACTACATTTGTTTATATATGTGGACATGAGGCTTCACATTATCATTGTCAGGAATGTAGACACAAAGACCTGTGTCCAGAGTTATGTCCGAGACACTTTATAAACAACATTTGTTTATATATGTGGACATGAGGCTTCACATTATCATTGCCAGGAATGTAGACACAAAGACCTGTGTCCAGAGTTATGTCCGAGACACTTTATAAACAACATTTGTTTATATATGTGGACATGAGGCTTCACATTATCATTGTCAGGAATGTAGACACAAAGACCTGTGTCCAGAGTTATGTCCGAGACACTTTATAAACAACATTTGTTTATATATGTGGACATGAGGCTTCACATTATCATTGCCAGGAATGTAGACACAAAGACCTGTGTCCTGAGTTATGTCCTAGACAGTTTATAAACAACATTTGTTTATATATGTGGACATGAGGCTTCACATTATCATTGCCAGTAATGTAGACACAAAGACCTGTGTCCAGAGTTATGTCCTAGACAGTTTATAAACAACATTTGTTTATATATGTGGACATGAGGCTTCACATTATCATTGTCAGGAATGTCGACACAAAGGCCTGTGTCCAGCGTTATGTCCTAGACAGTTTATAAACAACATTTGTTTATATATGTGGACATGAGGCTTCACATTATCATTGCCAGGAATGTAGACACAAAGACCTGTGTCCAGAGTTATGTCCTAGACAGTTTATAAACAACATTTGTTTATATATGTGGACATGAGGCTTCACATTATCATTGCCAGGAATGTAGACACAAAGACCTGTGTCCAGAGTTATGTCCTGGACAGTTTATAAACAACATTTGTTTATATATGTGGACATGAGGCTTCACATTATCATTGCCAGGAATGTAGACACAAAGACCTGTGTCCAGAGTTATGTCCTAGACAGTTTATAAACAACATTTGTTTATATATGTGGACATGAGGCTTCACATTATCATTGCCAGGAATGTAGACACAAAGACCTGTGTCCAGAGTTATGTCCTAGACAGTTTATAAACAACATTTGTTTATATATGTGGACATGAGGCTTCACATTATCATTGCCAGGAATGTAGACACAAAGACCTGTGTCCAGAGTTATGTCCGAGACAGTTTATAAAGAACATTTGTTTATATATGTGGACATGAGGCTTCACATTATCATTGCCAGGAATGTAGACACAAAGACCTGTGTCCAGAGTTATGTCCTAGACAGTTTATAAACAACATTTGTTCATATATGTGGACATCAGGCTTCACATTATCATTGTCAGGAATGTAGACACAAAGACCTGTGTCCAGAGTTATGACTGAGACAGTTTATAAACAACATTTGTTTATATATGTGGACATGAGGCTTCACATTATCATTGCCAGGAATGTAGACACAAAGACCTGTGTCCAGAGTTATGTCCTGGACAGTTTATAAACAACATTTGTTTATATATGTGGACATGAGGCTTCACATTATCATTGCCAGGAATGTAGACACAAAGACCTGCGTCCAGAGTTATGTCCTAGACAGTTTATAAACAACATTTGTTTATATATGTGGACATGAGGCTTCACATTATCATTGCCAGGAATGTAGACACAAAGACCTGTGTCCAGAGTTATGTCCTAGACAGTTTATAAACAACATTTGTTTATATATGTGGACATGAGGCTTCACATTATCATTGCCAGGAATGTAGACACAAAGACCTGTGTCCAGAGTTATGTCCTAGACAGTTTATAAACAACATTTGTTTATATATGTGGACATGAGGCTTCACATTATCATTGTCAGGAATGTAGACACAAAGGCCTGTGTCCAGAGTTATGTCCTGGACAGTTTATAAACAACATTTGTTTATATATGTGGACATGAGGCTTCACATTATCATTGCCAGGAATGTAGACACAAAGACCTGTGTCCAGAGTTATGTCCTGGACAGTTTATCAACAACATTTGTTTATATATGTGGACATGAGGCTTCACATTATCATTGCCAGGAATGTAGACACAAAGACCTGTGTCCAGAGTTATGTCCTCGACAGTTTATAAACAACATTTGTTTCTATATGTGGACATGAGGCTTCACATTATCATTGCCAGGAATGTAGACACAAAGACCTGTGTCCAGAGTTATGTCCTAGACAGTTTATAAACAACATTTGTTTATATATGTGGACATGAGGCTTCACATTATCATTGCCAGGAATGTAGACACAAAGACCTGTGTCCAGAGTTATGTCCTGGACAGTTTATAAACAACATTTGTTTATATATGTGGACATGAGGCTTCACATTATCATTGCCAGGAATGTAGACACAAAGACCTGTGTCCAGAGTTATGTCCTAGACAGTTTATAAACAACATTTGTTTATATATGTGGACATGAGGCTTCACATTATCATTGCCAGGAATGTAGACACAAAGACCTGTGTCCAGAGTTATGTCCTAGACAGTTTATAAACAACATTTGTTTATATATGTGGAAATGAGGCTTCACATTATCATTGCCAGGAATGTAGACACAAAGACCTGTGTCCAGTGTTATGTCCGAGACAGTTTATAAACAACATTTGTTTATATATGTGGACATGAGGCTTCACATTATCATTGCCAGGAATGTAGACACAAAGACCTGTGTCCAGAGTTATGTCCGAGACAGTTTATAAACAACATTTGTTTATATATGTGGACATGAGGCTTCACATTATCATTGCCAGGAATGTAGACACAAAGACCTGTGTCCAGAGTTATGTCCTAGACAGTTTATAAACAACATTTGTTCATATATGTGGACATGAGGCTTCACATTATCATTGTCAGGAATGTAGACACAAAGACCTGTGTCCAGAGTTATGTCCGAGACAGTTTATTAACAACATTTGTTTATATATGTGGACATGAGGCTTCACATTATCATTGCCAGGAATGTAGACACAAAGACCTGTGTCCAGAGTTATGTCCTGGACAGTTTATAAACAACATTTGTTTATATATGTGGACATGAGTCTTCACATTATCATTTCCAGGAATGTAGACACAAAGACCTGTGTCCAGAGTTATGTCCTAGACAGTTTATAAACAACATTTGTTTATATATGTGGACATGAGGCTTCACATTATCATTGCCAGGAATGTAGACACAAAGACCTGTGTCCAGAGTTATGTCCGAGAAAGTTTATAAACAACTTTTGTTTATATATGTGGACATGAGGCTTCACATTATCATTGCCAGGAATGTAGACACAAAGACCTTTGTCCAGAGTTATGTCCCAGACAGTTTACAAACAACATTTGTTTATATATGTGGACATGAGGCTTCACATTATCATTGCCAGGAATGTAGACAAAAAGACCTGTGTCCAGAGTTATGTCCGAGACAGTTTATAAACAACATTTGTTTATATATGTGGACATGAGGCTTCACATTATCATTGCCAGGAATGTAGACACAAAGACCTGTGTCCAGAGTTATGTCCTAGACAGTTTATAAACAACATTTGTTCATATATGTGGACATGAGGCTTCACATTATCATTGTCGGGAATGTAGACACAAAGACCTGTGTCCAGAGTTATGTCTGAGACAGTTTATAAACAACATTTGTTTATATATATTGACATGAGGCTTCACATTATCATTGCCAGGAATGTAGACACAAAGACCTGTGTCCAGAGTTATGTCCTGGAAAGTTTATAAACAACATTTGTTTATATATGTGGACATGAGGCTTCACATTATCATTGCCAGGAATGTAGACACAAAGACCTGTGTCCAGAGTTATGTCCTAGACAGTTTATAAACAACATTTGTTTATATATGTGGACATGAGGCTTCACATTATCATTGCCAGGAATGTAGACACAAAGACCTGTGTCCAGAGTTATGTCCGAGACAGTTTATAAACAACATTTGTTTATATATGTGGACATGAGGCTTCACATTATCATTGCCAGGAATGTAGACACAAAGACCTGTGTCCAGAGTTATGTCCCAGACAGTTTATAAACAACATTTGTTTATATATGTGGACATGAGGCTTCACATTATCATTGCCAGGAATGTTGACACAAAGACCTGTGTCCAGACTTATGTCCTAGACAGTTTATAAACAACATTTGTTTATATATGTGGACATGAGGCTTCACATTATCATTGCCAGGAATGTAGACACAAAGACCTGTGTCCAGAGTTATGTCCGAGACAGTTTATAAACAACATTTGTTTATATATCTGGACATGAGGCTTCACATTATCATTGTCAGGAATGTAGAAACAAAGACCTGTGTCCAGAGTTATGTCCTAGACAGTTTATAAACAACATTTGTTTTTATATGTGGACATGAGGCTTCACATTATCATTGCCAGGAATGTAGACACAAAGACCTGTGTCCAGACCTATGTCCTAGACAGTTTATAAACAACATTTGTTTATATATGTGGACATGAGGCTTCACATTATCATTGCCAGGAATGTAGACACAAAGACCTGTGTCCAGAGTTATGTCCTAGACAGTTTATAAACAACATTTGTTTATATATGTGGACATGAGGCTTCACATTATCATTGTCAGGAATGTAGACACAAAGACCTGTGTCCAGAGTTATGTCCGAGACAGTTTATAAACAACATTTGTTTATATATGTGGACATGAGGCTTCACATTATCATTGTCAGGAATGTAGACACAAAGGCCTGTGTCCAGAGTGATGTCCTGGACAGTTTATAAACAACATTTGTTTATATATGTGGACATGAGGCTTCACATTATCATTGCCAGGAATGTAGACACAAAGACCTGTGTCCAGAGTTATGTCCTGGACAGTTTATCAACAACATTTGTTTATATATGTGGACATGAGGCTTCACATTATCATTGCCAGGAATGTAGACACAAAGACCTGTGTCCAGAGTTATGTCCTCGACAGTTTATAAACAACATTTGTTTCTATATGTGGACATGAGGCTTCACATTATCATTGCCAGGAATGTAGACACAAAGACCTGTGTCCAGAGTTATGTCCTAGACAGTTTATAAACAACATTTGTTTATATATGTGGACATGAGGCTTCACATTATCATTGCCAGGAATGTAGACACAAAGACCTGTGTCCAGAGTTATGTCCTGGACAGTTTATAAACAACATTTGTTTATATATGTGGACATGAGGCTTCACATTATCATTGCCAGGAATGTAGACACAAAGACCTGTGTCCAGAGTTATGTCCTAGACAGTTTATAAACAACATTTGTTTATATATGTGGACATGAGGCTTCACATTATCATTGCCAGGAATGTAGACACAAAGACCTGTGTCCAGAGTTATGTCCTAGACAGTTTATAAACAACATTTGTTTATATATGTGGAAATGAGGCTTCTCATTATCATTGCCAGGAATGTAGACACAAAGACCTGTGTCCAGTGTTATGTCCGAGACAGTTTATAAACAACATTTGTTTATATATGTGGACATGAGGCTTCACATTATCATTGCCAGGAATGTAGACACAAAGACCTGTGTCCAGAGTTATGTCCGAGACAGTTTATAAACAACATTTGTTTATATATGTGGACATGAGGCTTCACATTATCATTGCCAGGAATGTAGACACAAAGACCTGTGTCCAGAGTTATGTCCTAGACAGTTTATAAACAACATTTGTTCATATATGTGGACATGAGGCTTCACATTATCATTGTCAGGAATGTAGACACAAAGACCTGTGTCCAGAGTTATGTCCGAGACAGTTTATAAACAACATTTGTTTATATATGTGGACATGAGGCTTCACATTATCATTGCCAGGAATGTAGACACAAAGACCTGTGTCCAGAGTTATGTCCTGGACAGTTTATAAACAACATTTGTTTATATATGTGGACATGAGTCTTCACATTATCATTGCCAGGAATGTAGACACAAAGACCTGTGTCCAGAGTTATGTCCTAGACAGTTTATAAACAACATTTGTTTATATATGTGGACATGAGGCTTCACATTATCATTGCCAGGAATGTAGACACAAAGACCTGTGTCCAGAGTTATGTCCGAGACAGTTTATCAACAACATTTGTTTATATATGTGGACATGAGGCTTCACATTATCATTGCCAGGAATGTAGACACAAAGACCTTTGTCCAGAGTTATGTCCCAGACAGTTTATAAACAACATTTGTTTATATATGTGGACATGAGGCTTCACATTATCATTGCCAGGAATGTTGACAAAAAGACCTGTGTCCAGACTTATGTCCTAGACAGTTTATAAACAACATTTGTTTATATATGTGGACATGAGGCTTCACATTATCATTGCCAGGAATGTAGACACAAAGACCTGTGTCCAGAGTTATGTCCGAGACAGTTTATAAACAACATTTGTTTATATATGTGGACATGAGGCTTCACATTATCATTGTCAGGAATGTAGACACAAAGACCTGTGTCCAGAGTTATGTCCGAGACAGTTTATAAACAACATTTGTTTATATATGTGGACATGAGGCTTCACATTATCATTGCCAGGAATGTAGACACAAAGACCTGTGTCCAGAGTTATGTCCTAGACAGTTTATAAACAACATTTGTTTATATATGTGGACATGAGGCTTCACATTATCATTGCCAGGAATGTAGACACAAAGACCTGTGTCCAGAGTTATGTCCTAGGCAGTTTATAAACAACATTTGTTTATATATGTGGACATGAGGCTTCACATTATCATTGCCAGGAATGTAGACACAAAGACCTGTGTCCAGAGTTATGTCCGAGACAGTTTATAAACAACATTTGTTTATATATGTGGACATGAGGCTTCACATTATCATTGCCAGGAATGTAGACACAAAGACCTGTGTCCAGAGTTATGTCCCAGACAGTTTATAAACAACATTTGTTTATATATGTGGACATGAGGCTTCACATTATCATTGCCAGGAATGTAGACACAAAGACCTGTGTCCAGAGTTATGTCCTAGACAGTTTATAAACAACATTTGTTTATATATGTGGACATGAGGCTTCACATTATCATTGCCAGGAATGTAGACACAAAGACCTGTGTCCAGAGTTATGTCCTGGACAGTTTATAAACAACATTTGTTTATATATGTGGACATGAGTCTTCACATTATCATTGCCAGGAATATAGACACAATGACCTGTGTCCAGAGTTATGTCCTAGACAGTTTATAAACAACATTTGTTTATATATGTGGACATGAGGCTTCACATTATCATTGCCAGGAATGTAGACACAAAGACCTGTGTCCAGAGTTATGTCCGAGACAGTTTATAAACAACATTTGTTTATATATGTGGACATGAGGCTTCACATTATCATTGCCAGGAATGTAGACACAAAGACCTTTGTCCAGAGTTATGTCCCAGACAGTTTATAAACAACATTTGTTTATATATGTGGACATGAGGCTTCACATTATCATTGCCAGGAATGTTGACAAAAAGACCTGTGTCCAGACTTATGTCCTAGACAGTTTATAAACAACATTTGTTTATATATGTGGACATGAGGCTTCACATTATCATTGCCAGGAATGTAGACACAAAGACCTGTGTCCAGAGTTATGTCCGAGACAGTTTATAAACAACATTTGTTTATATATGTGGACATGAGGCTTCACATTATCATTGTCAGGAATGTAGACACAAAGACCTGTGTCCAGAGTTATGTCCGAGACAGTTTATAAACAACATTTGTTTATATATGTGGACATGAGGCTTCACATTATCATTGCCAGGAATGTAGACACAAAGACCTGTGTCCAGAGTTATGTCCTAGACAGTTTATAAACAACATTTGTTTATATATGTGGACATGAGGCTTCACATTATCATTGCCAGGAATGTAGACACAAAGACCTGTGTCCAGAGTTATGTCCGAGACAGTTTATAAACAACATTTGTTTATATATGTGGACATGAGGCTTCACATTATCATTGCCAGGAATGTAGACACAAAGACCTGTGTCCAGAGTTATGTCCCAGACAGTTTATAAACAACATTTGTTTATATATGTGGACATGAGGCTTCACATTATCATTGCCAGGAATGTAGACACAAAGACCTGTGTCCAGAGTTATGTCCGAGACAGTTTATAAACAACATTTGTTTATATATCTGGACATGAGGCTTCACATTATCATTGCCAGGAATGTAGACACAAAGACCTGTGTCCAGAGTTATGTCCTAGACAGTTTATAAACAACATTTGTTTATATATGTGGACATGAGGCTTCACATTATCATTGCCAGGAATGTAGACACAAAGACCTGTGTCCAGAGTTATGTCCGAGACAGTTTATAAACAACATTTGTTTATATATCTGGACATGAGGCTTCACATTATCATTGCCAGGAATGTAGACACAAAGACCTGTGTCCAGACTTATGTCCGAGACAGTTTATAAACAACATTTGTTTATATATGTGGACATGAGGCTTCACATTATCATTGCCAGGAATGTAGACACAAAGACCTGTGTCCAGAGTTATGTCCTAGACAGTTTATAAACAACATTTGTTTATATATGTGGACATGAGGCTTCACATTATCATTGTCAGGAATGTAGACACAAAGGCCTGTGTCCAGAGTTATGTCCTGGACAGTTTATAAACAACATTTGTTTATATATGTGGACATGAGGCTTCACATTATCATTGCCAGGAATGTAGACACAAAGACCTGTGTCCAGAGTTATGTCCTGGACAGTTTATAAACAACATTTGTTTATATATGTGGACATGAGGCTTCACATTATCATTGCCAGGAATGTAGACACAAAGACCTGTGTCCAGAGTTATGTCCTCGACAGTTTATAAACAACATTTGTTTCTATATGTGGACATGAGGCTTCACATTATCATTGCCAGGAATGTAGACACAAAGACCTGTGTCCAGAGTTATGTCCTAGACAGTTTATAAACAACATTTGTTTATATATGTGGACATGAGGCTTCACATTATCATTGCCAGGAATGTAGACACAAAGACCTGTGTCCAGAGTTATGTCCTTGACAGTTTATAAACAACATTTGTTTATATATGTGGACATGAGGCTTCACATTATCATTGCCAGGAATGTAGACACAAAGACCTGTGTCCAGAGTTATGTCCTAGACAGTTTATAAACAACATTTGTTTATATATGTGGACATGAGGCTTCACATTATCATTGCCAGGAATGTAGACACAAAGACCTGTGTCCAGAGTTATGTCCTAGACAGTTTATAAACAACATTTGTTTATATATGTGGACATGAGGCTTCACATTATCATTGCCAGGAATGTAGACACAAAGACCTGTGTCCAGAGTTACGTCCGAGACAGTTTATAAACAACATTTGTTTATATATCTGGACATGAGGCTTCACATTATCATTGCCAGGAATGTAGACACAAAGACCTGTGTCCAGACTTATGTCCGAGACAGTTTATAAACAACATTTGTTTATATATGTGGACATGAGGCTTCACATTATCATTGCCAGGAATGTAGACACAAAGACCTGTGTCCAGAGTTATGTCCTAGACAGTTTATAAACAACATTTGTTTATATATGTGGACATGAGGCTTCACATTATCATTGTCAGGAATGTAGACACAAAGGCCTGTGTCCAGAGTTATGTCCTGGACAGTTTATAAACAACATTTGTTTATATATGTGGACATGAGGCTTCACATTATCATTGCCAGGAATGTAGACACAAAGACCTGTGTCCAGAGTTATGTCCTGGACAGTTTATAAACAACATTTGTTTATATATGTGGACATGAGGCTTCACATTATCATTGCCAGGAATGTAGACACAAAGACCTGTGTCCAGAGTTATGTCCTCGACAGTTTATAAACAACATTTGTTTCTATATGTGGACATGAGGCTTCACATTATCATTGCCAGGAATGTAGACACAAAGACCTGTGTCCAGAGTTATGTCCTAGACAGTTTATAAACAACATTTGTTTATATATGTGGACATGAGGCTTCACATTATCATTGCCAGGAATGTAGACACAAAGACCTGTGTCCAGAGTTATGTCCTTGACAGTTTATAAACAACATTTGTTTATATATGTGGACATGAGGCTTCACATTATCATTGCCAGGAATGTAGACACAAAGACCTGTGTCCAGAGTTATGTCCTAGACAGTTTATAAACAACATTTGTTTATATATGTGGACATGAGGCTTCACATTATCATTGCCAGGAATGTAGACACAAAGACCTGTGTCCAGAGTTATGTCCTAGACAGTTTATAAACAACATTTGTTTATATATGTGGACATGAGGCTTCACATTATCATTGCCAGGAATGTAGACACAAAGACCTGTGTCCAGAGTTATGTCCGAGACAGTTTATAAACAACATTTGTTTATATATGTGGACATGAGGCTTCACATTATCATTGCCAGGAATGTAGACACAAAGACCTGTGTCCAGAGTTATGTCCGAGACAGTTTATAAACAACATTTGTTTATATATGTGGACATGAGGCTTCACATTATCATTGCCAGGAATGTAGACACAAAGACCTGTGTCCAGAGTTATGTCCTAGACAGTTTATAAACAACATTTGTTCAAATATGTGGACATGAGGCTTCACATTATCATTGTCAGGAATGTAGACACAAAGACCTGTGTCCAGAGTTATGTCCGAGACAGTTTATAAACAACATTTGTTTATATATGTGGACATGAGGCTTCACATTATCATTGCCAGGAATGTAGACACAAAGACCTGTGTCCAGAGTTATGTCCTGGACAGTTTATAAACAACATTTGTTTATATATGCGGACATGAGGCTTCACATTATCATTGCCAGGAATGTAGACACAAATACCTGTGTCCAGAGTTATGTCCTAGACAGTTTATAAACAACATTTGTTTATATATGTGGACATGAGGCTTCACATTATCATTGCCAGGAATGTAGACACAAAGACCTGTGTCCAGAGTTATGTCCGAGACAGTTTATAAACAACATTTGTTTATATATGTGGACATGAGGCTTCACATTATCATTGCCAGGAATGTAGACACAAAGACCTGTGTCCAGAGTTATGTCCCAGACAGTTTATAAACAACATTTGTTTATATATGTGGACATGAGGCTTCACATTATCATTGCCAGGAATGTAGACACAAAGACCTGTGTCCAGAGTTATGTCCGAGACAGTTTATAAACAACATTTGTTTATATATCTGGACATGAGGCTTCACATTATCATTGTCAGGAATGTAGACACAAAGACCTGTGTCCAGAGTTATGTCCTAGACAGTTTATAAACAACATTTGTTTATATATGTGGACATGAGGCTTCACATTATCATTGCCAGGAATGTAGACACAAAGACCTGTGTCCAGAGTTATGTCCTGGACAGTTTATAAACAACATTTGTTTATATATGTGGACATGAGGCTTCACATTATCATTGCCAGGAATGTAGACACAAAGACCTGTGTCCAGAGTTATGTCCTAGACAGTTTATAAACAACATTTGTTTATATATGTGGACATGAGGCTTCACATTATCATTGCCAGGAATGTAGACACAAAGACCTGTGTCCAGAGTTATGTCCTAGACAGTTTATAAACAACATTTGTTTATATATGTGGACATGAGGCTTCACATTATCATTGCCAGGAATGTAGACACAAAGACCTGTGTCCAGAGTTATGTCCGAGACAGTTTATAAACAACATTTGTTTATATATGTGGACATGAGGATTCACATTATCATTGCCAGGAATGTAGACACAAAGACCTGTGTCCAGAGTTATGTCCGAGACAGTTTATAAAAAACATTTGTTTATATATGTGGACATGAGGCTTCACATTATCATTGCCAGGAATGTAGGCACAAATACCTGTGTCCAGAGTTATGTCCTAGACAGATTATAAACAACATTTGTTTATATATGTGGACATGAGGCTTCACATTATCATTGTCAGGAATGTAGACACAAAGACCTGTGTCCAGAGTTATGTCCGAGACAGTTTATAAACAACATTTGTTTATATATGTGGACATGAGGCTTCACATTATCATTGCCAGGAATGTAGACACAAAGACCTGTGTCCAGAGTTATGTCCTAGACAGTTTATAAACAACATTTGTTTATATATGTGGACATGAGGCTTCACATTATCATTGCCAGGAATGTAGACACAAAGACCTGTGTCCAGAGTTATGTCCTAGACAGTTTATAAACAACATTTGTTTATATATCTGGACATGAGGCTTCACATTATCATTGCCAGGAATGTAGACACAAAGACCTGTGTCCAGAGTTATGTCCTAGACAGTTTATAAACAACATTTGTTTATATATGTGGACATGAGGCTTCACATTATCATTGTCAGGAATGTAGACACAAAGACCTGTGTCCAGAGTTATGTCCTAGACATTTTATAAACAACATTTGTTTATATATGTGGACATGAGGCTTCACATTATCATTGCCAGGAATGTAAGCACAAAGACCTGTGTCCAGAGTTATCTCCTAGACAGTTTATAAACAACATTTGTTTATATATGTGGACATGAGGCTTCACATTATCATTGCCAGGAATGTAGACACAAAGACCTGTGTCCAGAGTTATGTCCTGGACAGTTTATAAACAACATTTGTTTATATATGTGGACATGAGGCTTCACATTATCATTGTCAGGAATGTAGACACAAAGACCTGTGTCCAGAGTTATGTCCTAGACAGTTTATAAACAACATTTGTTTATATATGTGGACATGAGGCTTCACATTATCATTGTCTGGAATGTAGACACAACGACCTGTGTCCAGAGTTATGTCCGAGACAGTTTATAAACAACATTTGTTTATATATATGGACATGAGGCTTCACATTATCATTGCCAGGAATGTAGACACAAAGACCTGTCTCCAGAGTTATGTCCCAGACAGTTTATAAACAACATTTGTTTATATATGTGAACATGAGGCTTCACATTATCATTGCCAGGAATGTGGACACAAAGACCTGTGTCCAGAGTTATGTCCTAGACAGTTTATAAACAACATTTGTTTATATATGTGGACATGAGGCTTCACATTATCATTGCCAGGAATGTAGGCACAAAGACCTGTGTCCAGAGTTATGTCCTAGACAGTTTATAAACAACATTTGTTTATATATGTGGACATGAGGCTTCACATTATCATTGTCAGGAATGTAGACACTAGGACCTGTGTCCAGAGTTATGTCCTAGACAGTTTATAAACAACATTTGTTTATATATGTGGACATGAGGCTTCACATTGTCATTGTCAGGAATGTAGACACAAAGACCTGTGTCCAGAGTTATGTCCTTGACAGTTTATAAACAACATTTGTTTACATATGTGGACATGAGGCTTCACATTTTCATTGCCAGGAATGTAGACACAAAGACCTGTGTCCAGAGTTATGTCCGAGACAGTTTATAAACAACATTTGTTTACATATGTGGACATGAGGCTTCACATTATCATTGCCAGGAATGTAGACACAAAGACCTGTGTCCAGAGTTATGTCCGAGACAGTTTATAAACAACATTTGTTTATATATGTGGACATGAGGCTTCACATTATCATTGTCAGGAATGTAGACACAAAGACCTGTGTCCAGAGTTATGTACGAGACAGTTTATAAACAACATTTGTTTATATATGTGGACATGAGGCTTCACATTATCATTGCCAGGAATGTAGGCACAAAGACCTGTGTCCAGAGTTATGTCCGAGACAGTTTATAAACAACATTTGTTTATATATGTGGACATGAGGCTTCACATTATCATTGCCAGGAATGTAGGCACAAAGACCTGTGTCCAGAGTTATGTCCGAGACAGTTTATAAACAACATTTGTTTATGTATCTGGACATGAGGCTTCACATTATCATTGTCAGGAATGTAGACACAAAGACCTGTGTCCAGAGTTATGTCCTAGACAGTTTATAAACAACATTTGTTTATATATGTGGACATGAGGCTTCACATTATCATTGTCAGGAATGTAGACACAAAGACCTGTGTCCAGAGTTATGTCCGAGACAGTTTATAAACAACATTTGTTTATATATGTGGACATGAGGCTTCACATTATCATTGCCAGGAATGTAGGCAAAAATACCTGTGTCCAGAGTTATGTCCGAGACAGTTTATGAACAACATTTGTTTATATATGTGGACATGAGGCTTCACATTATCATTGCCAGGAATGTAGGCACAAAGACCTGTGTCCAGAGTTATGTCCGAGACAGTTTATAAACAACATTTGTTTATATATGTGGACATGAGGCTTCACATTATCATTGCCAGGAATGTAGGCACAAAGACCTGTGTCCAGAGTTATGTCCGAGACAGTTTATAAACAACATTTGTTTATATATGTGGACATGAGGCTTCACATTATCATTGTCAGGAATGTAGGCACAAAGACCTGTGTCCAGAGTTATGTCCGAGACAGTTTATAAACAACATTTGTTTATATATGTGGACATGAGGCTTCACATTATCATTGCCAGGTATGTCGACACAAAGACCTGTGTCCAGAGTTATGTCCGAGACAGTTTATAAACAACATTTGTTTATATATGTGGACATGAGGCTTCACATTATCATTGCCAGGAATGTAGACACAAAGACCTGTGTCCAGAGTTATGTCCCAGACAGTTTATAAACAACAATTTTTTATATATGTGGACATGAGGCTTCACATTATCATTGCCAGGAATGTTGACACAAAGACCTGTGTCCAGACTTATGTCCTAGACAGTTTATAAACAACATTTGTTTATATATGTGGACATGATACTTCACATTATCATTGCCAGGAATGTAGACACAAAGACCTGTGTCCAGAGTTATGTCCGAGACAGTTTATAAACAACATTTGTTTATATATCTGGACATGAGGCTTCACATTATCATTGTCAGGAATGTAGACACAAAGACCTGTGTCCAGAGTTATGTCCTAGACAGTTTATAAACAACATTTGTTTTTATATGTGGACATGAGGCTTCACATTATCATTGCCAGGAATGTAGACACAAAGACCTGTGTCCAGACTTATGTCCTAGACAGTTTATAAACAACATTTGTTTCTATATGTGGACATGAGGCTTCACATTATCATTGCCAGGAATGTAGACACAAAGACCTGTGTCCAGAGTTATGTCCTAGACAGTTTATAAACAACATTTGTTTATATATGTGGACATGAGGCTTCACATTATCATTGCCAGGAATGTAGACACAAAGACCTGTGTCCAGAGTTATGTCCTGGACAGTTTATAAACAACATTTGTTTAGATATGTGGACATGAGGCTTCACATTATCATTGCCAGGAATGTAGGCACAAAGACCTGTGTCCAGAGTTATATCCGAGACAGTTTATAAACAGCATTTGTTTATATATGTGGACATGAGGCTTCACATTATCATTGTCAGGAATGTAGACACAAAGACCTGTGTCCAGAGTTATGTCCTGGACAGTTTATAAACAACATTTGTTTATATATGTGGACATGAGGCTTCACATTATCATTGCCAGGAATGTAGACACAAAGACCTGTGTCCAGAGTTATGTCCTGGACAGTTTATAAACAACATTTGTTTATATATGTGGACATGAGGCTTCACATTATCATTGCCAGGAATGTAGACACAAAGACCTGTGTCCACAGTTATGTCCGAGACAGTTTATAAACAACATTTGTTTATATATGTGGACATGAGGCTTCACATTATCATTGTCAGGAATGTAGACACAAAGACCTGTGTCCAGAGTTATGTCCTGGACAGTTTATAAACAACATTTGTTTATATATGTGGACATGAGGCTTCACATTATCATTGTCAGGAATGTAGACACAAAGACCTGTGTCCAGAGTTATGTCCTGGACAGTTTATAAACAACATTTGTTTAGATATGTGGACATGAGGCTTCACATTATCATTGCCAGGAATGTAGGCACAAAGACCTGTGTCCAGAGTTATATCCGAGACAGTTTATAAACAGCATTTGTTTATATATGTGGACATGAGGCTTCACATTATCATTGTCAGGAATGTAGACACAAAGACCTGTGTCCAGAGTTATGTCCTGGACAGTTTATAAACAACATTTGTTTATATATGTGGACATGAGGCTTCACATTATCATTGCCAGGAATGTAGACACAAAGACCTGTGTCCAGAGTTATGTCCTGGACAGTTTATAAACAACATTTGTTTATATATGTGGACATGAGGCTTCACATTATCATTGCCAGGAATGTAGACACAAAGACCTGTGTCCAGAGTTATGTCCGAGACAGTTTATAAACAACATTTGTTTATATATGTGGACATGAGGCTTCACATTATCATTGTCAGGAATGTAGACACAAAGACCTGTGTCCAGAGTTATGTCCTGGACAGTTTATAAACAACATTTGTTTATATATGTGGACATGAGGCTTCACATTATCATTGTCAGGAATGTAGACACAAAGACCTGTGTCCAGAGTTATGTCCGAGACAGTTTATAAACAGCATTTGTTTATATATGTGGACATGGGGCTTCACATTATCATTGCCAGGAATGTAGACACAAAGACCTGTGTCCAGAGTTATGTCCCAGACAGTTTATAAACAACATTTGTTTATATATGTGGACATGAGGCTTCACATTATCATTGCCAGGAATGTAGACACAAAGACCTGTGTCCAGAGTTATGTCCTAGACAGTCTATAAACAACATTTGCTTATATATGTGGACATGAGGCTTCACATTATCATTGCCAGGAATGTAGACACAAAGACCTGTGTCCAGAGTTATGTCCTAGACAGTTTATAAACAACATTTGTTTATATATGTGGACATGAGGCTTCACATTATCATTGTCAGGAATGTAGACACAAAGACCTGTGTCCAGAGTTATGTACTGGACAGTTTATAAACAACATTTGTTTATATATGTGGACATAAGGCTTCACATTATCATTGCCAGGAATGTAGACACAAAGACCTGTGTCCAGAGTTATGTCCGAGACAGTTTATAAACAACATTTGTTTATATATGTGGACATGAGGCTTCACATTATCATTGCCAGGAATGTAGACACAAAGACCTGTGTCCAGAGTTATGTCCTAGACAGTTTATAAACAACATTTGTTTATATATGTGGACATGAGGCTTCACATTATCATTGCCAGGAATGTAGACACAAAGACCTGTGTCCAGAGTTATGTCCGAGACAGTTTATAAACAACATTTGTTTATATATGTGGACATGAGGCTTCACATTATCATTGCCAGGAATGTAGACACAAAGACCTGTGTCCAGAGTTATGTCCTAGAAAGTTTATAAACAACATTTATTTATATATGTGGACATGAGGCTTCACATTATCGTTGTCAGGAATGTAGACACAAAGACCTGTGTCCAGAGTTATGTCCCAGACAGTTTATAAACAACATTTGTTTATATATGTGGACATGAGGCTTCACATTATCATTGCCAGGAATGTAGACACAAAGACCTGTGTCCAGAGTTATGTCCTAGACAGTTTATAAACAACATTTGTTTATATATGTGGACATGAGGCTTCACATTATCGTTGTCAGGAATGTAGACACAAAGACCTGTGTCCAGAGTTATGTCCTGGACAGTTTATAAACAACATTTGTTTATATATGTGGACATGAGGCTTCACATTATCATTGCCAGGAATGTAGACACAAAGACCTGTGTCCAGAGTTATGTCCTAGACAGTTTATAAACAACATTTGTTTATATATGTGGAAATGTGGCTTCACATTATCATTGTCAGGAATGTAGGCACAAAGACCTGTGTCCAGAGTTATGTCCGAGACAGTTTATAAACAACATTTGTTTATATATGTGGACATGAGGCTTCACATTATCATTGTCAGGAATGTAGACACAAAGACCTGTGTCCAGAGTTATGTCCTAGACAGTTTATAAACAACATTTGTTTAAATATGTGGACATGAGGCTTCACATTATCATTGCCAGGAATGTAGACACAAAGACCTGTGTCCAGAGTTATGTCCTAGACAGTTTATAAACAACATTTGTTTATATATGTGGACATGAGGCTTCTCATTATCATTGCCAGGAATGTAGACACAAAGACCTGTGTCCAGAGTTATGTCCTGGACAGTTTATATACAACATTTGTTTATATATGTGGACATGAGGCTTCACATTATCATTGTCAGGAATGTAGAGACAAAAACCTGTGTCCAGAGTTATGTCCCAGACAGTTTATAAACAACATTTGTTTATATATGTGGACATGAGGCTTCACATTATCATTGTCAGGAATGTAGACACAAAGACCTGTGTCCAGAGTTCTGTCCGAGACAGTTTATAAACAACATTTGTTTATATATGTGGACATGAGGCTTCACATTATCATTGTCAGAAATGTAGACACAAAGACCTCTGTCCAGAGTTATGTCGTAGACAGTTTATAAACAACATTTGTTTCTATATGTGGACATGAGGCTTCACATTATCATTGCCAGGAATGTAGACACAAAGACCTGTGTCCAGAGTTATGTCCTAGACAGTTTATAAACAGCATTTGTTTATATATGTGGACATGAGGCTTCACATTATCATTGTCAGGAATGTAGACACAAAGACCTGTGTCCAGAGTTATGTCCTGGACAGTTTATAAACAACATTTGTTTATATATGTGGACATGAGGCTTCACATTATCATTGCCAGGAATGTAGACACAAAGACCTGTGTCCAGAGTTATGTCCTGGACAGTTTATAAACAACATTTGTTTATATATGTGGACATGAGGCTTCACATTATCATTGCCAGGAATGTAGACACAAAGACCTGTGTCCAGAGTTATGTCCGAGACAGTTTATAAACAACATTTGTTTATATATGTGGACATGAGGCTTCACATTATCATTGTCAGGAATGTAGACACAAAGACCTGTGTCCAGAGTTATGTCCTGGACAGTTTATAAACAACATTTGTTTATATATGTGGACATGAGGCTTCACATTATCATTGTCAGGAATGTAGACACAAAGACCTGTGTCCAGAGTTATGTCCTGGACAGTTAATAAACAACATTTGTTTCGATATGTGGACATGAGGCTTCACATTATCATTGCCAGGAATGTAGGCACAAAGACCTGTGTCCAGAGTTATATCCGAGACAGTTTATAAACAGCATTTGTTTATATATGTGGACATGAGGCTTCACATTATCATTGTCAGGAATGTAGACACAAAGACCTGTGTCCAGAGTTATGTCCTGGACAGTTTATAAACAACATTTGTTTATATATGTGGACATGAGGCTTCACATTATCATTGCCAGGAATGTAGACACAAAGACCTGTGTCCAGAGTTATGTCCTGGACAGTTTATAAACAACATTTGTTTATATATGTGGACATGAGGCTTCACATTATCATTGCCAGGAATGTAGACACAAAGACCTGTGTCCAGAGTTATGTCCGAGACAGTTTATAAACAACATTTGTTTATATATGTGGACATGAGGCTTCACATTATCATTGTCAGGAATGTAGACACAAAGACCTGTGTCCAGAGTTATGTCCTGGACAGTTTATAAACAACATTTGTTTATATATGTGGACATGAGGCTTCACATTATCATTGTCAGGAATGTAGACACAAAGACCTGTGTCCAGAGTTATGTCCGAGACAGTTTATAAACAGCATTTGTTTATATATGTGGACATGGGGCTTCACATTATCATTGCCAGGAATGTAGACACAAAGACCTGTGTCCAGAGTTATGTCCCAGACAGTTTATAAACAACATTTGTTTATATATGTGGACATGAGGCTTCACATTATCATTGCCAGGAATGTAGACACAAAGACCTGTGTCCAGAGTTATGTCCTAGACAGTTTATAAACAACATTTGCTTATATATGTGGACATGAGGCTTCACATTATCATTGCCAGGAATGTAGACACAAAGACCTGTGTCCAGAGTTATGTCCTAGACAGTTTATAAACAACATTTGTTTATATATGTGGACATGAGGCTTCACATTATCATTGTCAGGAATGTAGACACAAAGACCTGTGTCCAGAGTTATGTACTGGACAGTTTATAAACAACATTTGTTTATATATGTGGACATAAGGCTTCACATTATCATTGCCAGGAATGTAGACACAAAGACCTGTGTCCAGAGTTATGTCCGAGACAGTTTATAAACAACATTTGTTTATATATGTGGACATGAGGCTTCACATTATCATTGCCAGGAATGTAGACACAAAGACCTGTGTCCAGAGTTATGTCCGAGACAGTTTATAAACAACATTTGTTTATATATGTGGACATGAGGCTTCACATTATCATTGCCAGGAATGTAGACACAAAGACCTGTGTCCAGAGTTATGTCCTAGACAGTTTATAAACAACATTTGTTTATATATGTGGACATGAGGCTTCACATTATCATTGCCAGGAATGTAGACACAAAGACCTGTGTCCAGAGTTATGTCCCAGACAGTTTATAAACAACATTTGTTTATATATGTGGACATGAGGCTTCACATTATCATTGCCAGGAATGTAGACACAAAGACCTGTGTCCAGAGTTATGTCCTAGACAGTTTATAAACAACATTTGTTTATATATGTGGACATGAGGCTTCACATTATCGTTGTCAGGAATGTAGACACAAAGACCTGTGTCCAGAGTTATGTCCCAGACAGTTTATAAACAACATTTGTTTATATATGTGGACATGAGGCTTCACATTATCATTGCCAGGAATGTAGACACAAAGACCTGTGTCCAGAGTTATGTCCTAGACAGTTTATAAACAACATTTGTTTATATATGTGGACATGAGGCTTCACATTATCGTTGTCAGGAATGTAGACACAAAGACCTGTGTCCAGAGTTATGTCCTGGACAGTTTATAAACAACATTTGTTTATATATGTGGACATGAGGCTTCACATTATCATTGCCAGGAATGTAGACACAAAGACCTGTGTCCAGAGTTATGTCCTAGACAGTTTATAAACAACATTTGTTTATATATGTGGACATGTGGCTTCACATTATCATTGTCAGGAATGTAGGCACAAAGACCTGTGTCCAGAGTTATGTCCGAGACAGTTTATAAACAACATTTGTTTATATATGTGGACATGAGGCTTCACATTATCATTGTCAGGAATGTAGACACAAAGACCTGTGTCCAGAGTTATGTCCTAGACAGTTTATAAACAACATTTGTTTAAATATGTGGACATGAGGCTTCACATTATCATTGCCAGGAATGTAGACACAAAGACATGTGTCCAGAGTTATGTCCTAGACAGTTTATAAACAACATTTGTTTATATATGTGGACATGAGGCTTCACATTATCATTGCCAGGAATGTAGACACAAAGACCTGTGTCCAGAGTTATGTCCTGGACAGTTTATATACAACATTTGTTTATATATGTGGACATGAGGCTTCACATTATCATTGTCAGGAATGTAGAGACAAAGACCTGTGTCCAGAGTTATGTCCCAGACAGTTTATAAACAACATTTGTTTATATATGTGGACATGAGGCTTCACATTATCATTGTCAGGAATGTAGACACAAAGACCTGTGTCCAGAGTTCTGTCCGAGACAGTTTATAAACAACATTTGTTTATATATGTGGACATGAGGCTTCACATTATCATTGTCAGAAATGTAGACACAAAGACCTCTGTCCAGAGTTATGTCGTAGACAGTTTATAAACAACATTTGTTTCTATATGTGGACATGAGGCTTCACATTATCATTGCCAGGAATGTAGACACAAAGACCTGTGTCCAGAGTTATGTCCTAGACAGTTTATAAATAACATTTGTTTATATATGTGAACATGAGGCTTCACATTATCATTGTCAGGAATGTAGACACAAAGACCTGTGTCCAGAGTTATGTCCTAGACAGTTTATAAACAACATTTGTTTATATATGTGGACATGAGGCTTCACATTATCATTGTCAGGAATGTAGACACAAAGACCTGTGTCCAGAGTTATGTCCTAGACAGTTTATAAACAACATTTGTTTATATATGTGGACATGAGGCTTCACATTATCATTGCCAGGAATGTAGACACAAAGACCTGTGTCCAGAGTTATGTCCTGGACAGTTTATAAACAACATTTGTTTATACATGTGGACATGACGCATCACATTATCATTGTCAGGAATGTAGACACAAAGACCTGTGTCCAGAGTTATGTCCTAGACAGTTTATAAACAACATTTGTTTATATATGTGGACATGAGGCTTCACATTATCATTGTCAGGAATGTAAACACAAAGACCTGTGTCCAGAGTTATGTCCTAGACAGTTTATAAACAACATTTGTTTATATATGTGGACATGAGGCTTCACATTATCATTGTCAGGAATGTAGACACAAAGACCTGTGTCCAGATTTATGTCCGAGAGAGTTTATAAACAACATTTGTTTATATATGTGGACATGAGGCTTCACATTATCATTGTCAGGAATGTAGACACAAAGACCTCTGTCCAGAGTTATGTCCTAGACAGTTTATAAACAACATTTGTTTATATATGTGGACATGAGGCTTCACATTATCATTGTCAGGAATGTAAACACATGACCTGTGTCCAGAGTTATGTCCTAGACAGTTTATAAACAACAATTGTTTATATATGTGGACATGAGGCTTCACATTATCATTGTCAGGAATGTAGACACAAAGACCTGTGTCCAGAGTTATGTCCTGGACAGTTTATAAACAACATTTGTTTATATATGTGGACATGAGGCTTCACATTATCATTGCCAGGAATGTAGACACAAAGACCTGTGTCCAGAGTTATGTCCTAGACAGTTTATAAACAGCATTTGTTTATATATGTGGACATGAGGCTTCACATTATCATTGCCAGGAATGTAGACACAAAGACCTGTGTCCAGAGTTATGTCCTAGACAGTTTATAAACAACATTTGTTTATATATGTGGACATGAGGCTTCACATTATCATTGTCAGGAATGTAGACACAAAGACCTGTGTCCAGAGTTATGTCCTAGACAGTTTATAAACAACATTTGTTTATATATGTGGACATGAGGCTTCACATTATCATTGCCAGGAATGTAGACACAAAGACCTGTGTCCAGAGTTATGTCCGAGGCAGTTTATAAACAACATTTGTTTATATATGTGGCCATGAGGCTTCACATTATCATTGCCAGGAATGTAGACACAAAGACCTGTGTCCAGAGTTATGTCCTGGACAGTTTATAAACAACATTTGTTTATATATGTGGACATGAGGCTTCACATTATCATTGTCAGGAATGTAGACACAAAGACCTGTGTCCAGAGTTATGTCCTAGACAGTTTATAAACAACATTTGTTTATATATGTGGACATGAGGCTTCACATTATCATTGCCAGGAATGTAGACACAAAGACCTGTGTCCAGAGTTATGTCCTGGACAGTTTATAAACAACATTTGTTTATATATGTGGACATGAGGCTTCACATTATCATTGTCAGGAATGTAGACACAAAGACCTGTGTCCAGAGTTATGTCCTAGACAGTTTATAAACAACATTTGTTTATATATGTGGACATGAGGCTTCACATTATCATTGCCAGGAATGTAGACACAAAGACCTGTGTCCAGAGTTATGTCCTGGACAGTTTATAAACAACATTTGTTTATATATGTGGACATGAGGCTTCACATTATCATTGCCAGGAATGTAGACACAAAGACCTGTGTCCAGAGTTATGTCCTGGACAGTTTATCAACAACATTTGTTTATATATGTGGACATGAGGCTTCACATTATCATTGCCAGGAATGTAGACACAAAGACCTGTGTCCAGAGTTATGTCCTCGACAGTTTATAAACAACATTTGTTTCTATATGTGGACATGAGGCTTCACATTATCATTGCCAGGAATGTAGACACAAAGACCTGTGTCCAGAGTTATGTCCTAGACAGTTTATAAACAACATTTGTTTATATATGTGGACATGAGGCTTCACATTATCATTGCCAGGAATGTAGACACAAAGACCTGTGTCCAGAGTTATGTCCTGGACAGTTTATAAACAACATTTGTTTATATATGTGGACATGAGGCTTCACATTATCATTGCCAGGAATGTAGACACAAAGACCTGTGTCCAGAGTTATGTCCTAGACAGTTTATAAACAACATTTGTTTATATATGTGGACATGAGGCTTCACATTATCATTGCCAGGAATGTAGACACAAAGACCTGTGTCCAGAGTTATGTGCTGGACAGTTTATAAACAACATTTGTTTATATATGTGGACATGAGTCTTCACATTATCATTGCCAGGAATGTAGACACAAAGACCTGTGTCCAGAGTTATGTCCTAGACAGTTTATAAACAACATTTGTTTATATATGTGGACATGAGGCTTCACATTATCATTGCCAGGAATGTAGACACAAAGACCTGTGTCCAGAGTTATGTCCGAGACAGTTTATAAACAACATTTGTTTATATATGTGGACATGAGGCTTCACATTATCATTGCCAGGAATGTAGACACAAAGACCTTTGTCCAGAGTTATGTCCCAGACAGTTTATAAACAACATTTGTTTATATATGTGGACATGAGGCTTCACATTATCATTGCCAGGAATGTTGACAAAAAGACCTGTGTCCAGACTTATGTCCTAGACAGTTTATAAACAACATTTGTTTATATATGTGGACATGAGGCTTCACATTATCATTGCCAGGAATGTAGACACAAAGACCTGTGTCCAGAGTTATGTCCGAGACAGTTTATAAACAACATTTGTTTATATATGTGGACATGAGGCTTCACATTATCATTGTCAGGAATGTAGACACAAAGACCTGTGTCCAGAGTTATGTCCGAGACAGTTTATAAACAACATTTGTTTATTTGTGGACATGAGGCTTCACATTATCATTGCCAGGAATGTAGACACAAAGACCTGTGTCCAGAGTTATGTCCTAGACAGTTTATAAACAACATTTGTTTATATATGTGGACATGAGGCTTCACATTATCATTGCCAGGAATGTAGACACAAAGACCTGTGTCCAGAGTTATGTCCGAGACAGTTTATAAACAACATTTGTTTATATATGTGGACATGAGGCTTCACATTATCATTGCCAGGAATGTAGACACAAAGACCTGTGTCCAGAGTTATGTCCCAGACAGTTTATAAACAACATTTGTTTATATATGTGGACATGAGGCTTCACATTATCATTGCCAGGAATGTAGACACAAAGACCTGTGTCCAGAGTTATGTCCGAGACAGTTTATAAACAACATTTGTTTATATATCTGGACATGAGGCTTCACATTATCATTGCCAGGAATGTAGACACAAAGACCTGTGTCCAGAGTTATGTCCTAGACAGTTTATAAACAACATTTGTTTATATATGTGGACATGAGGCTTCACATTATCATTGCCAGGAATGTAGACACAAAGACCTGTGTCCAGAGTTATGTCCGAGACAGTTTATAAACAACATTTGTTTATATATCTGGACATGAGGCTTCACATTATCATTGCCAGGAATGTAGACACAAAGACCTGTGTCCAGACTTATGTCCGAGACAGTTTATAAACAACATTTGTTTATATATGTGGACATGAGGCTTCACATTATCATTGTCAGGAATGTAGACACAAAGACCTGTGTCCAGAGTTATGTCCTAGACAGTTTATAAACAACATTTGTTTATATATGTGGACATGAGGCTTCACATTATCATTGTCAGGAATGTAAACACAAAGACCTGTGTCCAGAGTTATGTCCTAGACAGTTTATAAACAACATTTGTTTATATATGTGGACATGAGGCTTCACATTATCATTGTCAGGAATGTAGACACAAAGACCTGTGTCCAGATTTATGTCCGAGAGAGTTTATAAACAACATTTGTTTATATATGTGGACATGAGGCTTCACATTATCATTGTCAGGAATGTAGACACAAAGACCTCTGTCCAGAGTTATGTCCTAGACAGTTTATAAACAACATTTGTTTATATATGTGGACATGAGGCTTCACATTATCATTGTCAGGAATGTAAACACATGACCTGTGTCCAGAGTTATGTCCTAGACAGTTTATAAACAACAATTGTTTATATATGTGGACATGAGGCTTCACATTATCATTGTCAGGAATGTAGACACAAAGACCTGTGTCCAGAGTTATGTCCTGGACAGTTTATAAACAACATTTGTTTATATATGTGGACATGAGGCTTCACATTATCATTGCCAGGAATGTAGACACAAAGACCTGTGTCCAGAGTTATGTCCTAGACAGTTTATAAACAGCATTTGTTTATATATGTGGACATGAGGCTTCACATTATCATTGCCAGGAATGTAGACACAAAGACCTGTGTCCAGAGTTATGTCCTAGACAGTTTATAAACAACATTTGTTTATATATGTGGACATGAGGCTTCACATTATCATTGTCAGGAATGTAGACACAAAGACCTGTGTCCAGAGTTATGTCCTAGACAGTTTATAAACAACATTTGTTTATATATGTGGACATGAGGCTTCACATTATCATTGCCAGGAATGTAGACACAAAGACCTGTGTCCAGAGTTATGTCCGAGGCAGTTTATAAACAACATTTGTTTATATATGTGGCCATGAGGCTTCACATTATCATTGCCAGGAATGTAGACACAAAGACCTGTGTCCAGAGTTATGTCCTGGACAGTTTATAAACAACATTTGTTTATATATGTGGACATGAGGCTTCACATTATCATTGTCAGGAATGTAGACACAAAGACCTGTGTCCAGAGTTATGTCCTAGACAGTTTATAAACAACATTTGTTTATATATGTGGACATGAGGCTTCACATTATCATTGCCAGGAATGTAGACACAAAGACCTGTGTCCAGAGTTATGTCCTGGACAGTTTATAAACAACATTTGTTTATATATGTGGACATGAGGCTTCACATTATCATTGTCAGGAATGTAGACACAAAGACCTGTGTCCAGAGTTATGTCCTAGACAGTTTATAAACAACATTTGTTTATATATGTGGACATGAGGCTTCACATTATCATTGCCAGGAATGTAGACACAAAGACCTGTGTCCAGAGTTATGTCCTGGACAGTTTATAAACAACATTTGTTTATATATGTGGACATGAGGCTTCACATTATCATTGCCAGGAATGTAGACACAAAGACCTGTGTCCAGAGTTATGTCCTGGACAGTTTATCAACAACATTTGTTTATATATGTGGACATGAGGCTTCACATTATCATTGCCAGGAATGTAGACACAAAGACCTGTGTCCAGAGTTATGTCCTCGACAGTTTATAAACAACATTTGTTTCTATATGTGGACATGAGGCTTCACATTATCATTGCCAGGAATGTAGACACAAAGACCTGTGTCCAGAGTTATGTCCTAGACAGTTTATAAACAACATTTGTTTATATATGTGGACATGAGGCTTCACATTATCATTGCCAGGAATGTAGACACAAAGACCTGTGTCCAGAGTTATGTCCTGGACAGTTTATAAACAACATTTGTTTATATATGTGGACATGAGGCTTCACATTATCATTGCCAGGAATGTAGACACAAAGACCTGTGTCCAGAGTTATGTCCTAGACAGTTTATAAACAACATTTGTTTATATATGTGGACATGAGGCTTCACATTATCATTGCCAGGAATGTAGACACAAAGACCTGTGTCCAGAGTTATGTGCTGGACAGTTTATAAACAACATTTGTTTATATATGTGGACATGAGTCTTCACATTATCATTGCCAGGAATGTAGACACAAAGACCTGTGTCCAGAGTTATGTCCTAGACAGTTTATAAACAACATTTGTTTATATATGTGGACATGAGGCTTCACATTATCATTGCCAGGAATGTAGACACAAAGACCTGTGTCCAGAGTTATGTCCGAGACAGTTTATAAACAACATTTGTTTATATATGTGGACATGAGGCTTCACATTATCATTGCCAGGAATGTAGACACAAAGACCTTTGTCCAGAGTTATGTCCCAGACAGTTTATAAACAACATTTGTTTATATATGTGGACATGAGGCTTCACATTATCATTGCCAGGAATGTTGACAAAAAGACCTGTGTCCAGACTTATGTCCTAGACAGTTTATAAACAACATTTGTTTATATATGTGGACATGAGGCTTCACATTATCATTGCCAGGAATGTAGACACAAAGACCTGTGTCCAGAGTTATGTCCGAGACAGTTTATAAACAACATTTGTTTATATATGTGGACATGAGGCTTCACATTATCATTGTCAGGAATGTAGACACAAAGACCTGTGTCCAGAGTTATGTCCGAGACAGTTTATAAACAACATTTGTTTATTTGTGGACATGAGGCTTCACATTATCATTGCCAGGAATGTAGACACAAAGACCTGTGTCCAGAGTTATGTCCTAGACAGTTTATAAACAACATTTGTTTATATATGTGGACATGAGGCTTCACATTATCATTGCCAGGAATGTAGACACAAAGACCTGTGTCCAGAGTTATGTCCGAGACAGTTTATAAACAACATTTGTTTATATATGTGGACATGAGGCTTCACATTATCATTGCCAGGAATGTAGACACAAAGACCTGTGTCCAGAGTTATGTCCCAGACAGTTTATAAACAACATTTGTTTATATATGTGGACATGAGGCTTCACATTATCATTGCCAGGAATGTAGACACAAAGACCTGTGTCCAGAGTTATGTCCGAGACAGTTTATAAACAACATTTGTTTATATATCTGGACATGAGGCTTCACATTATCATTGCCAGGAATGTAGACACAAAGACCTGTGTCCAGAGTTATGTCCTAGACAGTTTATAAACAACATTTGTTTATATATGTGGACATGAGGCTTCACATTATCATTGCCAGGAATGTAGACACAAAGACCTGTGTCCAGAGTTATGTCCGAGACAGTTTATAAACAACATTTGTTTATATATCTGGACATGAGGCTTCACATTATCATTGCCAGGAATGTAGACACAAAGACCTGTGTCCAGACTTATGTCCGAGACAGTTTATAAACAACATTTGTTTATATATGTGGACATGAGGCTTCACATTATCATTGCCAGGAATGTAGACACAAAGACCTGTGTCCAGAGTTATGTCCTAGACAGTTTATAAACAACATTTGTTTATATATGTGGACATGAGGCTTCACATTATCATTGTCAGGAATGTAGACACAAAGACCTGTGTCCAGAGTTATGTCCTGGACAGTTTATAAACAACATTTGTTTATATATGTGGACATGAGGCTTCACATTATCATTGCCAGGAATGTAGACACAAAGACCTGTGTCCAGAGTTATGTCCTGGACAGTTTATAAACAACATTTGTTTATATATGTGGACATGAGGCTTCACATTATCATTGCCAGGAATGTAGACACAAAGACCTGTGTCCAGAGTTATGTCCTCGACAGTTTATAAACAACATTTGTTTCTATATGTGGACATGAGGCTTCACATTATCATTGCCAGGAATGTAGACACAAAGACCTGTGTCCAGAGTTATGTCCTAGACAGTTTATAAACAACATTTGTTTATATATGTGGACATGAGGCTTCACATTATCATTGCCAGGAATGTAGACACAAAGACCTGTGTCCAGAGTTATGTCCTTGACAGTTTATAAACAACATTTGTTTATATATGTGGACATGAGGCTTCACATTATCATTGCCAGGAATGTAGACACAAAGACCTGTGTCCAGAGTTATGTCCTAGACAGTTTATAAACAACATTTGTTTATATATGTGGACATGAGGCTTCACATTATCATTGCCAGGAATGTAGACACAAAGACCTGTGTCCAGAGTTATGTCCTAGACAGTTTATAAACAACATTTGTTTATATATGTGGACATGAGGCTTCACATTATCATTGCCAGGAATGTAGACACAAAGACCTGTGTCCAGAGTTATGTCCGAGACAGTTTATAAACAACATTTGTTTATATATGTGGACATGAGGCTTCACATTATCATTGCCAGGAATGTAGACACAAAGACCTGTGTCCAGAGTTATGTCCGAGACAGTTTATAAACAACATTTGTTTATATATGTGGACATGAGGCTTCACATTATCATTGCCAGGAATGTAGACACAAAGACCTGTGTCCAGAGTTATGTCCTAGACAGTTTATAAACAACATTTGTTCAAATATGTGGACATGAGGCTTCACATTATCATTGTCAGGAATGTAGACACAAAGACCTGTGTCCAGAGTTATGTCCTAGACAGTTTATAAACAACATTTGTTTATATATGTGGACATGAGGCTTCACATTATCATTGCCAGGAATGTAGACACAAAGACCTGTGTCCAGAGTTATGTCCTGGACAGTTTATAAACAACATTTGTTTATATATGCGGACATGAGGCTTCACATTATCATTGCCAGGAATGTAGACACAAAGACCTGTGTCCAGAGTTATGTCCGAGACAGTTTATAAACAACATTTGTTTATATATGTGGACATGAGGCTTCACATTATCATTGCCAGGAATGTAGACACAAAGACCTGTGTCCAGAGTTATGTCCTAGACAGTTTATAAACAACATTTGTTTATATATGTGGACATGAGGCTTCACATTATCATTGCCAGGAATGTAGACACAAAGACCTGTGTCCAGAGTTATGTCCGAGACAGTTTATAAACAACATTTGTTTATATATGTGGACATGAGGCTTCACATTATCATTGCCAGGAATGTAGACACAAAGACCTGTGTCCAGAGTTATGTCCTGGACAGTTTATAAACAACATTTGTTTATATATGCGGACATGAGGCTTCACATTATCATTGCCAGGAATGTAGACACAAATACCTGTGTCCAGAGTTATGTCCTAGACAGTTTATAAACAACATTTGTTTATATATGTGGACATGAGGCTTCACATTATCATTGCCAGGAATGTAGACACAAAGACCTGTGTCCAGAGTTATGTCCGAGACAGTTTATAAACAACATTTGTTTATATATGTGGACATGAGGCTTCACATTATCATTGCCAGGAATGTAGACACAAAGACCTGTGTCCAGAGTTATGTCCCAGACAGTTTATAAACAACATTTGTTTATATATGTGGACATGAGGCTTCACATTATCATTGCCAGGAATGTAGACACAAAGACCTGTGTCCAGAGTTATGTCCGAGACAGTTTATAAACAACGTTTGTTTATATATCTGGACATGAGGCTTCACATTATCATTGTCAGGAATGTAGACACAAAGACCTGTGTCCAGAGTTATGTCCTAGACAGTTTATAAACAACATTTGTTTATATATGTGGACATGAGGCTTCACATTATCATTGCCAGGAATGTAGACACAAAGACCTGTGTCCAGAGTTATGTCCTGGACAGTTTATAAACAACATTTGTTTATATATGTGGACATGAGGCTTCACATTATCATTGCCAGGAATGTAGACACAAAGACCTGTGTCCAGAGTTATGTCCTAGACAGTTTATAAACAACATTTGTTTATATATGTGGACATGAGGCTTCACATTATCATTGCCAGGAATGTAGACACAAAGACCTGTGTCCAGAGTTATGTCCTAGACAGTTTATAAACAACATTTGTTTATATATGTGGACATGAGGCTTCACATTATCATTGCCAGGAATGTAGACACAAAGACCTGTGTCCAGAGTTATGTCCGAGACAGTTTATAAACAACATTTGTTTATATATGTGGACATGAGGCTTCACATTATCATTGCCAGGAATGTAGACACAAAGACCTGTGTCCAGAGTTATGTCCGAGACAGTTTATAAACAACATTTGTTTATATATGTGGACATGAGGCTTCACATTATCATTGCCAGGAATGTAGACACAAAGACCTTTGTCCAGAGTTATGTCCCAGACAGTTTATAAACAACATTTGTTTATATATGTGGACATGAGGCTTCACATTATCATTGTCAGGAATGTAGACACAAAGACCTGTGTCCAGAGTTATGTCCGAGACAGTTTATAAACAACATTTGTTTATTTGTGGACATGAGGCTTCACATTATCATTGCCAGGAATGTAGACACAAAGACCTGTGTCCAGAGTTATGTCCTAGACAGTTTATAAACAACATTTGTTTATATATGTGGACATGAGGCTTCACATTATCATTGCCAGGAATGTAGACACAAAGACCTGTGTCCAGAGTTATGTCCGAGACAGTTTATAAACAACATTTGTTTATATATGTGGACATGAGGCTTCACATTATCATTGCCAGGAATGTAGACACAAAGACCTGTGTCCAGAGTTATGTCCCAGACAGTTTATAAACAACATTTGTTTATATATGTGGACATGAGGCTTCACATTATCATTGCCAGGAATGTAGACACAAAGACCTGTGTCCAGAGTTATGTCCGAGACAGTTTATAAACAACATTTGTTTATATATCTGGACATGAGGCTTCACATTATCATTGCCAGGAATGTAGACACAAAGACCTGTGTCCAGAGTTATGTCCTAGACAGTTTATAAACAACATTTGTTTATATATGTGGACATGAGGCTTCACATTATCATTGCCAGGAATGTAGACACAAAGACCTGTGTCCAGAGTTATGTCCGAGACAGTTTATAAACAACATTTGTTTATATATCTGGACATGAGGCTTCACATTATCATTGCCAGGAATGTAGACACAAAGACCTGTGTCCAGACTTATGTCCGAGACAGTTTATAAACAACATTTGTTTATATATGTGGACATGAGGCTTCACATTATCATTGCCAGGAATGTAGACACAAAGACCTGTGTCCAGAGTTATGTCCTAGACAGTTTATAAACAACATTTGTTTATATATGTGGACATGAGGCTTCACATTATCATTGTCAGGAATGTAGACACAAAGACCTGTGTCCAGAGTTATGTCCTGGACAGTTTATAAACAACATTTGTTTATATATGTGGACATGAGGCTTCACATTATCATTGCCAGGAATGTAGACACAAAGACCTGTGTCCAGAGTTATGTCCTGGACAGTTTATAAACAACATTTGTTTATATATGTGGACATGAGGCTTCACATTATCATTGCCAGGAATGTAGACACAAAGACCTGTGTCCAGAGTTATGTCCTCGACAGTTTATAAACAACATTTGTTTCTATATGTGGACATGAGGCTTCACATTATCATTGCCAGGAATGTAGACACAAAGACCTGTGTCCAGAGTTATGTCCTAGACAGTTTATAAACAACATTTGTTTATATATGTGGACATGAGGCTTCACATTATCATTGCCAGGAATGTAGACACAAAGACCTGTGTCCAGAGTTATGTCCTTGACAGTTTATAAACAACATTTGTTTATATATGTGGACATGAGGCTTCACATTATCATTGCCAGGAATGTAGACACAAAGACCTGTGTCCAGAGTTATGTCCTAGACAGTTTATAAACAACATTTGTTTATATATGTGGACATGAGGCTTCACATTATCATTGCCAGGAATGTAGACACAAAGACCTGTGTCCAGAGTTATGTCCTAGACAGTTTATAAACAACATTTGTTTATATATGTGGACATGAGGCTTCACATTATCATTGCCAGGAATGTAGACACAAAGACCTGTGTCCAGAGTTATGTCCGAGACAGTTTATAAACAACATTTGTTTATATATGTGGACATGAGGCTTCACATTATCATTGCCAGGAATGTAGACACAAAGACCTGTGTCCAGAGTTATGTCCGAGACAGTTTATAAACAACATTTGTTTATATATGTGGACATGAGGCTTCACATTATCATTGCCAGGAATGTAGACACAAAGACCTGTGTCCAGAGTTATGTCCTAGACAGTTTATAAACAACATTTGTTCAAATATGTGGACATGAGGCTTCACATTATCATTGTCAGGAATGTAGACACAAAGACCTGTGTCCAGAGTTATGTCCTAGACAGTTTATAAACAACATTTGTTTATATATGTGGACATGAGGCTTCACATTATCATTGCCAGGAATGTAGACACAAAGACCTGTGTCCAGAGTTATGTCCTGGACAGTTTATAAACAACATTTGTTTATATATGCGGACATGAGGCTTCACATTATCATTGCCAGGAATGTAGACACAAAGACCTGTGTCCAGAGTTATGTCCGAGACAGTTTATAAACAACATTTGTTTATATATGTGGACATGAGGCTTCACATTATCATTGCCAGGAATGTAGACACAAAGACCTGTGTCCAGAGTTATGTCCTAGACAGTTTATAAACAACATTTGTTTATATATGTGGACATGAGGCTTCACATTATCATTGCCAGGAATGTAGACACAAAGACCTGTGTCCAGAGTTATGTCCGAGACAGTTTATAAACAACATTTGTTTATATATGTGGACATGAGGCTTCACATTATCATTGCCAGGAATGTAGACACAAAGACCTGTGTCCAGAGTTATGTCCTGGACAGTTTATAAACAACATTTGTTTATATATGCGGACATGAGGCTTCACATTATCATTGCCAGGAATGTAGACACAAATACCTGTGTCCAGAGTTATGTCCTAGACAGTTTATAAACAACATTTGTTTATATATGTGGACATGAGGCTTCACATTATCATTGCCAGGAATGTAGACACAAAGACCTGTGTCCAGAGTTATGTCCTAGACAGTTTATAAACAACATTTGTTTATATATGTGGACATGAGGCTTCACATTATCATTGCCAGGAATGTAGACACAAAGACCTGTGTCCAGAGTTATGTCCCAGACAGTTTATAAACAACATTTGTTTATATATGTGGACATGAGGCTTCACATTATCATTGCCAGGAATGTAGACACAAAGACCTGTGTCCAGAGTTATGTCCGAGACAGTTTATAAACAACGTTTGTTTATATATCTGGACATGAGGCTTCACATTATCATTGTCAGGAATGTAGACACAAAGACCTGTGTCCAGAGTTATGTCCTAGACAGTTTATAAACAACATTTGTTTATATATGTGGACATGAGGCTTCACATTATCATTGCCAGGAATGTAGACACAAAGACCTGTGTCCAGAGTTATGTCCTGGACAGTTTATAAACAACATTTGTTTATATATGTGGACATGAGGCTTCACATTATCATTGCCAGGAATGTAGACACAAAGACCTGTGTCCAGAGTTATGTCCTAGACAGTTTATAAACAACATTTGTTTATATATGTGGACATGAGGCTTCACATTATCATTGCCAGGAATGTAGACACAAAGACCTGTGTCCAGAGTTATGTCCTAGACAGTTTATAAACAACATTTGTTTATATATGTGGACATGAGGCTTCACATTATCATTGCCAGGAATGTAGACACAAAGACCTGTGTCCAGAGTTATGTCCGAGACAGTTTATAAACAACATTTGTTTATATATGTGGACATGAGGCTTCACATTATCATTGCCAGGAATGTAGACACAAAGACCTGTGTCCAGAGTTATGTCCTAGACAGTTTATAAACAACATTTGTTTATATATGTGGACATGAGGCTTCACATTATCATTGCCAGGAATGTAGACACAAAGACCTGTGTCCAGAGTTATGTCCTAGACAGTTTATAAACAACATTTGTTTATATATGTGGACATGAGGCTTCACATTATCATTGCCAGGAATGTAGACACAAAGACCTGTGTCCAGAGTTATGTCCGAGACAGTTTATAAACAACATTTGTTTATATATGTGGACATGAGGCTTCACATTATCATTGCCAGGAATGTAGACACAAAGACCTGTGTCCAGAGTTATGTCCGAGACAGTTTATAAACAACATTTGTTTATATATGTGGACATGAGGCTTCACATTATCATTGCCAGGAATGTAGACACAAAGACCTGTGTCCAGAGTTATGTCCTAGACAGTTTATAAATAACATTTGTTCAAATATGTGGACATGAGGCTTCACATTATCATTGTCAGGAATGTAGACACAAAGACCTGTGTCCAGAGTTATGTCCGAGACAGTTTATAAACAACATTTGTTTATATATGTGGACATGAGGCTTCACATTATCATTGCCAGGAATGTAGACACAAAGACCTGTGTCCAGAGTTATGTCCTGGACAGTTTATAAACAACATTTGTTTATATATGTGGACATGAGGCTTCACATTATCATTGCCAGGAATGTAGACACAAATACCTGTGTCCAGAGTTATGTCCTAGACAGTTTATAAACAACATTTGTTTATATATGTGGACATGAGGCTTCACATTATCATTGCCAGGAATGTAGACACAAAGACCTGTGTCCAGAGTTATGTCCGAGACAGTTTATAAACAACATTTGTTTATATATGTGGACATGAGGCTTCACATTATCATTGCCAGGAATGTAGACACAAAGACCTGTGTCCAGAGTTATGTCCCAGACAGTTTATAAACAACATTTGTTTATATATGTGGACATGAGGCTTCACATTATCATTGCCAGGAATGTAGACACAAAGACCTGTGTCCAGAGTTATGTCCGAGACAGTTTATAAACAACATTTGTTTATATATCTGGACATGAGGCTTCACATTATCATTGTCAGGAATGTAGACACAAAGACCTGTGTCCAGAGTTATGTCCTAGACAGTTTATAAACAACATTTGTTTATATATGTGGACATGAGGCTTCACATTATCATTGCCAGGAATGTAGACACAAAGACCTGTGTCCAGAGTTATGTACTGGACAGTTTATAAACAACATTTGTTTATATATGTGGACATGAGGCTTCACATTATCATTGCCAGGAATGTAGACACAAAGACCTGTGTCCAGAGTTATGTCCTAGACAGTTTATAAACAACATTTGTTTATATATGTGGACATGAGGCTTCACATTATCATTGCCAGGAATGTAGACACAAAGACCTGTGTCCAGAGTTATGTCCTAGACAGTTTATAAACAACATTTGTTTATATATGTGGACATGAGGCTTCACATTATCATTGCCAGGAATGTAGACACAAAGACCTGTGTCCAGAGTTATGTCCGAGACAGTTTATAAACAACATTTGTTTATATATGTGGACATGAGGCTTCACATTATCATTGTCAGGAATGTAGACACAAAGACCTGTGTCCAGAGTTATGTCCGAGACAGTTTATAAACAACATTTGTTTATATATGTGGACATGAGGCTTCACATTATCATTGCCAGGAATGTAGACACAAAGACCTGTGTCCAGAGTTATGTCCTGGGCAGTTTATAAACAACATTTGTTTATATATGTGGACATGAGGCTTCACATTATCATTGCCAGGAATGTAGACACAAAGACCTGTGTCCAGAGTTATGTCCTAGACAGTTTATAAACAACATTTGTTTATATATGTGGACATGAGGCTTCACATTATCATTGCCAGGAATGTAGACACAAAGACCTGTGTCCAGAGTTATGTCCTGGACAGTTTATAAACAACATTTGTTTATATATGTGGACATGAGGCTTCACATTATCATTGCCAGGAATGTAGACACAAAGACCTGTGTCCAGAGTTATGTCCGAGACAGTTTATAAACAACATTTGTTTATATATCTGGACATGAGGCTTCACATTATCTTTGTCAGGAATGTAGACACAAAGACCTGTGTCCAGAGTTATGTCCTAGACAGTTTATAAACAACATTTGTTTATATATGTGGACATGAGGCTTCACATTATCATTGCCAGGAATGTAGACACAAAGAGCTGTGTCCAGAGTTATGTCCTGGACAGTTTATAAACAACATTCGTTTATATATGTGGACATGAGGCTTCACATTATCATTGCCAGGAATGTAGACACAAAGACCTGTGTCCAGAGTTATGTCCTAGACAGTTTATAAACAACATTTGTTTATATATGTGGACATGAGGCTTCACATTATCATTGCCAGGAATGTAGACACAAAGACCTGTGTCCAGAGTTATGTCCGAGACAGTTTATAAACAACATTTGTTTATATATGTGGACATGAGGCTTCACATTATCATTGCCAGGAATGTAGACACAAAGACCTGTGTCCAGAGTTATGTCCCAGACAGTTTATAAACAACATTTGTTTATATATGTGGACATGAGGCTTCACATTATCATTGCCAGGAATGTAGACACAAAGACCTGTGTCCAGAGTTATGTCCGAGACAGTTTATAAACAACATTTGTTTATATATCTGGACATGAGGCTTCACATTATCATTGTCAGGAATGTAGACACAAAGACCTGTGTCCAGAGTTATGTCCTAGACAGTTTATAAACAACATTTGTTTTTATATGTGGACATGAGGCTTCACATTATCATTGCCAGGAATGTAGACACAAAGACCTGTGTCCAGACTTATGTCCTAGACAGTTTATAAACAACATTTGTTTCTATATGTGGACATGAGGCTTCACATTATCATTGCCAGGAATGTAGACACAAAGACCTGTGTCCAGAGTTATGTCCTAGACAGTTTATAAACAACATTTGTTTATATATGTGGACATGAGGCTTCACATTATCATTGCCAGGAATGTAGACACAAAGCCCTGTGTCCAGAGTTATGTCCTGGACAGTTTATAAACAACATTTGTTTATATATGTGGACATGAGGCTTCACATTATCATTGCCAGGAATGTAGGCACAAAGACCTGTGTCCAGAGTTATGTCCGAGACAGTTTATAAACAACATTTGTTTATATATGTGGACATGAGGCTTCACATTATCATTGCCAGGAATGTAGACACAAAGACCTGTGTCCAGAGTTATGTCCGAGACAGTTTATAAACAACATTTGTTTATATATGTGGACATGAGGCTTCACATTATCATTGCCAGGAATGTAGACACAAAGACCTGTGTCCAGAGTTATGTCCTGGACAGTTTATAAACAACATTTGTTTATATATGTGGACATGAGGCTTCACATTATCATTGCCAGGAATGTAGGCACAAATACCTGTGTCCAGAGTTATGTCCTGGACAGTTTATAAACAACATTTGTTTATATATGTGGACATGAGGCTTCACATTATCATTGTCAGGAATGTAGACACAAAGACCTGTGTCCAGAGTTATGTCCTAGACAGTTTATAAACAACATTTGTTTATATATGTGGACATGAGGCTTCACATTATCATTGTCAGGAATGTAGACACAAAGACCTGTGTCCAGAGTTATGTCCTAGACAGTTTATAAACAACATTTGTTTATATATGTGGACATGAGGCTTCACATTATCATTGCCAGGAATGTAGACACAAAGACCTGTGTCCTGACTTATGTCCTAGACAGTTTATAAACAACATTTGTTTATATATCTGGACATGAGGCTTCACATTATCATTGCCAGGAATGTAGACACAAAGACCTGTGTCCAGAGTTATGTCCTAGACAGTTTATAAACAACATTTGTTTATATATGTGGACATGAGGCTTCACATTATCATTGTCAGGAATGTAGACACAAAGACCTGTGTCCAGAGTTATGTCCTAGACATTTTATAAACAACATTTGTTTATATATGTGGACATGAGGCTTCACATTATCATTGCCAGGAATGTAAGCACAAAGACCTGTGTCCAGAGTTATCTCCTAGACAGTTTATAAACAACATTTGTTTATATATGTGGACATGAGGCTTCACATTATCATTGCCAGGAATGTAGACACAAAGACCTGTGTCCAGAGTTATGTCCTGGACAGTTTATAAACAACATTTGTTTATATATGTGGACATGAGGCTTCACATTATCATTGTCAGGAATGTAGACACAAAGACCTGTGTCCAGAGTTATGTCCTAGACAGTTTATAAACAACATTTGTTTATATATGTGGACATGAGGCTTCACATTATCATTGTCTGGAATGTAGACACAACGACCTGTGTCCAGAGTTATGTCCGAGACAGTTTATAAACAACATTTGTTTATATATATGGACATGTGGCTTCACATTATCATTGCCAGGAATGTAGACACAAAGACCTGTCTCCAGAGTTATGTCCCAGACAGTTTATAAACAACATTTGTTTATATATGTGGACATGAGGCTTCACATTATCATTGCCAGGAATGTGGACACAAAGACCTGTGTCCAGAGTTATGTCCTAGACAGTTTATAAACAACATTTGTTTATATATGTGGACATGAGGCTTCACATTATCATTGCCAGGAATGTAGGCACAAAGACCTGTGTCCAGAGTTATGTCCTAGACAGTTTATAAACAACATTTGTTTATATATGTGGACATGAGGCTTCACATTATCATTGTCAGGAATGTAGACACAAAGACCTGTGTCCAGAGTTATGTCCTAGACAGTTTATAAACAACATTTGTTTATATATGTGGACATGAGGCTTCACATTATCATTGTCAGGAATGTAGACACAAAGACCTGTGTCCAGAGTTATGTCCTAGACAGTTTATAAACAACATTTGTTTACATATGTGGACATGAGGCTTCACATTTTCATTGCCAGGAATGTAGACACAAAGACCTGTGTCCAGAGTTATGTCCGAGACAGTTTATAAACAACATTTGTTTACATATGTGGACATGAGGCTTCACATTATCATTGCCAGGAATGTAGACACAAAGACCTGTGTCCAGAGTTATGTCCGAGACAGTTTATAAACAACATTTGTTTATATATGTGGACATGAGGCTTCACATTATCATTGTCAGGAATGTAGACACAAAGACCTGTGTCCAGAGCTATGTCCGAGACAGTTTATAAACAACATTTGTTTATATATGTGGACATGAGGCTTCACATTATCATTGCCAGGAATGTAGGCACAAAGACCTGTGTCCAGAGTTATGTCCGAGACAGTTTATAAACAACATTTGTTTATATATGTGGACATGAGGCTTCACATTATCATTGCCAGGAATGTAGGCACAAAGACCTGTGTCCAGAGTTATGTCCGAGACAGTTTATAAACAACATTTGTTTATGTATCTGGACATGAGGCTTCACATTATCATTGTCAGGAATGTAGACACAAAGACCTGTGTCCAGAGTTATGTCCTAGACAGTTTATAAACAACATTTGTTTATATATGTGGACATGAGGCTTCACATTATCATTGTCAGGAATGTAGACACAAAGACCTGTGTCCAGAGTTATGTCCGAGACAGTTTATAAACAACATTTGTTTATATATGTGGACATGAGGCTTCACATTATCATTGCCAGGAATGTAGGCAAAAATACCTGTGTCCAGAGTTATGTCCGAGACAGTTTATGAACAACATTTGTTTATATATGTGGACATGAGGCTTCACATTATCATTGCCAGGAATGTAGGCACAAAGACCTGTGTCCAGAGTTATGTCCGAGACAGTTTATAAACAACATTTGTTTATATATGTGGACATGAGGCTTCACATTATCATTGCCAGGAATGTAGGCACAAAGACCTGTGTCCAGAGTTATGTCCGAGACAGTTTATAAACAACATTTGTTTATATATGTGGACATGAGGCTTCACATTATCATTGCCAGGAATGTCGACACAAAGACCTGTGTCCAGAGTTATGTCCGAGACAATTTATAAACAACATTTGTTTATATATGTGGACATGAGGCTTCACATTATCATTGTCAGGAATGTAGACACAAAGACCTGTGTCCAGAGTTATGTCGTAGACAGTTTATAAACAACATTTGTTTATATATGTGGACATGAGGCTTCACATTATCATTGCCAGGAATGTAGGCACAAAGACCTGTGTCCAGAGTTATGTCCGAGATAGTTTATAAACAACATTTGTTTATATATGTGGACATGAGGCTTCACATTATCATTGCCAGGTATGTCGACACAAAGACCTGTGTCCAGAGTTATGTCCGAGACAGTTTATAAACAACATTTGTTTATATATGTGGACATGAGGCTTCACATTATCATTGCCAGGAATGTAGACACAAAGACCTGTGTCCAGAGTTATGTCCCAGACAGTTTATAAACAACAATTTTTTATATATGTGGACATGAGGCTTCACATTATCATTGCCAGGAATGTTGACACAAAGACCTGTGTCCAGACTTATGTCCTAGACAGTTTATAAACAACATTTGTTTATATATGTGGACATGATACTTCACATTATCATAGCCAGGAATGTAGACACAAAGACCTGTGTCCAGAGTTATGTCCGAGACAGTTTATAAACAACATTTGTTTATATATCTGGACATGAGGCTTCACATTATCATTGTCAGGAATGTAGACACAAAGACCTGTGTCCAGAGTTATGTCCTAGACAGTTTATAAACAACATTTGTTTTTATATGTGGACATGAGGCTTCACATTATCATTGCCAGGAATGTAGACACAAAGACCTGTGTCCAGACTTATGTCCTAGACAGTTTATAAACAACATTTGTTTCTATATGTGGACATGAGGCTTCACATTATCATTGCCAGGAATGTAGACACAAAGACCTGTGTCCAGAGTTATGTCCTAGACAGTTTATAAACAACATTAGTTTATATATGTGGACATGAGGCTTCACATTATCATTGCCAGGAATGTAGACACAAAGACCTGTGTCCAGAGTTATGTCCTGGACAGTTTATAAACAACATTTGTTTAGATATGTGGACATGAGGCTTCACATTATCATTGCCAGGAATGTAGGCACAAAGACCTGTGTCCAGAGTTATATCCGAGACAGTTTATAAACAGCATTTGTTTATATATGTGGACATGAGGCTTCACATTATCATTGTCAGGAATGTAGACACAAAGACCTGTGTCCAGAGTTATGTCCTGGACAGTTTATAAACAACATTTGTTTATATATGTGGACATGAGGCTTCACATTATCATTGCCAGGAATGTAGACACAAAGACCTGTGTCCAGAGTTATGTCCTGGACAGTTTATAAACAACATTTGTTTATATATGTGGACATGAGGCTTCACATTATCATTGCCAGGAATGTAGACACAAAGACCTGTGTCCAGAGTTATGTCAGAGACAGTTTATAAACAACATTTGTTTATATATGTGGACATGAGGCTTCACATTATCATTGTCAGGAATGTAGACACAAAGACCTGTGTCCAGAGTTATGTCCTGGACAGTTTATAAACAACATTTGTTTATATATGTGGACATGAGGCTTCACATTATCATTGTCAGGAATGTAGACACAAAGACCTGTGTCCAGAGTTATGTCCGAGACAGTTTATAAACAGCATTTGTTTATATATGTGGACATGTGGCTTCACATTATCATTGCCAGGAATGTAGACACAAAGACCTGTGTCCAGAGTTATGTCCCAGACAGTTTATAAACAACATTTGTTTATATATGTGGACATGAGGCTTCACATTATCATTGCCAGGAATGTAGACACAAAGACCTGTGTCCAGAGTTATGTCCTAGACAGTTTATAAACAACATTTGCTTATATATGTGGACATGAGGCTTCACATTATCATTGCCAGGAATGTAGACACAAAGACCTGTGTCCAGAGTTATGTCCTAGACAGTTTATAAACAACATTTGTTTATATATGTGGACATGAGGCTTCACATTATCATTGTCAGGAATGTAGACACAAAGACCTGTGTCCAGAGTTATGTACTGGACAGTTTATAAACAACATTTGTTTATATATGTGGACATAAGGCTTCACATTATCATTGCCAGGAATGTAGACACAAAGACCTGTGTCCAGAGTTATGTCCGAGACAGTTTATAAACAACATTTGTTTATATATGTGGACATGAGGCTTCACATTATCATTGCCAGGAATGTAGACACAAAGACCTGTGTCCAGAGTTATGTCCGAGACAGTTTATAAACAACATTTGTTTATATATGTGGACATGAGGCTTCACATTATCATTGCCAGGAATGTAGACACAAAGACCTGTGTCCAGAGTTATGTCCGAGACAGTTTATAAACAACATTTGTTTATATATGTGGACATGAGGCTTCACATTATCATTGCCAGGAATGTAGACACAAAGACCTGTGTCCAGAGTTATGTCCTAGAAAGTTTATAAACAACATTTGTTTATATATGTGGACATGAGGCTTCACATTATCATTGCCAGGAATGTAGACACAAAGACCTGTGTCCAGAGTTATGTCCCAGACAGTTTATAAACAACATTTGTTTATATATGTGGACATGAGGCTTCACATTATCATTGCCAGGAATGTAGACACAAAGACCTGTGTCCAGAGTTATGTCCTAGACAGTTTATAAACAACATTTGTTTATATATGTGGACATGAGGCTTCACATTATCGTTGTCAGGAATGTAGACACAAAGACCTGTGTCCAGAGTTATGTCCTGGACAGTTTATAAACAACATTTGTTTATATATGTGGACATGAGGCTTCACATTATCATTGCCAGGAATGTAGACACAAAGACCTGTGTCCAGAGTTATGTCCTAGACAGTTTATAAACAACATTTGTTTATATATGTGGACATGTGGCTTCACATTATCATTGTCAGGAATGTAGGCACAAAGACCTGTGTCCAGAGTTATGTCCGAGACAGTTTATAAACAACATTTGTTTATATATGTGGACATGAGGCTTCACATTATCATTGTCAGGAATGTAGACACAAAGACCTGTGTCCAGAGTTATGTCCTAGACAGTTTATAAACAACATTTGTTTAAATATGTGGACATGAGGCTTCACATTATCATTGCCAGGAATGTAGACACAAAGACCTGTGTCCAGAGTTATGTCCTAGACAGTTTATAAACAACATTTGTTTATATATGTGGACATGAGGCTTCACATTATCATTGCCAGGAATGTAGACACAAAGACCTGTGTCCAGAGTTATGTCCTGGACAGTTTATATACAACATTTGTTTATATATGTGGACATGAGGCTTCACATTATCATTGTCAGGAATGTAGAGACAAAGACCTGTGTCCAGAGTTATGTCCCAGACAGTTTATAAACAACATTTGTTTATATATGTGGACATGAGGCTTCACATTATCATTGTCAGGAATGTAGACACAAAGACCTGTGTCCAGAGTTCTGTCCGAGACAGTTTATAAACAACATTTGTTTATATATGTGGACATGAGGCTTCACATTATCATTGTCAGGAATGTAGACACAAAGACCTCTGTCCAGAGTTATGTCGTAGACAGTTTATAAACAACATTTGTTTCTATATGTGGACATGAGGCTTCACATTATCATTGCCAGGAATGTAGACACAAAGACCTGTGTCCAGAGTTATGTCCTAGACCGTTTATAAACAACATTTGTTTATATATGTGGACATGAGGCTTCACATTATCATTGTCAGGAATGTAGACACAAAGACCTGTGTCCAGAGTTATGTCCTGGACAGTTTAAAAACAACATTTGTTTATATATGTGGACATGAGGCTTCACATTATCATTGCCAGGAATGTAGACACCAAGACCTGTGTCCAGAGTTATGTCCTAGACAGTTTATAAACAACATTTGTTTATATATGTGGACATGAGGCTTCACATTATCATTGTCAGGAATGTAGACACAAAGACCTGTGTCCATAGTTATGTCCTGGACAGTTTATAAACAACATTTGTTTATATATGTGGACATGAGGCTTCACATTATCATTGTCAGGAATGTAGACACAAAGACCTGTGTCCAGAGTTATGTCCTAGACAGTTTATAAACAACATTTGTTTATATATGTGGACATGAGGCTTCACATTATCATTGCCAGGAATGTAGACACAAAGACCTGTGTCCAGAGTTATGTCCTGGACAGTTTATAAACAACATTTGTTTATACATGTGGACATGACGCATCACATTATCATTGTCAGGAATGTAGACACAAAGACCTGTGTCCAGAGTTATGTCCTAGACAGTTTATAAACAACATTTGTTTATATATGTGGACATGAGGCTTCACATTATCATTGTCAGGAATGTAAACACAAAGACCTGTGTCCAGAGTTATGTCCTAGACAGTTTATAAACAACATTTGTTTATATATGTGGACATGAGGCTTCACATTATCATTGTCAGGAATGTAGACACAAAGACCTGTGTCCAGATTTATGTCCGAGAGAGTTTATAAACAACATTTGTTTATATATGTGGACATGAGGCTTCACATTATCATTGTCAGGAATGTAGACACAAAGACCTCTGTCCAGAGTTATGTCCTAGACAGTTTATAAACAACATTTGTTTATATATGTGGACATGAGGCTTCACATTATCATTGTCAGGAATGTAAACACATGACCTGTGTCCAGAGTTATGTCCTAGACAGTTTATAAACAACAATTGTTTATATATGTGGACATGAGGCTTCACATTATCATTGTCAGGAATGTAGACACAAAGACCTGTGTCCAGAGTTATGTCCTGGACAGTTTATAAACAACATTTGTTTATATATGTGGACATGAGGCTTCACATTATCATTGCCAGGAATGTAGACACAAAGACCTGTGTCCAGAGTTATGTCCTAGACAGTTTATAAACAGCATTTGTTTATATATGTGGACATGAGGCTTCACATTATCATTGCCAGGAATGTAGACACAAAGACCTGTGTCCAGAGTTATGTCCTAGACAGTTTATAAACAACATTTGTTTATATATGTGGACATGAGGCTTCACATTATCATTGTCAGGAATGTAGACACAAAGACCTGTGTCCAGAGTTATGTCCTAGACAGTTTATAAACAACATTTGTTTATATATGTGGACATGAGGCTTCACATTATCATTGCCAGGAATGTAGACACAAAGACCTGTGTCCAGAGTTATGTCCGAGGCATTTTATAAACAACATTTGTTTATATATGTGGCCATGAGGCTTCACATTATCATTGCCAGGAATGTAGACACAAAGACCTGTGTCCAGAGTTATGTCCTGGACAGTTTATAAACAACATTTGTTTATATATGTGGACATGAGGCTTCACATTATCATTGTCAGGAATGTAGACACAAAGACCTGTGTCCAGAGTTATGTCCTAGACAGTTTATAAACAACATTTGTTTATATATGTGGACATGAGGCTTCACATTATCATTGCCAGGAATGTAGACACAAAGACCTGTGTCCAGAGTTATGTCCTGGACAGTTTATAAACAACATTTGTTTATATATGTGGACATGAGGCTTCACATTATCATTGTCAGGAATGTAGACACAAAGACCTGTGTCCAGAGTTATGTCCTAGACAGTTTATAAACAACATTTGTTTATATATGTGGACATGAGGCTTCACATTATCATTGCCAGGAATGTAGACACAAAGACCTGTGTCCAGAGTTATGTCCTGGACAGTTTATAAACAACATTTGTTTATATATGTGGACATGAGGCTTCACATTATCATTGCCAGGAATGTAGACACAAAGACCTGTGTCCAGAGTTATGTCCTGGACAGTTTATAAACAACATTTGTTTATATATGTGGACATGAGGCTTCACATTATCATTGCCAGGAATGTAGACACAAAGACCTGTGTCCAGAGTTATGTCCTAGACAGTTTATAAACAACATTTGTTTATATATGTGGACATGAGGCTTCACATTATCATTGTCAGGAATGTAGACACAAAGACCTGTGTCCAGAGTTATGTCCTAGACAGTTTATAAATAACATTTGTTTATATATGTGGACATGAGGCTTCACATTATCATTGCCAGGAATGTAGACACAAAGACCTGTGTCCAGAGTTATGTCCTGGACAGTTTATAAACAACATTTGTTGATATATGTGGACATGAGGCTTCACATTATCATTGTCAGGAATGTAGACACAAAGACCTGTGTCCAGAGTTATGTCCGAGACAGTTTATAAACAACATTTGTTTATATATGTGGACATGAGGCTTCACATTATCATTGCCAGGAATGTAGACACAAAGACCTGTGTCCAGAGTTATGTCCGAGACAGTTTATAAACAACATTTGTTTATATATGTGGACATGAGGCTTCACATTATCATTGTCAGGAATGTAGACACAAAGACCTGTGTCCAGAGTTATGTCCTAGACAGTTTATAAACAACATTTGTTTATATATGTGGACATGAGGCTTCACATTATCATTGTCAGGAATGTAGACACAAAGACCTGTGTCCAGAGGTATGTCCTAGACAGTTTATAAACAACATTTGTTTATATATGTGGACATGTGGCTTCACATTATCATTGTCAGGAATGTAAACACAAAGACCTGTGTCCAGAGTTATGTCCTGGACAGTTTATAAACAACATTTGTTTATATATGTGGACATGAGGCTTCACATTATCATTGTCAGGAATGTAGACACAAAGACCTGTGTCCAGAGTTATGTCCGAGACAGTTAATAAACAACATTTGTTTATATATGTGGACATGATACTTCACATTATCATTGCCAGGAATGTAGACACAAAGACCTGTGTCCAGAGTTATGTCCGTGACCGTTTATAAACAACATTTGTTTATATATGTGGACATGAGGCTTCGCATTATCATTGTCAGGAATGTAGACACAAAGACCTGTGTCCAGAGTTATGTCCTGGACAGTTTATAAACAACATTTGTTTATATATGTGGACATGAGGCTTCACATTATCATTGCCAGGAATGTAGACACAAAGACCTGTGTCCAGAGTTATGTCCTAGACAGTTTATAAACAACATTTGTTTATATATGTGGACATGAGGCTTCACATTATCATTGCTAGGAATGTTGACACAAAGACCTGTGTCCAGAGTTATGTCCTAGACAGTTTATAAACAACATTTGTTTATATATGTGGACATGAGGCTTCACATTATCATTGCCAGGAATGTAGACACAAAGACCTGTGTCCAGAGTTATGTCCCAGACAGTTTATAAACAACATTTGTTTATATATGTGGACATGAGGCTTCACATTATCATTGCCAGGAATGTAGACACAAAGACCTGTGTCCAGAGTTATGTCCTAGACAGTTTATAAACAACATTTGTTTATATATGTGGACATGAGGCTTCACATTATCATTGCCAGGAATGTAGACACAAAGACCTGTGTCCAGAGTTATGTCCGAGACAGTTTATAAACAACATTTGTTTATATATGTGGACATGAGGCTTCACATTATCATTGTCAGGAATGTAGACACAAAGACCTGTGTCCAGAGTTATGTCCTAGACAGTTTATAAACAACATTTGTTTATATATGTGGACATGAGGCTTCACATTATCATTGTCAGGAATGTAGACACAAAGACCTGTGTCCAGAGTTATGTCCTAGACAGTTTATAAACAACATTTGTTTATATATGTGGACATGAGGCTTCACATTATCGTTGTCAGGAATGTAGACACAAAGACCTGTGTCCAGAGTTATGTCCTGGACAGTTTATAAACAACATTTGTTTATATATGTGGACATGAGGCTTCACATTATCATTGTCAGGAATGTAGACACAAAGACCTGTGTCCAGAGTTATGTCCTGGACAGTTTATAAACAACATTTGTTTATATATGTGGACATGAGGCTTCACATTATCATTGCCAGGAATGTAGACACAAAGACCTGTGTCCAGAGTTATGTCCTAGACAGTTTATAAACAACATTTGTTTATATATGTGGACATGTGGCTTCAAATTATCATTGTCAGGAATGTAGGCACAAAGACCTGTGTCCAGAGTTATGTCCGAGACAGTTTATAAACAACATTTGTTTATATATGTGGACATGAGGCTTCACATTATCATTGTCAGGAATGTAGGCACAAAGACCTGTGTCCAGAGTTATGTCCGAGACAGTTTATAAACAGCATTTGTTTATATATGTGGACATGAGGCTTCACATTATCATTGTCAGGAATGTAGACACAAAGACCTGTGTCCAGAGTTATGTCCTAGACAGTTTATAAACAACATTTGTTTATATATGTGGACATGAGGCTTCACATTATCATTGCCAGGAATGTAGACACAAAGACCTGTGTCCAGAGTTATGTCCTGGACAGTTTATAAACAACATTTGCTTATATATGTGGACATGAGGCTTCACATTATCATTGTCAGGAATGTAGACACAAAGACCTGTGTCCAGAGTTATGTCCTGGACAGTTTATAAACAACATTTGTTTATATATGTGGACATGAGGCTTCACATTATCATTGTCAGGAATGTAGACACAAATACCTGTGTCCAGAGTTATGTCCTAGACAGTTTATAAACAACATTTGTTTATATATGTGGACATGAGGCTTCACATTATCATTGCCAGGAATGTAGACACAAAGACCTGTGTCCAGAGTTATGTCCGAGACAGTTTATAAACAACATTTGTTCATATATGTGGACATGAGGCTTCACATTATCATTGTCAGGAATGTAGACACAAAGACCTGTGTCCAGAGTTATGTCCTGGACAGTTTATAAACAACATTTGTTTATATATGTGGACATGAGGCTTCACATTATCATTGTCAGGAATGTAGAGACAAAGACCTGTGTCCAGAGTTATGTCCCAGACAGTTTATAAACAACATTTGTTTATCTTTGTGGACATGAGGCTTCACATTATCATTGTCAGGAAAGTAGACACAAAGACCTGTGTCCAGAGTTCTGTCCGAGACAGTTTATAAACAACATTTGTTTATATATGTGGACATGAGGCTTCACATTATCATTGTCAGGAATGTAGACACAAAGACCTGTGTCCAGAGTTATGTCCTCGACAGTTTATAAACAACATTTGTTTATATATGTGGACATGAGGCTTCACATTATCATTGTCAGGAATGTAGACACAAAGACCTCTGTCTAGAGTTATGTCCTAGACAGTTTATAAACAACATTTGTTTATATATGTGTACATGAGGCTTCACATTATCATTGTCAGGAATGTAGACACAAAGACCTGTGTCCAGAGTTATGTCCGAGACAGTTTATAAACAACATTTGTTTATATATGTGGACATGAGGCTTCACATTATCATTGTCAGGAATGTAGACACAAAGACCTGTGTCCAGAGTTATGTCCTGGACAGTTTATAAACAACATTTGTTCATCTATGTGGACATGAGGCTTCACATTATCATTGTCAGGAATGGAGACACAAATACCTGTGTTCAGAGTTCTGTCCGAGACAGTTTATAAACAACATTTGTTTATATATGTGGACATGAGGCTTCACATTATCATTGCCAGGAATGTAGACACAAAGACCTGTGTCCAGAGTTATGTCGTAGACAGTTTATAAACAACATTTGTTTATATATGTGGACATGAGGCTTCACATTATCATTGCCAGGAATGTAGACACAAAGACCTGTGTCCAGAGTTATGTCCTAGACAGTTTATAAACAACATTTGTTTATATATGTGGACATGAGGCTTCACATTATCATTGTCAGGAATTTAGACACAAAGACCTGTGTCCAGAGTTATGTCCTGGACAGTTTAAAAACAACATTTGTTTATATATGTGGACATGAGGCTTCACATTATCATTGCCAGGAATGTAGACACCAAGACCTGTGTCCAGAGTTATGTCCTAGACAGTTTATAAACAACATTTGTTTATATATGTGGACATGAGGCTTCACATTATCATTGCCAGGAATGTAGACACAAAGACCTGTGTCCAGAGTTATGTCCTGGACAGTTTATAAACAACATTTGTTTATATATGTGGACATGAGGCTTCACATTATCATTGCCAGGAATGTAGACACAAAGACCTGTGTCCAGAGTTATGTCCTAGACAGTTTATAAACAACATTTGTTTATATATGTGGACATGAGGCTTCACATTATCATTGCCAGGAATGTAGACACAAAGACCTGTGTCCAGAGTTATGTTCTGGACAGTTTATAAACAACATTTGTTTATACATGTGGACATGAGGCTTCACATTATCATTGTCAGGAATGTAGACACAAAGACCTGTGTCCAGAGTTATGTCCTAGACAGTTTATAAACAACATTTGTTTATATATGTGGACATGAGGCTTCACATTATCATTGTCAGGAATGTAGACATAAAGACCTGTGTCCAGAGTTATGTCCGAGACAGTTTATAAACAACATTTGTTTATATATGTGGACATGAGGCTTCACATTATCATTGTCAGGAATGTAGACACAAAGACCTGTGTCCAGAGTTATGTCCGAGACAGTTTATAAACAACATTTGTTTATATATGTGGACATGAGGCTTCACATTATCATTGTCAGGAATGTAGACACAAAGACCTGTGTCCAGAGTTATCTCCGAGAGAGTTTATAAACAACATTTGTTTATATATGTGGACATGAGGCTTCACATTATCATTGTCAGGAATGTAAACACAAAGACCTGTGTCCAGAGTTATGTCCTAGACAGTTTATAAACAACAATTGTTTATATATGTGGACATGAGGCTTCACATTATCATTGTCAGGAATGTCGACACAAAGACCTGTGTCCAGAGTTATGTCCTAGACAGTTTATAAACAACATTTGTTTATATATGTGGACATGAGGCTTCACATTATCATTGTCAGGAATGTAGACACAAAGACCTGTGTCCAGAGTTATGTCCTAGACAGTTTATAAACAACATTTGTTTATATATGTGGACATGAGGCTTCACATTATCATTGCCAGGAATGTAGACACAAAGACCTGTGTCCAGAGTTATGTCCTGGACAGTTTATAAACAACATTTGTTTATATATGTGGACATGAGGCTTCACATTATCATTGCCAGGAATGTAGACACAAAGACCTGTGTCCAGAGTTATGTCCTGGACAGTTTATAAACAACATTTGTTTATATATGTGGACATGAGGCTTCACATTATCATTGTCAGGAATGTAGACACAAAGACCTGTGTCCAGAGTTATGTCCTAGACAGTTTATAAACAACATTTGTTTATATATGTGGACATGAGGCTTCACATTATCATTGCCAGGAATGTAGACACAAAGACCTGTGTCCAGAGTTATGTCCGAGGCAGTTTATAAAAAAACATTTGTTTATATATGTGGACATGAGGCTTCACATTATCATTGCCAGGAATGTAGACACAAAGACCTGTGTCCAGAGTTATGTCCTGGACAGTTTATAAACAACATTTGTTTATATATGTGGACATGTGGCTTCACATTATCATTGTCAGGAATGTAGGCACAATGACCTGTGTCCAGAGTTATGTCCGAGACAGTTTATAAACAACATTTGTTTATATATGTGGACATGAGGCTTCACATTATCATTGTCAGGAATGTAGGCACAAAGACCTGTGTCCAGAGTTATGTCCGAGACAGTTTATAAACAGCATTTGATTATATATGTGGACATGAGGCTTCACATTATCATTGTCAGGAATGTAGACACAAAGACCTGTGTCCAGAGTTATCTCCGAGAGAGTTTATAAACAACATTTGTTTATATATGTGGACATGAGGCTTCACATTATCATTGTCAGGAATGTAAACACAAAGACCTGTGTCCAGAGTTATGTCCTAGACAGTTTATAAACAACATTTGTTTATATATGTGGACATGAGGCTTCACATTATCATTGCCAGGAATGTAGACACAAAGACCTGTGTCCAGAGTTATGTCCGAGACAGTTTATAAACAACATTTGTTTATATATGTGGACATGAGGCTTCACATTATCATTGCCAGGAATGTAGACACAAAGACCTGTGTCCAGAGTTATGTCCTGGACAGTTTATAAACAACATTTGTTTATATATGTGGACATGAGGCTTCACATTATCATTGTCAGGAATGTAGACACAAAGACCTGTGTCCAGAGTTATGTCCTAGACAGTTTATAAACAACATTTGTTTATATATGTGGACATGAGGCTTCACATTATCATTGCCAGGAATGTAGACACAAAGACCTGTGTCCAGAGTTATGTCCGAGGCAGTTTATAAACAACATTTGTTTATATATGTGGACATGAGGCTTCACATTATCATTGCCAGGAATGTAGACACAAAGACCTGTGTCCAGAGTTATGTCCTGGACAGTTTATAAACAACATTTGTTTATATATGTGGACATGAGGCTTCACATTATCATTGTCAGGAATGTAGACACAAAGACCTGTGTCCAGAGTTATGTCCTGGACAGTTTATAAACAACATTTGTTTATATATGTGGACATGAGGCTTCACATTATCATTGCCAGGAATGTAGACACAAAGACCTGTGTCCAGAGTTATGTCCGAGACAGTTTATAAACAACATTTGTTTATATATGTGGACATGAGGCTTCACATTATCATTGCCAGGAATGTAGACACAAAGACCTGTGTCCAGAGTTATGTCCTGGACAGTTTATAAACAACATTTGTTTATATATGTGGACATGAGGCTTCACATTATCATTGTCAGGAATGTAGACACAAAGACCTGTGTCCAGAGTTATGTCCTAGACAGTTTATAAACAACATTTGTTTATATATGTGGACATGAGGCTTCACATTATCATTGCCAGGAATGTAGACACAAAGACCTGTGTCCAGAGTTATGTCCGAGGCAGTTTATAAACAACATTTGTTTATATATGTGGACATGAGGCTTCACATTATCATTGCCAGGAATGTAGACACAAAGACCTGTGTCCAGAGTTATGTCCTGGACAGTTTATAAACAACATTTGTTTATATATGTGGACATGAGGCTTCACATTATCATTGTCAGGAATGTAGACACAAAGACCTGTGTCCAGAGTTATGTCCTGGACAGTTTATAAACAACATTTGTTTATATATGTGGACATGAGGCTTCACATTATCATTGTCAGGAATGTAGACACAAATACCTGTGTCCAGAGTTATGTCCTAGACAGTTTATAAACAACATTTGTTTATATATGTGGACATGAGGCTTCACATTATCATTGCCAGGAATGTAGACACAAAGACCTGTGTCCAGAGTTATGTCCTGGACAGTTTATAAACAACATTTGTTTATATATGTGGACATGAGGCTTCACATTATCATTGTCAGGAATGTAGAGACAAAGACCTGTGTCCAGAGTTATGTCCCAGACAGTTTATAAACAACATTTGTTTATATATGTGGACATGAGGCTTCACATTATCATTGTCAGGAATGTAGACACAAAGACCTGTGACCAGAGTTCTGTCCGAGACAGTTTATAAACAACATTTGTTTATATATGTGGACATGAGGCTTCACATTATCATTGCCAGGAATGTAGACACAAAGACCTCTGTCTAGAGTTATGTCGTAGACAGTTTATAAACAACATTTGTTTATATATGTGGACATGAGGCTTCACATTATCATTGCCAGGAATGTAGACACAAAGACCTGTGTCCAGAGTTATGTCCTAGACAGTTTATAAACAACATTTGTTTATATATGTGGACATGAGGCTTCACATTATCATTGTCAGGAATGTAGACACAAAGACCTGTGTCCAGAGTTATGTCCTGGACAGTTTAAAAACAACATTTGTTTATATATGTGGACATGAGGCTTCACATTATCATTGCCAGGAATGTAGACACCAAGACCTGTGTCCAGAGTTATGTCCTAGACAGTTTATAAACAACATTTGTTTATATATGTGGACATGAGGCTTCACATTATCATTGCCAGGAATGTAGACACAAAGACCTGTGTCCAGAGTTATGTCCGAGACAGTTTATAAACAACATTTGTTTATATATGTGGACATGAGGCTTCACATTATCATTGCCAGGAATGTAGACACAAAGACCTGTGTCCAGAGCTATGTCCTGGACAGTTTATAAACAACATTTGTTTATATATGTGGACATGAGGCTTCACATTATCATTGTCAGGAATGTAGACACAAAGACCTGTGTCCAGAGTTATGTCCTAGACAGTTTATAAACAACATTTGTTTATATATGTGGACATGAGGCTTCACATTATCATTGCCAGGAATGTAGACACAAAGACCTGTGTCCAGAGTTATGTCCGAGGCAGTTTATAAACAACATTTGTTTATATATGTGGACATGAGGCTTCACATTATCATTGCCAGGAATGTAGACACAAAGACCTGTGTCCAGAGTTATGTCCTGGACAGTTTATAAACAACATTTGTTTATATATGTGGACATGTGGCTTCACATTATCATTGTCAGGAATGTAGGCACAAAGACCTGTGTCCAGAGTTATGTCCGAGACAGTTTATAAACAACATTTGTTTATATATGTGGACATGAGGCTTCACATTATCATTGTCAGGAATGTAGGCACAAAGACCTGTGTCCAGAGTTATGTCCGAGACAGTTTATAAACAGCATTTGTTTATATATGTGGACATGAGGCTTCACATTATCATTGTCAGGAATGTAGACACAAAGACCTGTGTCCAGAGTTATGTCCTAGACAGTTTATAAACAACATTTGTTTATATATGTGGACATGAGGCTTCACATTATCATTGCCAGGAATGTAGACACAAAGACCTGTGTCCAGAGTTATGTCCTGGACAGTTTATAAACAACATTTGTTTATATATGTGGACATGAGGCTTCACATTATCATTGTCAGGAATGTAGACACAAAGACCTGTGTCCAGAGTTATGTCCTGGACAGTTTATAAACAACATTTGTTTATATATGTGGACATGAGGCTTCACATTATCATTGTCAGGAATGTAGACACAAATACCTGTGTCCAGAGTTATGTCCTAGACAGTTTATAAACAACATTTGTTTATATATGTGGACATGAGGCTTCACATTATCATTGCCAGGAATGTAGACACAAAGACCTGTGTCCAGAGTTATGTCCTGGACAGTTTATAAACAACATTTGTTTATATATGTGGACATGAGGCTTCACATTATCATTGTCAGGAATGTAGAGACAAAGACCTGTGTCCAGAGTTCTGTCCGAGACAGTTTATAAACAACATTTGTTTATATATGTGGACATGAGGCTTCACATTATCATTGTCAGGAATGTAGACACAAAGACCTGTGTCCAGAGTTATGTCCTCGACAGTTTATAAACAACATTTGTTTATATATGTGGACATGAGGCTTCACATTATCATTGTCAGGAATGTAGACACAAAGACCTCTGTCTAGAGTTATGTCGTAGACAGTTTATAAACAACATTTGTTTATATATGTGGACATGAGGCTTCACATTATCATTGCCAGGAATGTAGACACAAAGACCTGTGTCCAGAGTTATGTCCTAGACAGTTTATAAACAACATTTGTTTATATATGTGGACATGAGGCTTCACATTATCATTGTCAGGAATGTAGACACAAAGACCTGTGTCCAGAGTTATGTCCTGGACAGTTTAAAAACAACATTTGTTTATATATGTGGACATGAGGCTTCACATTATCATTGCCAGGAATGTAGACACCAAGACCTGTGTCCAGAGTTATGTCCTAGACAGTTTATAAACAACATTTGTTTATATATGTGGACATGAGGCTTCACATTATCATTGCCAGGAATGTAGACATAAAGACCTGTGTCCAGAGTTATGTCCTGGACAGTTTATAAACAACATTTGTTTATATATGTGGACATGAGGCTTCACATTATCATTGCCAGGAATGTAGACACAAAGACCTGTGTCCAGAGTTATGTCCTAGACAGTTTATAAACAACATTTGTTTATATATGTGGACATGAGGCTTTACATTATCATTGCCAGGAATGTAGACACAAAGACCTGTGTCCAGAGTTATGTCCGAGACACTTTATAAACAACATTTGTTTATACATGTGGACATGAGGCCTCACATTATCATTGTCAGGAATGTAGACACAAAGACCTGTGTCCAGAATTATGTCCTAGACAGTTTATAAACAACATTTGTTTATATATGTGGACATGAGGCTTCACATTATCATTGTCAGGAATGTAGACACAAAGACCTGTGTCCAGAGTTATGTCCGAGACAGTTTATAAACAACATTTGTTTATATATGTGGACATGAGGCTTCACATTATCATTGTCAGGAATGTAGACACAAAGACCTGCGTCCAGAGTTATGTCCGAGACAGTTTATAAACAACATTTGTTTATATATGTGGACATGAGGCTTCACATTATCATTGTCAGGAATGTAGACACAAAGACCTCTGTCTAGAGTTATGTCGTAGACAGTTTATAAACAACATTTGTTTATATATGTGGACATGAGGCTTCACATTATCATTGTCAGGAATGTAAACACAAAGACCTGTGTCCAGAGTTATGTCGTAGACAGTTTATAAACAACATTTGTTTATATATGTGGACATGAGGCTTCACATTATCATTGCCAGGAATGTAGACACAAAGACCTGTGTCCAGAGTTATGTCCGAGACAGTTTATAAACAACATTTGTTTATATATGTGGACATGAGGCTTCACATTATCATTGCCAGGAATGTAGACACAAAGACCTGTGTCCAGAGTTATGTCCGAAACAGTTTATAAACAACATTTGTTTATATATGTGGACATGAGGCTTCACATTATCATTGTCAGGAATGTAGACACAAAGACCTGTGTCCAGAGTTATGTCCTAGACAGTTTATAAACAACATTTGTTTATATATGTGGACATGAGGCTTCACATTATCATTGCCAGGAATGTAGACACAAGGACCTGTGTCCAGAGTTATGTCCGAGGCAGTTTATAAACAACATTTGTTTATATATGTGGACATGAGGCTTCACATTATCATTGCCAGGAATGTAGACACAAAGACCTGTGTCCAGAGTTATGTCCTGGACAGTTTATAAACAACATTTGTTTATATATGTTGACATGAGGCTTCACATTATCATTGTCAGGAATGTAGACACAAAGACCTGTGTCCAGAGTTATGTCCTAGACAGTTTATAAAAAACATTTGTTTATATATGTGGACATGAGGCTTCACATTATCATTGCCAGGAATGTAGACACAAAGACCTGTGTCCAGAGTTATGTCCTGGACAGTTTATAAACAACATTTGTTTATATATGTGGACATGAGGCTTCACATTATCATTGTCAGGAATGTAGACACAAAGACCTGTGTCCAGAGTTATGTCCTAGACAGTTTATAAACAACATTTGTTTATATATGTGGACATGAGGCTTCACATTATCATTGCCAGGAATGTAGACACAAAGACCTGTGTCCAGAGTTATGTACTGGACAGTTTATAAACAACATTTGTTTATATATGTGGACATGAGGCTTCACATTATCATTGCCAGGAATGTAGACACAAAGACCCGTGTCCAGAGTTATGTCCTGGACAGTTTATAAACAACATTTGTTTATATATGTGGACATGAGGCTTCACATTATCATTGCCAGGAATGTAGACACAAAGACCTGTGTCCAGAGTTATGTCCTAGACAGTATATAAACAACATTTGTTTATATATGTGGACATGAGGCTTCACATTATCATTGTCAGGAATGTAGACACAAAGACCTGTGTCCAGAGTTATGTCCTAGACAGTTTATAAATAACATTTGTTTATATATGTGGACATGAGGCTTCACATTATCATTGCCAGGAATGTAGACACAAAGACCTGTGTCCAGAGTTATGTCCTGGATAGTTTATAAACAACATTTGTTTATATATGTGGACATGAGGCTTCACATTATCATTGTCAGGAATGTAGACACAAAGACCTGTGTCCAGAGTTATGTCCGAGACAGTTTATAAACAACATTTGTTTATATATGTGTACATGAGGCTTCACATTATCATTGCCAGGAATGTAGACACAAAGACCTGTGTCCAGAGTTATGTCCGAGACAGTTTATAAACAACATTTGTTTATATATGTGGACATGAGGCTTCACATTATCATTGTCAGGAATGTAGACACAAAGACCTGTGTCCAGAGTTATGTCCTAGACAGTTTATAAACAACATTTGTTTATATATGTGGACATGAGGCTTCACATTATCATTGTCAGGAATGTAGACACAAAGACCTGTGTCCAGAGTTATGTCCGAGACAGTTTATAAACAACATTTGTTTATATATGTGGACATGAGGCTTCACATTATCATTGTCAGGAATGTAGACACAAAGACCTGTGTCCAGAGTTATGTCCTAGACAGTTTATAAACAACATTTGTTTATATATGTGGACATGAGGCTTCACATTATCATTGCCAGGAATGTAGACACAAAGACCTGTGTCCAGAGTTATGTCCTAGACAGTTTATAAACAACATCTGTTTATATATGTGGGCATGAGGCTTCACATTATCATTGTCAGGAATGTAGGCACAAAGACCTGTGTCCAGAGTTATGTCCTAGACAGTTTTTAAACAACATTTGTTTATATATGTGGACATGTGGCTTCACATTATCATTGTCAGGAATGTAAACACAAAGACCTGTGTCCAGAGTTATGTCCTGGACAGTTTATAAACAACATTTGTTTATATATGTGGACATGTGGCTTCACATTATCATTGTCAGGAATGTAAACACAAAGACCTGTGTCCAGAGTTATGTCCTGGACAGTTTATAAACAACATTTGTTTATATATGTGGACATGAGGCTTCACATTATCATTGTCAGGAATGTAGACACAAATACCTGTGTCCAGAGTTATGTCCTAGACAGTTTATAAACAACATTTGTTTATATATGTGGACATGAGGCTTCACATTATCATTGCCAGGAATGTAGACACAAAGACCTGTGTCCAGAGTTATGTCCTGGACAGTTTATAAACAACATTTGTTTATATATGTGGACATGAGGCTTCACATTATCATTGTCAGGAATGTAGAGACAAAGACCTGTGTCCAGAGTTCTGTCCGAGACAGTTTATAAACAACATTTGTTTATATATGTGGACATGAGGCTTCACATTATCATTGTCAGGAATGTAGACACAAAGACCTGTGTCCAGAGTTATGTCCTCGACAGTTTATAAACAACATTTGTTTATATATGTGGACATGAGGCTTCACATTATCATTGTCAGGAATGTAGACACAAAGACCTCTGTCTAGAGTTATGTCGTAGACAGTTTATAAACAACATTTGTTTATATATGTGGACATGAGGCTTCACATTATCATTGCCAGGAATGTAGACACAAAGACCTGTGTCCAGAGTTATGTCCTAGACAGTTTATAAACAACATTTGTTTATATATGTGGACATGAGGCTTCACATTATCATTGTCAGGAATGTAGACACAAAGACCTGTGTCCAGAGTTATGTCCTGGACAGTTTAAAAACAACATTTGTTTATATATGTGGACATGAGGCTTCACATTATCATTGCCAGGAATGTAGACACCAAGACCTGTGTCCAGAGTTATGTCCTAGACAGTTTATAAACAACATTTGTTTATATATGTGGACATGAGGCTTCACATTATCATTGCCAGGAATGTAGACATAAAGACCTGTGTCCAGAGTTATGTCCTGGACAGTTTATAAACAACATTTGTTTATATATGTGGACATGAGGCTTCACATTATCATTGCCAGGAATGTAGACACAAAGACCTGTGTCCAGAGTTATGTCCTAGACAGTTTATAAACAACATTTGTTTATATATGTGGACATGAGGCTTTACATTATCATTGCCAGGAATGTAGACACAAAGACCTGTGTCCAGAGTTATGTCCGAGACACTTTATAAACAACATTTGTTTATACATGTGGACATGAGGCCTCACATTATCATTGTCAGGAATGTAGACACAAAGACCTGTGTCCAGAATTATGTCCTAGACAGTTTATAAACAACATTTGTTTATATATGTGGACATGAGGCTTCACATTATCATTGTCAGGAATGTAGACACAAAGACCTGTGTCCAGAGTTATGTCCGAGACAGTTTATAAACAACATTTGTTTATATATGTGGACATGAGGCTTCACATTATCATTGTCAGGAATGTAGACACAAAGACCTGCGTCCAGAGTTATGTCCGAGACAGTTTATAAACAACATTTGTTTATATATGTGGACATGAGGCTTCACATTATCATTGTCAGGAATGTAGACACAAAGACCTCTGTCTAGAGTTATGTCGTAGACAGTTTATAAACAACATTTGTTTATATATGTGGACATGAGGCTTCACATTATCATTGTCAGGAATGTAAACACAAAGACCTGTGTCCAGAGTTATGTCGTAGACAGTTTATAAACAACATTTGTTTATATATGTGGACATGAGGCTTCACATTATCATTGCCAGGAATGTAGACACAAAGACCTGTGTCCAGAGTTATGTCCGAGACAGTTTATAAACAACATTTGTTTATATATGTGGACATGAGGCTTCACATTATCATTGCCAGGAATGTAGACACAAAGACCTGTGTCCAGAGTTATGTCCGAAACAGTTTATAAACAACATTTGTTTATATATGTGGACATGAGGCTTCACATTATCATTGTCAGGAATGTAGACACAAAGACCTGTGTCCAGAGTTATGTCCTAGACAGTTTATAAACAACATTTGTTTATATATGTGGACATGAGGCTTCACATTATCATTGCCAGGAATGTAGACACAAGGACCTGTGTCCAGAGTTATGTCCGAGGCAGTTTATAAACAACATTTGTTTATATATGTGGACATGAGGCTTCACATTATCATTGCCAGGAATGTAGACACAAAGACCTGTGTCCAGAGTTATGTCCTGGACAGTTTATAAACAACATTTGTTTATATATGTTGACATGAGGCTTCACATTATCATTGTCAGGAATGTAGACACAAAGACCTGTGTCCAGAGTTATGTCCTAGACAGTTTATAAAAAACATTTGTTTATATATGTGGACATGAGGCTTCACATTATCATTGCCAGGAATGTAGACACAAAGACCTGTGTCCAGAGTTATGTCCTGGACAGTTTATAAACAACATTTGTTTATATATGTGGACATGAGGCTTCACATTATCATTGTCAGGAATGTAGACACAAAGACCTGTGTCCAGAGTTATGTCCTAGACAGTTTATAAACAACATTTGTTTATATATGTGGACATGAGGCTTCACATTATCATTGCCAGGAATGTAGACACAAAGACCTGTGTCCAGAGTTATGTACTGGACAGTTTATAAACAACATTTGTTTATATATGTGGACATGAGGCTTCACATTATCATTGCCAGGAATGTAGACACAAAGACCCGTGTCCAGAGTTATGTCCTGGACAGTTTATAAACAACATTTGTTTATATATGTGGACATGAGGCTTCACATTATCATTGTCAGGAATGTCGACACAAAGACCTGTGTCCAGAGTTATGTCCTAGACAGTTTATAAACAACATTTGTTTATATATGTGGACATGAGGCTTCACATTATCATTGTCAGGAATGTAGACACAAAGACCTGTGTCCAGAGTTATGTCCTGGACAGTTTATAAACAACATTTGTTTATATATGTGGACATGAGGCTTCACATTATCATTGCCAGGAATGTAGACACAAAGACCTGTGTCCAGAGTTATGTCCTGGACAGTTTATAAACAACATTTGGTTATATATGTGGACATGAGGCTTCACATTATCATTGCCAGGAATGTAGACACAAAGACCTGTGTCCAGAGTTATGTCCTCGATAGTTTATAAACAACATTTGCTTCTATATGTGGACATGAGGCTTCACATTATCATTGCCAGGAATGTAGACACAAAGACCTGTGTCCAGAGTTATGTCCTAGACAGTTTATAAACAACATTTGTTTATATATGTGGACATGAGGCTTCACATTATCATTGTCAGGAATGTAGACACAAAGACCTGTGTCCAGAGTTATGTCCTGGACAGTTTATAAACAACATTTGTTTATATATGTGGACATGTGGCTTCACATTATCATTGCCAGGAATGTAGACACAAAGACCTGTGTCCAGAGTTATGTCCGAGACAGTTTATATACAACATTTGTTTATCTTTGTGGACATGAGGCTTCACATTATCATTGCCAGGAATGTAGACACAAAGACCTGTGTCCAGAGTTATGTCCTAGACAGTTTATAAACAACATTTGTTTATATATGTGGACATGAGGCTTCACATTATCATTGCCAGGAATGTAGACACAAAGACCTGTGTCCAGAGTTATGTCCTAGACAGTTTATAAACAACATTTGTTTATATATGTGGACATGAGGCTTCACATTATCATTGCCAGGAATGTAGACACAAAGACCTGTGTCCAGAGTTATGTCCTCGACAGTTTATAAACAACATTTGTTTCTATATGTGGACATGAGGCTTCACATTATCATTGCCAGGAATGTAGACACAAAGACCTGTGTCCAGAGTTATGTCCTAGAGAGTTTATAAACAACATTTGTTTATATATGTGGACATGAGGCTTCACATTATCATTGCCAGGAATGTAGACACAAAGACCTGTGTCAAGAGTTATGTCCTGGACAGTTTATAAACAACATTTGTTTATATATATGGACATGAGGCTTCACATTATCATTGCCAGGAATGTAGACACAAAGACCTGTGTCCAGAGTTATGTCCTAGACAGTTTATAAACAACATTTGTTTATATATGTGGACATGAGGCTTCACATTATCATTGCCAGGAATGTAGACACAAAGACCTGTGTCCAGAGTTATGTCCTAGACAGTTTATAAATAACATTTGTTTATATATGTGGACATGAGGCTTCACATTATCATTGCCAGGAATGTAGACACAAAGACCTGTGTCCAGAGTTATGTCCGAGACAGTTTATAAACAACATTTGTTTATATATGTGGACATGAGGCTTCACATTATCATTGCCAGGAATGTAGACACAAAGACCTGTGTCCAGAGTTATGTCCGAGACAGTTTATAAACAACATTTGTTTATATATGTGGACATGAGGCTTCACATTATCATTGCCAGGAATGTAGACACAAAGACCTGTGTCCAGAGTTATGTCCTAGACAGTTTATAAACAGCATTTGTTCATATATGTGGACATGAGGCTTCACATTATCATTGTCAGGAATGTAGACACAAAGACCTGTGTCCAGAGTTATGTCCTAGACAGTTTATAAACAACATTTGTTTATATATGTGGACATGAGGCTTCACATTATCATTGCCAGGAATGTAGACACAAAGACCTGTGTCCAGAGTTATGTCCTGGACAGTTTAAAAACAACATTTGTTTATATATGTGGACATGAGGCTTCACATTATCATTGCCAGGAATGTAGACACAAAGACCTGTGTCCAGAGTTATGTCCTAGACAGTTTATAAACAACATTTGTTTATATATGTGGACATGAGGCTTCACATTATCATTGTCAGGAATGTAGACACAAAGACCTGTGTCCAGAGTTATGTCCTAGACAGTTTATAAACAACATTTGTTTATATATGTGGACATGAGGCTTCACATTATCATTGTCAGGAATGTAGACACAAAGACCTGTGTCCAGAGTTATGTCCGAGACAGTTTATAAACAACATTTGTTTATATATGTGGACATGAGGCTTCACATTATCATTGCCAGGAATGTAGACACAAAGACCTGTGTCCAGAGTTATGTCCGAGACACTTTATAAACAACATTTGTTTATATATGTGGACATGAGGCTTCACATTATCATTGCAAGGAATGTAGACACAAAGACCTGTGTCCAGAGTTATGTCCGAGACACTTTATAAACAACATTTGTTTATAAATGTGGACATGAGGCTTCACATTATCATTGCCAGGAATGTAGACACAAAGACCTGTGTCCTGAGTTATGTCCTAGACAGTTTATAAACAACATTTGTTTATATATGTGGACATGAGGCTTCACATTATCATTGCCAGGAATGTAGACACAAAGACCTGTGTCCAGAGTTATGTCCTAGACAGTTTATAAACAACATTTGTTTATATATGTGGACATGAGGCTTCACATTATCATTGTCAGGAATGTCGACACAAAGACCTGTGTCCAGAGTTATGTCCTAGACAGTTTATAAACAACATTTGTTTATATATGTGGACATGAGGCTTCACATTATCATTGCCAGGAATGTAGACACAAAGACCTGTGTCCAGAGTTATGTCTGAGACAGTTTATAAACAACATTTGTTTATATATGTGGACATGAGGCTTCACATTATCATTGCCAGGAATGTAGACACAAAGACCTGTGTCCAGAGTTATGTCCTAGACAGTTTATAAACAACATTTGTTCATATATGTGGACATGAGGCTTCACATTATCATTGTCAGGAATGTAGACACAAAGACCTGTGTCCAGAGTTATGTCCGAGACAGTTTATAAACAACATTTGTTTATATATGTGGACATGAGGCTTCACATTATCATTGCCAGGAATGTAGACACAAAGACCTGTGTCCAGAGTTATGTCCTGGAAAGTTTATAAACAACATTTGTTTATATATGTGGACATGAGGCTTCACATTATCATTGCCAGGAATGTAGACACAAAGACCTGTGTCCAGAGTTATGTCCTAGACAGTTTATAAACAACATTTGTTTATATATGTGGACATGAGGCTTCACATTATCATTGTCAGGAATGTAGACACAAAGACCTGTGTCCAGAGTTATGTCCTAGACAGTTTATAAACAACATTTGTTTATATATGTGGACATGAGGCTTCACATTATCATTGTCAGGAATGCAGACACAAAGACCTGTGTCCAGAGTTATGTCCGAGACAGTTTATAAACAACATTTGTTTATATATGTGGACATGAGGCTTCACATTATCATTGCCAGGAATGTAGACACAAAGACCTGTGTCCAGAGTTATGTCCGAGACACTTTATAAACAACATTTGTTTATATATGTGGACATGAGGCTTCACATTATCATTGCAAGGAATGTAGACACAAAGACCTGTGTCCAGAGTTATGTCCGAGACACTTTATAAACAACATTTGTTTATAAATGTGGACATGAGGCTTCACATTATCATTGCCAGGAATGTAGACACAAAGACCTGTGTCCTGAGTTATGTCCTAGACAGTTTATAAACAACATTTGTTTATATATGTGGACATGAGGCTTCACATTATCATTGCCAGGAATGTAGACACAAAGACCTGTGTCCAGAGTTATGTCCTAGACAGTTTATAAACAACATTTGTTTATATATGTGGACATGAGGCTTCACATTATCATTGTCAGGAATGTCGACACAAAGACCTGTGTCCAGAGTTATGTCCTAGACAGTTTATAAACAACATTTGTTTATATATGTGGACATGAGGCTTCACATTATCATTGTCAGGAATGTAGACACAAAGACCTGTGTCCAGAGTTATGTCCTGGACAGTTTATAAACAACATTTGTTTATATATGTGGACATGAGGCTTCACATTATCATTGCCAGGAATGTAGACACAAAGACCTGTGTCCAGAGTTATGTCCTGGACAGTTTATAAACAACATTTGTTTATATATGTGGACATGAGGCTTCACATTATCATTGCCAGGAATGTAGACACAAAGACCTGTGTCCAGAGTTATGTCCTCGACAGTTTATAAACAACATTTGTTTCTATATGTGGACATGAGGCTTCACATTATCATTGCCAGGAATGTAGACACAAAGACCTGTGTCCAGAGTTATGTCCTAGACAGTTTATAAACAACATTTGTTTATATATGTGGACATGAGGCTTCACATTATCATTGCCAGGAATGTAGACACAAAGACCTGTGTCCAGAGTTATGTCCTAGACAGTTTATAAACAACATTTGTTTATATATGTGGACATGAGGCTTCACATTATCATTGTCAGGAATGTAGACACAAAGACCTGTGTCCAGAGTTATGTCCCGGACAGTTTATAAACAACATTTGTTTATGTATGTGGACATGTGGCTTCACATTATCATTGCCAGGAATGTAGACACAAAGACCTGTGTCCGGAGTTATGTCCGAGACAGTTTATATACAACATTTGTTTATATATGTGGACATGAGGCTTCACATTATCATTGCCAGGAATGTAGACACAAAGACCTGTGTCCAGAGTTATGTCCGAGACAGTTTATATACAACATTTGTTTATATATGTGGACATGAGGCTTCACATTATCATTGCCAGGAATGTAGACACAAAGACCTGTGTCCAGAGTTATGTCCGAGACAGTTTATATACAACATTTGTTTATATATGTGGACATGAGGCTTCACATTATCATTGTCAGGAATGTAGACACAAATACCTGTGTCCAGAGTTATGTCCGAGACACTTTATAAACAACATTTGTTTATATATGTGGACATGAGGCTTCACATTATCATTGCAAGGAATGTAGACACAAAGACCTGTGTCCAGAGTTATGTCCGAGACACTTTATAAACAACATTTGTTTATAAATGTGAACATGAGGCTTCACATTATCATTGCCAGGAATGTAGACACAAAGACCTGTGTCCTGAGTTATGTCCTAGACAGTTTATAAACAACATTTGTTTATATATGTGGACATGAGGCTTCACATTATCATTGCCAGGAATGTAGACACAAAGACCTGTGTCCAGAGTTATGTCCTAGACAGTTTATAAACAACATTTGTTTATATATGTGGACATGAGGCTTCACATTATCATTGTCAGGAATGTCGACACAAAGACCTGTGTCCAGAGTTATGTCCTAGACAGTTTATAAACAACATTTGTTTATATATGTGGACATGAGGCTTCACATTATCATTGCCAGGAATGTAGACACAAAGACCTGTGTCCAGAGTTATGTCCTGGACAGTTTATAAACAACATTTGTTTATATATGTGGACATGAGGCTTCACATTATCATTGCCAGGAATGTAGACAATAAGACCTGTGTCCAGAGTTATGTCCTCGACACTTTATAAACAACATTTGTTTCTATATGTGGACATGAGGCTTCACATTATCATTGCCAGGAATGTAGACACAAAGACCTGTGTCCAGAGTTATGTCCTAGACAGTTTATAAACAACATTTGTTTATATATGTGGACATGAGGCTTCACATTATCATTGCCAGGAATGTAGACACAAAGACCTGTGTCCAGAGTTATGTCCTAGACAGTTTATAAACAACATTTGTTTATATATGTGGACATGAGGCTTCACATTATCATTGTCAGGAATGTAGACACAAAGACCTGTGTCCAGAGTTATGTCCCGGACAGTTTATAAACAACATTTGTTTATGTATGTGGACATGTGGCTTCACATTATCATTGCCAGGAATGTAGACACAAAGACCTGTGTCCGGAGTTATGTCCGAGACAGTTTATATACAACATTTGTTTATATATGTGGACATGAGGCTTCACATTATCATTGCCAGGAATGTAGACACAAAGACCTGTGTCCAGAGTTATGTCCGAGACAGTTTATATACAACATTTGTTTATATATGTGGACATGAGGCTTCACATTATCATTGTCAGGAATGTAGACACAAATACCTGTGTCCAGAGTTATGTCCGAGACACTTTATAAACAACATTTGTTTATATATGTGGACATGAGGCTTCACATTATCATTGCAAGGAATGTAGACACAAAGACCTGTGTCCAGAGTTATGTCCGAGACACTTTATAAACAACATTTGTTTATATATGTGGACATGAGGCTTCACATTATCATTGCCAGGAATGTAGACACAAAGACCTGTGTCCTGAGTTATGTCCTAGACAGTTTATAAACAACATTTGTTTATATATGTGGACATGAGGCTTCACATTATCATTGCCAGGAATGTAGACACAAAGACCTGTGTCCAGAGTTATGTCCTAGACAGTTTATAAACAACATTTGTTTATATATGTGGACATGAGGCTTCACATTATCATTGACAGGAATGTAGACACAAAGACCTGTGTCCAGAGTTATGTCCCGGACAGTTTATAAACAACATTTGTTTATGTATGTGGACATGTGGCTTCACATTATCATTGCCAGGAATGTAGACACAAAGACCTGTGTCCAGAGTTATGTCCGAGACAGTTTATATACAACATTTGTTTATATATGTGGACATGAGGCTTCACATTATCATTGCCAGGAATGTAGACAAAAAGACCTGTGTCCAGAGTTATGTCCTAGACAGTTTATAAACAACATTTGTTTATATATGTGGACATGAGGCTTCACATTATCATTGCCAGGAATGTAGACACAAAGACCTGTGTCCAGAGTTATGTCCGAGACAGTTTATATACAGCATTTGTTTATATATGTGGACATGAGGCTTCACATTATCATTGTCAGGAATGTAGACACAAATACCTGTGTCCAGAGTTATGTCCGAGACTCTTTATAAACAACATTTGTTTATATATGTGGACATGAGGCTTCACATTATCATTGCAAGGAATGTAGACACAAAGACCTGTGTCCAGAGTTATGTCCGAGACACTTTATAAACAACATTTGTTTATATATGTGGACATGAGGCTTCACATTATCATTGCCAGGAATGTAGACACAAAGACCTGTGTCCTGAGTTATGTCCTAGACAGTTTATAAACAACATTTGTTTATATATGTGGACATGAGGCTTCACATTATCATTGCCAGGAATGTAGACACAAAGACCTGTGTCCAGAGTTATGTCCTAGACAGTTTATAAACAACATTTGTTTATATATGTGGACATGAGGCTTCACATTATCATTGTCAGGAATGTTGACACAAAGACCTGTGTCCAGAGTTATGTCCTAGACAGTTTATAAACAACATTTGTTTAAATATGTGGACATGAGGCTTCACATTATCATTGTCAGGAATGTAGACACAAAGACCTGTGTCCAGAGTTATGTCCTAGACAGTTTATAAACAACATTTGTTTATATATGTGGACATGAGGCTTCACATTATCATTGCCAGGAATGTAGACACAAAGACCTGTGTCCAGAGTTATGTCCTCGACAGTTTATAAACAACATTTGTTTCTATATGTGGACATGAGGCTTCACATTATCATTGCCAGGAATGTAGACACAAAGACCTGTGTCCAGAGTTATGTCCTAGACAGTTTATAAACAACATTTTGTTTATATATGTGGACATGAGGCTTCACATTATCATTGCCAGGAATGTAGACACAAAGACCTGTGTCCAGAGTTATGTCCTGGACAGTTTATAAACAACATTTGTTTATATATATGGACATGAGGCTTCACATTATCATTGCCAGGAATGTAGACACAAAGACCTGTGTCCAGAGTTATGTCCTAGACAGTTTATAAACAACATTTGTTTATATATGTGGACATGAGGCTTCACATTATCATTGCCAGGAATGTAGACACAAAGACCTGTGTCCAGAGTTATGTCCTAGACAGTTTATAAACAACATTTGTTTATATATGTGGACATGAGGCTTCACATTATCATTGCCAGGAATGTAGACACAAAGACCTGTGTCCAGAGTTATGTCCGAGACAGTTTATAAACAACATTTGTTTATATATGTGGACATGAGGCTTCACATTATCATTGCCAGGAATGTAGACACAAAGACCTGTGTCCAGAGTTATGTCCGAGACAGTTTATAAACAACATTTGTTTATATATGTGGACATGAGGCTTCACATTATCATTGCCAGGAATGTAGGCACAAATACCTGTGTCCAGAGTTATGTCATGGACAGTTTATAAACAACATTTGTTCATATATGTGGACATGAGGCTTCACATTATCATTGCCAGGAATGTAGACACAAAGACCTGTGTCCAGAGGTATGTCCTGGACAGTTTATAAACAACATTTGTTTATATATGTGGACATGAGGCTTCACATTATCATTGCCAGGAATGTAGGCACAAATACCTGTGTCCAGAGTTATGTCATGGACAGTTTATAAACAACATTTGTTCATATATGTGGACATGAGGCTTCACATTATCATTGCCAGGAATGTAGACACAAAGACCTGTGTCCAGAGGTATGTCCTGGACAGTTTATAAACAACATTTGTTTATATATGTGGACATGAGGCTTCACATTATCATTGCCAGGAATGTAGACACAAAGACCTGTGTCCAGAGTTATGTCCTAGACAGTTTATAAACAACATTTGTTTATATATGTGGACATGAGGCTTCACATTATCATTGCCAGGAATGTAGACACAAAGACCTGTGTCCAGAGTTATGTCCGAGACAGTTTATAAACAACATTTGTTTATATATGTGGACATGAGGCTTCACATTATCATTGCCAGGAATGTAGACACAAAGACCTGTGTCCAGAGTTATGTCCTAGACAGTTTATAAACAACATTTGTTTATATATGTGGACATGAGGCTTCACATTATCATTGCCAGGAATGTTGACACAAAGACCTGTGTCCAGACTTATGTCCTAGACAGTTTATAAACAACATTTGTTTATATATGTGGACATGAGGCTTCACATTATCATTGCCAGGAATGTAGACACAAAGACCTGTGTCCAGAGTTATGTCCGAGACAGTTTATAAACAACATTTGTTTATATATCTGGACATGAGGCTTCACATTATCATTGTCAGGAATGTAGACACAAAGACCTGTGTCCAGAGTTATGTCCTAGACAGTTTATAAACAACATTTGTTTTTATATGTAGACATGAGGCTTCACATTATCATTGCCAGGAATGTAGACACAAAGACCTGTGTCCAGACTTATGTCCCAGACAGTTTATAAACAACATTTGTTTATATATGTGGACATGAGGCTTCACATTATCATTGCCAGGAATGTAGACACAAAGACCTGTGTCCAGAGTTATGTCCTAGACAGTTTATAAACAACATTTGTTTATATATGTGGACATGAGGCTTCACATTATCATTGCCAGGAATGTAGACACAAAGACCTGTGTCCAGAGTTATGTCCTGGACAGTTTATAAACAACATTTGTTTATATATGTGGACATGAGGCTTCACATTATCATTGCCAGGAATGTAGGCACAAATACCTGTGTCCAGAGTTATGTCATGGACAGTTTATAAACAACATTTGTTTATATATGTGGACATGAGGCTTCACATTATCATTGTCAGGAATGTAGACACAAAGACCAGTGTCCAGAGTTATGTCCTAGACAGTTTATAAACAACATTTGTTTATATATGTGGACATGAGGCTTCACATTATCATTGCCAGGATTGTAGGCACAAAGACCTGCGTCCAGAGTTATGTCCGAGACAGTTTATAAACAACATTTGTTTATATATGTGGACATGAGGCTTCACATTATCATTGCCAGGAATGTAGACACAAAGACCTGTGTCCAGAGTTATGTCCGAGACAGTTTATAAACAACATTTGTTTATATATGTGGACATGAGGCTTCACATTATCATTGTCAGGAATGTAGACACAAAGACCTGTGTCCAGAGTTATGTCCTGGACAGTTTATAAACAGCATTTGTTTATATATGTGGACATGAGGCTTCACATTATCATTGCCAGGAATGTAGGCACAAATACCTGTGTCCAGAGTTATGTCCTAGACAGTTTAAAAACAACATTTGTTTATATATGTGGACATGAGGCTTCACATTATCATTGTCAGGAATGTAGACACAAAGACCTGTGACCAGAGTTATGTCCTGGACAGTTTATAAACAACATTTGTTTATATATGTGGACATGAGGCTTCACATTATCATTGTCAGGAATGTAGACACAAAGACCTGTGTCCAGAGTTATGTCCGTGACCGTTTATAAACAACATTTGTTTATATATGTGGACATGAGGCTTCACATTATCATTGTCAGGAATGTAGACACAAAGACCTGTGTCCAGAGTTATGTCCGAGACAGTTTATAAACAGCATTTGTTTATATATGTGGACATGAGGCTTCACATTATCATTGCCAGGAATGTAGACACAAATACCTGTGTCCAGAGTTATGTCCCAGACAGTTTATAAACAACATTTGTTTATATATGTGGACATGAGGCTTCACATTATCATTGTCAGGAATGTAGACACAAAGACCTGTGTCCAGAGTTATGTCCTAGACAGTTTATAAATAACATTTGTTTATATATGTGGACATGAGGCTTCACATTATCATTGTCAGCAATGTAGACACAAAGACCTGTGTCCAGAGTTATGTCCGAGACAGTTTATAAACAACATTTGTATATATATGTGGACATGAGGCTTCACATTATCATTGCCAGGAATGTAGACACAAAGACCTGTGTCCAGAGTTATGTCCGAGACACTTTATAAACAACATTTGTTTATATATGTGGACATGAGGCTTCACATTATCATTGCAAGGAATGTAGACACAAAGACCTGTGTCCAGAGTTATGTCCGAGACACTTTATAAACAACATTTGTTTATATATGTGGACATGAGGCTTCACATTATCATTGCCAGGAATGTAGACACAAAGACCTGTGTCCTGAGTTATGTCCTAGACAGTTTATAAACAACATTTGTTTATATATGTGGACATGAGGCTTCACATTATCATTGCCAGGAATGTAGACACAAAGACCTGTGTCCAGAGTTATGTCCTAGACAGTTTATAAACAACATTTGTTTATATATGTGGACATGAGGCTTCACATTATCATTGTCAGGAATGTCGACACAAAGACCTGTGTCCAGAGTTATGTCCTAGACAGTTTATAAACAACATTTGTTTATATATGTGGACATGAGGCTTCACATTATCATTGTCAGGAATGTAGACACAAAGACCTGTGTCCAGAGTTATGTCCTGGACAGTTTATAAACAACATTTGTTTATATATGTGGACATGAGGCTTCACATTATCATTGCCAGGAATGTAGACACTAAGACCTGTGTCCAGAGTTATGTCCTGGACAGTTTATAAACAACATTTGGTTATATATGTGGACATGAGGCTTCACATTATCATTGCCAGGAATGTAGACACAAAGACCTGTGTCCAGAGTTATGTCCTCGATAGTTTATAAACAACATTTGCTTCTATATGTGGACATGAGGCTTCACATTATCATTGCCAGGAATGTAGACACAAAGACCTGTGTCCAGAGTTATGTCCTAGACAGTTTATAAACAACATTTGTTTATATATGTGGACATGAGGCTTCACATTATCATTGTCCGGAATGTAGACACAAAGACCTGTGTCCAGAGTTATGTCCTGGACAGTTTATAAACAACATTTGTTTATATATGTGGACATGTGGCTTCACATTATCATTGCCAGGAATGTAGACACAAAGACCTGTGTCCAGAGTTATGTCCGAGACAGTTTATATACTACATTTGTTTATATATGTGGACATGAGGCTTCACATTATCATTGCCAGGAATGTAGACACAAAGACCTGTGTCCAGAGTTATGTCCTAGACAGTTTATAAACAACATTTGTTTATATATGTGGACATGAGGCTTCACATTATCATTGCCAGGAATGTAGACACAAAGACCTGTGTCCAGAGTTATGTCCTAGACAGTTTATAAACAACATTTGTTTATATATGTGGACATGAGGCTTCACATTATCATTGTCAGGAATGTAGACACAAAGACCTGTGTCCAGACTTATGTCCGAGACACTTTATAAACAACATTTGTTTATATATGTGGACATGAGGCTTCACATTATCATTGTCAGGAATGTAGACACAAAGACCTGTGACCAGAGTTATGTCCTGGACAGTTTATAAACAACATTTGTTTATATATGTGGACATGAGGCTTCACATTATCATTGTCAGGAATGTAGACACAAAGACCTGTGTCCAGAGTTATGTCCGTGACCGTTTATAAACAACATTTGTTTATATATGTGGACATGAGGCTTCACATTATCATTGTCAGGAATGTAGACACAAAGACCTGTGTCCAGAGTTATGTCCGAGACAGTTTATAAACAGCATTTGTTTATATATGTGGACATGAGGCTTCACATTATCATTGCCAGGAATGTAGACACAAAGACCTGTGTCCAGAGTTATGTCCCAGACAGTTTATAAACAACATTTGTTTATATATGTGGACATGAGGCTTCACATTATCATTGTCAGGAATGTAGACACAAAGACCTGTGTCCAGAGTTATGTCCTAGACAGTTTATAAACAACATTTGTTTATATATGTGGACATGAGGCTTCACATTATCATTGTCAGCAATGTAGACACAAAGACCTGTGTCCAGAGTTATGTCCGAGACAGTTTATAAACAACATTTGTATATATATGTGGACATGAGGCTTCACATTATCATTGCCAGGAATGTAGACACAAAGACCTGTGTCCAGAGTTATGTCCGAGACACTTTATAAACAACATTTGTTTATATATGTGGACATGAGGCTTCACATTATCATTGCAAGGAATGTAGACACAAAGACCTGTGTCCAGAGTTATGTCCGAGACACTTTATAAACAACATTTGTTTATATATGTGGACATGAGGCTTCACATTATCATTGCCAGGAATGTAGACACAAAGACCTGTGTCCTGAGTTATGTCCTAGGCAGTTTATAAACAACATTTGTTTATATATGTGGACATGAGGCTTCACATTATCATTGCCAGGAATGTAGACACAAAGACCTGTGTCCAGAGTTATGTCCTAGACAGTTTATAAACAACATTTGTTTATATATGTGGACATGAGGCTTCACATTATCATTGTCAGGAATGTCGACACAAAGACCTGTGTCCAGAGTTATGTCCTAGACAGTTTATAAACAACATTTGTTTATATATGTGGACATGAGGCTTCACATTATCATTGTCAGGAATGTAGACACAAAGACCTGTGTCCAGAGTTATGTCCTGGACAGTTTATAAACAACATTTGTTTATATATGTGGACATGAGGCTTCACATTATCATTGCCAGGAATGTAGACACAAAGACCTGTGTCCAGAGTTATGTCCTGGACAGTTTATAAACAACATTTGGTTATATATGTGGACATGAGGCTTCACATTATCATTGCCAGGAATGTAGACACAAAGACCTGTGTCCAGAGTTATGTCCTCGATAGTTTATAAACAACATTTGCTTCTATATGTGGACATGAGGCTTCACATTATCATTGCCAGGAATGTAGACACAAAGACCTGTGTCCAGAGTTATGTCCGAGACAGTTTATATACTACATTTGTTTATATATGTGGACATGAGGCTTCACATTATCATTGCCAGGAATGTAGACACAAAGACCTGTGTCCAGAGTTATGTCCTAGACAGTTTATAAACAACATTTGTTTATATATGTGGACATGAGGCTTCACATTATCATTGCCAGGAATGTAGACACAAAGACCTGTGTCCAGAGTTATGTCCTAGACAGTTTATAAACAACATTTGTTTATATATGTGGACATGAGGCTTCACATTATCATTGTCAGGAATGTAGACACAAAGACCTGTGTCCAGACTTATGTCCGAGACACTTTATAAACAACATTTGTTTATATATGTGGACATGAGGCTTCACATTATCATTGCAAGGAATGTTGACACAAAGACCTGTGTCCTGAGTTATGTCCGAGACACTTTATAAACAACATTTGTTTATATATGTGGACATGAGGCTTCACATTATCATTGCCAGGAATGTAGACACAAAGACCTGTGTCCTGAGTTATGTCCTAGACAGTTTATAAACAGCATTTGTTTATATATGTGGACATGAGGCTTCACATTATCATTGTCAGGAATGTAGACACAAAGACCTGTGTCCAGAGTTATTTCCTGGACAGTTTATAAACAACATTTGTTTATATATGTGGACATGAGGCTTCACATTATCATTGCCAGGAATGTAGACACAAAGACCTGTGTCCAGAGATATGTCCTGGACAGTTTATAAACAACATTTGTTTATATATGTGGACATGAGGCTTCACATTATCATTGCCAGGAATGTAGACACAAAGACCTGTGTCCAGAGATATGTCCTGGACAGTTTATAAACAACATTTGTTTATATATGTGGACATGAGGCTTCACATTATCATTGCCAGGAATGTAGACACAAAGACCTGTGTCCAGAGTTATGTCCTCGACAGTTTATAAACAACATTTGTTTCTATATGTGGACATGAGGCTTCACATTATCATTGCCAGGAATGTAGACACAAAGACCTGTGTCCAGAGTTATGTCCTAGACAGTTTATAAACAACATTTGTTTATATATGTGGACATGAGGCTTCACATTATCATTGCCAGGAATGTAGACACAAAGACCTGTGTCCAGAGTTATGTCCTGGACAGTTTATAAACAACATTTGTTTATATATATGGACATGAGGCTTCACATTATCATTGCCAGGAATGTAGACACAAAGACCTGTGTCCAGAGTTATGTCCTAGACAGTTTATAAACAACATTTGTTTATATATGTGGACATGAGGCTTCACATTATCATTGCCAGGAATGTAGACACAAAGACCTGTGTCCAGAGTTATGTCCTAGACAGTTTATAAATAACATTTGTTTATATATGTGGACATGAGGCTTCACATTATCATTGCCAGGAATGTAGACACAAAGACCTGTGTCCAGAGTTATGTCCGAGACAGTTTAAAAACAACATTTGTTTATATATGTGGACATGAGGCTTCACATTATCATTGCCAGGAATGTAGACACAAAGACCTGTGTCCAGAGTTATGTCCGAGACAGTTTATAAACAACATTTGTTTATATATGTGGACATGAGGCTTCACATTATCATTGCCAGGAATGTAGACACAAAGACCTGTGTCCAGAGTTATGTCCTAGACAGTTTATAAACAGCATTTGTTCATATATGTGGACATGAGGCTTCACATTATCATTGTCAGGAATGAAGACACAAAGACCTGTGTCCAGAGTTATGTCCGAGACAGTTTATAAACAACATTTGTTTATATATGTGGACATGAGGCTTCACATTATCATTGCCAGGAATGTAGACACAAAGACCTGTGTCCAGAGTTATGTCCTGGACAGTTTATAAACAACATTTGTTTATATATGTGGACATGAGGCTTCACATTATCATTGCCAGGAATGTAGACACAAAGACCTGTGTCCAGAGTTATGTCCTAGACAGTTTATAAACAACATTTGTTTATATATGTGGACATGAGGCTTCACATTATCATTGTCAGGAATGTAGACACAAAGACCTGTGTCCAGAGTTATGTCCTAGACAGTTTATAAGCAACATTTGTTTATATATGTGGACATGAGGCTTCACATTATCATTGTCAGGAATGTAGACACAAAGACCTGTGTCCAGAGTTATGTCCGAGACAGTTTATAAACAACATTTGTTTATATATGTGGACATGAGGCTTCACATTATCATTGCCAGGAATGTAGACACAAAGACCTGTGTCCAGAGTTATGTCCGAGACACTTTATAAACAACATTTGTTTATATATGTGGACATGAGGCTTCACATTATCATTGCAAGGAATGTAGACACAAAGACCTGTGTCCAGAGTTATGTCCGAGACACTTTATAAACAACATTTGTTTATAAATGTGGACATGAGGCTTCACATTATCATTGCCAGGAATGTAGACACAAAGACCTGTGTCCTGAGTTATGTCCTAGACAGTTTATAAACAACATTTGTTTATATATGTGGACATGAGGCTTCACATTATCATTGCCAGGAATGTAGACACAAAGACCTGTGTCCAGAGTTATGTCCTAGACAGTTTATAAACAACATTTGTTTATATATGTGGACATGAGGCTTCACATTATCATTGTCAGGAATGTCGACACAAAGACCTGTGTCCAGAGTTATGTCCTAGACAGTTTATAAACAACATTTGTTTATATATGTGGACATGAGGCTTCACATTATCATTGCCAGGAATGTAGACACAAAGACCTGTGTCCAGAGTTATGTCCGAGACAGTTTATAAACAACATTTGTTTATATATGTGGACATGAGGCTTCACATTATCATTGCCAGGAATGTAGACACAAAGACCTGTGTCCAGAGTTATGTCCTAGACAGTTTATAAACAACATTTGTTCATATATGTGGACATGAGGCTTCACATTATCATTGTCAGGAATGTAGACACAAAGACCTGTGTCCAGAGTTATGTCCGAGACAGTTTATAAACAACATTTGTTTATATATGTGGACATGAGGCTTCACATTATCATTGCCAGGAATGTAGACACAAAGACCTGTGTCCAGAGTTATGTCCTGGACAGTTTATAAACAACATTTGTTTATATATGTGGACATGAGGCTTCACATTATCATTGCCAGGAATGTAGACACAAAGACCTGTGTCCAGAGTTATGTCCTAGACAGTTTATAAACAACATTTGTTTATATATGTGGACATGAGGCTTCACATTATCATTGTCAGGAATGTAGACACAAAGACCTGTGTCCAGAGTTATGTCCTAGACAGTTTATAAACAACATTTGTTTATATATGTGGCCATGAGGCTTCACATTATCATTGTCAGGAATGTAGACACAAAGACCTGTGTCCAGAGTTATGTCCGAGACAGTTTATAAACAACATTTGTTTATATATGTGGACATGAGGCTTCACATTATCATTGCCAGGAATGTAGACACAAAGACCTGTGTCCAGAGTTATGTCCGAGACACTTTATAAACAACATTTGTTTATATATGTGGACATGAGGCTTCACATTATCATTGCAAGGAATGTAGACACAAAGACCTGTGTCCAGAGTTATGTCCGAGACACTTTATAAACAACATTTGTTTATATATGTGGACATGAGGCTTCACATTATCATTGCCAGGAATGTAGACACAAAGACCTGTGTCCTGAGTTATGTCCTAGACAGTTTATAAACAACATTTGTTTATATATGTGGACATGAGGCTTCACATTATCATTGCCAGGAATGTAGACACAAAGACCTGTGTCCAGAGTTATGTCCTAGACAGTTTATAAACAACATTTGTTTATATATGTGGACATGAGGCTTCACATTATCATTGTCAGGAATGTAGACACAAAGACCTGTGTCCAGAGTTACGTCCCGGACAGTTTATAAACAACATTTGTTTATGTATGTGGACATGTGGCTTCACATTATCATTGCCAGGAATGTAGACACAAAGACCTGTGTCCAGAGTTATGTCCGAGACAGTTTATATACAACATTTGTTTATATATGTGGACATGAGGCTTCACATTATCATTGCCAGGAATGTAGACACAAAGACCTGTGTCCAGAGTTATGTCCTAGACAGTTTATAAACAACATTTGTTTATATATGTGGACATGAGGCTTCACATTATCATTGCCAGGAATGTAGACACAAAGACCTGTGTCCAGAGTTATGTCCGAGACAGTTTATATACAACATTTGTTTATATATGTGGACATGAGGCTTCACATTATCATTTTCAGGAATGTAGACACAAATACCTGTGTCCAGAGTTATGTCCGAGACTCTTTATAAACAACATTTGTTTATATATGTGGACATGAGGCTTCACATTATCATTGCAAGGAATGTAGACACAAAGACCTGTGTCCAGAGTTATGTCCGAGACACTTTATAAACAACATTTGTTTATATATGTGGACATGAGGCTTCACATTATCATTGCCAGGAATGTAGACACAAAGACCTGTGTCCTGAGTTATGTCCTAGACAGTTTATAAACAACATTTGTTTATATATGTGGACATGAGGCTTCACATTATCATTGCCAGGAATGTAGACACAAAGACCTGTGTCCAGAGTTATGTCCTAGACAGTTTATAAACAACATTTGTTTATATATGTGGACATGAGGCTTCACATTATCATTGTCAGGAATGTTGACACAAAGACCTGTGTCCAGAGTTATGTCCTAGACAGTTTATAAACAACATTTGTTTAAATATGTGGACATGAGGCTTCACATTATCATTGTCAGGAATGTAGACACAAAGACCTGTGTCCAGAGTTATGTCCTGGACAGTTTATAAACAACATTTGTTTATATATGTGGACATGAGGCTTCACATTATCATTGCCAGGAATGTAGACACAAAGACCTGTGTCCAGAGTTATGTCCTCGACAGTTTATAAACAACATTTGTTTCTATATGTGGACATGAGGCTTCACATTATCATTGCCAGGAATGTAGACACAAAGACCTGTGTCCAGAGTTATGTCCTAGACAGTTTATAAACAACATTTGTTTATATATGTGGACATGAGGCTTCACATTATCATTGCCAGGAATGTAGACACAAAGACCTGTGTCCAGAGTTATGTCCTGGACAGTTTATAAACAACATTTGTTTATATATATGGACATGAGGCTTCACATTATCATTGCCAGGAATGTAGACACAAAGACCTGTGTCCAGAGTTATGTCCTAGACAGTTTATAAACAACATTTGTTTATATATGTGGACATGAGGCTTCACATTATCATTGCCAGGAATGTAGACACAAAGACCTGTGTCCAGAGTTATGTCCTAGACAGTTTATAAACAACATTTGTTTATATATGTGGACATGAGGCTTCACATTATCATTGCCAGGAATGTAGACACAAAGACCTGTGTCCAGAGTTATGTCCGAGACAGTTTATGAACAACATTTGTTTATATATGTGGACATGAGGCTTCACATTATCATTGCCAGGAATGTAGACACAAAGACCTGTGTCCAGAGTTATGTCCGAGACAGTTTATAAACAACATTTGTTTATATATGTGGACATGAGGCTTCACATTATCATTGCCAGGAATGTAGACACAAAGACCTGTGTCCAGAGTTATGTCCTAGACAGTTTATAAACAACATTTGTTCATATATGTGGACATGAGGCTTCACATTATCATTGTCAGGAATGTAGACACAAAGACCTGTGTCCAGAGTTATGTCCGAGACAGTTTATAAACAACATTTGTTTATATATGTGGACATGAGGCTTCACATTATCATTGCCAGGAATGTAGACACAAAGACCTGTGTCCAGAGGTATGTCCTGGACAGTTTATAAACAACATTTGTTTATATATGTGGACATGAGGCTTCACATTATCATTGCCAGGAATGTAGACACAAAGACCTGTGTCCAGAGTTATGTCCTAGACAGTTTATAAACAACATTTGTTTATATATGTGGACATGAGGCTTCACATTATCATTGCCAGGAATGTAGACACAAAGACCTGTGTCCAGAGTTATGTCCGAGACAGTTTATAAACAACATTTGTTTATATATGAGGACATGAGGCTTCACATTATCATTGCCAGGAATGTAGACACAAAGACCTGTGTCCAGAGTTATGTCCTAGACAGTTTATAAACAACATTTGTTTATATATGTGGACATGAGGCTTCACATTATCATTGCCAGGAATGTAGACACAAAGACCTGTGTCCAGAGTTATGTCCGAGACAGTTTATAAACAACATTTGTTTATATATCTGGACATGAGGCTTCACATTATCATTGTCAGGAATGGAGACACAAAGACCTGTGTCCAGAGTTATGTCCTAGACAGTTTATAAACAACATTTGTTTTTATATGTGGACATGAGGCTTCACATTATCATTGCCAGGAATGTAGACACTAAGACCTGTGTCCAGACTTATGTCCCAGACAGTTTATAAAAAACATTTGTTTATATATGTGGACATGAGGCTTCACATTATCATTGCCAGGAATGTAGACACAAAGACCTGTGTCCAGAGTTATGTCCTAGACAGTTTATAAACAACATTTGTTTATATATGTGGACATGAGGCTTCACATTATCATTGCCAGGAATGTAGACACAAAGACCTGTGTCCAGAGTTATGTCCTGGACAGTTTATAAACAACATTTGTTTATATATGTGGACATGAGGCTTCACATTATCATTGCCAGGAATGTAGGCACAAATACCTGTGTCCAGAGTTATGTCATGGACAGTTTATAAACAACATTTGTTTATATATGTGGACATGAGGCTTCACATTATCATTGTCAGGAATGTAGACACAAAGACCAGTGTCCAGAGTTATGTCCTAGACAGTTTATAAACAACATTTGTTTATATATGTGGACATGAGGCTTCACATTATCATTGCCAGGAATGTAGACACAAAGACCTGTGTCCAGAGTTATGTCCGAGACAGTTTATAAACAACATTTGTTTATATATGTGGACATGAGGCTTCACATTATCATTGTCAGGAATGTAGACACAAAGACCTGTGTCCAGAGTTATGTCCTGGACAGTTTATAAACAACATTTGTTTATATATGTGGACATGAGGCTTCACATTATCATTGCCAGGAATGTAGGCACAAATACCTGTGTCCAGAGTTATGTCCTAGACAGTTTATAAACAACATTTGTTTATATATGTTGACATGAGGCTTCACATTATCATTGTCAGGAATGTAGACACAAAGACCTGTGACCAGAGTTATGTCCTAGACAGTTTATAAACAACATTTGTTTATATATGTGGACATGAGGCTTCACATTATCATTGTCAGGAATGTAGACACAAAGACCTGTGTCCAGAGTTATGTCCTAGACAGTTTATAAACAACATTTGTTTATATATGTGGACATGAGGCTTCACATTATCATTGACAGGAATGTAGACACAAAGACCTGTGTCCAGAGTTATGTCCGAGACAGTTTATATACAACATTTGTTTATATATGTGGACATGAGGCTTCACATTATTATTGTCAGGAATGTGGATACAAATACCTGTGTCCAGAGTTATGTCCGAGACTCTTTATAAACAACATTTGTTTATATATGTGGACATGAGGCTTCACATTATCATTGCAAGGAATGTAGACACAAAGACCTGTGTCCAGAGTTATGTCCGAGACACTTTATAAACAACATTTGTTTATATATGTGGACATGAGGCTTCACATTATCATTGCCAGGAATGTAGACACAAAGACCTGTGTCCTGAGTTATGTCCTAGACAGTTTATAAACAACATTTGTTTATATATGTGGACATGAGGCTTCACATTATCATTGTCAGGAATGTAGACACAAAGACCTGTGTCCAGAGTTATGTCCTAGACAGTTTATAAACAACATTTGTTTATATATGTGGACATGAGGATTCACATTATCATTGTCAGGAATGTTGACACAAAGACCTGTGTCCAGAGTTATGTCCTAGACAGTTTATAAACAACATTTGTTTAAATATGTGGACATGAGGCTTCACATTATCATTGTCAGGAATGTAGACACAAAGACCTGTGTCCAGAGTTATGTCCGAGACAGTTTATAAACAACATTTGTTTATATATATGGACATGAGGCTTCACATTATCATTGCCAGGAATGTAGACACAAAGGCCTGTGTCCAGAGTTATGTCCTAGACAGTTTATAAACAACATTTGTTTATATATGTGGACATGAGGCTTCACATTATCATTGCCAGGAATGTAGACACAAAGACCTGTGTCCAGAGTTATGTCCTAGACAGTTTATAAACAACATTTGTTTATATTTGTGGACATGAGGCTTCACATTATCATTGCCAGGAATGTAGACACAAAGACCTGTGTCCAGAGTTATGTCCGAGACAGTTTATAAACAACATTTGTTTATATATGTGGACATGAGGCTTCACATTATCATTGCCAGGAATGTAGACACAAAGACCTGTGTCCAGAGTTATGTCCGAGACAGTTTATAAACAACATTTGTTTATATATGTGGACATGAGGCTTCACATTATCATTGCCAGGAATGTAGACACAAAGACCTGTGTCCAGAGTTATGTCCTAGACAGTTTATAAACAACATTTGTTCATATATGTGGACATGAGGCTTCACATTATCATTGTCAGGAATGTAGACACAAAGACCTGTGTCCAGAGTTATGTCCGAGACAGTTTATAAACAACATTTGTTTATATATGTGGACATGAGGCTTCACATTATCATTGCCAGGAATGTAGACACAAAGACCTGTGTCCAGAGGTATGTCCTGGACAGTTTATAAACAACATTTGTTTATATATGTGGACATGAGGCTTCACATTATCATTGCCAGGAATGTAGACACAAAGACCTGTGTCCAGAGTTATGTCCTAGACAGTTTATAAACAACATTTGTTTATATATGTGGACATGAGGCTTCACATTATCATTGCAAGGAATGTAGACACAAAGACCTGTGTCCAGAGTTATGTCCGAGACACTTTATAAACAACATTTGTTTATATATGTGGACATGCGGCTTCACATTATCATTGCCAGGAATGTAGACACAAAGACCTGTGTCCTGAGTTATGTCCTAGACAGTTTATAAACAACATTTGTTTATATATGTGGACATGAGGCTTCACATTATCATTGCCAGGAATGTAGACACAAAGACCTGTGTCCAGAGTTATGTCCTAGACAGTTTATAAACAACATTTGTTTATATATGTGGACATGAGGCTTCACATTATCATTGTCAGGAATGTTGACACAAAGACCTGTGTCCAGAGTTATGTCCTAGACAGTTTATAAACAACATTTGTTTAAATATGTGGACATGAGGCTTCACATTATCATTGTCAAAAATGTAGACACAAAGACCTGTGTCCAGAGTTATGTCCTGGACAGTTTATAAACAACATTTGTTTATATATGTGGAAATGAGGCTTCACATTATCATAGCCAGGAATGTAGACACAAAGACCTGTGTCCAGAGTTATGTCCTCGACAGTTTATAAACAACATTTGTTTCTATATGTGGACATGAGGCTTCACATTATCATTGCCAGGAATGTAGACACAAAGACCTGTGTCCAGAGTTATGTCCTAGACAGTTTATAAACAACATTTGTTTATATATGTGGACATGAGGCTTCACATTATCATTGCCAGGAATGTAGACACAAAGACATGTGTCCAGAGTTATGTCCTGGACAGTTTATAAACAACATTTGTTTATATATATGGACATGAGGCTTCACATTATCATTGCCAGGAATGTAGACACAAAGACCTGTGTCCAGAGTTATGTCCTAGACAGTTTATAAACAACATTTGTTTATATATGTGGACATGAGGCTTCACATTATCATTGCCAGGAATGTAGACACAAAGACCTGTGTCCAGAGTTATGTCCTAGACAGTTTATAAACAACATTTGTTTATATATGTGGACATGAGGCTTCACATTATCATTGCCAGGAATGTAGACACAAAGACCTGTGTCCAGAGTTATGTCCGAGACAGTTTATAAACAACATTTGTTTATATATGTGGACATGAGGCTTCACATTATCATTGCCAGGAATGTAGACACAAAGACCTGTGTCCAGAGTTATGTCCGAGACAGTTTATAAACAACATTTGTTTATATATGTGGACATGAGGCTTCACATTATCATTGCCAGGAATGTAGACACAAAGACCTGTGTCCAGAGTTATGTCCTGGACAGTTTATAAACAACATTTGTTTATATATGTGGACATGAGGCTTCACATTATCATTGCCAGGAATGTAGACACAAAGACCTGTGTCCAGAGTTATGTCCTAGACAGTTTATAAACAACATTTGTTTATATATGTGGACATGAGGCTTCACATTATCATTGCCAGGAATGTAGACACAAAGACCTGTGTCCAGAGTTATGTCCGAGACAGTTTATAAACAACATTTGTTTCTATATGTGGACATGAGGCTTCACATTATCATTGCCAGGAATGTAGACACAAAGACCTGTGTCCAGAGTTATGTCCTAGACAGTTTATAAACAACATTTGTTTATATATGTGGACATGAGGCTTCACATTATCATTGCCAGGAATGTTGACACAAAGACCTGTGTCCAGACTTATGTCCTAGACAGTTTATAAACAACATTTGTTTATATATGTGGACATGAGGCTTCACATTATCATTGCCAGGAATGTAGACACAAAGACCTGTGTCCAGAGTTATGTCCGAGACAGTTTATAAACAACATTTGTTTATATATCTGGACATGAGGCTTCACATTATCATTGTCAGGAATGTAGACACAAAGACCTGTGTCCAGAGTTATGTCCTAGACAGTTTATAAACAAGATTTGTTTTTATATGTGGACATGAGGCTTCACATTATCATTGCCAGGAATGTAGACACAAAGACCTGTGTCCAGACTTATGTCCCAGACAGTTTATAAACAACATTTGTTTATATATGTGGACATGAGGCTTCACATTATCATTGCCAGGAATGTAGACACAAAGACCTGTGTCCAGAGTTATGTCCTAGACAGTTTATAAACAACATTTGTTTATATATGTGGACATGAGGCTTCACATTATCATTGCCAGGAATGTAGACACAAAGACCTGTGTCCAGAGTTATGTCCTGGACAGTTTATAAACAACATTTGTTTATATATGTGGACATGAGGCTTCACATTATCATTGCCAGGAATGTAGACACAAAGACCTGTGTCCAGAGTTATGTCCTAGAGAGTTTATAAACAACATTTGTTTATATATGTGGACATGAGGCTTCACATTATCATTGTCAGGAATGTTGACACAAAGACCTGTGTCCAGAGTTATGTCCTAGACAGTTTATAAACAACATTTGTTTAAATATGTGGACATGAGGCTTCACATTATCATTGTCAGGAATGTAGACACAAAGACCTGTGTCCAGAGTTATGTCCTGGACACTTTATAAACAACATTTGTTTATATATGTGGACATGAGGCTTCACATTATCATAGCCAGGAATGTAGACACAAAGACCTGTGTCCAGAGTTATGTCCTCGACAGTTTATAAACAACATTTGTTTCTATATGTGGACATGAGGCTTCACATTATCATTGCCAGGAATGTAGACACAAAGACCTGTGTCCAGAGTTATGTCCTAGACAGTTTATAAACAACATTTGTTTATATATGTGGACATGAGGCTTCACATTATCATTGCCAGGAATGTAGACACAAAGACCTGTGTCCAGAGTTATGTCCTAGACAGTTTATAAACAACATTTGTTTATATATGTGGACATGAGGCTTCACATTATCATTGCCAGGAATGTAGACACAAAGACCTGTGTCCAGAGTTATGTCCTAGACAGTTTATAAACAACATTTGTTTATATATGTGGACATGAGGCTTCACATTATCATTGCCAGGAATGTAGACACAAAGACCTGTGTCCAGAGTTATGTCCGAGACAGTTTATAAACAACATTTGTTTATATATGTGGACATGAGGCTTCACATTATCATTGCCAGGAATGTAGACACAAAGACCTGTGTCCAGAGTTATGTCCTAGACAGTTTATAAACAGCATTTGTTTATATATGTGGACATGAGGCTTCACATTATCATTGCCAGGAATGTAGACACAAAGACCTGTGTCCAGAGTTATGTCCGAGACAGTTTATAAACAACATTTGTTTATATATGTGGACATGAGGCTTCACATTATCATTGCCAGGAATGTAGACACAAAGACCTGTGTCCAGAGTTATGTCCTAGACAGTTTATAAACAGCATTTGTTTATATATGTGGACATGAGGCTTCACATTATCATTGCCAGGAATGTAGACACAAAGACCTGTGTCCAGAGTTATGTCCTAGACAGTTTATAAACAACATTTGTTCATATATGTGGACATGAGGCTTCACATTATCATTGTCAGGAATGTAGACACAAAGACCTGTGTCCAGAGTTATGTCCGAGACAGTTTATAAACAACATTTGTTTATATATGTGGACATGAGGCTTCACATTATCATTGCCAGGAATGTAGACACAAAGACCTGTGTCCAGAGGTATGTCCTGGACAGTTTATAAACAACATTTGTTTATATATGTGGACATGAGGCTTCACATTATCATTGCCAGGAATGTAGACACAAAGACCTGTGTCCAGAGTTATGTCCTAGACAGTTTATAAACAACATTTGTTTATATATGTGGACATGAGGCTTCACATTATCATTGCCAGGAATGTAGACACAAAGACCTGTGTCCAGAGTTATGTCCGAGACAGTTTATAAACAACATTTGTTTATATATGTGGACATGAGGCTTCACATTATCATTGCCAGGAATGTAGACACAAAGACCTGTGTCCAGAGTTATGTCCTAGACAGTTTATAAACAACATTTGTTTATATATGTGGACATGAGGCTTCACATTATCATTGCCAGGAATGTTGACACAAAGACCTGTGTCCAGACTTATGTCCTAGACAGTTTATAAACAACATTTGTTTATATATGTGGACATGAGGCTTCACATTATCATTGCCAGGAATGTAGACACAAAGACCTGTGTCCAGAGTTATGTCCGAGACAGTTTATAAACAACATTTGTTTATATATCTGGACATGAGGCTTCACATTATCATTGTCAGGAATGTAGACACAAAGACCTGTGTCCAGAGTTATGTCCTAGACAGTTTATAAACAACATTTGTTTTTATATATAGACATGAGGCTTCACATTATCATTGCCAGGAATGTAGACACAAAGACCTGTGTCCAGACTTATGTCCCAGACAGTTTATAAACAACATTTGTTTATATATGTGGACATGAGGCTTCACATTATCATTGCCAGGAATGTAGACACAAAGACCTGTGTCCAGAGTTATGTCCTAGACAGTTTATAAACAACATTTGTTTATATATGTGGACATGAGGCTTCACATTATCATTGCCAGGAATGTAGACACAAAGACCTGTGTCCAGAGTTATGTCCTGGACAGTTTATAAACAACATTTGTTTATATATGTGGACATGAGGCTTCACATTATCATTGCCAGGAATGTAGGCACAAATACCTGTGTCCAGAGTTATGTCATGGACAGTTTATAAACAACATTTGTTTATATATGTGGACATGAGGCTTCACATTATCATTGTCAGGAATGTAGACACAAAGACCAGTGTCCAGAGTTATGTCCTAGACAGTTTATAAACAACATTTGTTTATATATGTGGACATGAGGCTTCACATTATCATTGTCAGGAGTGTAGACACAAAGACCTGTGTCCAGAGTTATGTCCTAGACAGTTTATAAACAACATTTGTTTATATATGTGGACATGAGGCTTCACATTATCATTGCCAGGAATGTAGGCACAAAGACCTGCGTCCAGAGTTATGTCCGAGACAGTTTATAAACAACATTTGTTTATATATGTGGACATGAGGCTTCACATTATCATTGCCAGGAATGTAGACACAAAGACCTGTGTCCAGAGTTATGTCCGAGACAGTTTATAAACAACATTTGTTTATATATGTGGACATGAGGCTTCACATTATCATTGTCAGGAATGTAGACACAAAGACCTGTGTCCAGAGTTATGTCCTGGACAGTTTATAAACAACATTTGTTTATATATGTGGACATGAGGCTTCACATGATCATTGCCAGGAATGTAGGCACAAATACCTGTGTCCAGAGTTATGTCCTAGACAGTTTATAAACAACATATGTTTATATATGTGGACATGAGGCTTCACATTATCATTGCCAGGAATGTAGACACAAAGACCTGTGACCAGAGTTATGTCCTAGACAGTTTATAAACAACATTTGTTTATATATGTGGACATGAGGCTTCACATTATCATTGTCAGGAATGTAGACACAAAGACCTGTGTCCAGAGTTATGTCCCAGACAGTTTATAAACAACATTTGTTTATATATGTGGACATGAGGCTTCACATTATCATTGCCAGGAATGTAGACACAAAGACCTGTGTCCAGAGTTATGTCCTAGACAGTTTATAAACAACATTTGTTTATATATGTGGACATGAGGCTTCACATTATCATTGCCAGGAATGTAGACACAAAGACCCGTGTCCAGAGTTATGTCCTAGACAGTTTATAAACAACATTTGTTTATATATGTGGACATGAGGCTTCACATTATCATTGCCAGGAATGTAGACACAAAGACCTGTGTCCAGAGTTATGTCCGAGACAGTTTATAAACAACATTTGTTTATATATGTGGACATGAGGCTTCACATTATCATTGCCAGGAATGTAGACACAAAGACCTGTGTCCAGAGTTATGTCCTAGACAGTTTATAAACAACATTTGTTTATATATGTGGACATGAGGCTTCACATTATCATTGCCAGGAATGTTGACACAAAGACCTGTGTCCAGACTTATGTCCTAGACAGTTTATAAACAACATTTGTTTATATATGTGGACATGAGGCTTCACATTATCATTGCCAGGAATGTAGACACAAAGACCTGTGTCCAGAGTTATGTCCGAGACAGTTTATAAACAACATTTGTTTATATATCTGGACATGAGGCTTCACATTATCATTGTCAGGAATGTAGACACAAAGACCTGTGTCCAGAGTTATGTCCTAGACAGTTTATAAACAACATTTGTTTTTATATGTGGACATGAGGCTTCACATTATCATTGCCAGGAATGTAGACACAAAGACCTGTGTCCAGACTTATGTCCCAGACAGTTTATAAACAACATTTGTTTATATATGTGGACATGAGGCTTCACATTATCATTGCCAGGAATGTAGACACAAAGACCTGTGTCCAGAGTTATGTCCTAGACAGTTTATAAACAACATTTGTTTATATATGTGGACATGAGGCTTCACATTATCATTGCCAGGAATGTAGACACAAAGACCTGTGTCCAGAGTTATGTCCTGGACAGTTTATAAACAACATTTGTTTATATATGTGGACATGAGGCTTCACATTATCATTGCCAGGAATGTAGGCACAAATACCTGTGTCCAGAGTTATGTCATGGACAGTTTATAAACAACATTTGTTTATATATGTGGACATGAGGCTTCACATTGTCATTGTCAGGAATGTAGACACAAAGACCAGTGTCCAGAGTTATGTCCTAGACAGTTTATAAACAACATTTGTTTATATATGTGGACATGAGGCTTCACATTATCATTGCCAGGAATGTAGACACAAAGACCTGTGTCCAGAGTTATGTCCGAGACAGTTTATAAACAACATTTGTTTATATATCTGGACATGAGGCTTCACATTATCATTGTCAGGAATGTAGACACAAAGACCTGTGTCCAGAGTTATGTCCTAGACAGTTTATAAACAACATTTGTTTTTATATGTGGACATGAGGCTTCACATTATCATTGCCAGGAATGTAGACACAAAGACCTGTGTCCAGACTTATGTCCCAGACAGTTTATAAACAACATTTGTTTATATATGTGGACATGAGGCTTCACATTATCATTGCCAGGAATGTAGACACAAAGACCTGTGTCCAGAGTTATGTCCTAGACAGTTTATAAACAACATTTGTTTATATATGTGGACATGAGGCTTCACATTATCATTGCCAGGAATGTAGACACAAAGACCTGTGTCCAGAGTTATGTCCTGGACAGTTTATAAACAACATTTGTTTATATATGTGGACATGAGGCTTCACATTATCATTGCCAGGAATGTAGGCACAAATACCTGTGTCCAGAGTTATGTCATGGACAGTTTATAAACAACATTTGTTTATATATGTGGACATGAGGCTTCACATTATCATTGTCAGGAATGTAGACACAAAGACCAGTGTCCAGAGTTATGTCCTAGACAGTTTATAAACAACATTTGTTTATATATGTGGACATGAGGCTTCACATTATCATTGTCATGAGTGTAGACACAAAGACCTGTGTCCAGAGTTATGTCCTAGACAGTTTATAAACAACATTTGTTTATATATGTGGACATGAGGCTTCACATTATCATTGCCAGGAATGTAGGCACAAAGACCTGCGTCCAGAGTTATGTCCGAGACAGTTTATAAACAACATTTGTTTATATATGTGGACATGAGGCTTCACATTATCATTGCCAGGAATGTAGACACAAAGACCTGTGTCCAGAGTTATGTCCGAGACAGTTTATAAACAACATTTGTTTATATATGTGGACATGAGGCTTCACATTATCATTGTCAGGAATGTAGACACAAAGACCTGTGTCCAGAGTTATGTCCTGGACAGTTTATAAACAACATTTGTTTATATATGTGGACATGAGGCTTCACATTATCATTGCCAGGAATGTAGGCACAAATACCTCTGTCCAGAGTTATGTCCTAGACAGTTTATAAACAACATTTGTTTATATATGTGGACATGAGGCTTCACATTATCATTATCAGGAATGTAGACACAAAGACCTGTGACCAGAGTTATGTCCTAGACAGTTTATAAACAACATTTGTTTATATATGTGGACATGAGGCTTCACATTATCATTGTCAGGAATGTAGACACAAAGACCTGTGTCCAGAGTTATGTCCCAGACAGTTTATAAACAACATTTGTTTATATATGTGGACATGTGGCTTCACATTATCATTGCCAGGAATGTAGACACAAAGACCTGTGTCCAGAGTTATGTCCTAGACAGTTTATAAACAACATTTGTTTATATATGTGGACATGAGGCTTCACATTATCATTGTCAGGAATGTAGACACAAAGACCTGTGTCCAGAGTTATGTCCTAGACATTTTATAAACAACATTTGTTTATATATGTGGACATGAGGCTTCACATTATCATTGCCAGGAATGTAAGCACAAAGACCTGTGTCCAGAGTTATGTCCTAGACAGTTTATAAACAACATTTGTTTATATATGTGGACATGAGGCTTCACATTATCATTGCCAGGAATGTAGACACAAAGACCTGTGTCCAGAGTTATGTCCTGGACAGTTTATAAACAACATTTGTTTATATATGTGGACATGAGGCTTCACATTATCATTGCCAGGAATGTAGACACAAAGACCTGTGTCCAGAGGTATGTCCTGGACAGTTTATAAACAACATTTGTTTATATATGTGGACATGAGGCTTCACATTATCATTGCCAGGAATGTAGACACAAAGACCTGTGTCCAGAGTTATGTCCTAGACAGTTTATAAACAACATTTGTTTATATATGTGGACATGAGGCTTCACATTATCATTGCCAGGAATGTAGACACAAAGACCTGTGTCCAGAGTTATGTCCGAGACAGTATATAAACAACATTTGTTTATATATGTGGACATGAGGCTTCACATTATCATTGCCAGGAATGTAGACACAAAGACCTGTGTCCAGAGTTATGTCCCAGACAGTTTATAAACAACATTTGTTTATATATGTGGACATGAGGCTTCACATTATCATTGCCAGGAATGTTGACACAAAGACCTGTGTCCAGAGTTATGTCCTAGACAGTTTATAAACAACATTTGTTTATATATGTGGACATGAGGCTTCACATTATCATTGCCAGGAATGTAGACACAAAGACCTGTGTCCAGAGTTATGTCCGAGACAGTTTATAAACAGCATTTGTTTATATATCTGGACATGAGGCTTCACATTATCATTGTCAGGAATGTAGACACAAAGACCAGTGTCCAGAGTTATATCCTAGACAGTTTATAAACAACATTTGTTTTTATATGTGGACATGAGGCTTCACATTATCATTGCCAGGAATGTAGACACAAAGACCTGTGTCCAGACTTATGTCCCAGACAGTTTATAAACAACATTTGTTTATATATGTGGACATGAGGCTTCACATTATCATTGCCAGGAATGTAGACACAAAGACCTGTGTCCAGAGTTATGTCCTGGACAGTTTATAAACAACATTTGTTTATATATGTGGACATGAGGCTTCACATTATCATTGCCAGGAATGTAGACACAAAGACCTGTGTCCAGAGTTATGTCCTGGACAGTTTATAAACAACATTTGTTTATATATGTGGACATGAGGCTTCACATTATCATTGCCAGGAATGTAGGCACAAATACCTGTGTCCAGAGTTATGTCATGGACAGTTTATAAACAACATTTGTTTATATATGTGGACATGAGGCTTCACATTATCATTGTCAGGAATGTAGACACAAAGACCTGTGTCCAGAGTTATGTCCTAGACAGTTTATAAACAACATTTGTTTATATATGTGGACATGAGGCTTCACATTATCATTGTCAGGAGTGTAGACACAAAGACCTGTGTCCAGAGTTATGTCCTAGACAGTTTATAAACAACATTTGTTTATATATGTGGACATGAGGCTTCACATTATCATTGCCAGGAATGTAGGCACAAAGACCTGCGTCCAGAGTTATGTCCGAGACAGTTTATAAACAACATTTGTTTATATATGTGGACATGAGGCTTCACATTATCATTGCCAGGAATGTAGACACAAAGACCTGTGTCCAGAGTTATGTCCGAGACAGTTTATAAACAACATTTGTTTATATATGTGGACATGAGGCTTCACATTATCATTGTCAGGAATGTAGACACAAAGACCTGTGTCCAGAGTTATGTCCTGGACAGTTTATAAACAACATTTGTTTATATATGTGGACATGAGGCTTCACATTATCATTGCCAGGAATGTAGGCACAAATACCTGTGTCCAGAGTTATGTCCTAGACAGTTTATAAACAACATTTGTTTATATATGTGGACATGAGGCTTCACATTATCATTGTCAGGAATGTAGACACAAAGACCTGTGACCAGAGTTATGTCCTAGACAGTTTATAAACAACATTTGTTTATATATGTGGACATGAGGCTTCACATTATCATTGCCAGGAATGTAGACACAAAGACCTGTGTCCAGAGTTATGTCCTAGACAGTTTATAAACAACATTTGTTTATATATGTGGACATGAGGCTTCACATTATCATTGCCAGGAATGTTGACACAAAGACCTGTGTCCAGACTTATGTCCTAGACAGTTTATAAACAACATTTGTTTATATATGTGGACATGAGGCTTCACATTATCATTGCCAGGAATGTAGACACAAAGACCTGTGTCCAGAGTTATGTCCGAGACAGTTTATAAACAACATTTGTTTATATATCTGGACATGAGGCTTCACATTATCATTGTCAGGAATGTAGACACAAAGACCTGTGTCCAGAGTTATGTCCTAGACAGTTTATAAACAACATTTGTTTTTATATGTGGACATGAGGCTTCACATTATCATTGCCAGGAATGTAGACACAAAGACCTGTGTCCAGACTTATGTCCCAGACAGTTTATAAACAACATTTGTTTATATATGTGGACATGAGGCTTCACATTATCATTGCCAGGAATGTAGACACAAAGACCTGTGTCCAGAGTTATGTCCTAGACAGTTTATAAACAACATTTGTTTATATATGTGGACATGAGGCTTCACATTATCATTGCCAGGAATGTAGACACAAAGACCTGTGTCCAGAGTTATGTCCTGGACAGTTTATAAACAACATTTGTTTATATATGTGGACATGAGGCTTCACATTATCATTGCCAGGAATGTAGGCACAAATACCTGTGTCCAGAGTTATGTCATGGACAGTTTATAAACAACATTTGTTTATATATGTGGACATGAGGCTTCACATTATCATTGTCAGGAATGTAGACACAAAGACCAGTGTCCAGAGTTATGTCCTAGACAGTTTATAAACAACATTTGTTTATATATGTGGACATGAGGCTTCACATTATCATTGCCAGGAATGTAGACACAAAGACCTGTGTCCAGAGTTATGTCCGAGACAGTTTATAAACAACATTTGTTTATATATCTGGACATGAGGCTTCACATTATCATTGTCAGGAATGTAGACACAAAGACCTGTGTCCAGAGTTATGTCCTAGACAGTTTATAAACAACATTTGTTTTTATATGTGGACATGAGGCTTCACATTATCATTGCCAGGAATGTAGACACAAAGACCTGTGTCCAGACTTATGTCCCAGACAGTTTATAAACAACATTTGTTTATATATGTGGACATGAGGCTTCACATTATCATTGCCAGGAATGTAGACACAAAGACCTGTGTCCAGAGTTATGTCCTAGACAGTTTATAAACAACATTTGTTTATATATGTGGACATGAGGCTTCACATTATCATTGCCAGGAATGTAGACACAAAGACCTGTGTCCAGAGTTATGTCCTGGACAGTTTATAAACAACATTTGTTTATATATGTGGACATGAGGCTTCACATTATCATTGCCAGGAATGTAGGCACAAATACCTGTGTCCAGAGTTATGTCATGGACAGTTTATAAACAACATTTGTTTATATATGTGGACATGAGGCTTCACATTATCATTGTCAGGAATGTAGACACAAAGACCAGTGTCCAGAGTTATGTCCTAGACAGTTTATAAACAACATTTGTTTATATATGTGGACATGAGGCTTCACATTATCATTGTCATGAGTGTAGACACAAAGACCTGTGTCCAGAGTTATGTCCTAGACAGTTTATAAACAACATTTGTTTATATATGTGGACATGAGGCTTCACATTATCATTGCCAGGAATGTAGGCACAAAGACCTGCGTCCAGAGTTATGTCCGAGACAGTTTATAAACAACATTTGTTTATATATGTGGACATGAGGCTTCACATTATCATTGCCAGGAATGTAGACACAAAGACCTGTGTCCAGAGTTATGTCCGAGACAGTTTATAAACAACATTTGTTTATATATGTGGACATGAGGCTTCACATTATCATTGTCAGGAATGTAGACACAAAGACCTGTGTCCAGAGTTATGTCCTGGACAGTTTATAAACAACATTTGTTTATATATGTGGACATGAGGCTTCACATTATCATTGCCAGGAATGTAGGCACAAATACCTCTGTCCAGAGTTATGTCCTAGACAGTTTATAAACAACATTTGTTTATATATGTGGACATGAGGCTTCACATTATCATTATCAGGAATGTAGACACAAAGACCTGTGACCAGAGTTATGTCCTAGACAGTTTATAAACAACATTTGTTTATATATGTGGACATGAGGCTTCACATTATCATTGTCAGGAATGTAGACACAAAGACCTGTGTCCAGAGTTATGTCCCAGACAGTTTATAAACAACATTTGTTTATATATGTGGACATGTGGCTTCACATTATCATTGCCAGGAATGTAGACACAAAGACCTGTGTCCAGAGTTATGTCCTAGACAGTTTATAAACAACATTTGTTTATATATGTGGACATGAGGCTTCACATTATCATTGTCAGGAATGTAGACACAAAGACCTGTGTCCAGAGTTATGTCCTAGACATTTTATAAACAACATTTGTTTATATATGTGGACATGAGGCTTCACATTATCATTGCCAGGAATGTAAGCACAAAGACCTGTGTCCAGAGTTATGTCCTAGACAGTTTATAAACAACATTTGTTTATATATGTGGACATGAGGCTTCACATTATCATTGCCAGGAATGTAGACACAAAGACCTGTGTCCAGAGTTATGTCCTGGACAGTTTATAAACAACATTTGTTTATATATGTGGACATGAGGCTTCACATTATCATTGCCAGGAATGTAGACACAAAGACCTGTGTCCAGAGGTATGTCCTGGACAGTTTATAAACAACATTTGTTTATATATGTGGACATGAGGCTTCACATTATCATTGCCAGGAATGTAGACACAAAGACCTGTGTCCAGAGTTATGTCCTAGACAGTTTATAAACAACATTTGTTTATATATGTGGACATGAGGCTTCACATTATCATTGCCAGGAATGTAGACACAAAGACCTGTGTCCAGAGTTATGTCCGAGACAGTATATAAACAACATTTGTTTATATATGTGGACATGAGGCTTCACATTATCATTGCCAGGAATGTAGACACAAAGACCTGTGTCCAGAGTTATGTCCCAGACAGTTTATAAACAACATTTGTTTATATATGTGGACATGAGGCTTCACATTATCATTGCCAGGAATGTTGACACAAAGACCTGTGTCCAGAGTTATGTCCTAGACAGTTTATAAACAACATTTGTTTATATATGTGGACATGAGGCTTCACATTATCATTGCCAGGAATGTAGACACAAAGACCTGTGTCCAGAGTTATGTCCGAGACAGTTTATAAACAGCATTTGTTTATATATCTGGACATGAGGCTTCACATTATCATTGTCAGGAATGTAGACACAAAGACCAGTGTCCAGAGTTATATCCTAGACAGTTTATAAACAACATTTGTTTTTATATGTGGACATGAGGCTTCACATTATCATTGCCAGGAATGTAGACACAAAGACCTGTGTCCAGACTTATGTCCCAGACAGTTTATAAACAACATTTGTTTATATATGTGGACATGAGGCTTCACATTATCATTGCCAGGAATGTAGACACAAAGACCTGTGTCCAGAGTTATGTCCTGGACAGTTTATAAACAACATTTGTTTATATATGTGGACATGAGGCTTCACATTATCATTGCCAGGAATGTAGACACAAAGACCTGTGTCCAGAGTTATGTCCTGGACAGTTTATAAACAACATTTGTTTATATATGTGGACATGAGGCTTCACATTATCATTGCCAGGAATGTAGGCACAAATACCTGTGTCCAGAGTTATGTCATGGACAGTTTATAAACAACATTTGTTTATATATGTGGACATGAGGCTTCACATTATCATTGTCAGGAATGTAGACACAAAGACCTGTGTCCAGAGTTATGTCCTAGACAGTTTATAAACAACATTTGTTTATATATGTGGACATGAGGCTTCACATTATCATTGTCAGGAGTGTAGACACAAAGACCTGTGTCCAGAGTTATGTCCTAGACAGTTTATAAACAACATTTGTTTATATATGTGGACATGAGGCTTCACATTATCATTGCCAGGAATGTAGGCACAAAGACCTGCGTCCAGAGTTATGTCCGAGACAGTTTATAAACAACATTTGTTTATATATGTGGACATGAGGCTTCACATTATCATTGCCAGGAATGTAGACACAAAGACCTGTGTCCAGAGTTATGTCCGAGACAGTTTATAAACAACATTTGTTTATATATGTGGACATGAGGCTTCACATTATCATTGTCAGGAATGTAGACACAAAGACCTGTGTCCAGAGTTATGTCCTGGACAGTTTATAAACAACATTTGTTTATATATGTGGACATGAGGCTTCACATTATCATTGCCAGGAATGTAGGCACAAATACCTGTGTCCAGAGTTATGTCCTAGACAGTTTATAAACAACATTTGTTTATATATGTGGACATGAGGCTTCACATTATCATTGTCAGGAATGTAGACACAAAGACCTGTGACCAGAGTTATGTCCTAGACAGTTTATAAACAACATTTGTTTATATATGTGGACATGAGGCTTCACATTATCATTGTCAGGAATGTAGACACAAAGACCTGTGTCCAGAGTTATGTCCCAGACAGTTTATAAACAACATTTGTTTATATATGTGGACATGAGGCTTCACATTATCATTGCCAGGAATGTAGACACAAAGACCTGTGTCCAGAGTTATGTCCTAGACAGTTTATAAACAACATTTGTTTATATATGTGGACATGAGGCTTCACATTATCATTGTCAGGAATGTAGACACAAAGACCTGTGTCCAGAGTTATGTCCGAGACAGTTTATAAACAACATTTGTTTATATATGTGTACATGAGGCTTCACATTATCATTGCCAGGAATGTAAGCACAAAGACCTGTGTCCAGAGTTATGTCCTAGACAGTTTATAAACAACATTTGTTTATATATGTGGACATGAGGCTTCACATTATCATTGCCAGGAATGTAGACACAAAGACCTGTGTCCAGAGTTATGTCCTGGACAGTTTATAAACAACATTTGTTTATATATGTGGACATGAGGCTTCACATTATCATTGTCAGGAATGTAGACACAAAGACCTGTGTCCAGAGTTATGTCCGAGACAGTTTATAAACAACATTTGTTTATATATATGGACATGAGGCTTCACATTATCATTGCCAGGAATGTAGACACAAAGACCTGTGTCCAGAGTTATGTCCTAGACAGTTTATAAACAACATTTGTTTATATATGTGGACATGAGGCTTCACATTATCATTGCCAGGAATGTGGACACAAAGACCTGTGTCCAGAGTTATGTCCTAGACAGTTTATAAACAACATTTGTTTATATATGTGGACATGAGGCTTCACATTATCATTGCCAGGAATGTAGACACAAAGACCTGTGTCCAGAGTTATGTCCGAGACAGTTTATAAACAACATTTGTTTACATATGTGGACATGAGGCTTCACATTATCATTGCCAGGAATGTAGACACAAAGACCTGTGTCCAGAGTTATGTCCGAAACAGTTTATAAACAACATTTGTTTATATATGTGGACATGAGGCTTCACATTATCATTGTCAGGAATGTAGACACAAAGACCTGTGTCCAGAGTTATGTCCGAGACAGTTTATAAACAACATTTGTTTATATATGTGGACATGAGGCTTCACATTATCATTGCCAGGAATGTAGGCACAAAGACCTGTGTCCAGAGTTATGTCCGAGACAGTTTATAAACAACATTTGTTTATATATGTGGACATGAGGCTTCACATTATCATTGCCAGGAATGTAGGCACAAAGACCTGTGTCCAGTGTTATGTCCGAGACAGTTTATAAACAACATTTGTTTATGTATGTGGACATGAGGCTTCACATTATCATTGTCAGGAATGTAGACACAAAGACCTGTGTCCAGAGTTATGTCCGAGACAGTTTATAAACAACATTTGTTTATATATGTGGACATGAGGCTTCACATTATCATTGCCAGGAAAGTAGGCAAAAATACCTGTGTCCAGAGTTATGTCCGAGACAGTTTATAAACAACATTTGATTATATATGTGGACATGAGGCTTCACATTATCATTGCCAGGAATGTAGGCACAAAGACCTGTGTCCAGAGTTATGTCCGAGACAGTTTATAAACAACATTTGTTTCTATATGTGGACATGAGGCTTCACATTATCATTGCCAGGAATGTAGGCACAAAGACCTGTGTCCAGAGTTATGTCCGAGACAGTTTATAAACAACATTTGTTTATATATGTGGACATGAGGCTTCACATTATCATTGCCAGGAATGTCGACACAAAGACCTGTGTCCAGAGTTATGTCCGAGACAGTTTATAAACAACATTTGTTTATATGTGTGGACATGAGGCTTCACATTATCATTGCCAGGAATGTAGACACAAAGACCTGTGTCCAGAGTTATGTCCTAGACAGTTTATAAACAACATTTGTTTATATATGTGGACATGAGGCTTCACATTATCATTGTCAGGAATGTAGACACAAAGACCTGTGTCCAGAGTTATGTCCTAGACAGTTTATAAACAACATTTGTTTATATATGTGGACATGAGGCTTCACATTATCATTGTCAGGAATGTAGACACAAAGACCTGTGTCCAGAGTTATGTCCGAGACAGTTTATAAACAACATTTGTTTATATATGTGGACATGAGGCTTCACATTATCATTGCCAGGAATGTAGGCACAAAGACCTGTGTCCAGAGTTATGTCCGAGACAGTTTATAAACAACATTTGTTTATATATGTGGACATGAGGCTACACATTATCATTGCCAGGTATGTCGACACAAAGACCTGTGTCCAGAGTTATGTCCGAGACAGTTTATAAACAACATTTGTTTATATATGTGGACATGAGGCTTCACATTATCATTGCCAGGAATGTAGACACAAAGACCTGTGTCCAGAGTTATGTCCTAGACAGTTTATAAACAACATTTGTTTATATATGTGGACATGTGGCTTCACATTATCATTGTCAGGAATGTAGGCACAAAGACCTGTGTCCAGAGTTATGTCCTGGACAGTTTATAAACAACATTTGTTTATATATGTGGACATGAGGCTTCACATTATCATTGTCAGGAATGTAGACACAAAGACCTGTGTCCAGAGTTATGTCCTGGACAGTTTATAAACAACATTTGTTTATATATGTGGACATGAGGCTTCACATTATCATTGTCAGGAATGTAGACACAAAGACCTGTGTCCAGAGTTATGTCCCAGACAGTTTATAAACAACATTTGTTTATATATGTGGACATGAGGCTTCACATTATCATTGCCAGGAATGTAGACACAAAGACCTGTGTCCAGAGTTATGTCCTAGACAGTTTATAAACAACATTTGTTTATATATGTGGACATGAGGCTTCACATTATCATTGTCAGGAATGTAGACACAAAGACCTGTGTCCAGAGTTATGTCCGAGACAGTTTATAAACAACATTTGTTTATATATGTGTACATGAGGCTTCACATTATCATTGCCAGGAATGTAAGCACAAAGACCTGTGTCCAGAGTTATGTCCTAGACAGTTTATAAACAACATTTGTTTATATATGTGGACATGAGGCTTCACATTATCATTGCCAGGAATGTAGACACAAAGACCTGTGTCCAGAGTTATGTCCTGGACAGTTTATAAACAACATTTGTTTATATATGTGGACATGAGGCTTCACATTATCATTGTCAGGAATGTAGACACAAAGACCTGTGTCCAGAGTTATGTCCGAGACAGTTTATAAACAACATTTGTTTATATATATGGACATGAGGCTTCACATTATCATTGCCAGGAATGTAGACACAAAGACCTGTGTCCAGAGTTATGTCCTAGACAGTTTATAAACAACATTTGTTTATATATGTGGACATGAGGCTTCACATTATCATTGCCAGGAATGTGGACACAAAGACCTGTGTCCAGAGTTATGTCCTAGACAGTTTATAAACAACATTTGTTTATATATGTGGACATTTGGCTTCACATTATCATTGCCAGGAATGTAGACACAAAGACCTGTGTCCAGAGTTATGTCCGAGACAGTTTATAAACAACATTTGTTTACATATGTGGACATGAGGCTTCACATTATCATTGCCAGGAATGTAGACACAAAGACCTGTGTCCAGAGTTATGTCCGAGACAGTTTATAAACAACATTTGTTTATATATGTGGACATGAGGCTTCACATTATCATTGTCAGGAATGTAGACACAAAGACCTGTGTCCAGAGTTATGTCCGAGACAGTTTATAAACAACATTTGTTTATATATGTGGACATGAGGCTTCACATTATTATTGCCAGGAATGTAGGCACAAAGACCTGTGTCCAGAGTTATGTCCGAGACAGTTTATAAACAACATTTGTTTATATATGTGGACATGAGGCTTCACATTATCATTGCCAGGAATGTAGGCACAAAGACCTGTGTCCAGTGTTATGTCCGAGACAGTTTATAAACAACATTTGTTTATGTATGTGGACATGAGGCTTCACATTATCATTGTCAGGAATGTAGACACAAAGACCTGTGTCCAGAGTTATGTCCGAGACAGTTTATAAACAACATTTGTTTATATATGTGGACATGAGGCTTCACATTATCATTGCCAGGAAAGTAGGCAAAAATACCTGTGTCCAGAGTTATGTCCGAGACAGTTTATAAACAACATTTGTTTATATATGTGGACATGAGGCTTCACATTATCATTGCCAGGAATGTAGGCACAAAGACCTGTGTCCAGAGTTATGTCCGAGACAGTTTATAAACAACATTTGTTTATATATGTGGACATGAGGCTTCACATTATCATTGCCAGGAATGTAGGCACAAAGACCCTTGTCCAGAGTTATGTCCGAGACAGTTTATAAACAACATTTGTTTATATATGTGGACATGAGGCTTCACATTATCATTGCCAGGAATGTCGACACAAAGACCTGTGTCCAGAGTTATGTCCGAGACAGTTTATAAACAACATTTGTTTATATGTGTGGACATGAGGCTTCACATTATCATTGCCAGGAATGTAGACACAAAGACCTGTGTCCAGAGTTATGTCCTAGACAGTTTATAAACAACATTTGTTTATATATGTGGACATGAGGCTTCACATTATCATTGTCATGAATGTAGACACAAAGACCTGTGTCCAGAGTTATGTCCTAGACAGTTTATAAACAACATTTGTTTATATATGTGGACATGAGGCTTCACATTATCATTGTCAGGAATGTAGACACAAAGACCTGTGTCCAGAGTTATGTCCGAGACAGTTTATAAACAACATTTGTTTATATATGTGGACATGAGGCTTCACATTATCATTGCCAGGAATGTAGGCACAAAGACCTGTGTCCAGAGTTATGTCCGAGACAGTTTATAAACAACATTTGTTTATATATGTGGACATGAGGCTACACATTATCATTGCCAGGTATGTCGACACAAAGACCTGTGTCCAGAGTTATGTCCGAGACAGTTTATAAACAACATTTGTTTATATATGTGGACATGAGGCTTCACATTATCATTGCCAGGAATGTAGACACAAAGACCTGTGTCCAGAGTTATGTCCTAGACAGTTTATAAACAACATTTGTTTATATATGTGGACATGTGGCTTCACATTATCATTGTCAGGAATGTAGGCACAAAGACCTGTGTCCAGAGTTATGTCCGAGACAGTTTATAAACAACATTTGTTTATATATGTGGACATGAGGCTTCACATTATCATTGTCAGGAATGTAGACACAAAGACCTGTGTCCAGAGTTATGTCCTAGACAGTTTATAAACAACATTTGTTTATATATATGGACATGAGGCTTCACATTATCATTGTCAGGAATGTAGACACAAAGACCTGTGTCCAGAGTTATGTCCGAGACAGTTTATAAACAACATTTGTTTATATATATGGACATGAGGCTTCACATTATCATTGCCAGGAATGTAGACACAAAGACCTGTCTCCAGAGTTATGTCCTAGACAGTTTATAAACAACATTTGTTTATATATGTGGACATGAGGCTTCACATTATCATTGCCAGGAATGTGGACACAAAGACCTGTGTCCAGAGTTATGTCCTAGACAGTTTATAAACAACATTTGTTTATATATGTGGACATGAGGCTTCACATTATCATTGCCAGGAATGTAGACACAAAGACCTGTGTCCAGAGTTATGTCCGAGACAGTTTATAAACAACATTTGTTTACATATGTGGACATGAGGCTTCACATTATCATTGCCAGGAATGTAGACACAAAGACCTGTGTGAGGAGTTATGTCCTAGACAGTTTATAAACAACATTTGTTTATATATGTGGACATGAGGCTTCACATTATCATTGCCAGGAATGTAGACACAAAGACCTGTGTCCAGAGTTATGTCCTGGACAGTGTATAAACAACATTTGTTTATATATGTGGACATGAGGCTTCACATTATCATTGTCAGGAATGTAGACACAAAGACCTGTGTCCAGAGTTATGTCCGAGACAGTTTATAAACAACATTTGTTTATATATATGGACATGAGGCTTCACATTATCATTGCCAGGAATGTAGACACAAAGACCTGTCTCCAGAGTTATGTCCTAGACAGTTTATAAACAACATTTGTTTATATATGTGGACATGAGGCTTCACATTATCATTGCCAGGAATGTGGACACAAAGACCTGTGTCCAGAGTTATGTCCTAGACAGTTTATAAACAACATTTGTTTATATATGTGGACATGAGGCTTCACATTATCATCGCCAGGAATGTAGACACAAAGACCTGTGTCCAGAGTTATGTCCGAGACAGTTTATAAACAACATTTGTTTACATATGTGGACATGAGGCTTCACATTATCATTGCCAGGAATGTAGACACAAAGAACTGTGTTGAGTTATGTCCGAGACAGTTTATAAACAACATTTGTTTATATATGTGGACATGAGGCTTCACATTATTATTGCCAGGAATGTAGGCACAAAGACCTGTGTCCAGAGTTATGTCCGAGACAGTTTATAAACAACATTTGTTTATATATGTGGACATGAGGCTTCACATTATCATTGCCAGGAATGTAGGCACAAAGACCTGTGTCCAGTGTTATGTCCGAGACAGTTTATAAACAACATTTGTTTATGTATGTGGACATGAGGCTTCACATGATCATTGTCAGGAATGTAGACACAAAGACCTGTGTCCAGAGTTATGTCCGAGACAGCTTATAAACAACATTTGTTTATATATGTGGACATGAGGCTTCACATTATCATTGCCAGGAAAGTAGGCAAAAATACCTGTGTCCAGAGTTATGTCCGAGACAGTTTATAAACAACATTTGTTTATATATGTGGACATGAGGCTTCACATTATCATTGCCAGGAATGTAGGCACAAAGACCTGTGTCCAGAGCTATGTCCGAGACAGTTTATAAACAACATTTGTTTATATATGTGGACATGAGGCTTCACATTATCATTGCCAGGAATGTAGGCACAAAGACCTGTGTCCAGAGTTATGTCCGAGACAGTTTATAAACAACATTTGTTTATATATGTGGACATGAGGCTTCACATTATCATTGCCAGGAATGTCGACACAAAGACCTGTGTCCAGAGTTATGTCCGAGACAGATTATAAACAACATTTGTTTATATGTGTGGACATGAGGCTTCACATTATCATTGCCAGGAATGTAGACACAAAGACCTGTGTCCAGAGTTATGTCCTAGACAGTTTATAAACAACATTTGTTTATATATGTGGACATGAGGCTTCACATTATCATTGCCAGGAATGTAGACACAAAGACCTGTGTCCAGAATTATGTCCTAGACAGTTTATAAACAACATTTGTTTATATATGTGGACATGTTTCTTCACATTATCATTGTCAGGAATGTAGGCACAAAGACCTGTGTCCAGAGTTATGTCCGAGACAGTTTATAAACAACATTTGTTTATATATGTGGACATGAGGCTTCACATTATCATTGTCAGGAATGTAGACACAAAGACCTGTGTCCAGAGTTATGTCCTAGACAGTTTATAAACAACATTTGTTTATATATATGGACATGAGGCTTCACATTATCATTGTCAGGAATGTAAACACAAAGACCTGTGTCCAGAGTTATGTCCTAGACAGTTTATAAACAACATTTGTTTATATATGTGGACATGAGGCTTCACATTATCATTGTCAGGAATGTAGACACAAAGACCTGTGTCCAGAGTTATGTCCTAGACAGTTTATAAACAACATTTGTTTATATATGTGGACATGAGGCTTCACATTATCATTGCCAGGAATGTAAGCACAAAGACCTGTGTCCAGAGTTATGTCCTAGACAGTTTATAAACAACATTTGTTTATATATGTGGACATGAGGCTTCACATTATCATTGCCAGGAATGTAGACACAAAGACCTGTGTCCAGAGTTATGTCCTGGACAGTTTATAAACAACATTTGTTTATATATGTGGACATGAGGCTTCACATTATCATTGTCAGGAATGTAGACACAAAGACCTGTGTCCAGAGTTATGTCCGAGACAGTTTATAAACAACATTTGTTTATATATATGGACATGAGGCTTCACATTATCATTGCCAGGAATGTAGACACAAAGACCTGTCTCCAGAGTTATGTCCTAGACAGTTTATAAACAACATTTGTTTATATATGTGGACATGAGGCTTCACATTATCATTGCCAGGAATGTGGACACAAAGACCTGTGTCCAGAGTTATGTCCTAGACAGTTTATAAACAACATTTGTTTATATATGTGGACATGAGGCTTCACATTATCATTGCCAGGAATGTAGACACAAAGACCTGTGTCCAGAGTTATGTCCGAGACAGTTTATAAACAACATTTGTTTACATATGTGGACATGAGGCTTCACATTATCATTGCCAGGAATGTAGACACAAAGACCTGTGTCCAGAGTTATGTCCGAGACAGTTTATAAACAACATTTGTTTATATATGTGGACATGAGGCTTCACATTATCATTGTCAGGAATGTAGACACAAAGACCTGTGTCCAGAGTTATGTCCGAGACAGTTTATAAACAACATTTGTTTATATATGTGGACATGAGGCTTCACATTATTATTGCCAGGAATGTAGGCACAAAGACCTGTGTCCAGAGTTATGTCCGAGACAGTTTATAAACAATATTTGTTTATATATGTGGACATGAGGCTTCACATTATCATTGCCAGGAATGTAGGCACAAAGACCTGTGTCCAGTGTTATGTCCGAGACAGTTTATAAACAACATTTGTTTATGTATGTGGACATGAGGCTTCACATTATCATTGTCAGGAATGTAGACACAAAGACCTGTGTCCAGAGTTATGTCCGAGACAGTTTATAAACAACATTTGTTTATATATGTGGACATGAGGCTTCACATTATCATTGCCAGGAAAGTAGGCAAAAATACCTGTGTCCAGAGTTATGTCCGAGACAGTTTATAAACAACATTTGTTTATATATGTGGACATGAGGCTTCACATTATCATTGCCAGGAATGTAGGAACAAAGACCTGTGTCCAGAGTTATGTCCGAGACAGTTTATAAACAACATTTGTTTATATATGTGGACATGAGGCTTCACATTATCATTGTCAGGAATGTAGACACAAAGACCTGTGTCCAGAGTTATGTCCTAGACAGTTTATAAACAACATTTGTTTATATATGTGGACATGAGGCTTCACATTATCATTGTCAGGAATGTAGACACAAAGACCTGTGTCCAGAGTTATGTCCGAGACAGTTTATAAACAACATTTGTTTATATATGTGGACATGAGGCTTCACATTATCATTGCCAGGAATGTAGGCACAAAGACCTGTGTCCAGAGTTATGTCCGAGACAGTTTATAAACAACATTTGTTTATGTATGTGGACATGAGGCTACACATTATCATTGCCAGGTATGTCGACACAAAGACCTGTGTCCAGAGTTATGTCCGAGACAGTTTATAAACAACATTTGTTTATATATGTGGACATGAGGCTTCACATTATCATTGCCAGGAATGTAGACACAAAGACCTGTGTCCAGAGTTATGTCCTAGACAGTTTATAAACAACATTTGTTTATATATGTGGACATTTGGCTTCACATTATCATTGTCAGGAATGTAGGCACAAAGACCTGTGTCCAGAGTTATGTCCGAGACAGTTTATAAACAACATTTGTTTATATATGTGGACATGAGGCTTCACATTATCATTGCCAGGAATGTAGACACAAAGACCTGTGTCCAGAGTTATGTCCGAGACAGTTTATAAACAACATTTGTTTATATATGTGGACATGAGGCTTCACATTATCATTGTCAGGAATGTAGACACAAAGACCTGTGTCCAGAGTTATGTCCGAGACAGTTTATAAACAACATTTGTTTATATATGTGGACATGAGGCTTCACATTATTATTGCCAGGAATGTAGGCACAAAGACCTGTGTCCAGAGTTATGTCCGAGACAGTTTATAAACAATATTTGTTTATATATGTTAACATGAGGCTTCACATTATCATTGCCAGGAATGTAGGCACAAAGACCTGTGTCCAGTGTTATGTCCGAGACAGTTTATAAACAACATTTGTTTATGTATGTGGACATGAGGCTTCACATTATCATTGTCAGGAATGTAGACACAAAGACCTGTGTCCAGAGTTATGTCCGAGACAGTTTATAAACAACATTTGTTTATATATGTGGACATGAGGCTTCACATTATCATTGCCAGGAAAGTAGGCAAAAATACCTGTGTCCAGAGTTATGTCCGAGACAGTTTATAAACAACATTTGTTTATATATGTGGACATGAGGCTTCACATTATCATTGCCAGGAATGTAGGCACAAAGACCTGTGTCCAGAGTTATGTCCGAGACAGTTTATAAACAACATTTGTTTATATATGTGGACATGAGGCTTCACATTATCATTGCCAGGAATGTAGGCACAAAGACCTGTGTCCAGAGTTATGTCCGAGACAGTTTATAAACAACATTTGTTTATATATGTGGACATGAGGCTTCACATTATCATTGCCAGGAATGTCGACACAAAGACCTGTGTCCAGAGTTATGTCCGAGACAGTTTATAAACAACATTTGTTTATATGTGTGGACATGAGGCTTCACATTATCATTGCCAGGAATGTAGACACAAAGACCTGTGTCCAGAGTTATGTCCTAGACAGTTTATAAACAACATTTGTTTATATATGTGGACATGAGGCTTCACATTATCATTGTAAGGAATGTAGACACAAAGACCTGTGTCCAGAGTTATGTCCCAGACAGTTTATAAACAACATTTGTTTATATATGTGGACATGAGGCTTCACATTATCATTGTCAGGAATGTAGACACAAAGACCTGTGTCCAGAGTTATGTCCGAGACAGTTTATAAACAACATTTGTTTATATATGTGGACATGAGGCTTCACATTATCATTGCCAGGAATGTAGGCACAAAGACCTGTGTCCAGAGTTATGTCCGAGACAGTTTATAAACAACATTTGTTTATATATGTGGACATGAGGCTACACATTATCATTGCCAGGTATGTCGACACAAAGACCTGTGTCCAGAGTTATGTCCGAGACAGTTTATAAACAACATTTGTTTATATATGTGGACATGAGGCTTCACATTATCATTGCCAGGAATGTAGACACAAAGACCTGTGTCCAGAGTTATGTCCTAGACAGTTTATAAACAACATTTGTTTATATATGTGGACATGTGGCTTCACATTATCATTGTCAGGAATGTAGGCACAAAGACCTGTGTCCAGAGTTATGTCCGAGACAGTTTATAAACAACATTTGTTTATATATGTGGACATGAGGCTTCACATTATCATTGTCAGGAATGTAGACACAAAGACCTGTGTCCAGAGTTATGTCCTAGACAGTTTATAAACAACATTTGTTTATATATATGGACATGAGGCTTCACATTATCATTGTCAGGAATGTAAACACAAAGACCTGTGTCCAGAGTTATGTCCTAGACAGTTTATAAACAACATTTGTTTATATATGTGGACATGAGGCTTCACATTATCATTGTCAGGAATGTAGACACAAAGACCTGTGTCCAGAGTTATGTCCTAGACAGTTTATAAACAACATTTGTTTATATATGTGGACATGAGGCTTCACATTATCATTGCCAGGAATGTAAGCACAAAGACCTGTGTCCAGAGTTATGTCCTAGACAGTTTATAAACAACATTTGTTTATATATGTGGACATGAGGCTTCACATTATCATTGCCAGGAATGTAGACACAAAGACCTGTGTCCAGAGTTATGTCCTGGACAGTTTATAAACAACATTTGTTTATATATGTGGACATGAGGCTTCACATTATCATTGTCAGGAATGTAGACACAAAGACCTGTGTCCAGAGTTATGTCCGAGACAGTTTATAAACAACATTTGTTTATATATATGGACATGAGGCTTCACATTATCATTGCCAGGAATGTAGACACAAAGACCTGTCTCCAGAGTTATGTCCTAGACAGTTTATAAACAACATTTGTTTATATATGTGGACATGAGGCTTCACATTATCATTGCCAGGAATGTGGACACAAAGACCTGTGTCCAGAGTTATGTCCTAGACAGTTTATAAACAACATTTGTTTATATATGTGGACATGAGGCTTCACATTATCATTGCCAGGAATGTAGACACAAAGACCTGTGTCCAGAGTTATGTCCGAGACAGTTTATAAACAACATTTGTTTACATATGTGGACATGAGGCTTCACATTATCATTGCCAGGAATGTAGACACAAAGACCTGTGTCCAGAGTTATGTCCGAGACAGTTTATAAACAACATTTGTTTATATATGTGGACATGAGGCTTCACATTATCATTGTCAGGAATGTAGACACAAAGACCTGTGTCCAGAGTTATGTCCGAGACAGTTTATAAACAACATTTGTTTATATATGTGGACATGAGGCTTCACATTATTATTGCCAGGAATGTAGGCACAAAGACCTGTGTCCAGAGTTATGTCCGAGACAGTTTATAAACAATATTTGTTTATATATGTGGACATGAGGCTTCACATTATCATTGCCAGGAATGTAGGCACAAAGACCTGTGTCCAGTGTTATGTCCGAGACAGTTTATAAACAACATTTGTTTATGTATGTGGACATGAGGCTTCACATTATCATTGTCAGGAATGTAGACACAAAGACCTGTGTCCAGAGTTATGTCCGAGACAGTTTATAAACAACATTTGTTTATATATGTGGACATGAGGCTTCACATTATCATTGCCAGGAAAGTAGGCAAAAATACCTGTGTCCAGAGTTATGTCCGAGACAGTTTATAAACAACATTTGTTTATATATGTGGACATGAGGCTTCACATTATCATTGCCAGGAATGTAGGAACAAAGACCTGTGTCCAGAGTTATGTCCGAGACAGTTCATAAACAACATTTGTTTATATATGTGGACATGAGGCTTCACATTATCATTGTCAGGAATGTAGACACAAAGACCTGTGTCCAGAGTTATGTCCTAGACAGTTTATAAACAACATTTGTTTATATATGTGGACATGAGGCTTCACATTATCATTGTCAGGAATGTAGACACAAGGACCTGTGTCCAGAGTTATGTCCGAGACAGTTTATAAACAACATTTGTTTATATATGTGGACATGAGGCTTCACATTATCATTGCCAGGAATGTAGGCACAAAGACCTGTGTCCAGAGTTATGTCCGAGACAGTTTATAAACAACATTTGTTTATATATGTGGACATGAGGCTACACATTATCATTGCCAGGTATGTCGACACAAAGACCTGTGTCCAGAGTTATGTCCGAGACAGTTTATAAACAACATTTGTTTATATATGTGGACATGAGGCTTCACATTATCATTGTCAGGAATGTAGACACAAAGACCTGTGTCCAGAGTTATGTCCTAGACAGTTTATAAACAACATTTGTTTATATATATGGACATGAGGCTTCACATTATCATTGTCAGGAATGTAAACACAAAGACCTGTGTCCAGAGTTATGTCCTAGACAGTTCATAAACAACATTTGTTTATATATGTGGACATGAGGCTTCACATTATCATTGTCAGGAATGTAGACACAAAGACCTGTGTCCAGAGTTATGTCCCGGACAGTTTATAAACAACATTTGTTTATATATGTGGACATGAGGCTTCACATTATCATTGCCAGGAATGTAGACACAAAGACCTGTGTCCAGAGTGATGTCCTGGACAGTTTATAAACAACATTTGTTTATATATGTGGACATGAGGCTTCACATTATCATTGCCAGGAATGTAGACACAAAGACCTGCGTCCAGAGTGATGTCCTGGACAGTTTATAAACAACATTTGTTTATATATGTGGACATGAGGCTTCACATTATCATTGTCAGGAATGTAGAGACAAAGACGTGTGTCCAGAGTTATGTCCTAGACAGTTTATAAACAACATTTGTTTATATATGTGGACATGAGGCTTCACATTATCATTGCCAGGAATGTAGACACAAAGACCTGTGTGCAGAGTTATGTCCTAGACAGTTTATAAACAACATTTGTTTATATATGTGGACATGAGGCTTCACATTATCATTGCCAGGAATGTAGACACAAAGACCTGTGTCCAGAGTTATGTCCGAGACAGTTTATAAACAACATTTGTTTGTATATGTGGACATGAGGCTTCACATTATCATTGCCAGGAATGTAGACACAAAGACCTGTGTCCAGAGTTATGTCCTAGAAAGTTTATAAACAACATTTGTTTATATATGTGGACATGAGGCTTCACATTATCATTGTCAGGAATGTAGACACAAAGACCTGTGTCCAGAGTTATGTCCGAGACAGTTTATAAACAACATTTGTTTATATATGTGGACATGAGGCTTCACATTATCATTGTCAGGAATGTAGACACAAATACCTGTGTCCAGAGTAATGTCCGAGACAGTTTATAAACAACATTTGTTTATATATGTGGACATGAGGCTTCACATTATCATTGCCAGGAATGTAGACACAAAGACCTGTGTCCAGAGTTATGTCCGAGACAGTTTATAAACAACATTTGTTTATATATGTGGACATGAGGCTTCACATTATCATTGCCAGGAATGTAGACACAAAGACCTGTGTCCAGAGTTATGTCCTAGACAGTTTATAAACAACATTTGTTTATATATGTGGACATGAGGCTTCACATTATCATTGTCAGGAATGTAGACACAAAGACCTGTGTCCAGAGTTCTGTCCGAGACAGTTTATAAACAACATTTGTTTATATATGTGGACATGAGGCTTCACATTATCATTGTCAGGAATGTAGACACAAATACCTGTGTCCAGAGTTATGTCCGAGACAGTTTATAAACAACATTTGTTTATATATGTGGACATGAGGCTTCACATTATCATTGCCAGGAATGTAGACACAAAGACCTGTGTCCAGAGTTATGTCCGAGACAGTTTATAAACAACATTTGTTTATATATGTGGACATGAGGCTTCACATTATCATTGTCAGGAATGTAGACACAACGACCTGTGTCCAGAGTTATGTCCGAGACAGTTTATAAACAACATTTGTTTATATATGTGGACATGAGGCTTCACATTATCATTGTCATGAATGTAGACACAAAGACCTGTGTCCAGAGATATGTCCTGGACAGTTTAAAAACAACATTTGTTTATATATGTGGACATGAGGCTTCACATTATCATTGTCAGGAATGTAGACACAAAGACCTGTGTCCAGAGTTATGTCCTGGACAGTTTATAAACAACATTTGTTTATATATGTGGACATGAGGCTTCACATTATCATTGCCAGGAATGTAGACACAAAGACCTGTGTCCAGAGTTATGTCCTAGACAGTTTATAAACAACATTTGTTTATATATGTGGACATGAGGCTTCACATTATCATTGTCAGGAATGTAGACACAAAGACCTGTGTCCAGAGTATGTCCTGGACAGTTTATAAACAACATTTGTTTATATATGTGGACATGAGGCTTCACATTATCATTGCCAGGAATGTAGACACAAAGACCTGTGTCCAGAGTTATGTCCCAGACAGTTTATAAACAACATTTGTTTATATATGTGGACATGAGGCTTCACATTATCATTGCCAGGAATGTAGACACAAAGACCTGTGTCCAGAGTTATGTCCGGGACAGTTTATAAACAACATTTGTTTATATATGTGGACATGAGGCTTCACATTATCATTGCCAGGAATGTAGACACAAAGACCTGTGTCCAGAGCTATGTCCTGGACAGTTTATAAACAACATTTGTTTATATATGTGGACATGAGGCTTCACATTATCATTGCCAGGAATGTAGACACAAAGACCTGTGTCCAGAGTTATGGCCTGGACAGTTTATAAACAACATGTGTTTATATATGTGGACATGAGGCTTCACATTATCATTGCCAGGAATGTAGACACAAAGACCTGTGTCCAGAGTTATGTCCTGGACAGTTTATAAACAACGTTTGTTTATATATGTGGACATGAGGCTTCACATTATCATTGCCAGGAATGTAGACACAAAGACCTGTGTCCAGAGTTATGTCCTAGACAGTTTATAAACAACATTTGTTTATATATGTGGACATGAGGCTTCACATTATCATTGCCAGGAATGTAGACACAAAGACCTGTGTCCAGTGTTATGTCCTGGACAGTTTATAAACAACATTTGTTTATATATGTGGACATGAGGCTTCACATTATCATTGCCAGGAATGTAGACACAAAGACCTGTGTCCAGAGTTATGTCCTAGACAGTTTATAAACAACATTTGTTTATATATGTGGACATGAGGCTTCACATTATCATTGTCAGGAATGTAGACACAAAGATCTGTGTCCAGAGTTATGTCCTGGACAGTTTATAAACAACATTTGTTTATATATGTGGACATGAGGCTTCACATTATCATTGTCAGGAATGTAGACACAAAGACCTGTGTCCAGAGTTATGTCCGAGACAGTTTATGAACAACATTTGTTTATATATGTGGACATGAGGCTTCACATTATCATTGTCAGGAATGTAGACACAAAGACCTGTGTCCAGAGTTATGTCCTGGACAGTTTATAAACAACATTTGTTTATATATGTGGACATGAGGCTTCACATTATCATTGTCAGGAATGTAGACACAAAGACCTGTGTCCAGAGTTATGTCCGAGACAGTTTATAAACAACATTTGTTTATATATGTGGACATGAGGCTTCACGTTATCATTGCCAGGAATGTAGACACAAAGACCTGTGTCCAGAGTTATGTCCGAGACAGTTTATGAACAACATTTGCTTATATATGTGGACATGAGGCTTCACATTATCATTGCCAGGAATGTAGACACAAAGACCTGTGTCCAGAGTTATGTCCGAGACAGTTTATAAACAACATTTGTTTATATATGTGGACATGAGGCTTCACATTATCATTGCCAGGCATGTAGACACAAAGATCTGTGTCCAGAGTTATGTCCGAGACAGTTTATAAACAACATTTGTTTATATATGTGTACATGAGGCTTCACATTATCATTGCCAGGAATGTAGACACAAAGACCTGTGTCCAGAGTTATGTCCGAGACAGTTTATAAACAACATTTGTTTATATATGTGGACATGAGGCTTCACATTATCATTGTCAGGAATGTAGACACAAAGACCTGTGTCCAGAGTTATGTCCTGGACAGTTTATAAACAACATTTGTTTATACATGTGGACATGACGCATCACATTATCATTGCCAGGAATGTAGACACAAAGACCTGTGTCCAGAGTTATGTCCTGGACAGTTTATAAACAACATTTGTTTATACATGTGGACATGACGCTTCACATTATCATTGTCAGGAATGTAGACACAAAGACCTGTGTCCAGAGTTATGTCCGAGACAGTTTATAAACAACATTTGTTTATATATGTGGACATGAGGCTTCACATTATCATTGTCAGGAATGTAAACACAAAGACCTGTGTCCAGAGTTATGTCCGAGACAGTTTATAAACAACATTTGTTTATATATGTGGACATGAGGCTTCGCATTATCATTGCCAGGAATGTAGACACAAAGACCTGTGTCCAGAGTTATGTCCTGGACAGTTTATAAACAACATTTGTTTATATATGTGGACATGAGGCTTCACATTATCATTGTCAGGAATGTAGACACAAAGACCTGTGTCCAGAGTTATGTCCTGGACAGTTTATAAACAACATTTGTTTATATATGTGGACATGAGGCTTCACATGATCATTGTCAGGAATGTAGACACAAAGACCTGTGTCCAGAGTTATGTCCCAGACAGTTTATAAACAACATTTGTTTATATATGTGGACATGAGGCTTCACATTATCATTGTCAGGAATGGAGACACAAATACCTGTGTCCAGAGTTATGTCCGAGACAGTTTATAAACAACATTTGTTTATATATGTGGACATGAGGCTTCACATTATCATTGCCAGGAATGTAGACACAAAGACCTGTGTCCAGAGTTATGTCCTGGACAGTTTATAAACAACATTTGTTTATACATGTGGACATGACGCTTCACATTATCATTGTCAGGAATGTAGACACAAAGACCTGTGTCCAGAGTTATGTCCGAGACAGTTTATAAACAACATTTGTTTATATATGTGGACATGAGGCTTCACATTATCATTGTCAGGAATGTAAACACAAAGACCTGTGTCCAGAGTTATGTCCGAGACAGTTTATAAACAACATTTGTTTATATATGTGGACATGAGGCTTCGCATTATCATTGCCAGGAATGTAGACACAAAGACCTGTGTCCAGAGTTATGTCCTGGACAGTTTATAAACAACATTTGTTTATATATGTGGACATGAGGCTTCACATGATCATTGTCAGGAATGTAGACACAAAGACCTGTGTCCAGAGTTATGTCCTGGACAGTTTATAAACAACATTTGTTTATATATGTGGACATGAGGCTTCACATGATCATTGTCAGGAATGTAGACACAAAGACCTGTGTCCAGAGTTATGTCCCAGACAGTTTATAAACAACATTTGTTTATATATGTGGACATGAGGCTTCACATTATCATTGTCAGGAATGGAGACACAAATACCTGTGTCCAGAGTTATGTCCGAGACAGTTTATAAACAACATTTGTTTATATATGTGGACATGAGGCTTCACATTATCATTGCCAGGAATGTAGACACAAAGACCTGTGTCCAGAGTTATGTCCTGGACAGTTTATAAACAACATTTGTTTATATATGTGGACATGAGGCTTCACATTATCATTGTCAGGAATGTAGACACAAAGACCTGTGTCCAGAGTTATGTCCTAGACAGTTTATAAACAACATTTGTTTATATATGTGGACATGAGGCTTCACATTATCATTGTCAGGAATGTAGACACAAAGACCTGTGTCCAGAGTTATGTCCGAGACAGTTTATAAACAACATTTGTTTATATATGTGGACATGAGGCTTCACATTATCATTGCCAGGAATGTAGACACAAAGACCTGTGTCCAGAGTTATGTCCGAGACAGTTTATAAACAACATTTGTTTATATATGTGGACATGAGGCTTCACATTATCATTGCCAGGAATGTAGCCACAAAGACCTGTGTCCAGAGTTATGTCCTAGACAGTTTATAAACAACATTTGTTTATATATGTGGACATGAGGCTTCACATTATCATTGCCAGGAATGTAGACACAAAGAACCTGTGTCCAGAGTTATGTCCTAGACAGTTTATAAACAACATTTGTTTATATATGTGGACATGAGGCTTCACATTATCATTGTCAGGAATGTAGACACAAAGACCTGTGTCCAGAGTTATGTCCTAGACAGTTTATAAACAACATTTGTTTATATATGTGGACATGAGGCTTCACATTATCATTGTCAGGAGTGCAGACACAAAGACCTGTGTCCAGAGTTATGTCTGAGACAGTTTATAAACAACATTTGTTTCTATATGTGGACATGAGGCTTCACATTATCATTGCCAGGAATGTAGACACAAAGACCTGTGTCCAGAGTTATGTCCGAGACAGTTTATAAACAACATTTGTTTATATATGTGGACATGAGGCTTCACATTATCATTGTCAGGAATGTAGACACAAAGACCTGTGTCCAGAGTTATGTCCCAGACAGTTTATAAACAACATTTGTTTATATATGTGGACATGAGGCTTCACATTATCATTGCCAGGCATGTAGACACAAAGATCTGTGTCCAGAGTTATGTCCGAGACAGTTTATAAACAACATTTGTTTATATATGTGTACATGAGGCTTCACATTATCATTGCCAGGAATGTAGACACAAAGACCTGTGTCCAGAGTTATGTCCGAGACAGTTTATAAACAACATTTGTTTATATATGTGGACATGAGGCTTCACATTATCATTGTCAGGAATGTAGACACAAAGACCTGTGTCCAGAGTTATGTCCTGGACAGTTTATAAACAACATTTGTTTATACATGTGGACATGACGCATCACATTATCATTGCCAGGAATGTAGACACAAAGACCTGTGTCCAGAGTTATGTCCTGGACAGTTTATAAACAACATTTGTTTATACATGTGGACATGACGCTTCACATTATCATTGTCAGGAATGTAGACACAAAGACCTGTGTCCAGAGTTATGTCCGAGACAGTTTATAAACAACATTTGTTTATATATGTGGACATGAGGCTTCACATTATCATTGTCAGGAATGTAAACACAAAGACCTGTGTCCAGAGTTATGTCCGAGACAGTTTATAAACAACATTTGTTTATATATGTGGACATGAGGCTTCGCATTATCATTGCCAGGAATGTAGACACAAAGACCTGTGTCCAGAGTTATGTCCTGGACAGTTTATAAACAACATTTGTTTATATATGTGGACATGAGGCTTCACATTATCATTGTCAGGAATGTAGACACAAAGACCTGTGTCCAGAGTTATGTCCTGGACAGTTTATAAACAACATTTGTTTATATATGTGGACATGAGGCTTCACATGATCATTGTCAGGAATGTAGACACAAAGACCTGTGTCCAGAGTTATGTCCCAGACAGTTTATAAACAACATTTGTTTATATATGTGGACATGAGGCTTCACATTATCATTGTCAGGAATGGAGACACAAATACCTGTGTCCAGAGTTATGTCCGAGACAGTTTATAAACAACATTTGTTTATATATGTGGACATGAGGCTTCACATTATCATTGCCAGGAATGTAGACACAAAGACCTGTGTCCAGAGTTATGTCCTGGACAGTTTATAAACAACATTTGTTTATACATGTGGACATGACGCTTCACATTATCATTGTCAGGAATGTAGACACAAAGACCTGTGTCCAGAGTTATGTCCGAGACAGTTTATAAACAACATTTGTTTATATATGTGGACATGAGGCTTCACATTATCATTGTCAGGAATGTAAACACAAAGACCTGTGTCCAGAGTTATGTCCGAGACAGTTTATAAACAACATTTGTTTATATATGTGGACATGAGGCTTCGCATTATCATTGCCAGGAATGTAGACACAAAGACCTGTGTCCAGAGTTATGTCCTGGACAGTTTATAAACAACATTTGTTTATATATGTGGACATGAGGCTTCACATGATCATTGTCAGGAATGTAGACACAAAGACCTGTGTCCAGAGTTATGTCCTGGACAGTTTATAAACAACATTTGTTTATATATGTGGACATGAGGCTTCACATGATCATTGTCAGGAATGTAGACACAAAGACCTGTGTCCAGAGTTATGTCCCAGACAGTTTATAAACAACATTTGTTTATATATGTGGACATGAGGCTTCACATTATCATTGTCAGGAATGGAGACACAAATACCTGTGTCCAGAGTTATGTCCGAGACAGTTTATAAACAACATTTGTTTATATATGTGGACATGAGGCTTCACATTATCATTGCCAGGAATGTAGACACAAAGACCTGTGTCCAGAGTTATGTCCTGGACAGTTTATAAACAACATTTGTTTATATATGTGGACATGAGGCTTCACATTATCATTGTCAGGAATGTAGACACAAAGACCTGTGTCCAGAGTTATGTCCTAGACAGTTTATAAACAACATTTGTTTATATATGTGGACATGAGGCTTCACATTATCATTGTCAGGAATGTAGACACAAAGACCTGTGTCCAGAGTTATGTCCGAGACAGTTTATAAACAACATTTGTTTATATATGTGGACATGAGGCTTCACATTATCATTGCCAGGAATGTAGACACAAAGACCTGTGTCCAGAGTTATGTCCGAGACAGTTTATAAACAACATTTGTTTATATATGTGGACATGAGGCTTCACATTATCATTGCCAGGAATGTAGCCACAAAGACCTGTGTCCAGAGTTATGTCCTAGACAGTTTATAAACAACATTTGTTTATATATGTGGACATGAGGCTTCACATTATCATTGCCAGGAATGTAGACACAAAGAACCTGTGTCCAGAGTTATGTCCTAGACAGTTTATAAACAACATTTGTTTATATATGTGGACATGAGGCTTCACATTATCATTGTCAGGAAAGTCGACACAAAGACCTGTGTCCAGAGTTATGTCCGAGACAGTTTATAAACAACATTTGTTTATATATGTGGACATGAGGCCTCACATTATCATTGCCAGGAATGTAGACACAAAGACCTGTGTCCAGAGTTATGTCCGAGACAGTTTATAAACAACATTTGTTTATATATGTGGACATGAGGCTTCACATTATCATTGCCAGGAATGTAGACACAAAGACCTGTGTCCAGAGTTATGTCCTAGACAGTTTATAAACAACATTTGTTTATATATGTGGACATGAGGCTTCACATTATCATTGTCAGGAGTGCAGACACAAAGACCTGTGTCCAGAGTTATGTCTGAGACAGTTTATAAACAACATTTGTTTATATATGTGGACATGAGGCTTCACATTATCATTGTCAGGAATGTAGACACAAAGACCTGTGTCCAGAGTTATGTCCGAGACAGTTTATAAACAACATTTGTTTATATATGTGGACATGAGGCTTCACATTATCATTGTCAGGAATGTAGGCACAAAGACCTGTGTCCAGAGTTATGTCCTGGACAGTTTATAAACAACATTTGTTTCTATATGTGGACATGAGGCTTCACATTATCATTGCCAGGAATGTAGACACAAAGACCTGTGTCCAGAGTTATGTCCGAGACAGTTTATAAACAACATTTGTTTATATATGTGGACATGAGGCTTCACATTATCATTGTCAGGAATGTAGACACAAAGACCTGTGTCCAGAGTTATGTCCCAGACAGTTTATAAACAACATTTGTTTATATATGTGGACATGAGGCTTCACATTATCATTGTCAGGAATGTAGACACAAAGACCTGTGTCCAGAGTTATGTCCTGGACAGTTTATAAACAACATTTGTTTATATATGTGGACATGAGGCTTCACATTATCATTGTCAGGAATGTAGACACAAAGACCTGTGTCCAGAGTTATGTCCGAGACAGTTTATAAACAACATGTGTTTATATATGTGGACATGAGGCTTCACATTATCATTGTCAGGAATGTAGACACAAAGACCTGTGTCCAGAGTTATGTCCTAGACAGTTTATAAACAACATTTGTTCATCTATGTGGACATGAGGCTTCACATTATCATTGCCAGGAATGTAGACACAAAGACCTGTGTCCCGAGTTATGTCCGAGACAGTTTATAAACAACATTTGTTTATATATGTGGACATGAGGCTTCACATTATCATTGTCAGGAATGTAGACACAAAGACCTCTGTCCAGAGTTATGTCCTAGACAGTTTATAAACAACATTTGTTTATATATGTGGACATGAGGCTTCACATTATCATTGTCAGGAATGTAGACACAAAGACCTGTGTCCAGAGTTATGTCCTAGACAGTTTATAAACAACATTTGTTTATATATGTGGACATGAGGCTTCACATTATCATTGCCAGGAATGTAGACACAAAGACCTGTGTCCAGAGTTATGTCCTAGACAGTTTATAAACAACATTTGTTTATATATGTCGACATGAGGCTTCACATTATCATTGCCAGGAATGTCGACACAAAGACCTGTGTCCAGAGTTATGTCCTAGACAGTTTATAAACAACATTTGTTTATATATGTGGACATGAGGCTTCACATTATCATTGCCAGGAATGTAGACACAAAGACCTGTGTCCAGAGTTATGTCCGAGACAGTTTATAAACAACATTTGTTTATATATGTGGACATGAGGCTTCACATTATCATTGCCAGGAATGTAGGCACAAAGACCTGTGTCCAGAGTTATGTCCGAGACAGTTTATAAACAACATTTGTTTATATATGTGGACATGAGGCTTCACATTATCATTGCCAGGTATGTCGACACAAAGACCTGTGTCCAGAGTTATGTCCGAGACAGTTTATAAACAACATTTGTTTATATATGTGGACATGAGGCTTCACATTATCATTGTCAGGAATGTAGACACAAAGACCTGTGTCCAGAGTTATGTCCTAGACAGTTTATAAACAACATTTGTTTATATATGTGGACATGAGGCTTCACATTATCGTTGTCAGGAATGTAGACACAAAGACCTGTGTCCAGAGTTATGTCCTAGACAGTTTAAAAACAACATTTGTTTATATATGTGGACATGAGGCTTCACATTATCATTGCCAGGAATGTAGACACAAAGACCTGTGTCCAGAGTTATGTCCTGGACTGTTTATAAACAACATTTGTTTATATATGTGGACATGAGGCTTCACATTATCATTGTCAGGAATGTAGACACAAAGACCTGTGTCCAGAGTTATGTCCTGGACAGTTTATAAACAACATTTGTTTATATATGTGGACATGAGGCTTCACATTATCATTGCCAGGAATGTAGACACAAAGACCTGTGTCCAGAGTTATGTCCGAGACAGTTTATAAACAACATTTGTTTATATATGTGGACATGTGGCTTCACATTATCATTGTCAGGAATGTAGGCACAAAGACCTGTGTCCAGAGTTATGTCCGAGACAGTTTATAAACAACATTTCTTTATATATGTGGACATGAGGCTTCACATTATCATTGTCAGGAATGTAGACACAAAGACCTGTGTCCAGAGTTATGTCCGAGACAGTTTATAAACAACATTTGTTTATATATATGGACATGAGGCTTCACATTATCATTGTCAGGAATGTAAACACAAAGACCTGTGTCCAGAGTGATGTCCTAGACAGTTTATAAACAACATTTGTTTATATATGTGGACATGAGGCTTCACATTATCATTGCCAGGAATGTAGACACAAAGACCTGTGTCCAGAGTTATGGCCTGGACAGTTTATAAGCAACATTTGTTTATATATGTGGACATGAGGCTTCACATTATCATTGCCAGGAATGTAGACACAAAGACCTGTGTCCAGAGTTATGTCCTGGACAGTTTATAAACAACGTTTGTTTATATATGTGGACATGAGGCTTCACATTATCATTGCCAGGAATGTAGACACAAAGACCCGTGTCCAGAGTTATGTCCTAGACAGTTTATAAACAACATTTGTTTATATATGTGGACATGAGGCTTCACATTATCATTGCCAGGAATGTAGACACAAAGACCTGTGTCCAGAGTTATGTCCTGGACAGTTTATAAACAACATTTGTTTATATATGTGGACATGAGGCTTCACATTATCATTGTCAGGAATGTAGACACAAAGACCTGTGTCCAGAGTTATGTCCGAGACAGTTTATGAACAACATTTGTTTATATATGTGGACACGAGGCTTCACATTATCATTGTCAGGAATGTAGACACAAAGACCTGTGTCCAGAGTTATATCCGAGACAGTTTATAAACAACATTTGTTTATATATGTGGACATGAGGCTTCACATTATCATTGTCAGGAATGTAGACACAAAGACCTGTGTCCAGAGTTATGTCCGAGACAGTTTATGAACAACATTTGTTTATATATGTGGACATGAGGCTTCACGTTATCATTGCCAGGAATGTAGACACAAAGACCTGTGTCCAGAGTTATGTCCGAGACAGTTTATGAACAACATTTGCTTATATATGTGGACATGAGGCTTCACATTATCATTGCCAGGAATGTAGACACAAAGACCTGTGTCCAGAGTTATGTCCTAGACAGTTTATAAACAACATTTGTTTATATATGTGGACATGAGGCTTCACATTATCATTGCCAGGAATGTAGACACAAAGACCTGTGTCCAGAGTTATGTCCGAGACAGTTTATAAACAACATTTGTTTATATATGTGGACATGAGGCTTCACATTATCATTGTCAGGAATGTAGACACAAAGACCTGTGTCCAGAGTTATGTCCTAGACAGTTTATAAACAACATTTGTTTATATATGTGGACATGAGGCTTCACATTATCATTGCCAGGAATGTAGACACAAAGACCTGTGTCCAGAGTTATGTCCGAGACAGTTTATAAACAACATTTGTTTATATATGTGGACATGAGGCTTCACATTATCATTGTCAGGAATGTAGACACAAAGACCTGTGTCCAGAGTTATGTCCGAGACAGTTTATAAACAACATTTGTTTATATATGTGGACATGAGGCTTCACATTATCATTGTCAGGAATGTAGACACAAAGACCTGTGTCCAGAGTTATGTCCGAGACAGTTTATAAACAACATTTGTTTATATATGTGGACATGAGGCTTCACATTATCATTGCCAGGAATGTAGACACAAAGACCTGTGTCCAGAGTTATGTCCTAGACAGTTTATAAACAACATTTGTTTATATATGTGGACATGAGGCTTCACATTATCATTGTCAGGAATGTAGACACAAAGACCTGTGTCCAGAGTTATGTCCTAGACAGTTTATAAACAACATTTGTTTATATATGTGGACATGAGGCTTCACATTATCATTGCCAGGAATGTAGACACAAAGACCTGTGTCCAGAGTTATGTCCTAGACAGTTTATAAACAACATTTGTTTATATATGTGGACATGAGGCTTCACATTATCATTGCCAGGAATGTAGACACAAAGACCTGTGTCCAGAGTTATGTCCGAGACAGTTTATAAACAACATTTGTTTATATATGTGGACATGAGGCTTCACATTATCATTGTCAGGAATGTAGACACAAAGACCTGTGTCCAGAGTTATGTCCGAGACAGTTTATAAACAACATTTGTTTATATATGTGGACATGAGGCTTCACATTATCATTGTCAGGAATGTAGACACAAAGACCTGTGTCCAGAGTTATGTCCGAGACAGTTTATAAACAACATTTGTTTATATATGTGGACATGAGGCTTCACATTATCATTGTCAGGAATGTAGACACAAAGACCTGTGTCCAGAGTTATGTCCTAGACAGTTTATAAACAACATTTGTTTATATATGTGGACATGAGGCTTCACATTATCATTGCCAGGAATGTAGACACAAAGACCTGTGTCCAGAGTTATGTCCTAGACAGTTTATAAACAACATTTGTTTATATATGTGGACATGAGGCTTCACATTATCATTGCCAGGAATGTAGACACAAAGACCTGTGTCCAGAGTTATGTCCGAGACAGTTTATAAACAACATTTGTTTATATATGTGGACATGAGGCTTCACATTATCATTGTCAGGAATGTAGACACAAAGACCTGTGTCCAGAGTTATGTCCGAGACAGTTTATAAACAACATTTGTTTATATATGTGGACATGAGGCTTCACATTATCATTGTCAGGAATGTAGACACAAAGACCTGTGTCCAGAGTTATGTCCGAGACAGTTTATAAACAACATTTGTTTATATATGTGGACATGAGGCTTCACATTATCATTGTCAGGAATGTAGACACAAAGACCTGTGTCCAGAGTTATGTCCTAGACAGTTTATAAACAACATTTGTTTATATATGTGGACATGAGGCTTCACATTATCATTGCCAGGAATGTAGACACAAAGACCTGTGTCCAGAGTTATGTCCTAGACAGTTTATAAACAACATTTGTTTATATATGTGGACATGAGGCTTCACATTATCATTGTCAGGAATGTAGACACAAAGACCTGTGTCCAGAGTTATGTCCTGGACAGTTTATAAACAACATTTGTTTATATATGTGGACATGAGGCTTCACATTATCATTGTCAGGAATGTAGACACAAAGACCTGTGTCCAGAGTTATGTCCTGGACAGTTTATAAACAACATTTGTTTATATATGTGGACATGAGGCTTCACGTTATCATTGCCAGGAATGTAGACACAAAGACCTGTGTCCAGAGTTATGTCCGAGACAGTTTATGAACAACATTTGCTCATATATGTGGACATGAGGCTTCACATTATCATTGCCAGGAATGTAGACACAAAGACCTGTGTCCAGAGTTATGTCCGAGACAGTTTATAAACAACATTTGTTTATATATGTGGACATGAGGCTTCACATTATCATTGCCAGGAATGTAGACACAAAGATCTGTGTCCAGTGTTATGTCCGAGACAGTTTATAAACAACATTTGTTTATATATGTGTACATGAGGCTTCACATTATCATTGCCAGGAATGTAGACACAAAGACCTGTGTCCAGAGTGATGTCCGAGACAGTTTATAAACAACATTTGTTTATATATGTGGACATGAGGCTTCACATTATCATTGTCAGGAATGTAGACACAAAGACCTGTGTCCAGAGTTATGTCCCATACAGTTTATAAACAACATTTGTTTATATAAGTGGACATGAGGCTTCACATTATCATTGTCAGGAATGGAGACAAAAATACCTGTGTCCAGAGTTATGTCCGAGACAGTTTATAAACAACATTTGTTTATATATGTGGACATGAGGCTTCACATTATCATTGCCAGGAATGTAGACACAAAGACCTGTGTCCAGAGTTATGTCCTGGACAGTTTATAAACAACATTTGTTTATATATGTGGACATGAGGCTTCACATTATCATTGTCAGGAATGTAGACACAAAGACCTGTGTCCAGAGTTATGTCCTAGACAGTTTATAAGCAACATTTGTTTATATATGTGGACATGAGGCTTCACATTATCATTGTCAGGAATGTAGACACAAAGACCTGTGTCCAGAGTTATGTCCGAGACCGTTTATAAACAACATTTGTTTATATATGTGGACATGAGGCTTCACATTATCATTGCCAGGAATGTAGACACAAAGACCTGTGTCCAGAGTTATGTCCGAGACAGTTTATAAACAACATTTGTTTATATATGTGGACATGAGGCTTCACATTATCATTGCCAGGAATGTAGCCACAAAGACCTGTGTCCTGAGTTATGTCCTAGACAGTTTATAAACAACATTTGTTTATATATGTGGACATGAGGCTTCACATTATCATTGCCAGGAATGTAGACACAAAGAACCTGTGTCCAGAGTTATGTCCTAGACAGTTTATAAACAACATTTGTTTATATATGTGGACATGAGGCTTCACATTATCATTGTCAGGAAAGTCGACACAAAGACCTGTGTCCAGAGTTATGTCCCAGACAGTTTATAAACAACATTTGTTTATATATGTGGACATGAGGCTTCACATTATCATTGCCAGGAATGTAGACACAAAGACCTGTGTCCAGAGTTATATCCGAGACAGTTTATAAACAACATTTGTTTATATATGTGGACATGAGGCTTCACATTATCATTGTCAGGAATGTAGACACAAAGACCTGTGTCCAGAGTTATGTCCGAGACAGTTTATGAACAACATTTGTTTATATATGTGGACATGAGGCTTCACGTTATCATTGCCAGGAATGTAGACACAAAGACCTGTGTCCAGAGTTATGTCCGAGACAGTTTATGAACAACATTTGCTTATATATGTGGACATGAGGCTTCACATTATCATTGCCAGGAATGTAGACACAAAGACCTGTGTCCAGAGTTATGTCCTAGACAGTTTATAAACAACATTTGTTTATATATGTGGACATGAGGCTTCACATTATCATTGCCAGGAATGTAGACACAAAGACCTGTGTCCAGAGTTATGTCCGAGACAGTTTATAAACAACATTTGTTTATATATGTGGACATGAGGCTTCACATTATCATTGTCAGGAATGTAGACACAAAGACCTGTGTCCAGAGTTATGTCCTAGACAGTTTATAAACAACATTTGTTTATATATGTGGACATGAGGCTTCACATTATCATTGCCAGGAATGTAGACACAAAGACCTGTGTCCAGAGTTATGTCCGAGACAGTTTATAAACAACATTTGTTTATATATGTGGACATGAGGCTTCACATTATCATTGTCAGGAATGTAGACACAAAGACCTGTGTCCAGAGTTATGTCCGAGACAGTTTATGAACAACATTTGTTTATATATGTGGACATGAGGCTTCACGTTATCATTGCCAGGAATGTAGACACAAAGACCTGTGTCCAGAGTTATGTCCGAGACAGTTTATGAACAACATTTGCTTATATATGTGGACATGAGGCTTCACATTATCATTGCCAGGAATGTAGACACAAAGACCTGTGTCCAGAGTTATGTCCTAGACAGTTTATAAACAACATTTGTTTATATATGTGGACATGAGGCTTCACATTATCATTGCCAGGAATGTAGACACAAAGACCTGTGTCCAGAGTTATGTCCGAGACAGTTTATAAACAACATTTGTTTATATATGTGGACATGAGGCTTCACATTATCATTGTCAGGAATGTAGACACAAAGACCTGTGTCCAGAGTTATGTCCTAGACAGTTTATAAACAACATTTGTTTATATATGTGGACATGAGGCTTCACATTATCATTGCCAGGAATGTAGACACAAAGACCTGTGTCCAGAGTTATGTCCGAGACAGTTTATAAACAACATTTGTTTATATATGTGGACATGAGGCTTCACATTATCATTGTCAGGAATGTAGACACAAAGACCTGTGTCCAGAGTTATGTCCGAGACAGTTTATAAACAACATTTGTTTATATATGTGGACATGAGGCTTCACATTATCATTGTCAGGAATGTAGACACAAAGACCTGTGTCCAGAGTTATGTCCGAGACAGTTTATAAACAACATTTGTTTATATATGTGGACATGAGGCTTCACATTATCATTGCCAGGAATGTAGACACAAAGACCTGTGTCCAGAGTTATGTCCTAGACAGTTTATAAACAACATTTGTTTATATATGTGGACATGAGGCTTCACATTATCATTGTCAGGAATGTAGACACAAAGACCTGTGTCCAGAGTTATGTCCTAGACAGTTTATAAACAACATTTGTTTATATATGTGGACATGAGGCTTCACATTATCATTGCCAGGAATGTAGACACAAAGACCTGTGTCCAGAGTTATGTCCTAGACAGTTTATAAACAACATTTGTTTATATATGTGGACATGAGGCTTCACATTATCATTGTCAGGAATGTAGACACAAAGACCTGTGTCCAGAGTTATGTCCTGGACAGTTTATAAACAACATTTGTTTATATATGTGGACATGAGGCTTCACATTATCATTGTCAGCAATGTAGACACAAAGACCTGTGTCCAGAGTTATGTCCTGGACAGTTTATAAACAACATTTGTTTATATATGTGGACATGAGGCTTCACGTTATCATTGCCAGGAATGTAGACACAAAGACCTGTGTCCAGAGTTATGTCCGAGACAGTTTATAAACAACATTTGTTTATATATGTGGACATGAGGCTTCACATTATCATTGCCAGGAATGTAGACACAAAGATCTGTGTCCAGTGTTATGTCCGAGACAGTTTATAAACAACATTTGTTTATATATGTGTACATGAGGCTTCACATTATCATTGCCAGGAATGTAGACACAAAGACCTGTGTCCAGAGTGATGTCCGAGACAGTTTATAAACAACATTTGTTTATATATGTGGACATGAGGCTTCACATTATCATTGTCAGGAATGTAGACACAAAGACCTGTGTCCAGAGTTATGTCCCATACAGTTTATAAACAACATTTGTTTATATAAGTGGACATGAGGCTTCACATTATCATTGTCAGGAATGGAGACAAAAATACCTGTGTCCAGAGTTATGTCCGAGACAGTTTATAAACAACATTTGTTTATATATGTGGACATGAGGCTTCACATTATCATTGCCAGGAATGTCGACACAAAGACCTGTGTCCAGAGTTATGTCCTGGACAGTTTATAAACAACATTTGTTTATATATGTGGACATGAGGCTTCACATTATCATTGTCAGGAATGTAGACACAAAGACCTGTGTCCAGAGTTATGTCCTAGACAGTTTATAAACAACATTTGTTTATATATGTGGACATGAGGCTTCACATTATCATTGTCAGGAATGTAGACACAAAGACCTGTGTCCAGAGTTATGTCCGAGACCGTTTATAAACAACATTTGTTTATATATGTGGACATGAGGCTTCACATTATCATTGCCAGGAATGTAGACACAAAGACCTGTGTCCAGAGTTATGTCCGAGACAGTTTATAAACAACATTTGTTTATATATGTGGACATGAGGCTTCACATTATCATTGCCAGGAATGTAGCCACAAAGACCTGTGTCCTGAGTTATGTCCTAGACAGTTTATAAACAACATTTGTTTATATATGTGGACATGAGGCTTCACATTATCATTGCCAGGAATGTAGACACAAAGAACCTGTGTCCAGAGTTATGTCCTAGACAGTTTATAAACAACATTTGTTTATATATGTGGACATGAGGCTTCACATTATCATTGTCAGGAAAGTCGACACAAAGACCTGTGTCCAGAGTTATGTCCCAGACAGTTTATAAACAACATTTGTTTATATATGTGGACATGAGGCTTCACATTATCATTGCCAGGAATGTAGACACAAAGACCTGTGTCCAGAGTTATGTCCGAGACAGTTTATAAACAACATTTGTTTATATATGTGGACATGAGGCTTCACATTATCATTGCCAGGAATGTAGACACAAAGACCTGTGTCCAGAGTTATGTCCTAGACAGTTTATAAACAACATTTGTTTATATATGTGGACATGAGGCTTCACATTATCATTGTCAGGAATGTAGACACAAAGACCTGTGTCCAGAGTTATGTCCTGGACAGTTTATAAACAACATTTGTTTATATATGTGGACATGAGGCTTCACATTATCATTGTCAGGAATGTAGACACAAAGACCTGTGTCCAGAGTTATGTCCTGGACAGTTTATAAACAACATTTGTTTATATATGTGGACATGAGGCTTCACGTTATCATTGCCAGGAATGTAGACACAAAGACCTGTGTCCAGAGTTATGTCCGAGACAGTTTATGAACAACATTTGCTTATATATGTGGACATGAGGCTTCACATTATCATTGCCAGGAATGTAGACACAAAGACCTGTGTCCAGAGTTATGTCCGAGACAGTTTATAAACAACATTTGTTTATATATGTGGACATGAGGCTTCACATTATCATTGCCAGGAATGTAGCCACAAAGACCTGTGTCCTGAGTTATGTCCTAGACAGTTTATAAACAACATTTGTTTATATATGTGGACATGAGGCTTCACATTATCATTGTCAGGAATGTAGACACAAAGACCTGTGTCCAGAGTTATGTCCTGGACAGTTTATAAACAACATTTGTTTATATATGTGGACATGAGGCTTCACATTATCATTGTCAGGAATGTAGACACAAAGACCTGTGTCCAGAGTTATGTCCTGGACAGTTTATAAACAACATTTGTTTATATATGTGGACATGAGGCTTCACGTTATCATTGCCAGGAATGTAGACACAAAGACCTGTGTCCAGAGTTATGTCCGAGACAGTTTATGAACAACATTTGCTTATATATGTGGACATGAGGCTTCACATTATCATTGCCAGGAATGTAGACACAAAGACCTGTGTCCAGAGTTATGTCCGAGACAGTTTATAAACAACATTTGTTTATATATGTGGACATGAGGCTTCACATTATCATTGCCAGGAATGTAGACACAAAGATCTGTGTCCAGAGCTATGTCCGAGACAGTTTATAAACAACATTTGTTTATATATGTGTACATGAGGCTTCACATTATCATTGCCAGGAATGTCGACACAAAGACCTGTGTCCAGAGTGATGTCCGAGACAGTTTATAAACAACATTTGTTTATATATGTGGACATGAGGCTTCACATTATCATTGTCAGGAATGTAGACACAAAGACCTGTGTCCAGAGTTATGTCCCATACAGTTTATAAACAACATTTGTTTATATAAGTGGACATGAGGCTTCACATTGTCATTGTCAGGAATGGAGACACAAATACCTGTGTCCAGAGTTATGTCCGAGACAGTTTATAAACAACATTTGTTTATATATGTGGACATGAGGCTTCACATTATAATTGCCAGGAATGTAGACACAAAGACCTGTGTCCAGAGTTATGTCCTGGACAGTTTATAAACAACATTTGTTTATATATGTGGACATGAGGCTTCACATTATCATTGTCAGGAATGTAGACACAAAGACCTGTGTCCAGAGTTATGTCCTAGACAGTTTATAAACAACATTTGTTTATATATGTGGACATGAGGCTTCACATTATCATTGTCAGGAATGTAGACACAAAGACCTGTGTCCAGAGTTATGTCCGAGACCGTTTATAAACAACATTTGTTTATATATGTGGACATGAGGCTTCACATTATCATTGCCAGGAATGTAGACACAAAGACCTGTGTCCAGAGTTATGTCCGAGACAGTTTATAAACAACATTTGTTTATATATGTGGACATGAGGCTTCACATTATCATTGCCAGGAATGTAGCCACAAAGACCTGTGTCCTGAGTTATGTCCTAGACAGTTTATAAACAACATTTGTTTATATATGTGGACATGAGGCTTCACATTATCATTGCCAGGAATGTAGACACAAAGAACCTGTGTCCAGAGTTATGTCCTAGACAGTTTATAAACAACATTTGTTTATATATGTGGACATGAGGCTTCACATTATCATTGTCAGGAAAGTCGACACAAAGACCTGTGTCCAGAGTTATGTCCCAGACAGTTTATAAACAACATTTGTTTATATATGTGGACATGAGGCTTCACATTATCATTGCCAGGAATGTAGACACAAAGACCTGTGTCCAGAGTTATGTCCGAGACAGTTTATAAACAACATTTGTTTATATATGTGGACATGAGGCTACACATTATCATTGCCAGGAATGTAGACACAAAGACCTGTGTCCAGAGTTATGTCCTAGACAGTTTATAAACAACATTTGTTTATATATGTGGACATGAGGCTTCACATTATCATTGTCAGGAGTGCAGACACAAAGACCTGTGTCCAGAGTTATGTCCGAGACAGTTTATAAACAGCATTTGTTTATATATGTGGACATGAGGCTTCACATTATCATTGCCAGGAATGTAGACACAAAGACCTGTGTCCAGAGTTATGTCCGAGACAGTTTATAAACAACATTTGTTTATATATGTGGACATGAGGCTTCACATTATCATAGCCAGGAATGTAGACACAAAGACCTGTGTCCAGAGTTATGTCCGAGACAGTTTATAAACAACATTTGTTTATATATGTGGACATGAGGCTTCACATTATCATTGCCAGGAATGTAGACACAAAGACCTGTGTCCAGAGTTATGTCCTGGACAGTTTATAAACAACATTTGTTTATATATGTGGACATGAGGCTTCACATTATCATTGCCAGGAATGTAGACACAAAGACCTGTGTCCAGAGTTATGTCCGAGACAGTTTATAAACAACATTTGTTTATATATGTGGACATGAGGCTTCACATTATCATTGTCAGGAATGTAGACACAAAGACCTGTGTCCAGAGTTATGTCCTGGACAGTTTATAAACAACATTTGTTTATACATGCGGACATGACGCATCACATTATCATTGCCAGGAATGTAGACACAAAGACCTGTGTCCAGAGTTATGTCCGAGACAGTTTATAAACAACATTTGTTTATATATGTGGACATGAGGCTTCACATTATCATTGCCAGGAATGTAGACACAAAGACCTGTGTCCAGAGTTATGTCCGAGACAGTTTATAAACAACATTTGTTTATATATGTGGACATGAGGCTTCACATTATCATTGTCAGGAATGTAGACACAAAGACCTGTGTCCAGAGTTATGTCCGAGACAGTTTATAAACAACATTTGTTTATATATGTGGACATGAGGCTTCACATTATCATTGTCAGGAATGTAGACACAAAGACCTGTGTCCAGAGTTATGTCCTGGACAGTTTATAAACAACATTTGTTTATACATGTGGACATGACGCTTCACATTATCATTGTCAGGAATGTAGACACAAAGACCTGTCTCCAGAGTTATGTCCGAGACAGTTTATAAACAACATTTGTTTATATATGTGGACATGAGGCTTCACATTATCATTGCCAGGAATGTAGGCACAAAGACCTGTGTCCAGAGTTATGTCCGAGACAGTTTATAAACAACATTTGTTTATATATGTGGACATGAGGCTTCACATTATCATTGCCAGGAATGTAGACACAAAGACCTGTGTCCAGAGTTATGTCCTAGACAGTTTATAAACAACATTTGTTTATATATGTGGACATGAGGCTTCACATTATCATTGTCAGGAATGTAGACACAAAGACCTGTGTCCAGAGTTATGTCCGAGACCGTTTATAAACAACATTTGTTTATATATGTGGACATGAGGCTTCACATTATCATTGCCAGGAATGTAGACACAAAGACCTGTGTCCAGAGTTATGTCCTAGACAGTTTATAAACAACATTTGTTTATATATGTGGACATGAGGCTTCACATTATCATTGCCAGGAATGTAGCCACAAAGACCTGTGTCCTGAGTTATGTCCTAGACAGTTTATAAACAACATTTGTTTATATATGTGGACATGAGGCTTCACATTATCATTGCCAGGAATGTAGACACAAAGAACCTGTGTCCAGAGTTATGTCCTAGACAGTTTATAAACAACATTTGTTTATATATGTGGACATGAGGCTTCACATTATCATTGTCAGGAAAGTCGACACAAAGACCTGTGTCCAGAGTTATGTCCCAGACAGTTTAAAAAAACATTTGTTTATATATGTGGACATGAGGCTTCACATTATCATTGCCAGGAATGTAGACACAAAGACCTGTGTCCAGAGTTATGTCCGAGACAGTTTATAAACAACATTTGTTTATATATGTGGACATGAGGCTTCACATTATCATTGCCAGGAATGTAGACACAAAGACCTGTGTCCAGAGTTATGTCCTAGACAGTTTATTAACAACATTTGTTTATATATGTGGACATGAGGCTTCACATTATCATTGTCAGGAGTGCAGACACAAAGACCTGTGTCCAGAGTTATGTCCGAGACAGTTTATAAACAGCATTTGTTTATATATGTGGACATGAGGCTTCACATTATCATTGCCAGGAATGTAGACACAAAGACCTGTGTCCAGAGTTATGTCCGAGACAGTTTATAAACAACATTTGTTTATATATGTGGACATGAGGCTTCACATTATCTTAGCCAGGAATGTAGACACAAAGACCTGTGTCCAGAGTTATGTCCGAGACAGTTTATAAACAACATTTGTTTATATATGTGGACATGAGGCTTCACATTATCATTGCCAGGAATGTAGACACAAAGACCTGTGTCCAGAGTTATGTCCTGGACAGTTTATAAACAACATTTGTTTATATATGTGGACATGAGGCTTCACATTATCATTGCCAGGAATGTAGACACAAAGACCTGTGTCCAGAGTTATGTCCGAGACAGTTTATAAACAACATTTGTTTATATATGTGGACATGAGGCTTCACATTATCATTGTCAGGAATGTAGACACAAAGACCTGTGTCCAGAGTTATGTCCTGGACAGTTTATAAACAACATTTGTTTATACATGCGGACATGACGCATCACATTATCATTGCCAGGAATGTAGACACAAAGACCTGTGTCCAGAGTTATGTCCGAGACAGTTTATAAACAACATTTGTTTATATATGTGGACATGAGGCTTCACATTATCATTGCCAGGAATGTAGACACAAAGACCTGTGTCCAGAGTTATGTCCGAGACAGTTTATAAACAACATTTGTTTATATATGTGGACATGAGGCTTCACATTATCATTGTCAGGAATGTAGACACAAAGACCTGTGTCCAGAGTTATGTCCGAGACAGTTTATAAACAACATTTGTTTATATATGTGGACATGAGGCTTCACATTATCATTGTCAGGAATGTAGACACAAAGACCTGAGTCCAGAGTTATGTCCTGGACAGTTTATAAACAACATTTGTTTATACATGTGGACATGACGCTTCACATTATCATTGTCAGGAATGTAGACACAAAGACCTGTCTCCAGAGTTATGTCCGAGACAGTTTATAAACAACATTTGTTTATATATGTGGACATGAGGCTTCACATTATCATTGCCAGGAATGTAGGCACAAAGACCTGTGTCCAGAGTTATGTCCGAGACAGTTTATAAACAACATTTGTTTATATATGTGGACATGAGGCTTCACATTATCATTGCCAGGAATGTAGACACAAAGACCTGTGTCCAGAGTTATGTCCGAGACAGTTTATAAACAACATTTGTTTATATATGTGGACATGAGGCTTCACATTATCATTGCCAGGAATGTAGACACAAAGACCTGTGTCCAGAGTTATGTCCTAGACATTTTATAAACAACATTTGTTTATATATGTGGACATGAGGCTTCACATTATCGTTGTCAGGAATGTAGACACAAAGACCTGTGTCCAGAGTTATGTCCTAGACAGTTTATAAACAACATTTGTTTATATATGTGGACATGAAGCTTCACATTATCATTGTCAGGAATGTAGACACAAAGACCTGTGTCCAGAGTTATGTCCGAGACAGTTTATAAACAACATTTGTTTATATATGTGGACATGAGGCTTCACATTATCATTGCCAGGAATGTAGGCACAAAGACCTGTGTCCAGAGTTATGTCCGAGACAGTTTATAAACAACATTTGTTTATATATGTGGACATGAGGCTTCACATTATCATTGCCAGGTATGTCGACACAAAGACCTGTGTCCAGAGTTATGTCCGAGACAGTTTATAAACAACATTTGTTTATATATGTGGACATGAGGCTTCACATTATCATTGTCAGGAATGTAGACACAAAGACCTGTGTCCAGAGTTATGACCTAGACAGTTTATAAACAACATTTGTTTATATATGTGGACATGAGGCTTCACATTATCGTTGTCAGGAATGTAGACACAAAGACCTGTGTCCAGAGTTATGTCCTAGACAGTTTATAAACAACATTTGTTCATATATGTGGACATGAGGCTTCACATTATCATTGTCAGGAATGTAGACACAAAGACCTGTGTCCAGAGTGATGTCCTGGACAGTTTATAAACAACATTTGTTTATATATGTGGACATGAGGCTTCACATTATCATTGCCAGGAATGTAGACACAAAGACCTGTGTCCAGAGTTATGTCCTAGACAGTTTATAAACAACATTTGTTTATATATGTGGACATGTGGCTTCACATTATCATTGTCAGGAATGTAGGCACAAAGACCTGTGTCCAGAGTTATGTCCGAGACAGTTTATAAACAACATTTGTTTATATATGTGGACATGAGGCTTCACATTATCATTGTCAGGAATGTAGACACAAAGACCTGTGTCCAGAGTTATGTCCGAGACAGTTTATAAACAACATTTGTTTATATATGTGGACATGAGGCTTCACATTATCATTGTCAGGAATGTAGACACAAAGACCTGTGTCCAGAGTTATGTCCTAGACAGTTTATAAACAACATTTGTTTATATATGTGGACATGAGGCTTCACATTATCATTGTCAGGAATGTAGACACAAAGACCTGTGTCCAGAGTTATGTCCTAGACAGTTTATAAACAACATTTGTTTATATATGTGGACATGAGGCTTCACATTATCATTGCCAGGAATCTAGACACAAAGACCTGTGTCCAGAGTGATGTCCTGGACAGTTTATAAACAACATTTGTTTATATATGTGGACATGAGGCTTCACATTATCATTGCCAGGAATCTAGACACAAAGACCTGTGTCCAGAGTTATGTCCTAGACAGTTTATAAACAACATTTGTTTATATATGTGGACATGAGGCTTCACATTATCATTGTCAGGAATGTAGACACAAAGACCTGTGTCCAGAGTTATGTCCTAGACAGTTTATAAACAACATTTGTTTATATATGTGGACATGAGGCTTCACATTATCATTGCCAGGAATGTAGACACAAAGACCTGTGTCCAGAGTTATGTCCTAGACAGTTTATAAACAACATTTGTTTATATATGTGGACATGAGGCTTCACATTATCATTGCCAGGAATGTAGACACAAAGACCTGTGTCCAGAGTTATGTCCGAGACAGTTTATAAACAACATTTGTTTATATATGTGGACATGAGGCTTCACATTATCATTGCCAGGAATGTAGACACAAAGACCTGTGTCCAGAGTTATGTCCTAGAAAGTTTATAAACAACATTTGTTTATATCTGTGGACATGAGGCTTCACATTATCATTGCCAGGAATGTAGACACAAAGACCTGTGTCCAGAGTTATGTCCGAGACAGTTTATAAACAACATTTGTTTATATATGTGGACATGAGGCTTCACATTATCATTGCCAGGAATGTAGACACAAAGACCTGTGTCCAGAGTTATGTCCTAGACAGTTTATAAACAACATTTGTTTATATATGTGGACATGAGGCTTCACATTATCATTGGCAGGAATGTAGACACAAAGACCTGTGTCCAGAGTTCTGTCCGAGACAGTTTATAAACAACATTTGTTTATATATGTGGACATGAGGCTTCACATTATCATTGTCAGGAATGTAGACACAAATACCTGTGTCCAGAGTTATGTCCGAGACAGTTTATAAACAACATTTGTTTATATATGTGGACATGAGGCTTCACATTATCATTGCCAGGAATGTAGACACAAAGACCTGTGTCCAGAGTTATGTCCGAGACAGTTTATAAACAACATTTGTTTATATATGTGGACATGAGGCTTCACATTATCATTGTCAGGAATGTAGACACAAAGACCTGTGTCCAGAGTTATGTCCGAGACAGTTTATAAACAACATTTGTTTATATATGTGGACATGAGGCTTCACATTATCATTGTCAGGAATGGAGACACAAATACCTGTGTCCAGAGTTATGTCCGAGACAGTTTATAAACAACATTTGTTTATATATGTGGACATGAGGCTTCACATTATCATTGCCAGGAATGTTGACACAAAGACCTGTGTCCAGAGTTATGTCCTAGACAGTTTATAAACAACATTTGTTTATATATGTGGACATGAGGCTTCACATTATCATTGTCAGGAATGTTGACACAAAGACCTGTGTCCAGAGTTATGTCCTAGACAGTTTATAAACAACATTTGTTTATATATGTGGACATGAGGCTTCACATTATCATTGTCAGGAATGTAGACACAAAGACCTGTGTCCAGAGTTCTGTCCGAGACAGTTTATAAACAACATTTGTTTATATATGTGGACATGAGGCTTCACATTATCATTGCCAGGAATGTAGACACAAAGACCTGTGTCCAGAGTTATGTCCGAGACAGTTTATAAACAACATTTGTTTATATATGTGGACATGAGGCTTCACATTATCATTGCCAGGAATGTAGCCACAAAGACCTGTGTCCTGAGTTATGTCCTAGACAGTTTATAAACAACATTTGTTTATATATGTGGACATGAGGCTTCACATTATCATTGCCAGGAATGTAGACACAAAGAACCTGTGTCCAGAGTTATGTCCTAGACAGTTTATAAACAACATTTGTTTATATATGTGGACATGAGGCTTCACATTATCATTGTCAGGAAAGTCGACACAAAGACCTGTGTCCAGAGTTATGTCCCAGACAGTTTATAAACAACATTTGTTTATATATGTGGACATGAGGCTTCACATTATCATTGCCAGGAATGTAGACACAAAGACCTGTGTCCAGAGTTATGTCCGAGACAGTTTATAAACAACATTTGTTTATATATGTGGACATGAGGCTTCACATTATCATTGCCAGGAATGTAGACACAAAGACCTGTGTCCAGAGTTATGTCCTAGACAGTTTATAAACAACATTTGTTTATATATGTGGACATGAGGCTTCACATTATCATTGTCAGGAATGCAGACACAAAGACCTGTGTCCAGAGTTATGTCTGAGACAGTTTATAAACAACATTTGTTTATATATGTGGACATGAGGCTTCACATTATCATTGCCAGGAATGTAGACACAAAGACCTGTGTCCAGAGTTATGTCCTGGACAGTTTATAAACAACATTTGTTTATATATGTGGACATGAGGCTTCACATTATCATTGCCAGGAATGTAGACACAAAGACCTGTGTCCAGAGTTATGTCCAAGACAGTTTATAAACAACATTTGTTTATATATGTGGACATGAGGCTTCACATTATCATTGTCAGGAATGTAGACACAAATACCTGTGTCCAGAGTTATGTCCTAGACAGTTTATAAACAACATTTGTTTATATATGTGGACATGAGGCTTCACATTATCATTGCCAGGAATGTAGACACAAAGACCTGTGTCCAGAGTTATGTCCGAGACAGTTTATAAACAACATTTGTTTATATATGTGGACATGAGGCTTCACATTATCATTGCCAGGAATGTAGACACAAAGACCTGTGTCCAGAGTTATGTCCTAGACAGTTTATAAACAACATTTGTTTATATATGTGGACATGAGGCTTCACATTATCATTGTCAGGAATGTAGACACAAAGACCTGTGTCCAGAGTTCTGTCCGAGACAGTTTATAAACAACATTTGTTTATATATGTGGACATGAGGCTTCACATTATCATTGCCAGGAATGTAGACACAAAGACCTGTGTCCAGAGTTATGTCCGAGACAGTTTATAAACAACATTTGTTTATATATGTGGACATGAGGCTTCACATTATCATTGCCAGGAATGTAGCCACAAAGACCTGTGTCCTGAGTTATGTCCTAGACAGTTTATAAACAACATTTGTTTATATATGTGGACATGAGGCTTCACATTATCATTGCCAGGAATGTAGACACAAAGAACCTGTGTCCAGAGTTATGTCCTAGACAGTTTATAAACAACATTTGTTTATATATGTGGACATGAGGCTTCACATTATCATTGTCAGGAAAGTCGACACAAAGACCTGTGTCCAGAGTTATGTCCCAGACAGTTTATAAACAACATTTGTTTATATATGTGGACATGAGGCTTCACATTATCATTGCCAGGAATGTAGACACAAAGACCTGTGTCCAGAGTTATGTCCGAGACAGTTTATAAACAACATTTGTTGATATATGTGGACATGAGGCTTCACATTATCATTGCCAGGAATGTAGACACAAAGACCTGTGTCCAGAGTTATGTCCTAGACAGTTTATAAACAACATTTGTTTATATATGTGGACATGAGGCTTCACATTATCATTGTCAGGAATGCAGACACAAAGACCTGTGTCCAGAGTTATGTCTGAGACAGTTTAGAAACAACATTTGTTTATATATGTGGACATGAGGCTTCACATTATCATTGCCAGGAATGTAGACACAAAGACCTGTGTCCAGAGTTATGTCCTGGACAGTTTATAAACAACATTTGTTTATATATGTGGACATGAGGCTTCACATTATCATTGCCAGGAATGTAGACACAAAGACCTGTGTCCAGAGTTCTGTCCGAGACAGTTTATAAACAACATTTGTTTATATATGTGGACATGAGGCTTCACATTATCATTGTCAGGAATGTAGACACAAATACCTGTGTCCAGAGTTATGTCCTAGACAGTTTATAAACAACATTTGTTTATATATGTGGACATGAGGCTTCACATTATCATTGCCAGGAATGTAGACACAAAGACCTGTGTCCAGAGTTATGTCCGAGACAGTTTATAAACAACATTTGTTTATATATGTGGACATGAGGCTTCACATTATCATTGTCAGGAATGTAGACACAAAGACCTGTGTCCAGAGTTATGTCCTAGACAGTTTATAAACAACATTTGTTTATATATGTGGACATGAGGCTTCACATTATCATTGTCAGGAATGTAGACACAAAGACCTGTGTCCAGAGTAATGTCCGAGACAGTTTATAAACAACATTTGTTTATATATGTGGACATGAGGCTTCACATTATCATTGTCAGGAATGTAGACACAAAGACCTGTGTCCAGAGTTATGTCCTGGACAGTTTATAAACAACATTTGTTTATACGTGTGGACATGACGCTTCACATTATCATTGTCAGGAATGTAGACACAAAGACCTGTCTCCAGAGTTATGTCCGAGACAGTTTATAAACAACATTTGTTTATATATGTGGACATGAGGCTTCACATTATCATTGCCAGGAATGTAGGCACAAAGGCCTGTGTCCAGAGTTATGTCCGAGACAGTTTATAAACAACATTTGTTTATATATGTGGACATGAGGCTTCACATTATCATTGCCAGGAATGTAGACACAAAGACCTGTGTCCAGAGTTATGTCCGAGACAGTTTATAAACAACATTTGTTTATTTATGTGGACATGAGGCTTCACATTATCATTGTCAGGAATGTAGACACAAAGACCTGTGTCCAGAGTTATGTCCTAGACAGTTTATAAACAACATTTGTTTATATATGTGGACATGAGGCTTCACATTATCGTTGTCAGGAATGTAGACACAAAGACCTGTGTCCAGAGTGATGTCCGAGACAGTTTATAAACAACATTTGTTTATATATGTGGACATGAGGCTTCACATTATCATTGCCAGGAATGTAGACACAAAGACCTGTGTCCAGAGTTATGTCCGAGACAGTTTATAAACAACATTTGTTTATATATGTGGACATGAGGCTTCACATTATCATTGCCAGGAATGTAGACACAAAGACCTGTGTCCAGAGTTATGTCCTAGACAGTTTATAAACAACATTTGTTTATATATGTGGACATGTGGCTTCACATTATCATTGTCAGGAATGTAGGCACAAAGACCTGTGTCCAGAGTTATGTCCGAGACAGTTTATAAACAACATTTGTTTATATATGTGGACATGAGGCTTCACATTATCATTGTCAGGAATGTAGACACAAAGACCTGTGTCCAGAGTTATGTCCTAGACAGTTTATAAACAACATTTGTTTCTATATATGGACATGAGGCTTCACATTATCATTGTCAGGAATGTAAACACAAAGACCTGTGTCCAGAGTTATGTCCTAGAAAGTTTATGAACAACATTTGTTTATATATGTGGACATGAGGCTTCACATTATCTTTGCCAGGAATGTAGACACAAAGACCTGTGTCCAGACTTATGTCCTAGACAGTTTATAAACAACATTTGTTTATATATGTGGACATGAGGCTTCACATTATCATTGTCAGGAATGTAGAGACAAAGACCTGTGTCCAGAGTTATGTCCTAGACAGTTTGTAAACAACATTTGTTTATATATGTGGACATGAGGCTTCACATTATCATTGCCAGGAATGTAGACACAAAGACCTGTGTCCAGAGTTATGTCCTAGACAGTTTATAAACAACATTTGTTTATATATGTGGACATGAGGCTTCACATTATCATTGTCAGGAATGTAGAGACAAAAACCTGTGTCCAGAGTTATGTCCTAGACAGTTTATAAACAACATTTGTTTATATATGTGGACATGAGGCTTCACATTATCATTGCCAGGAATGTAGACACAAAGACCTGTGTCCAGAGTTATGTCCTAGACAGTTTATAAACAACATTTGTTTATATATGTGGACATGAGGCTTCACATTATCATTGCCAGGAATGTAGACACAAAGAACCTGTGTCCAGAGTTATGTCCTAGACAGTTTATAAACAACATTTGTTTATATATGTGGACATGAGGCTTCACATTATCATTGTCTGGAAAGTCGACACAAAGACCTGTGTCCAGAGTTATGTCCCAGACAGTTTATAAACAACATTTGTTTATATATGTGGACATGAGGCTTCACATTATCATTGCCAGGAATGTAGACACAAAGACCTGTGTCCAGAGTTATGTCCGAGACAGTTTATAAACAACATTTGTTTATATATGTGGACATGAGGCTTCACATTATCATTGCCAGGAATGTAGACACAAAGACCTGTGTCCAGAGTTATGTCCTAGACAGTTTATAAACAACATTTGTTTATATATGTGGACATGAGGCTTCACATTATCATTGTCAGGAATGCAGACACAAAGACCTGTGTCCAGAGTTATGTCTGAGACAGTTTATAAACAACATTTGTTTATATATGTGGACATGAGGCTTCACATTATCATTGCCAGGAATGTAGACACAAAGACCTGTGTCCAGAGTTATGTCCTGGACAGTTTATAAACAACATTTGTTTATATATGTGGACATGAGGCTTCACATTATCATTGCCAGGAATGTAGACACAAAGACCTGTGTCCAGAGTTATGTCCGAGACAGTTTATAAACAACATTTGTTTATATATGTGGACATGAGGCTTCACATTATCATTGTCAGGAATGTAGACACAAATACCTGTGTCCAGAGTTATGTCCTAGACAGTTTATAAACAACATTTGTTTATATATGTGGACATGAGGCTTCACATTATCATTGCCAGGAATGTAGACACAAAGACCTGTGTCCAGAGTTATGTCCGAGACAGTTTATAAACAACATTTGTTTATATATGTGGACATGAGGCTTCACATTATCATTGTCAGGAATGTAGACACAAAGACCTGTGTCCAGAGTTATGTCCGAGACAGTTTATAAACAACATTTGTTTATATATGTGGACATGAGGCTTCACATTATCATTGTCAGGAATGTAGACACAAAGACCTGTGTCCAGAGTAATGTCCGAGACAGTTTATAAACAACATTTGTTTATATATGTGGACATGAGGCTTCACATTATCATTGTCAGGAATGTAGACACAAAGACCTGTGTCCAGAGTTATGTCCTGGACAGTTTATAAACAACATTTGTTTATACATGTGGACATGACGCTTCACATTATCATTGTCAGGTATGTAGACACAAAGACCTGTCTCCAGAGTTATGTCCGAGACAGTTTATAAACAACATTTGTTTATATATGTGGACATGAGGCTTCACATTATCATTGCCAGGAATGTAGGCACAAAGGCCTGTGTCCAGAGTTATGTCCGAGACAGTTTATAAACAACATTTGTTTATATATGTGGACATGAGGCTTCACATTATCATTGCCAGGAATGTAGACACAAAGACCTGTGTCCAGAGTTATGTCCTAGACAGTTTATAAACAACATTTGTTTATATATGTGGACATGAGGCTTCACATTATCATTGTCAGGAATGTAGACACAAAGACCTGTGTCCAGAGTTATGTCCTAGACAGTTTATAAACAACATTTGTTTATATATGTGGACATGAGGCTTCACATTATCATTGTCAGGAATGTAGACACAAAGACCTGTCTCCAGAGTTATGTCCGAGACAGTTTATAAACAACATTTGTTTATATATGTGGACATGAGGCTTCACATTATCATTGTCAGGAATGTAGACACAAAGACCTGTGTCCGGAGTTATGTCCTAGACAGTTTATAAACAACATTTGTTTATATATGTGGACATGAGGCTTCACATTATCGTTGTCAGGAATGTAGACACAAAGACCTGTGTCCAGAGTGATGTCCGAGACAGTTTATAAACAACATTTGTTTATATATGTGGACATGAGGCTTCACATTATCATTGCCAGGAATGTAGACACAAAGACCTGTGTCCAGAGTTATGTCCGAGACAGTTTATAAACAACATTTGTTTATATATGTGGACATGAGGCTTCACATTATCATTGCCAGGAATGTAGACACAAAGACCTGTGTCCAGAGTTATGTCCTAGACAGTTTATAAACAACATTTGTTTATATATGTGGACATGTGGCTTCACATTATCATTGTCAGGAATGTAGGCACAAAGACCTGTGTCCAGAGTTATGTCCGAGACAGTTTATAAACAACATTTGTTTATATATGTGGACATGAGGCTTCACATTATCATTGTCAGGAATGTAGACACAAAGACCTGTGTCCAGAGTTATGTCCTAGACAGTTTATAAACAACATTTGTTTATATATATGGACATGAGGCTTCACATTATCATTGTCAGGAATGTAAACACAAAGACCTGTGTCCAGAGTTATGTCCTAGAAAGTTTATGAACAACATTTGTTTATATATGTGGACATGAGGCTTCACATTATCATTGCCAGGAATGTAGACACAAAGACCTGTGTCCAGAGTTATGTCCTAGACAGTTTATAAACAACATTTGTTTATATATGTGGACATGAGGCTTCACATTATCATTGTCAGGAATGTAGAGACAAAGACCTGTGTCCAGAGTTATGTCCTAGACAGTTTGTAAACAACATTTGTTTATATATGTGGACATGAGGCTTCACATTATCATTGCCAGGAATGTAGACACAAAGACCTGTGTCCAGAGTTATGTCCTAGACAGTTTATAAACAACATTTGTTTATATATGTGGACATGAGGCTTCACATTATCATTGTCAGGAATGTAGAGACAAAGACCTGTGTCCAGAGTTATGTCCTAGACAGTTTATAAACAACATTTGTTTATATATGTGGACATGAGGCTTCACATTATCATTGCCAGGAATGTAGACACAAAGACCTGTGTCCAGAGTTATGTCCTAGACAGTTTATAAACAACATTTGTTTATATATGTGGACATGAGGCTTCACATTATCATTGCCAGGAATGTAGACACAAAGACCTGTGTCCAGAGTTATGTCCTAGACAGTTTATAAACAACATTTGTTTATATATGTGGACATGAGGCTTCACATTATCATTGCCAGGAATGTAGACACAAAGACCTGTGTCCAGAGTTATGTCCGAGACAGTTTATAAACAACATTTGTTTATATATGTGGACATGAGGCTTCACATTATCATTGCCAGGAATGTAGACACAAAGACCTGTGTCCAGAGTTATGTCCTAGAAAGTTTATAAATTACATTTGTTTATATATGTGGACATGAGGCTTCACATTATCATTGTCAGGAATGTAGACACAAAGACCTGTGTCCAGAGTTATGTCCGAGACAGTTTATAAACAACATTTGTTTATATATGTGGACATGAGGCTTCACATTATCATTGTCAGGAATGTAGACACAAATACCTGTGTCCAGAGTTATGTCCGAGACAGTTTATAAACAACATTTGTTTATATATGTGGACATGAGGCTTCACATTATCATTGCCAGGAATGTAGACACAAAGACCTGTGTCCAGAGTTATGTCCGAGACAGTTTATAAACAACATTTGTTTATATATGTGGACATGAGGCTTCACATTATCATTGCCAGGAATGTAGACACAAAGACCTGTGTCCAGAGTTATGTCCTAGACAGTTTATAAACAACATTTGTTTATATATGTGGACATGAGGCTTCATATTATCATTGTCAGGAATGTAGACACAAAGACCTGTGTCCAGAGTTCTGTCCGAGACAGTTTATAAACAACATTTGTTTATATATGTGGACATGAGGCTTCACATTATCATTGTCAGGAATGTAGACACAAATACCTGTGTCCAGAGTTATGTCCTAGACAGTTTATAAACAACATTTGTTTATATATGTGGACATGAGGCTTCACATTATCATTGCCAGGAATGTAGACACAAAGACCTGTGTCCAGAGTTATGTCCGAGACAGTTTATAAACAACATTTGTTTATATATGTGGACATGAGGCTTCACATTATCATTGTCAGGAATGTAGACACAAAGACCTGTGTCCAGAGTTATGTCCGAGACAGTTTATAAACAACATTTGTTTATATATGTGGACATGAGGCTTCACATTATCATTGTCAGGAATGTAGACACAAAGACCTGTGTCCAGAGTTATGTCCTGGACAGTTTAAAAACAACATTTGTTTATATATGTGGACATGAGGCTTCACATTATCATTGTCAGGAATGTAGACACAAAGACCTGTGTCCAGAGTTATGTCCTGGACAGTTTAAAAACAACATTTGTTTATATATGTGGACATGAGGCTTCACATTATCATTGCCAGGAATGTAGACACAAAGACCTGTGTCCAGAGTTATGTCCTAGACAGTTTATAAACAACATTTGTTTATATATGTGGACATGAGGCTTCACATTATCATTGTCAGGAATGTAGACACAAAGACCTGTGTCCAGAGTTATGTCCTGGACAGTTTATAAACAACATTTGTTTATATATGTGGACATGAGGCTTCACATTATCATTGCCAGGAATGTAGACACAAAGACCTGTGTCCAGAGTTATGTCCCAGACAGTTTATAAACAACATTTGTTTATATATGTGGACATGAGGCTTCACATTATCATTGCCAGGAATGTAGACACTAAGACCTGTGTCCAGAGTTATGTCCGAGACAGTTTATAAACAACATTTGTTTATATATGTGGACATGAGGCTTCACATTATCATTGCCAGGAATGTAGACACAAAGACCTGTGTCCAGAGTTATGTCCTGGACAGGTTATAAACAACATTTGTTTATATATGTGGACATGAGGCTTCACATTATCATTGCCAGGAATGTAGACACAAAGACCTGTGTCCAGAGTTATGGCCTGGACAGTTTATAAACAACATTTGTTTATATATGTGGACATGAGGCTTCACATTATCATTGCCAGGAATGTAGACACAAAGACCTGTGTCCAGAGTTATGTCCTGGACAGTTTATAAACAACGTTTGTTTATATATGTGGACATGAGGCTTCACATTATCATTGCCAGGAATGTAGACACAAAGACCTGTGTCCAGAGTTATGTCCTAGACTGTTTATAAACTACATTTGTTTATATATGTGGACATGAGGCTTCACATTATCATTGCCAGGAATGTAGACACAAAGACCTGTGTCCAGAGTTATGTCCTGGACAGTTTATAAACTACATTTGTTTATATATGTGGACATGAGGCTTCACATTATCTTTGCCAGGAATGTAGACACAAAGACCTGTGTCCAGAGTTATGTCCGAGACAGTTTATAAACAACATTTGTTTATATATGTGGACATGAGGCTTCACATTATCATTGTCAGGAATGTAGACACAAAGACCTGTGTCCAGAGTTATGTCCGAGACAGTTTATAAACAACATTTGTTTATATATGTGGACATGAGGCTTCACGTTATCATTGCCAGGAATGTAGACACAAAGACCTGTGTCCAGAGTTATGTCCGAGACAGTTTATGAACAACATTTGCTTATATATGTGGACATGAGGCTTCACATTATCATTGCCAGGAATGTAGACACAAAGACCTGTGTCCAGAGTTATGTCCGAGACAGTTTAAAAAAAACATTTGTTTATATATGTGGACATGAGGCTTCACATTATCATTGCCAGGAATGTAGACACAAAGATCTGTGTCCAGAGTTATGTCCGAGACAGTTTATAAACAACATTTGTTTATATATGTGTACATGAGGCTTCACATTATCATTGCCAGGAATGTAGACACAAAGACCTGTGTCCAGAGTTATGTCCGAGACAGTTTATAAACAACATTTGTTTATATATGTGGACATGAGGCTTCACATTATCATTGTCAGGAATGTAGACACAAAGACCTGTGTCCAGAGTTATGTCCTGGACAGTTTATAAACAACATTTGTTTATATATGTGGACATGACGCATCACATTATCATTGCCAGGAATGTAGGCACAAAGACCTGTGTCCAGAGTTATGTCCGAGACAGTTTATAAACAACATTTGTTTATATATGTGGACATGAGGCTTCACTTTATCATTGCCAGGAATGTAGGCACAAAGGCCTGTGTCCAGAGTTATGTCCGAGACAGTTTATAAACAACATTTGTTTATATATGTGGACATGAGGCTTCACATTATCATTGCCAGGAATGTAGACACAAAGAACTGTGTCCAGAGTTATGTCCTGGACAGTTTATAAACAACATTTGTTTATATATGTGGACATGAGGCTTCACATTATCATTGTCAGGAATGTAGACACAAAGACCTGTGTCCAGAGTTATGTCCTGGACAGTTTATAAACAACATTTGTTTATATATGTGGACATGAGGCTTCACATTAACATTGCCAGGAATGTAGACACAAAGACCTGTGTCCAGAGTTATGTCCGAGACAGTTTATAAACAACATTTGTTTATATATGTGGACATGAGGCTTCACATTATCCTTGCCAGGAATGTAGACACAAAGACCTGTGTCCAGAGTTATGTCCTAGACAGTTTATAAACAACATTTGTTTATATATGTGGACATGAGGCTTCACATTATCATTGTCAGGAATGGAGACACAAAGACCTGTGTCCAGAGTTATGTCCTGGACAGTTTATAAACAACATTTGTTTATATATGTGGACATGAGGCTTCACATTATCATTGTCAGGAATGTAGACACAAAGACCTGTGTCCAGAGTTATGTCCTGGACAGTTTATAAACAACATTTGTTTATATATGTTGACATGAGGCTTCACATTATCATTGTCAGGAATGTAGACACAAAGACCTGTGTCCAGAGTTATGTCCTGGACAGTTTATAAACAACATTTGTTTATATATGTGGACATGAGGCTTCACATTAACATTGCCAGGAATGTAGACACAAAGACCTGTGTCCAGAGTTATGTCCGAGACAGTTTATAAACAACATTTGTTTATATATGTGGACATGAGGCTTCACATTATCCTTGCCAGGAATGTAGACACAAAGACCTGTGTCCAGAGTTATGTCCTAGACAGTTTATAAACAACATTTGTTTATATATGTGGACATGAGGCTTCACATTATCATTGTCAGGAATGGAGACACAAAGACCTGTGTCCAGAGTTATGTCCTGGACAGTTTATAAACAACATTTGTTTATATATGTGGACATGAGGCTTCACATTATCATTGTCAGGAATGTAGACACAAAGACCTGTGTCCAGAGTTATGTCCTGGACAGTTTATAAACAACATTTGTTTATATATGTGGACATGAGGCTTCACATTATCATTGCCAGGTATGTAGACACAAAGACCTGTGTCCAGAGTTATGTCCTAGACAGTTTATAAACAACATTTGTTTATATATGTGGACATGAGGCTTCACATTATCATTGCCAGGAATGTAGACACAAAGACCTGTGTCCAGAGTTATGTCCTAGACAGTTTATAAACAACATTTGTTTATATATGTGGACATGAGGCTTCACATTATCATTGTCAGGAATGGAGACACAAAGACCTGTGTCCAGAGTTATGTCCTGGACAGTTTATAAACAACATTTGTTTATATATGTGGACATGAGGCTTCACATTATCATTGTCAGGAATGTAGACACAAAGACCTGTGTCCAGAGTTATGTCCTGGACAGTTTATAAACAACATTTGTTTATATATGTGGACATGAGGCTTCACATTATCATTGCCAGGAATGTAGACACAAAGACCTGTGTCCAGAGTTATGTCCTGGACAGTTTATAAACAACATTTGTTTATATATGTGGACATGAGGCTTCACATTATCATTGCCAGGAATGTAGACACAAAGACCTGTGTCCAGAGTTATGTCCTGGACAGTTTATAAACAACATTTGTTTATATATGTGGACATGAGGCTTCACATTATCATTGTCAGGAATGTAGACACAAAGACCTGTGTCCAGAGTTATGTCCTGGACAGTTTATAAACAACATTTGTTTATATATGTGGACATGAGGCTTCACATTATCATTGCCAGGAATGTAGACACAAAGACCTGTGTCCAGAGTTATGTCCTAGACAGTTTATAAACAACATTTGTTTATATATGTGGACATGAGGCTTCACATTATCATTGCCAGGAATGTAGACACAAAGACCTGTGTCCAGAGTTATGTCCTAGACAGTTTATAAACAACATTTGTTTATATATGTGGACATGAGGCTTCACATTATCATTGTCAGGAATGTAGACACAAAGACCTGTGTCCAGAGTTATGTCCTGGAAAGTTTATAAACAACATTTGTTTATATATGTGGACATGAGGCTTCACATTATCATTGCCAGGAATGTAGACACAAAGACCTGTGTCCAGAGTTATGTCCTGCACAGTTTATAAACAACATTTGTTTATATATGTGGACATGAGGCTTCACATTATCATTGTCAGGAATGTAGACACAAAGACCTGTGTCCAGAGTTATGTCCTGGACAGTTTATAAACAACATTTGTTTATATATGTGGACATGAGGCTTCACATTATCATTGTCAGGAATGTAGACACAAAGACCTGTGTCCAGAGTTATGTCCTGGACAGTTTATAAACAACATTTGTTTATAGATGTGGACATGAGGCTTCACATTATCATTGCCAGGAATGTAGACACAAAGACCTGTGTCCAGAGTTATGTCCGAGACAGTTTATAAACAACATTTGTTTATATATGTGGACATGAGGCTTCACATTATCATTGTCAGGAATGTAGACACAAAGACCTGTGTCCAGAGTTATGTCCTAGACAGTTTATAAACAAAATTTGTTTATATATGTGGACATGAGGCTTCACATTATCATTGTCAGGAATGTAGACACAAAGACCTGTGTCCAGAGTTATGTCCTAGACAGTTTATGAACAACATTTGTTTATATATGTGGACATGAGGCTTCACATTATCATTGTCAGGAATGTAGACACAAAGACCTGTGTCCAGAGTTATGTCCGAGACAGTTTATAAGCAACATTTGTTTATATATGTGGACATGAGGCTTCACATTATCATTGTCAGGGATGTAAACACAAAGACCTGTGTCCAGAGTTATGTCCGAGACAGTTTATAAACAACATTTGTTTATATATGTGGACATGAGGCTTCACATTATCATTGCCAGGAATGTAGACACAAAGACCTGTGTCCAGAGTTATGTCCTGGACAGTTTATAAACAACATTTGTTTATATATGTTGACATGAGGCTTCACATGATCATTGTCAGGAATGTAGACACAAAGACCTGTGTCCAGAGTTATGTCCTGGACAGTTTATAAACAACATTTGTTTATATATGTGGACATGAGGCTTCACATGATCATTGTCAGGAATGTAGACACAAAGACCTGTGTCCAGAGTTATGTCCCAGACAGTTTATAAACAACATTTGTTTATATATGTGGACATGAGGCTTCACATTATCATTGTCAGGAATGGAGACACAAATACCTGTGTCCAGAGTTATGTCCGAGACAGTTTATAAACAACATTTGTTTATATATGTGGACATGAGGCTTCACATTATCATTGCCAGGAATGTAGACACAAAGACCTGTGTCCAGAGTTATGTCCTGGACAGTTTATAAACAACATTTGTTTATATATGTGGACATGAGGCTTCACATTATCATTGTCAGGAATGTAGACACAAAGACCTGTGTCCAGAGTTATGTCCTAGACAGTTTATAAACAACATTTGTTTATATATGTGGACATGAGGCTTCACATTATCATTGTCAGGAATGTAGACACAAAGACCTGTGTCCAGAGTTATGTCCGAGACAGTTTATAAACAACATTTGTTTATATATGTGGACATGAGGCTTCACATTATCATTGCCAGGAATGTGGACACAAAGACCTGTGTCCAGAGTTATGTCCGAGACAGTTTATAAACAACATTTGTTTATATATGTGGACATGAGGCTTCACATTATCATTGCCAGGAATGTAGCCACAAAGACCTGTGTCCTGAGTTATGTCCTAGACAGTTTATAAACAACATTTGTTTATATATGTGGACATGAGGCTTCACATTATCATTGCCAGGAATGTAGACACAAAGAACCTGTGTCCAGAGTTATGTCCTAGACAGTTTATAAACAACATTTGTTTATATATGTGGACATGAGGCTTCACATTATCATTGTCAGGAAAGTCGACACAAAGACCTGTGTCCAGAGTTATGTCCTAGACAGTTTATAAACAACATTTGTTTATATACGTGGACATGAGGCTTCACATTATCATTGCCAGGAATGTAGACACAAAGACCTGTGTCCAGAGTTATGTCCTAGACAGTTTATAAACAACATTTGTTTATAGATGTGGACATGAGGCTTCACATTATCATTGCCAGGAATGTAGACACAAAGACCTGTGTCCAGAGTTATGTCCGAGACAGTTTATAAACAACATTTGTTTATATATGTGGACATGAGGCTTCACATTATCATTGTCAGGAATGTAGACACAAAGACCTGTGTCCAGAGTTATGTCCTAGACAGTTTATAAACAAAATTTGTTTATATATGTGGACATGAGGCTTCACATTATCATTGTCAGGAATGTAGACACAAAGACCTGTGTCCAGAGTTATGTCCGAGACAGTTTATAAACAACATTTGTTTATATATATGGACATGAGGCTTCACATTATCATTGTCATGAATGTAGACACAAAGACCTGTGTCCAGAGTTATGTCCTAGACAGTTTATAAACAAAATTTGTTTATATATGTGGACATGAGGCTTCACATTATCATTGTCAGGAATGTAGACACAAAGACCTGTGTCCAGAGTTATGTCCGAGACAGTTTATAAACAACATTTGTTTATATATGTGGACATGAGGCTTCACATTATCATTGCCAGGAATGTAGACACAAAGACCTATGTCCAGAGTTATGTCCTAGACAGTTTATAAACAACATTTGTTTATATATGTGGACATGAGGCTTCACATTATCATTGCCAGGAATGTAGACACAAAGACCTGTGTCCAGAGTTATGTCCTAGACAGTTTATAAACAGCATTTGTTTATATATGTGGACATGAGGCTTCACATTATCATTGTCAGGAATGTCGACACAAAGACCTGTGTCCAGAGTTATGTCCTAGACAGTTTATAAACAACATTTGTTTATATATGTGGACATGAGGCTTCACATTATCATTGTCAGGAATGTCGACACAAAGACCTGTGTCCAGAGTTATGTCCTAGACAGTTTAGAAACAACATTTGTTTATACATGTGGACATGACGCTTCACATTATCATTGTCAGGAATGTAGACACAAAGACCTGTCTCCAGAGTTATGTCCGAGACAGTTTATAAACAACATTTGTTTATATATGTGGACATGAGGCTTCACATTATCATTGCCAGGAATGTAGACACAAAGACCTGTGTCCAGAGTTATGTCCCAGACAGTTTATAAACAACATTTGTTTATATATGTGGACATGAGGCTTCACATTATCATTGCCAGGAATGTAGACACAAAGACCTGTGTCCAGAGTTATGTCCTAGACAGTTTATAAACAACATTTGTTTATAGATGTGGACATGAGGCTTCACATTATCATTGCCAGGAATGTAGACACAAAGACCTGTGTCCAGAGTTATGTCCGAGACAGTTTATAAACAACATTTGTTTATATATGTGGACATGAGGATTCACATTATCATTGTCAGGAATGTAGACACAAAGACCTGTGTCCAGAGTTATGTCCTAGACAGTTTATAAACAAAATTTGTTTATATATGTGGACATGAGGCTTCACATTATCATTGTCAGGAATGTAGACACAAAGACCTGTGTCCAGAGTTATGTCCGAGACAGTTTATAAACAACATTTGTTTATATATATGGACATGAGGCTTCACATTATCATTGTCATGAATGTAGACACAAAGACCTGTGTCCAGAGTTATGTCCTAGACAGTTTATAAACAAAATTTGTTTATATATGTGGACATGAGGCTTCACATTATCATTGTCAGGAATGTAGACACAAAGACCTGTGTCCAGAGTTATGTCCTGGACAGTTTATAAACAACATTTGTTTATATATGTGGACATGAGGCTTCACATTATCATTGTCAGGAATGTCGACACAAAGACCTGTGTCCAGAGTTATGTCCTAGACAGTTTATAAACAACATTTGTTTATATATGTGGACATGAGGCTTCACATTATCATTGTCAGGAATGTAGACACAAAGACCTGTGTCCAGAGTTATGTCCTGGACAGTTTATAAACAACATTTGTTTATATATGTGGACATGAGGCTTCACATTATCATTGCCAGGAATGTAGACACAAAGACCTGTGTCCAGAGTTATGTCCTAGACAGTTTATAAACAACATTTGTTTATATATGTGGACATGAGGCTTCACATTATCATTGCCAGGAATGTAGACACAAAGACCTGTGTCCAGAGTTATGTCCTGGACAGTTTATAAACAACATTTGTTTATATATGTGGACATGAGGCTTCACATTATCATTGTCAGGAATGTAGACACAAAGACCTGTGTCCAGAGTTATGTCCTGGACAGTTTATAAACAACATTTGTTTATATATGTGGACATGAGGCTTCACATTATCATTGCCAGGAATGTAGACACAAAGACCTGTGTCCAGAGTTATGTCCTAGACAGTTTATAAACAACATTTGTTTATATATGTGGACATGAGGCTTCACATTATCATTGCCAGGAATGTAGACACAAAGACCTGTGTCCAGAGTTATGTCCTAGACAGTTTATAAACAACATTTGTTTATATATGTGGACATGAGGCTTCACATTATCATTGTCAGGAATGTAGACACAAAGACCTGTGTCCAGAGTTATGTCCTGGAAAGTTTATAAACAACATTTGTTTATATATGTGGACATGAGGCTTCACATTATCATTGCCAGGAATGTAGACACAAAGACCTGTGTCCAGAGTTATGTCCTGGACAGTTTATAAACAACATTTGTTTATATATGTGGACATGAGGCTTCACATTATCATTGTCAGGAATGTAGACACAAAGACCTGTGTCCAGAGTTATGTCCTGGACAGTTTATAAACAACATTTGTTTATATATGTGGACATGAGGCTTCACATTATCATTGTCAGGAATGTAGACACAAAGACCTGTGTCCAGAGTTATGTCCTGGACAGTTTATAAACAACATTTGTTTATATATGTGGACATGAGGCTTCACATTATCATTGCCAGGAATGTAGACACAAAGATCTGTGTCCAGAGTTATGTCCTAGACAGTTTATAAACAACATTTGTTTATATATGTGGACATGAGGCTTCACATTATCATTGCCAGGTATGTAGACACAAAGACCTGTGTCCAGAGTTATGTCCTAGACAGTTTATAAACAACATTTGGTTATATATGTGGACATGAGGCTTCACATTATCATTGCCAGGAATGTAGACACAAAGACCTGTGTCCAGAGTTATGTCCTAGACAGTTTATAAACAACATTTGTTTATAGATGTGGACATGAGGCTTCACATTATCATTGCCAGGAATGTAGACACAAAGACCTGTGTCCAGAGTTATGTCCGAGACAGTTTATAAACAACATTTGTTTATATATGTGGACATGAGGCTTCACATTATCATTGTCAGGAATGTAGACACAACGACCTGTGTCCAGAGTTATGTCCTAGACAGTTTATAAACAAAATTTGTTTATATATGTGGACATGAGGCTTCACATTATCATTGTCAGGAATGTAGACACAAAGACCTGTGTCCAGAGTTATGTCCTAGACAGTTTATGAACAACATTTGTTTATATATGTGGACATGAGGCTTCACATTATCATTGTCAGGAATGTAGACACAAAGACCTGTGTCCAGAGTTATGTCCGAGACAGTTTATAAGCAACATTTGTTTATATATGTGGACATGAGGCTTCACATTATCATTGTCAGGGATGTAAACACAAAGACCTGTGTCCAGAGTTATGTCCGAGACAGTTTATAAACAACATTTGTTTATATATGTGGACATGAGGCTTCACATTATCATTGCCAGGAATGTAGACACAAAGACCTGTGTCCAGAGTTATGTCCTGGACAGTTTATAAACAACATTTGTTTATATATGTTGACATGAGGCTTCACATGATCATTGTCAGGAATGTAGACACAAAGACCTGTGTCCAGAGTTATGTCCTGGACAGTTTATAAACAACATTTGTTTATATATGTGGACATGAGGCTTCACATGATCATTGTCAGGAATGTAGACACAAAGACCTGTGTCCAGAGTTATGTCCCAGACAGTTTATAAACAACATTTGTTTATATATGTGGACATGAGGCTTCACATTATCATTGTCAGGAATGGAGACACAAATACCTGTGTCCAGAGTTATGTCCGAGACAGTTTATAAACAACATTTGTTTATATATGTGGACATGAGGCTTCACATTATCATTGCCAGGAATGTAGACACAAAGACCTGTGTCCAGAGTTATGTCCTGGACAGTTTATAAACAACATTTGTTTATATATGTGGACATGAGGCTTCACATTATCATTGTCAGGAATGTAGACACAAAGACCTGTGTCCAGAGTTATGTCCTAGACAGTTTATAAACAACATTTGTTTATATATGTGGACATGAGGCTTCACATTATCATTGTCAGGAATGTAGACACAAAGACCTGTGTCCAGAGTTATGTCCTGGACAGTTTATAAACAACATTTGTTTATATATGTGGACATGAGGCTTCACATGATCATTGCCAGGAATGTGGACACAAAGACCTGTGTCCAGAGTTATGTCCGAGACAGTTTATAAACAACATTTGTTTATATATGTGGACATGAGGCTTCACATTATCATTGCCAGGAATGTAGCCACAAAGACCTGTGTCCTGAGTTATGTCCTAGACAGTTTATAAACAACATTTGTTTATATATGTGGACATGAGGCTTCACATTATCATTGCCAGGAATGTAGACACAAAGAACCTGTGTCCAGAGTTATGTCCTAGACAGTTTATAAACAACATTTGTTTATATATGTGGACATGAGGCTTCACATTATCATTGTCAGGAAAGTCGACACAAAGACCTGTGTCCAGAGTTATGTCCTAGACAGTTTATAAACAACATTTGTTTATATATGTGGACATGAGGCTTCACATTATCATTGCCAGGAATGTAGACACAAAGACCTGTGTCCAGAGTTATGTCCTAGACAGTTTATAAACAACATTTGTTTATAGATGTGGACATGAGGCTTCACATTATCATTGCCAGGAATGTAGACACAAAGACCTGTGTCCAGAGTTATGTCCGAGACAGTTTATAAACAACATTTGTTTATATATGTGGACATGAGGCTTCACATTATCATTGTCAGGAATGTAGACACAAAGACCTGTGTCCAGAGTTATGTCCTAGACAGTTTATAAACAAAATTTGTTTATATATGTGGACATGAGGCTTCACATTATCACTGTCAGGAATGTAGACACAAAGACCTGTGTCCAGAGTTATGTCCGAGACAGTTTATAAACAACATTTGTTTATATATATGGACATGAGGCTTCACATTATCATTGTCATGAATGTAGACACAAAGACCTGTGTCCAGAGTTATGTCCTAGACAGTTTATAAACAAAATTTGTTTATATATGTGGACATGAGGCTTCACATTATCATTGTCAGGAATGTAGACACAAAGACCTGTGTCCAGAGTTATGTCCGAGACAGTTTATAAACAACATTTGTTTATATATGTGGACATGAGGCTTCACATTATCATTGCCAGGAATGTAGACACAAAGACCTATGTCCAGAGTTATGTCCTAGACAGTTTATAAACAACATTTGTTTATATATGTGGACATGAGGCTTCACATTATCATTGCCAGGAATGTAGACACAAAGACCTGTGTCCAGAGTTATGTCCTAGACAGTTTATAAACAACATTTGTTTATATATGTGGACATGAGGCTTCACATTATCATTGTCAGGAATGTCGACACAAAGACCTGTGTCCAGAGTTATGTCCTAGACAGTTTATAAACAACATTTGTTTATATATGTGGACATGAGGCTTCACATTATCATTGTCAGGAATGTCGACACAAAGACCTGTGTCCAGAGTTATGTCCTAGACAGTTTAGAAACAACATTTGTTTATACATGTGGACATGACGCTTCACATTATCATTGTCAGGAATGTAGACACAAAGACCTGTCTCCAGAGTTATGTCCGAGACAGTTTATAAACAACATTTGTTTATATATGTGGACATGAGGCTTCACATTATCATTGCCAGGAATGTAGACACAAAGACCTGTGTCCAGAGTTATGTCCCAGACAGTTTATAAACAACATTTGTTTATATATGTGGACATGAGGCTTCACATTATCATTGCCAGGAATGTAGACACAAAGACCTGTGTCCAGAGTTATGTCCTAGACAGTTTATAAACAACATTTGTTTATAGATGTGGACATGAGGCTTCACATTATCATTGCCAGGAATGTAGACACAAAGACCTGTGTCCAGAGTTATGTCCGAGACAGTTTATAAACAACATTTGTTTATATATGTGGACATGAGGCTTCACATTATCATTGTCAGGAATGTAGACACAAAGACCTGTGTCCAGAGTTATGTCCTAGACAGTTTATAAACAAAATTTGTTTATATATGTGGACATGAGGCTTCACATTATCATTGTCAGGAATGTAGACACAAAGACCTGTGTCCAGAGTTATGTCCGAGACAGTTTATAAACAACATTTGTTTATATATATGGACATGAGGCTTCACATTATCATTGTCATGAATGTAGACACAAAGACCTGTGTCCAGAGTTATGTCCTAGACAGTTTATAAACAAAATTTGTTTATATATGTGGACATGAGGCTTCACATTATCATTGTCAGGAATGTAGACACAAAGACCTGTGTCCAGAGTTATGTCCTAGACAGTTTATAAACAACATTTGTTTATATATGTGGACATGAGGCTTCACATTATCATTGTCAGGAATGTCGACACAAAGACCTGTGTCCAGAGTTATGTCCTAGACAGTTTATAAACAACATTTGTTTATATATGTGGACATGAGGCTTCACATTATCATTGTCAGGAATGTCGACACAAAGACCTGTGTCCAGAGTTATGTCCTAGACAGTTTATAAACAACATTTGTTTATACATGTGGACATGACGCTTCACATTATCATTGTCAGGAATGTAGACACAAAGACCTGTCTCCAGAGTTATGTCCGAGACAGTTTATAAACAACATTTGTTTATATATGTGGACATGAGGCTTCATATTATCATTGCCAGGAATGTAGACACAAAGACCTGTGTCCAGAGTTATGTCCGAGACAGTTTATAAACAACATTTGTTTATATATGTGGACATGAGGCTTCACATTATCATTGTCAGGAATGTAGACACAAAGACCTGTGTCCAGAGTTATGTCCTAGACAGTTTATAAACAACATTTGTTTATATATGTGGACATGAGGCTTCACATTATCATTGTCAGGAATGTCGACACAAAGACCTGTGTCCAGAGTTATGTCCTAGACAGTTTATAAACAACATTTGTTTATATATGTGGAAATGAGGCTTCACATTATCATTGCCAGGAATGTAGACACAAAGATCTGTGTCCAGAGTTATGTCCTAGACAGTTTATAAACAACATTTGTTTATATATGTGGACATGAGGCTTCACATTATCATTGCCAGGTATGTAGACACAAAGACCTGTGTCCAGAGTTATGTCCTAGACAGTTTATAAACAACATTTGTTTATATATGTGGACATGAGGCTTCACATTATCATTGCCAGGAATGTAGACACAAAGACCTGTGTCCAGAGTTATGTCCTAGACAGTTTATAAACAACATTTGTTTATAGATGTGGACATGAGGCTTCACATTATCATTGCCAGGAATGTAGACACAAAGACCTGTGTCCAGAGTTATGTCCGAGACAGTTTATAAACAACATTTGTTTATATATGTGGACATGAGGCTTCACATTATCATTGTCAGGAATGTAGACACAAAGACCTGTGTCCAGAGTTATGTCCTAGACAGTTTATAAACAAAATTTGTTTATATATGTGGACATGAGGCTTCACATTATCATTGTCAGGAATGTAGACACAAAGACCTGTGTCCAGAGTTATGTCCTAGACAGTTTATGAACAACATTTGTTTTTATATGTGGACATGAGGCTTCACATTATCATTGTCAGGAATGTAGACACAAAGACCTGTGTCCAGAGTTATGTCCGAGACAGTTTATAAACAACATTTGTTTATATATATGGACATGAGGCTTCACATTATCATTGTCAGGAATGTAGACACAAAGACCTGTGTCCAGAGTTATGTCCTAGACAGTTTATAAACAACATTTGTTTATATATGTGGACATGAGGCTTCACATTATCATTGACAGGAAAGTCGACACAAAGACCTGTGTCCAGAGTTATGTCCCAGACAGTTTATAAACAACATTTGTTTATATATGTGGACATGAGGCTTCACATTATCATTGCCAGGAATGTAGACACAAAGACCTGTGTCCAGAGTTATGTCCGAGACAGTTTATAAACAACATTTGTTTATATATGTGGACATGAGGCTTCACATTATCATTGCCAGGAATGTAGACACAAAGACCTGTGTCCAGAGTTATGTCCTAGACAGTTTATAAACAACATTTGTTTATATATGTGGACATGAGGCTTCACATTATCATTGCCAGGAATGTAGACACAAAGACCTGTGTCCAGAGTTATGTCCTGGACAGTTTATAAACAACATTTGTTTATATATGTGGACATGAGGCTTCACATTATCATTGCCAGGAATGTAGACACAAAGACCTGTGTCCAGAGTTATGTCCGAGACAGTTTATAAACAACATTTGTTTATATATGTGGACATGAGGCTTCACATTATCATTGTCAGGAATGTAGACACAAATACCTGTGTCCAGAGTTATGTCCTAGACAGTTTATAAACAACATTTGTTTATATATGTGGACATGAGGCTTCACATTATCATTGCCAGGAATGTAGACACAAAGACCTGTGTCCAGAGTTATGTGCGAGACAGTTTATAAACAACATTTGTTTATATATGTGGACATGAGGCTTCACATTATCATTGTCAGGAATGTAGACACAAAGACCTGTGTCCAGAGTTATGTCCGAGACAGTTTATAAACAACATTTGTTTATATATGTGGACATGAGGCTTCACATTATCATTGTCAGGAATGTAGACACAAAGACCTGTGTCCAGAGTAATGTCCGAGACAGTTTATAAACAACATTTGTTTATATATGTGGACATGAGGCTTCACATTATCATTGTCAGGAATGCAGACACAAAGACCTGTGTCCAGAGTTATGTCCTGGACAGTTTATAAACAACATTTGTTTATACATGTGGACATGACGCTTCACATTTTCATTGTCAGGAATGTAGACACAAAGACCTGTCTCCAGAGTTATGTCCGAGACAGTTTATAAACAACATTTGTTTATATATGTGGACATGAGGCTTCACATTATCATTGCCAGGAATGTAGGCACAAAGGCCTGTGTCCAGAGTTATGTCCGAGACAGTTTATAAACAACATTTGTTTATATATGTGGACATGAGGCTTCACATTATCATTGCCAGGAATGTAGACACAAAGACCTGTGTCCAGAGTTATGTCCTAGACAGTTTATAAACAACATTTGTTTATATATGTGGACATGAGGCTTCACATTATCATTGTCAGGAATGTAGACACAAAGACCTGTGTCCAGAGTTATGTCCTAGACAGTTTATAAACAACATTTGTTTATATATGCGGACATGAGGCTTCACATTATCATTGTCAGGAATGTAGACACAAAGACCTGTCTCCAGAGTTATGTCCGAGACAGTTTATAAACAACATTTGTTTATATATGTGGACATGAGGCTTCACATTATCATTGTCAGGAATGTAGACACAAAGACCTGTGTCCAGAGTTATGTCCTAGACAGTTTATAAACAACATTTGTTTATATATGTGGACATGAGGCTTCACATTATCGTTGTCAGGAATGTAGACACAAAGACCTGTGTCCAGAGTGATGTCCTAGACAGTTTATAAACAACATTTGTTTATATATGTGGACATGAGGCTTCACATTATCATTGCCAGGAATGTAGACACAAAGACCTGTGTCCAGAGTTATGTCCGAGACAGTTTATAAACAACATTTGTTTATATATGTGGACATGAGGCTTCACATTATCATTGCCAGGAATGTAGACACAAAGACCTGTGTCCAGAGTTATGTCCGAGACAGTTTATAAACAACATTTGTTTATATATGTGGACATGTGGCTTCACATTATCATTGTCCGGAATGTAGGCACAAAGACCTGTGTCCAGAGTTATGTCCGAGACAGTTTATAAACAACATTTGTTTATATATGTGGACATGAGGCTTCACATTATCATTGTCAGGAATGTAGACACAAAGACCTGTGTCCAGAGTTATGTCCTAGACAGTTTATAAACAACATTTGTTTATATATATGGACATGAGGCTTCACATTATCATTGTCAGGAATGTAAACACAAAGACCTGTGTCCAGAGTTATGTCCTAGAAAGTTTATGAACAACATTTGTTTATATATGTGGACATGAGGCTTCACATTATCATTGCCAGGAATGTAGACACAAAGACCTGTGTCCAGAGTTATGTCCTAGACAGTTTATAAACAACATTTGTTTATATATGTGGACATGAGGCTTCACATTATCATTGTCAGGAATGTAGAGACAAAGACCTGTGTCCAGAGTTATGTCCTAGACAGTTTGTAAACAACATTTGTTTATATATGTGGACATGAGGCTTCACATTATCATTGCCAGGAATGTAGACACAAAGACCTGTGTCCAGAGTTATGTCCTAGACAGTTTATAAACAACATTTGTTTATATATGTGGACATGAGGCTTCACATTATCATTGTCAGGAATGTAGAGACAAAGACCTGTGTCCAGAGTTATGTCCTAGAAAGTTTATAAATTACATTTGTTTATATATGTGGACATGAGGCTTCACATTATCATTGTCAGGAATGTAGACACAAAGACCTGTGTCCAGAGTTATGTCCGAGACAGTTTATAAACAACATTTGTTTATATATGTGGACATGAGGCTTCACATTATCATTGTCAGGAATGTAGACACAAAGACCTGTGTCCAGAGTTATGTCCGAGACAGTTTATAAACAACATTTGTTTATATATGTGGACATGAGGCTTCACATTATCATTGCCAGGAATGTAGACACAAAGACCTGTGTCCAGAGTTATGTCCGGGACAGTTTATAAACAACATTTGTTTATATATGTGGACATGAGGCTTCACATTATCATTGCCAGGAATGTAGACACAAAGACCTGTGTCCAGAGTTATGTCCTAGACAGTTTATAAACAACATTTGTTTATATATGTGGACATGAGGCTTCACATTATCATTGTCAGGAATGTAGACACAAAGACCTGTGTCCAGAGTTCTGTCCGAGACAGTTTATAAACAACATTTGTTTATATATGTGGACATGAGGCTTCACATTATCATTGTCAGGAATGTAGACACAAATACCTGTGTCCAGAGTTATGTCCGAGACAGTTTATAAACAACATTTGTTTATATATGTGGACATGAGGCTTCACATTATCATTGCCAGGAATGTAGACACAAAGACCTGTGTCCAGAGTTATGTCCGAGACAGTTTATAAACAACATTTGTTTATATATGTGGACATGAGGCTTCACATTATCATTGTCAGGAATGTAGACACAAAGACCTGTGTCCAGAGTTATGTCCGAGACAGTTTATAAACAACATTTGTTTATATATGTGGACATGAGGCTTCACATTATCATTGTCAGGAATGTAGACACAAAGACCTGTGTCCAGAGTTATGTCCTGGACAGTTTAAAAACAACATTTGTTTATATATGTGGACATGAGGCTTCACATTATCATTGTCAGGAATGTAGACACAAAGACCTGTGTCCAGAGTTATGTCCTGGACAGTTTAAAAACAACATTTGTTTATATATGTGGACATGAGGCTTCACATTATCATTGCCAGGAATGTAGACACAAAGACCTGTGTCCAGAGTTATGTCCTAGACAGTTTATAAACAACATTTGTTTATATATGTGGACATGAGGCTTCACATTATCATTGTCAGGAATGTAGACACAAAGACCTGTGTCCAGTGTTATGTCCTGGACAGTTTATAAACAACATTTGTTTATATATGTGGACATGAGGCTTCACATTATCATTGTCAGGAATGTAGACACAAAGACCTGTGTCCAGAGTTATGTCCTGGACAGTTTATAAACAACATTTGTTTATATATGTGGACATGAGGCTTCACATTATCATTGCCAGGAATGTAGACACTAAGACCTGTGTCCAGAGTTATGTCCGAGACAGTTTATAAACAACATTTGTTTATATATGTGGACATGAGGCTTCACATTATCATTGCCAGGAATGTAGACACAAAGACCTGTGTCCAGAGTTATGTCCTGGACAGTTTATAAACAACATTTGTTTATATATGTGGACATGAGGCTTCACATTATCATTGCCAGGAATGTAGACACAAAGACCTGTGTCCAGAGTTATGGCCTGGACAGTTTATAAACAACATTTGTTTATATATGTGGACATGAGGCTTCACATTATCATTGCCAGGAATGTAGACACAAAGACCTGTGTCCAGAGTTATGTCCTGGACAGTTTATAAACAACATTTGTTTATATATGTGGACATGAGGCTTCACATTATCATTGCCAGGAATGTAGACACAAAGACCTGTGTCCAGAGTTATGTCCTAGAAAGTTTATAAATTACATTTGTTTATATATGTGGACATGAGGCTTCACATTATCATTGTCAGGAATGTAGACACAAAGACCTGTGTCCAGAGTTATGTCCGAGACAGTTTATAAACAACATTTGTTTATATATGTGGACATGAGGCTTCACATTATCATTGTCAGGAATGTAGACACAAATACCTGTGTCCAGAGTTATGTCCGAGACAGTTTATAAACAACATTTGTTTATATATGTGGACATGAGGCTTCACATTATCATTGCCAGGAATGTAGACACAAAGACCTGTGTCCAGAGTTATGTCCGGGACAGTTTATAAACAACATTTGTTTATATATGTGGACATGAGGCTTCACATTATCATTGCCAGGAATGTAGACACAAAGACCTGTGTCCAGAGTTATGTCCTAGACAGTTTATAAACAACATTTGTTTATATATGTGGACATGAGGCTTCACATTATCATTGTCAGGAATGTAGACACAAAGACCTGTGTGCAGAGTTCTGTCCGAGACAGTTTATAAACAACATTTGTTTATATATGTGGACATGAGGCTTCACATTATCATTGTCAGGAATGTAGACACAAATACCTGTGTCCAGAGTTATGTCCGAGACAGTTTATAAACAACATTTGTTTATATATGTGGACATGAGGCTTCACATTATCATTGCCAGGAATGTAGACACAAAGACCTGTGTCCAGAGTTATGTCCGAGACAGTTTATAAACAACATTTGTTTATATATGTGGACATGAGGCTTCACATTATCATTGTCAGGAATGTAGACACAAAGACCTGTGTCCAGAGTTATGTCCGAGAGAGTTTATAAACAACATTTGTTTATATATGTGGACATGAGGCTTCACATTATCATTGTCAGGAATGTAGACACAAAGACCTGTGTCCAGAGTTATGTCCTGGACAGTTTAAAAACAACATTTGTTTATATATGTGGACATGAGGCTTCACATTATCATTGTCAGGAATGTAGACACAAAGACCTGTGTCCAGAGTTATGTCCTGGACAGTTTAAAAACAACATTTGTTTATATATGTGGACATGAGGCTTCACATTATCATTGCCAGGAATGTAGACACAAAGACCTGTGTCCAGAGTTATGTCCTAGACAGTTTATAAACAACATTTGTTTATATATGTGGACATGAGGCTTCACATTATCATTGTCAGGAATGTAGACACAAAGACCTGTGTCCAGAGTTATGTCCTGGACAGTTTATAAACAACATTTGTTTATATATGTGGACATGAGGCTTCACATTATCATTGCCAGGAATGTAGACACAAAGACCTGTGTCCAGAGTTATGTCCCAGACAGTTTATAAACAACATTTGTTTATATATGTGGACATGAGGCTTCACATTATCATTGCCAGGAATGTAGACACTAAGACCTGTGTCCAGAGTTATGTCCGAGACAGTTTATAAACAACATTTGTTTATATATGTGGACATGAGGCTTCACATTATCATTGCCAGGAATGTAGACACAAAGACCTGTGTCCAGAGTTATGTCCTGGACAGTTTATAAACAACATTTGTTTATATATGTGGACATGAAGCTTCACATTATCATTGCCAGGAATGTAGACACAAAGACCTGTGTCCAGAGTTATGGCCTGGACAGTTTATAAACAACATTTGTTTATATATGTGGACATGAGGCTTCACATTATCATTGCCAGGAATGTAGACACAAAGACCTGTGTCCAGAGTTATGTCCTGGACAGTTTATAAACAACGTTTGTTTATATATGTGGACATGAGGCTTCACATTATCATTGCCAGGAATGTAGACACAAAGACCTGTGTCCAGAGTTATGTCCTAGACAGTTTATAAACTACATTTGTTTATATATGTGGACATGAGGCTTCACATTATCATTGCCAGGAATGTAGACACAAAGACCTGTGTCCAGAGTTATGTCCTGGACAGTTTATAAACAACATTTGTTTATATATGTGGACATGAGGCTTCACATTATCATTGCCAGGAATGTAGACACAAAGACCTGTGTCCAGAGTTATGTCCGAGACATTTTATAAACAACATTTGTTTATATATGTGGACATGAGGCTTCACATTATCATTGTCAGGAATGTAGACACAAAGACCTGTGTCCAGAGTTATGTCCGAGACAGTTTATAAACAACATTTGTTTATATATGTGGACATGAGGCTTCACGTTATCATTGCCAGGGATGTAGACACAAAGACCTGTGTCCAGAGTTATGTCCGAGACAGTTTATGAACAACATTTGCTTATATATGTGGACATGAGGCTTCACATTATCATTGCCAGGAATGTAGACACAAAGACCTGTGTCCAGAGTTATGTCCGAGACAGTTTATAAACAACATTTGTTTATATATGTGGACATGAGGCTTCACATTACATTGCCAGGAATGTAGACACAAAGATCTGTGTCCAGAGTTATGTCCGAGACAGTTTATAAACAACATTTGTTTATATATGTGTACATGAGGCTTCACATTATCATTGCCAGGAATGTAGACACAAAGACCTGTGTCCAGAGTTATGTCCGAGACAGTTTATAAACAACATTTGTTTATATATGTGGACATGAGGCTTCACATTATCATTGTCAGGAATGTAGACACAAAGACCTGTGTCCAGAGTTATGTCCTGGACAGTTTATAAACAACATTTGTTTATACATGTGGACATGACGCATCACATTATCATTGCCAGGAATGTAGGCACAAAGACCTGTGTCCAGAGTTATGTCCGAGACAGTTTATAAACAACATTTGTTTATATATGTGGACATGAGGCTTCACATTATCATTGCCAGGAATGTAGGCACAAAGACCTGTGTCCAGAGTTATGTCCGAGACAGTTTATAAACAACATTTGTTTATATATGTGGACATGAGGCTTCACATTATCATTGCCAGGAATGTAGACACAAAGACCTGTGTCCAGAGTTATGTCCTGGACAGTTTATAAACAACATTTGTTTATATATGTGGACATGAGGCTTCACATTATCATTGTCAGGAATGTAGACACAAAGACCTGTGTCCAGAGTTATGTCCTGGACAGTTTATAAACAACATTTGTTTATATATGTGGACATGAGGCTTCACATTAACATTGCCAGGAATGTAGACACAAAGACCTGTGTCCAGAGTTATGTCCTAGACAGTTTATAAACAAGATTTGTTTATATATGTGGACATGAGGCTTCACATTATCATTGTCAGGAATGGAGACACAAAGACCTGTGTCCAGAGTTATGTCCTGGACAGTTTATAAACAACATTTGTTTATATATGTGGACATGAGGCTTCACATTATCATTGTCAGGAATGTAGACACAAAGACCTGTGTCCAGAGTTATGTCCTGGACAGTTTATAAACAACATTTGTTTATATATGTTGACATGAGGCTTCACATTATCATTGTCAGGAATGTAGACACAAAGACCTGTGTCCAGAGTTATGTCCTGGACAGTTTATAAACAACATTTGTTTATATATGTGGACATGAGGCTTCACATTAACATTGCCAGGAATGTAGACACAAAGACCTGTGTCCAGAGTTATGTCCGAGACAGTTTATAAACAACATTTGTTTATATATGTGGACATGAGGCTTCACATTATCCTTGCCAGGAATGTAGACACAAAGACCTGTGTCCAGAGTTATGTCCTAGACAGTTTATAAACAACATTTGTTTATATATGTGGACATGAGGCTTCACATTATCATTGTCAGGAATGGAGACACAAAGACCTGTGTCCAGAGTTATGTCCTGGACAGTTTATAAACAACATTTGTTTATATATGTGGACATGAGGCTTCACATTATCATTGTCAGGAATGTAGACACAAATACCTGTGTCCAGAGTTATGTCCTAGACAGTTTATAAACAACATTTGTTTATATATGTGGACATGAGGCTTCACATTATCATTGCCAGGAATGTAGACACAAAGACCTGTGTCCAGAGTTATGTCCGAGACAGTTTATAAACAACATTTGTTTATATATGTGGACATGAGGCTTCACATTATCATTGTCAGGAATGTAGACACAAAGACCTGTGTCCAGAGTTATGTCCGAGACAGTTTATAAACAACATTTGTTTATATATGTGGACATGAGGCTTCACATTATCATTGTCAGGAATGTAGACACAAAGACCTGTGTCCAGAGTAATGTCCGAGACAGTTTATAAACAACATTTGTTTATATATGTGGACATGAGGCTTCACATTATCATTGTCAGGAATGTAGACACAAAGACCTGTGTCCAGAGTTATGTCCTGGACAGTTTATAAACAACATTTGTTTATACATGTGGACATGACGCTTCACATTTTCATTGTCAGGAATGTAGACACAAAGACCTGTCTCCAGAGTTATGTCCGAGACAGTTTATAAACAACATTTGTTTATATATGTGGACATGAGGCTTCACATTATCATTGCCAGGAATGTAGGCACAAAGGCCTGTGTCCAGAGTTATGTCCGAGACAGTTTATAAACAACATTTGTTTATATATGTGGACATGAGGCTTCACATTATCATTGCCAGGAATGTAGACACAAAGACCTGTGTCCAGAGTTATGTCCTAGACAGTTTATAAACAACATTTGTTTATATATGTGGACATGAGGCTTCACATTATCATTGTCAGGAATGTAGACACAAAGACCTGTGTCCAGAGTTATGTCCTAGACAGTTTATAAACAACATTTGTTTATATATGTGGACATGAGGCTTCACATTATCATTGTCAGGAATGTAGACACAAAGACCTGTCTCCAGAGTTATGTCCGAGACAGTTTATAAACAACATTTGTTTATATATGTGGACATGAGGCTTCACATTATCATTGTCAGGAATGTAGACACAAAGACCTGTGTCCAGAGTTATGTCCTAGACAGTTTATAAACAACATTTGTTTATATATGTGGACATGAGGCTTCACATTATCGTTGTCAGGAATGTAGACACAAAGACCTGTGTCCAGAGTGATGTCCTAGACAGTTTATAAACAACATTTGTTTATATATGTGGACATGAGGCTTCACATTATCATTGCCAGGAATGTAGACACAAAGACCTGTGTCCAGAGTTATGTCCGAGACAGTTTATAAACAACATTTGTTTATATATGTGGACATGAGGCTTCACATTATCATTGCCAGGAATGTAGACACAAAGACCTGTGTCCAGAGTTATGTCCTAGACAGTTTATAAACAACATTTGTTTATATATGTGGACATGTGGCTTCACATTATCATTGTCCGGAATGTAGGCACAAAGACCTGTGTCCAGAGTTATGTCCGAGACAGTTTATAAACAACATTTGTTTATATATGTGGACATGAGGCTTCACATTATCATTGTCAGGAATGGAGACACAAAGACCTGTGTCCAGAGTTATGTCCTGGACAGTTTATAAACAACATTTGTTTATATATGTGGACATGAGGCTTCACATTATCATTGTCAGGAATGTAGACACAAAGACCTGTGTCCAGAGTTATGTCCTGGACAGTTTATAAACAACATTTGTTTATATATGTTGACATGAGGCTTCACATTATCATTGTCAGGAATGTAGACACAAAGACCTGTGTCCAGAGTTATGTCCTGGACAGTTTATAAACAACATTTGTTTATATATGTGGACATGAGGCTTCACATTAACATTGCCAGGAATGTAGACACAAAGACCTGTGTCCAGAGTTATGTCCGAGACAGTTTATAAACAACATTTGTTTATATATGTGGACATGAGGCTTCACATTATCCTTGCCAGGAATGTAGACACAAAGACCTGTGTCCAGAGTTATGTCCTAGACAGTTTATAAACAACATTTGTTTATATATGTGGACATGAGGCTTCACATTATCATTGTCAGGAATGGAGACACAAAGACCTGTGTCCAGAGTTATGTCCTGGACAGTTTATAAACAACATTTGTTTATATATGTGGACATGAGGCTTCACATTATCATTGTCAGGAATGTAGACACAAATACCTGTGTCCAGAGTTATGTCCTAGACAGTTTATAAACAACATTTGTTTATATATGTGGACATGAGGCTTCACATTATCATTGCCAGGAATGTAGACACAAAGACCTGTGTCCAGAGTTATGTCCGAGACAGTTTATAAACAACATTTGTTTATATATGTGGACATGAGGCTTCACATTATCATTGTCAGGAATGTAGACACAAAGACCTGTGTCCAGAGTTATGTCCGAGACAGTTTATAAACAACATTTGTTTATATATGTGGACATGAGGCTTCACATTATCATTGTCAGGAATGTAGACACAAAGACCTGTGTCCAGAGTAATGTCCGAGACAGTTTATAAACAACATTTGTTTATATATGTGGACATGAGGCTTCACATTATCATTGTCAGGAATGTAGACACAAAGACCTGTGTCCAGAGTTATGTCCTGGACAGTTTATAAACAACATTTGTTTATACATGTGGACATGACGCTTCACATTTTCATTGTCAGGAATGTAGACACAAAGACCTGTCTCCAGAGTTATGTCCGAGACAGTTTATAAACAACATTTGTTTATATATGTGGACATGAGGCTTCACATTATCATTGCCAGGAATGTAGGCACAAAGGCCTGTGTCCAGAGTTATGTCCGAGACAGTTTATAAACAACATTTGTTTATATATGTGGACATGAGGCTTCACATTATCATTGCCAGGAATGTAGACACAAAGACCTGTGTCCAGAGTTATGTCCTAGACAGTTTATAAACAACATTTGTTTATATATGTGGACATGAGGCTTCACATTATCATTGTCAGGAATGTAGACACAAAGACCTGTGTCCAGAGTTATGTCCTAGACAGTTTATAAACAACATTTGTTTATATATGTGGACATGAGGCTTCACATTATCATTGTCAGGAATGTAGACACAAAGACCTGTCTCCAGAGTTATGTCCGAGACAGTTTATAAACAACATTTGTTTATATATGTGGACATGAGGCTTCACATTATCATTGTCAGGAATGTAGACACAAAGACCTGTGTCCAGAGTTATGTCCTAGACAGTTTATAAACAACATTTGTTTATATATGTGGACATGAGGCTTCACATTATCGTTGTCAGGAATGTAGACACAAAGACCTGTGTCCAGAGTGATGTCCTAGACAGTTTATAAACAACATTTGTTTATATATGTGGACATGAGGCTTCACATTATCATTGCCAGGAATGTAGACACAAAGACCTGTGTCCAGAGTTATGTCCGAGACAGTTTATAAACAACATTTGTTTATATATGTGGACATGAGGCTTCACATTATCATTGCCAGGAATGTAGACACAAAGACCTGTGTCCAGAGTTATGTCCTAGACAGTTTATAAACAACATTTGTTTATATATGTGGACATGTGGCTTCACATTATCATTGTCCGGAATGTAGGCACAAAGACCTGTGTCCAGAGTTATGTCCGAGACAGTTTATAAACAACATTTGTTTATATATGTGGACATGAGGCTTCACATTATCATTGTCAGGAATGTAGACACAAAGACCTGTGTCCAGAGTTATGTCCTAGACAGTTTATAAACAACATTTGTTTATATATATGGACATGAGGCTTCACATTATCATTGTCAGGAATGTAAACACAAAGACCTGTGTCCAGAGTTATGTCCTAGAAAGATTATGAACAACATTTGTTTATATATGTGGACATGAGGCTTCACATTATCATTGCCAGGAATGTAGACACAAAGACCTGTGTCCAGAGTTATGTCCTAGACAGTTTATAAACAACATTTGTTTATATATGTGGACATGAGGCTTCACATTATCATTGTCAGGAATGTAGAGACAAAGACCTGTGTCCAGAGTTATGTCCTAGACAGTTTGTAAACAACATTTGTTTATATATGTGGACATGAGGCTTCACATTATCATTGCCAGGAATGTAGACACAAAGACCTGTGTCCAGAGTTATGTCCTAGACAGTTTATAAACAACATTTGTTTATATATGTGGACATGAGGCTTCACATTATCATTGTCAGGAATGTAGAGACAAAGACCTGTGTCCAGAGTTATGTCCTAGACAGTTTATAAACAACATTTGTTTATATATGTGGACATGAGGCTTCACATTATCATTGCCCGGAATGTAGACACAAAGACCTGTGTCCAGAGTTATGTCCTAGACAGTTTATAAACAACATTTGTTTATATATGTGGACATGAGGCTTCACATTATCATTGCCAGGAATGTAGACACAAAGACCTGTGTCCAGAGTTATGTCCGAGACAGTTTATAAACAACATTTGTTTATATATGTGGACATGAGGCTTCACATTATCATTGCCAGGAATGTAGACACAAAGACCTGTGTCCAGAGTTATGTCCTAGAAAGTTTATAAATTACATTTGTTTATATATGTGGACATGAGGCTTCACATTATCATTGTCAGGAATGTAGACACAAAGACCTGTGTCCAGAGTTATGTCCGAGACAGTTTATAAACAACATTTGTTTATATATGTGGACATGAGGCTTCACATTATCATTGTCAGGAATGTAGACACAAATACCTGTGTCCAGAGTTATGTCCGAGACAGTTTATAAACAACATTTGTTTATATATGTGGACATGAGGCTTCACATTATCATTGCCAGGAATGTAGACACAAAGACCTGTGTCCAGAGTTATGTCCGGGACAGTTTATAAACAACATTTGTTTATATATGTGGACATGAGGCTTCACATTATCATTGCCAGGAATGTAGACACAAAGACCTGTGTCCAGAGTTATGTCCTAGACAGTTTATAAACAACATTTGTTTATATATGTGGACATGAGGCTTCACATTATCATTGTCAGGAATGTAGACACAAAGACCTGTGTCCAGAGTTCTGTCCGAGACAGTTTATAAACAACATTTGTTTATATATGTGGACATGAGGCTTCACATTATCATTGTCAGGAATGTAGACACAAATACCTGTGTCCAGAGTTATGTCCGAGACAGTTTATAAACAACATTTGTTTATATATGTGGACATGAGGCTTCACATTATCATTGCCAGGAATGTAGACACAAAGACCTGTGTCCAGAGTTATGTCCGAGACAGTTTATAAACAACATTTGTTTATATATGTGGACATGAGGCTTCACATTATCATTGTCAGGAATGTAGACACAAAGACCTGTGTCCAGAGATATGTCCGAGACAGTTTATAAACAACATTTGTTTATATATGTGGACATGAGGCTTCACATTATCATTGTCAGGAATGTAGACACAAAGACCTGTGTCCAGAGTTATGTCCTGGACAGTTTAAAAACAACATTTGTTTATATATGTGGACATGAGGCTTCACATTATCATTGTCAGGAATGTAGACACAAAGACCTGTGTCCAGAGTTATGTCCTGGACAGTTTAAAAACAACATTTGTTTATATATGTGGACATGAGGCTTCACATTATCATTGCCAGGAATGTAGACACAAAGACCTGTGTCCAGAGTTATGTCCTAGACAGTTTATAAACAACATTTGTTTATATATGTGGACATGAGGCTTCACATTATCATTGTCAGGAATGTAGACACAAAGACCTGTGTCCAGAGTTATGTCCTGGACAGTTTATAAACAACATTTGTTTATATATGTGGACATGAGGCTTCACATTATCATTGCCAGGAATGTAGACACAAAGACCTGTGTCCAGAGTTATGTCCCAGACAGTTTATAAACAACATTTGTTTATATATGTGGACATGAGGCTTCACATTATCATTGCCAGGAATGTAGACACTAAGACCTGTGTCCAGAGTTATGTCCGAGACAGTTTATAAACAACATTTGTTTATATATGTGGACATGAGGCTTCACATTATCATTGCCAGGAATGTAGACACAAAGACCTGTGTCCAGAGTTATGTCCTGGACAGTTTATAAACAACATTTGTTTATATATGTGGACATGAGGCTTCACATTATCATTGCCAGGAATGTAGACACAAAGACCTGTGTCCAGAGTTATGGCCTGGACAGTTTATAAACAACATTTGTTTATATATGTGGACATGAGGCTTCACATTATCATTGCCAGGAATGTAGACACAAAGACCTGTGTCCAGAGTTATGTCCTGGACAGTTTATAAACAACGTTTGTTTATATATGTGGACATGAGGCTTCACATTATCATTGCCAGGAATGTAGACACAAAGACCTGTGTCCAGAGTTATGTCCGAGACAGTTTATAAACAACATTTGTTTATATATGTGGACATGAGGCTTCACATTATCATTGTCAGGAATGTAGACACAAATACCTGTGTCCAGAGTTATGTCCGAGACAGTTTATAAACAACATTTGTTTATATATGTGGACATGAGGCTTCACATTATCATTGCCAGGAATGTAGACACAAAGACCTGTGTCCAGAGTTATGTCCGGGACAGTTTATAAACAACATTTGTTTATATATGTGGACATGAGGCTTCACATTATCATTGCCAGGAATGTAGACACAAAGACCTGTGTCCAGAGTTATGTCCTAGACAGTTTATAAACAACATTTGTTTATATATGTGGACATGAGGCTTCACATTATCATTGTCAGGAATGTAGACACAAAGACCTGTGTGCAGAGTTCTGTCCGAGACAGTTTATAAACAACATTTGTTTATATATGTGGACATGAGGCTTCACATTATCATTGTCAGGAATGTAGACACAAATACCTGTGTCCAGAGTTATGTCCGAGACAGTTTATAAACAACATTTGTTTATATATGTGGACATGAGGCTTCACATTATCATTGCCAGGAATGTAGACACAAAGACCTGTGTCCAGAGTTATGTCCGAGACAGTTTATAAACAACATTTGTTTATATATGTGGACATGAGGCTTCACATTATCATTGTCAGGAATGTAGACACAAAGACCTGTGTCCAGAGTTATGTCCGAGAGAGTTTATAAACAACATTTGTTTATATATGTGGACATGAGGCTTCACATTATCATTGTCAGGAATGTAGACACAAAGACCTGTGTCCAGAGTTATGTCCTGGACAGTTTAAAAACAACATTTGTTTATATATGTGGACATGAGGCTTCACATTATCATTGTCAGGAATGTAGACACAAAGACCTGTGTCCAGAGTTATGTCCTGGACAGTTTAAAAACAACATTTGTTTATATATGTGGACATGAGGCTTCACATTATCATTGCCAGGAATGTAGACACAAAGACCTGTGTCCAGAGTTATGTCCTAGACAGTTTATAAACTACATTTGTTTATATATGTGGACATGAGGCTTCACATTATCATTGTCAGGAATGTAGACACAAAGACCTGTGTCCAGAGTTATGTCCTGGACAGTTTATAAACAACATTTGTTTATATATGTGGACATGAGGCTTCACATTATCATTGCCAGGAATGTAGACACTAAGACCTGTGTCCAGAGTTATGTCCGAGACAGTTTATAAACAACATTTGTTTATATATGTGGACATGAGGCTTCACATTATCATTGCCAGGAATGTAGACACAAAGACCTGTGTCCAGAGTTATGTCCTGGACAGTTTATAAACAACATTTGTTTATATATGTGGACATGAGGCTTCACATTATCATTGCCAGGAATGTAGACACAAAGACCTGTGTCCAGAGTTATGGCCTGGACAGTTTATAAACAACATTTGTTTATATATGTGGACATGAGGCTTCACATTATCATTGCCAGGAATGTAGACACAAAGACCTGTGTCCAGAGTTATGTCCTGGACAGTTTATAAACAACGTTTGTTTATATATGTGGACATGAGGCTTCACATTATCATTGCCAGGAATGTAGACACAAAGACCTGTGTCCAGAGTTATGTCCTAGACAGTTTATAAACTACATTTGTTTATATATGTGGACATGAGGCTTCACATTATCATTGCCAGGAATGTAGACACAAAGACCTGTGTCCAGAGTTATGTCCTGGACAGTTTATAAACAACATTTGTTTATATATGTGGACATGAGGCTTCACATTATCATTGCCAGGAATGTAGACACAAAGACCTGTGTCCAGAGTTATGTCCGAGACAGTTTATAAACAACATTTGTTTATATATGTGGACATGAGGCTTCACATTATCATTGTCAGGAATGTAGACACAAAGACCTGTGTCCAGAGTTATGTCCTAGACAGTTTATAAACAACATTTGTTTATATATGTGGACATGAGGCTTCACGTTATCATTGCCAGGGATGTAGACACAAAGACCTGTGTCCAGAGTTATGTCCGAGACAGTTTATGAACAACATTTGCTTATATATGTGGACATGAGGCTTCACATTATCATTGCCAGGAATGTAGACACAAAGACCTGTGTCCAGAGTTATGTCCGAGACAGTTTATAAACAACATTTGTTTATATATGTGGACATGAGGCTTCACATTATCATTGCCAGGAATGTAGACACAAAGATCTGTGTCCAGAGTTATGTCCGAGACAGTTTATAAACAACATTTGTTTATATATGTGTACATGAGGCTTCACATTATCATTGCCAGGAATGTAGACACAAAGACCTGTGTCCAGAGTTATGTCCGAGACAGTTTATAAACAACATTTGTTTATATATGTGGACATGAGGCTTCACATTATCATTGTCAGGAATGTAGACACAAAGACCTGTGTCCAGAGTTATGTCCTGGACAGTTTATAAACAACATTTGTTTATACATGTGGACATGACGCATCACATTATCATTGCCAGGAATGTAGGCACAAAGACCTGTGTCCAGAGTTATGTCCGAGACAGTTTATAAACAACATTTGTTTATATATGTGGACATGAGGCTTCACATTATCATTGCCAGGAATGTAGGCACAAAGGCCTGTGTCCAGAGTTATGTCCGAGACAGTTTATAAACAACATTTGTTTATATATGTGGACATGAGGCTTCACATTATCATTGCCAGGAATGTAGACACAAAGACCTGTGTCCAGAGTTATGTCCTGGACAGTTTATAAACAACATTTGTTTATATATGTGGACATGAGGCTTCACATTATCATTGTCAGGAATGTAGACACAAAGACCTGTGTCCAGAGTTATGTCCTGGACAGTTTATAAACAACATTTGTTTATATATGTGGACATGAGGCTTCACATTAACATTGCCAGGAATGTAGACACAAAGACCTGTGTCCAGAGTTATGTCCTAGACAGTTTATAAACAACATTTGTTTATATATGTGGACATGAGGCTTCACATTATCATTGTCAGGAATGGAGACACAAAGACCTGTGTCCAGAGTTATGTCCTGGACAGTTTATAAACAACATTTGTTTATATATGTGGACATGAGGCTTCACATTATCATTGTCAGGAATGTAGACACAAAGACCTGTGTCCAGAGTTATGTCCTGGACAGTTTATAAACAACATTTGTTTATATATGTTGACATGAGGCTTCACATTATCATTGCCAGGAATGTAGACACAAAGACCTGTGTCCAGAGTTATGTCCTGGACAGTTTATAAACAACATTTGTTTATATATGTGGACATGAGGCTTCACATTAACATTGCCAGGAATGTAGACACAAAGACCTGTGTCCAGAGTTATGTCCGAGACAGTTTATAAACAACATTTGTTTATATATGTGGACATGAGGCTTCACATTATCCTTGCCAGGAATGTAGACACAAAGACCTGTGTCCAGAGTTATGTCCTAGACAGTTTATAAACAACATTTGTTTATATATGTGGACATGAGGCTTCACATTATCATTGTCAGGAATGGAGACACAAAGACCTGTGTCCAGAGTTATGTCCTGGACAGTTTATAAACAACATTTGTTTATATATGTGGACATGAGGCTTCACATTATCATTGTCAGGAATGTAGACACAAAGACCTGTGTCCAGAGTTATGTCCTGGACAGTTTATAAACAACATTTGTTTATATATGTGGACATGAGGCTTCACATTATCATTGCCTGGAATGTAGACACAAAGACCTGTGTCCAGAGTTATGTCCTAGACAGTTTATAAACAACATTTGTTGAGATATGTGGACATGAGGCTTCACATTATCATTGCCAGGAATGTAGACACAAAGACCTGTGTCCAGAGTTATGTCCTAGACAGTTTATAAACAACATTTGTTTATATATGTGGACATGAGGCTTCACATTATCATTGTCAGGAATGTAGACACAAAGACCTGTGTCCAGAGTTATGTCCTGGAAAGTTTATAAACAACATTTGTTTATATATGTGGACATGAGGCTTCACATTATCATTGCCAGGAATGTAGACACAAAGACCTGTGTCCAGAGTTATGTCCTGGACAGTTTATAAACAACATTTGTTTATATATGTGGACATGAGGCTTCACATTATCATTGTCAGGAATGTGGACACAAAGACCTGTGTCCAGAGTTATGTCCTGGACAGTTTATAAACAACATTTGTTTATATATGTGGACATGAGGCTTCACATTATCATTGTCAGGAATGTAGACACAAAGACCTGTGTCCAGAGTTATGTCCTGGACAGTTTATAAACAACATTTGTTTATATATGTGGACATGAGGCTTCACATTATCATTGCCAGGAATGTAGACACAAAGATCTGTGTCCAGAGTTATGTCCTAGACAGTTTATAAACAACATTTGTTTATATATGTGGACATGAGGCTTCACATTATCGTTGCCAGGTATGTAGACACAAAGACCTGTGTCCAGAGTTATGTCCTAGACAGTTTATAAACAACATTTGTTTATATATGTGGACATGAGGCTTCACATTATCATTGCCAGGAATGTAGACACAAAGACCTGTGTCCAGAGTTATGTCCTAGACAGTTTATAAACAACATTTGTTTATAGATGTGGACATGAGGCTTCACATTATCATTGCCAGGAATGTAGACACAAAGACCTGTGTCCAGAGTTATGTCCGAGACAGTTTATAAACAACATTTGTTTATATATGTGGACATGAGGCTTCACATTATCATTGTCAGGAATGTAGACACAAAGACCTGTGTCCAGAGTTATGTCCTAGACAGTTTATAAACAAAATTTGTTTATATATGTGGACATGAGGCTTCACATTATCATTGTCAGGAATGTAGACACAAAGACCTGTGTCCAGAGTTATGTCCTAGACAGTTTATGAACAACATTTGTTTATATATGTGGACATGAGGCTTCACATTATCATTGTCAGGAATGTAGACACAAAGACCTGTGTCCAGAGTTATGTCCGAGACAGTTTATAAGCAACATTTGTTTATATATGTGGACATGAGGCTTCACATTATCATTGTCAGGGATGTAAACACAAAGACCTGTGTCCAGAGTTATGTCCGAGACAGTTTATAAACAACATTTGTTTATATATGTGGACATGAGGCTTCACATTATCATTGCCAGGAATGTAGACACAAAGACCTGTGTCCAGAGTTATGTCCTGGACAGTTTATAAACAACATTTGTTTATATATGTGGACATGAGGCTTCACATGATCATTGTCAGGAATGTAGACACAAAGACCTGTGTCCAGAGTTATGTCCTGGACAGTTTATAAACAACATTTGTTTATATATGTGGACATGAGGCTTCAAATGATCATTGTCAGGAATGTAGACACAAAGACCTGTATCCAGAGTTATGTCCCAGACAGTTTATAAACAACATTTGTTTATATATGTGGACATGAGGCTTCACATTATCATTGTCAGGAATGGAGACACAAATACCTGTGTCCAGAGTTATGTCCGAGACAGTTTATAAACAACATTTGTTTATATATGTGGACATGAGGCTTCACATTATCATTGTCAGGAATGGAGACACAAAGACCTGTGTCCAGAGTTATGTCCTGGACAGTTTATAAACAACATTTGTTTATATATGTGGACATGAGGCTTCACATTATCATTGTCAGGAATGTAGACACAAAGACCTGTGTCCAGAGTTATGTCCTGGACAGTTTATAAACAACATTTGTTTATATATGTGGACATGAGGCTTCACATTATCATTGCCTGGAATGTAGACACAAAGACCTGTGTCCAGAGTTATGTCCTAGACAGTTTATAAACAACATTTGTTGAGATATGTGGACATGAGGCTTCACATTATCATTGCCAGGAATGTAGACACAAAGACCTGTGTCCAGAGTTATGTCCTAGACAGTTTATAAACAACATTTGTTTATATATGTGGACATGAGGCTTCACATTATCATTGTCAGGAATGTAGACACAAAGACCTGTGTCCAGAGTTATGTCCTGGAAAGTTTATAAACAACATTTGTTTATATATGTGGACATGAGGCTTCACATTATCATTGCCAGGAATGTAGACACAAAGACCTGTGTCCAGAGTTATGTCCTGGACAGTTTATAAACAACATTTGTTTATATATGTGGACATGAGGCTTCACATTATCATTGTCAGGAATGTGGACACAAAGACCTGTGTCCAGAGTTATGTCCTGGACAGTTTATAAACAACATTTGTTTATATATGTGGACATGAGGCTTCACATTATCATTGTCAGGAATGTAGACACAAAGACCTGTGTCCAGAGTTATGTCCTGGACAGTTTATAAACAACATTTGTTTATATATGTGGACATGAGGCTTCACATTATCATTGCCAGGAATGTAGACACAAAGATCTGTGTCCAGAGTTATGTCCTAGACAGTTTATAAACAACATTTGTTTATATATGTGGACATGAGGCTTCACATTATCGTTGCCAGGTATGTAGACACAAAGACCTGTGTCCAGAGTTATGTCCTAGACAGTTTATAAACAACATTTGTTTATATATGTGGACATGAGGCTTCACATTATCATTGCCAGGAATGTAGACACAAAGACCTGTGTCCAGAGTTATGTCCTAGACAGTTTATAAACAACATTTGTTTATAGATGTGGACATGAGGCTTCACATTATCATTGCCAGGAATGTAGACACAAAGACCTGTGTCCAGAGTTATGTCCGAGACAGTTTATAAACAACATTTGTTTATATATGTGGACATGAGGCTTCACATTATCATTGTCAGGAATGTAGACACAAAGACCTGTGTCCAGAGTTATGTCCTAGACAGTTTATAAACAAAATTTGTTTATATATGTGGACATGAGGCTTCACATTATCATTGTCAGGAATGTAGACACAAAGACCTGTGTCCAGAGTTATGTCCTAGACAGTTTATGAACAACATTTGTTTATATATGTGGACATGAGGCTTCACATTATCATTGTCAGGAATGTAGACACAAAGACCTGTGTCCAGAGTTATGTCCGAGACAGTTTATAAGCAACATTTGTTTATATATGTGGACATGAGGCTTCACATTATCATTGTCAGGGATGTAAACACAAAGACCTGTGTCCAGAGTTATGTCCGAGACAGTTTATAAACAACATTTGTTTATATATGTGGACATGAGGCTTCACATTATCATTGCCAGGAATGTAGACACAAAGACCTGTGTCCAGAGTTATGTCCTGGACAGTTTATAAACAACATTTGTCTATATATGTGGACATGAGGCTTCACATGATCATTGTCAGGAATGTAGACACAAAGACCTGTGTCCAGAGTTATGTCCTGGACAGTTTATAAACAACATTTGTTTATATATGTGGACATGAGGCTTCAAATGATCATTGTCAGGAATGTAGACACAAAGACCTGTATCCAGAGTTATGTCCCAGACAGTTTATAAACAACATTTGTTTATATATGTGGACATGAGGCTTCACATTATCATTGTCAGGAATGGAGACACAAATACCTGTGTCCAGAGTTATGTCCGAGACAGTTTATAAACAACATTTGTTTATATATGTGGACATGAGGCTTCACATTATCATTGCCAGGAATGTAGACACAAAGACCTGTGTCCAGAGTTATGTCCTGGACAGTTTATAAACAACATTTGTTTATATATGTGGACATGAGGCTTCACATTATCATTGTCAGGAATGTAGACACAAAGACCTGTGTCCAGAGTTATGTCCTAGACAGTTTATAAACAACATTTGTTTATATATGTGGACATGAGGCTTCACATTATCATTGTCAGGAATGTAGACACAAAGACCTGTGTCCAGAGTTATGTCCGAGACAGTTTATAAACAACATTTGTTTATATATGTGGACATGAGGCTTCACATTATCATTGCCAGGAATGTAGACACAAAGACCTGTGTCCAGAGTTATGTCCGAGACAGTTTATAAACAACATTTGTTTATATATGTGGACATGAGGCTTCACATTATCATTGCCAGGAATGTAGCCACAAAGACCTGTGTCCTGAGTTATGTCCTAGACAGTTTATAAACAACATTTGTTTATATATGTGGACATGAGGCTTCACATTATCATTGCCAGGAATGTAGACACAAAGAACCTGTGTCCAGAGTTATGTCCTAGACAGTTTATAAACAACATTTGTTTATATATGTGGACATGAGGCTTCACATTATCATTGTCAGGAAAGTCGACACAAAGACCTGTGTCCAGAGTTATGTCCCAGACAGTTTATAAACAACATTTGTTTATATATGTGGACATGAGGCTTCACATTATCATTGCCAGGAATGTAGACACAAAGACCTGTGTCCAGAGTTATGTCCTAGACAGTTTATAAACAACATTTGTTTATAGATGTGGACATGAGGCTTCACATTATCATTGCCAGGAATGTAGACACAAAGACCTGTGTCCAGAGTTATGTCCGAGACAGTTTATAAGCAACATTTGTTTATATATGTGGACATGAGGCTTCACATTATCATTGTCAGGAATGTAGACACAAAGACCTGTGTCCAGAGTTATGTCCTAGACAGTTTATAAACAAAATTTGTTCATATATGTGGACATGAGGCTTCACATTATCATTGTCAGGAATGTAGACACAAAGACCTGTGTCCAGAGTTATGTCCGAGACAGTTTATAAACAACATTTGTTTATATATATGGACATGAGGCTTCACATTATCATTGTCATGAATGTAGACACAAAGACCTGTGTCCAGAGTTATGTCCTAGACAGTTTATAAACAAAATTTGTTTATATATGTGGACATGAGGCTTCACATTATCATTGTCAGGAATGTAGACACAAAGACCTGTGTCCAGAGTTATGTCCGAGACAGTTTATAAACAACATTTGTTTATATATGTGGACATGAGGCTTCACATTATCATTGCCAGGAATGTAGACACAAAGACCTGTGTCCAGAGTTATGTCCTAGACAGTTTATAAACAACATTTGTTTATATATGTGGACATGAGGCTTCACATTATCATTGCCAGGAATGTAGACACAAAGACCTGTGTCCAGAGTTATGTCCTAGACAGTTTATAAACAACATTTGTTTATATATGTGGACATGAGGCTTCACATTATCATTGTCAGGAATGTCGACACAAAGACCTGTGTCCAGAGTTATGTCCTAGACAGTTTATAAACAACATTTGTTTATATATGTGGACATGAGGCTTCACATTATCATTGTCAGGAATGTCGACACAAAGACCTGTGTCCAGAGTTATGTCCTAGACAGTTTAGAAACAACATTTGTTTATACATGTGGTCATGACGCTTCACATTATCATTGTCAGGAATGTAGACACAAAGACCTGTCTCCAGAGTTATGTCCGAGACAGTTTATAAACAACATTTGTTTATATATGTGGACATGAGGCTTCACATTATCATTGCCAGGAATGTAGACACAAAGACCTGTGTCCAGAGTTATGTCCGAGACAGTTTATAAACAACATTTGTTTATATATGTGGACATGAGGCTTCACATTATCATTGCCAGGAATGTAGCCACAAAGACCTGTGTCCTGAGTTATGTCCTAGACAGTTTATAAACAACATTTGTTTATATATGTGGACATGAGGCTTCACATTATCATTGCCAGGAATGTAGACACAAAGAACCTGTGTCCAGAGTTATGTCCTAGACAGTTTATAAACAACATTTGTTTATATATGTGGACATGAGGCTTCACATTATCATTGTCAGGAAAGTCGACACAAAGACCTGTGTCCAGAGTTATGTCCCAGACAGTTTATAAACAACATTTGTTTATATATGTGGGCATGAGGCTTCACATTATCATTGCCAGGAATGTAGACACAAAGACCTGTGTCCAGAGTTATGTCCTAGACAGTTTATAAACGACATTTGTTTATAGATGTGGACATGAGGCTTCACATTATCATTGCCAGGAATGTAGACACAAAGACCTGTGTCCAGAGTTATGTCCGAGACAGTTTATAAACAACATTTGTTTATATATGTGGACATGAGGCTTCACATTATCATTGTCAGTAATGTAGACACAAAGACCTGTGTCCAGAGTTATGTCCTAGACAGTTTATAAACAAAATTTGTTTATATATGTGGACATGAGGCTTCACATTATCATTGTCAGGAATGTAGACACAAAGACCTGTGTCCAGAGTTATGTCCGAGACAGTTTATAAACAACATTTGTTTATATATATGGACATGAGGCTTCACATTATCATTGTCATGAATGTAGACACAACGACCTGTGTCCAGAGTTATGTCCTAGACAGTTTATAAACAAAATTTGTTTATATATGTGGACATGAGGCTTCACATTATCATTGTCAGGAATGTAGACACAAAGACCTGTGTCCAGAGTTATGTCCTAGACAGTTTATAAACAACATTTGTTTATATATGTGGACATGAGGCTTCACATTATCATTGTCAGGAATGTCGACACAAAGACCTGTGTCCAGAGTTATGTCCTAGACAGTTTATAAACAACATTTGTTTATATATGTGGACATGAGGCTTCACATTATCATTGTCAGGAATGTCGACACAAAGACCTGTGTCCAGAGTTATGTCCTAGACAGTTTAGAAACAACATTTGTTTATACATGTGGACATGACGCTTCACATTATCATTGTCAGGAATGTAGACACAAAGACCTGTCTCCAGAGTTATGTCCGAGACAGTTTATAAACAACATTTGTTTATATATGTGGACATGAGGCTTCATATTATCATTGCCAGGAATGTAGACACAAAGACCTGTGTCCAGAGTTATGTCCGAGACAGTTTATAAGCAACATTTGTTTATATATGTGGACATGAGGCTTCACATTATCATTGTCAGGAATGTAGACACAAAGACCTGTGTCCAGAGTTATGTCCTAGACAGTTTATAAACAAAATTTGTTCATATATGTGGACATGAGGCTTCACATTATCATTGTCAGGAATGTAGACACAAAGACCTGTGTCCAGAGTTATGTCCGAGACAGTTTATAAACAACATTTGTTTATATATGTGGACATGAGGCTTCACATTATCATTGCCAGGAATGTAGCCACAAAGACCTGTGTCCTGAGTTATGTCCTAGACAGTTTATAAACAACATTTGTTTATATATGTGGACATGAGGCTTCACATTATCATTGTCATGAATGTAGACACAAAGACCTGTGTCCAGAGTTATGTCCTAGACAGTTTATAAACAAAATTTGTTTATATATGTGGACATGAGGCTTCACATTATCATTGTCAGGAATGTAGACACAAAGACCTGTGTCCAGAGTTATGTCCGAGACAGTTTATAAACAACATTTGTTTATATATGTGGACATGAGGCTTCACATTATCATTGCCAGGAATGTAGACACAAAGACCTGTGTCCAGAGTTATGTCCTAGACAGTTTATAAACAACATTTGTTTATATATGTGGACATGAGGCTTCACATTATCATTGCCAGGAATGTAGACACAAAGACCTGTGTCCAGAGTTATGTCCTAGACAGTTTATAAACAACATTTGTTTATATATGTGGACATGAGGCTTCACATTATCATTGTCAGGAATGTCGACACAAAGACCTGTGTCCAGAGTTATGTCCTAGACAGTTTATAAACAACATTTGTTTATATATGTGGACATGAGGCTTCACATTATCATTGTCAGGAATGTCGACACAAAGACCTGTGTCCAGAGTTATGTCCTAGACAGTTTAGAAACAACATTTGTTTATACATGTGGACATGACGCTTCACATTATCATTGTCAGGAATGTAGACACAAAGACCTGTCTCCAGAGTTATGTCCGAGACAGTTTATAAACAACATTTGTTTATATATGTGGACATGAGGCTTCACATTATCATTGCCAGGAATGTAGACACAAAGACCTGTGTCCAGAGTTATGTCCGAGACAGTTTATAAACAACATTTGTTTATATATGTGGACATGAGGCTTCACATTATCATTGCCAGGAATGTAGCCACAAAGACCTGTGTCCTGAGTTATGTCCTAGACAGTTTATAAACAACATTTGTTTATATATGTGGACATGAGGCTTCACATTATCATTGCCAGGAATGTAGACACAAAGAACCTGTGTCCAGAGTTATGTCCTAGACAGTTTATAAACAACATTTGTTTATATATGTGGACATGAGGCTTCACATTATCATTGTCAGGAAAGTCGACACAAAGACCTGTGTCCAGAGTTATGTCCCAGACAGTTTATAAACAACATTTGTTTATATATGTGGACATGAGGCTTCACATTATCATTGCCAGGAATGTAGACACAAAGACCTGTGTCCAGAGTTATGTCCTAGACAGTTTATAAACGACATTTGTTTATAGATGTGGACATGAGGCTTCACATTATCATTGCCAGGAATGTAGACACAAAGACCTGTGTCCAGAGTTATGTCCGAGACAGTTTATAAACAACATTTGCTTATATATGTGGACATGAGGCTTCACATTATCATTGTCAGTAATGTAGACACAAAGACCTGTGTCCAGAGTTATGTCCTAGACAGTTTATAAACAAAATTTGTTTATATATGTGGACATGAGGCTTCACATTATCATTGTCAGGAATGTAGACACAAAGACCTGTCTCCAGAGTTATGTCCGAGACAGTTTATAAACAACATTTGTTTATATATGTGGACATGAGGCTTCATATTATCATTGCCAGGAATGTAGACACAAAGACCTGTGTCCAGAGTTATGTCCGAGACAGTTTATAAGCAACATTTGTTTATATATGTGGACATGAGGCTTCACATTATCATTGTCAGGAATGTAGACACAAAGACCTGTGTCCAGAGTTATGTCCTAGACAGTTTATAAACAAAATTTGTTCATATATGTGGACATGAGGCTTCACATTATCATTGTCAGGAATGTAGACACAAAGACCTGTGTCCAGAGTTATGTCCGAGACAGTTTATAAACAACATTTGTTTATATATATGGACATGAGGCTTCACATTATCATTGTCATGAATGTAGACACAAAGACCTGTGTCCAGAGTTATGTCCTAGACAGTTTATAAACAAAATTTGTTTATATATGTGGACATGAGGCTTCACATTATCATTGTCAGGAATGTAGACACAAAGACCTGTGTCCAGAGTTATGTCCGAGACAGTTTATAAACAACATTTGTTTATATATGTGGACATGAGGCTTCACATTATCATTGCCAGGAATGTAGACACAAAGACCTGTGTCCAGAGTTATGTCCCAGACAGTTTATAAACAACATTTGTTTATATATGTGGACATGAGGCTTCACATTATCATTGCCAGGAATGTAGACACAAAGACCTGTGTCCAGAGTTATGTCCTAGACAGTTTATAAACAACATTTGTTTATATATGTGGACATGAGGCTTCACATTATCATTGTCAGGAATGTCGACACAAAGACCTGTGTCCAGAGTTATGTCCTAGACAGTTTATAAACAACATTTGTTTATATATGTGGACATGAGGCTTCACATTATCATTGTCAGGAATGTCGACACAAAGACCTGTGTCCAGAGTTATGTCCTAGACAGTTTAGAAACAACATTTGTTTATACATGTGGACATGACGCTTCACATTATCATTGTCAGGAATGTAGACACAAAGACCTGTCTCCAGAGTTATGTCCGAGACAGTTTATAAACAACATTTGTTTATATATGTGGACATGAGGCTTCACATTATCATTGCCAGGAATGTAGACACAAAGACCTGTGTCCAGAGTTATGTCCGAGACAGTTTATAAACAACATTTGTTTATATATGTGGACATGAGGCTTCACATTATCATTGCCAGGAATGTAGCCACAAAGACCTGTGTCCTGAGTTATGTCCTAGACAGTTTATAAACAACATTTGTTTATATATGTGGACATGAGGCTTCACATTATCATTGCCAGGAATGTAGACACAAAGAACCTGTGTCCAGAGTTATGTCCTAGACAGTTTATAAACAACATTTGTTTATATATGTGGACATGAGGCTTCACATTATCATTGTCAGGAAAGTCGACACAAAGACCTGTGTCCAGAGTTATGTCCCAGACAGTTTATAAACAACATTTGTTTATATATGTGGACATGAGGCTTCACATTATCATTGCCAGGAATGTAGACACAAAGACCTGTGTCCAGAGTTATGTCCTAGACAGTTTATAAACGACATTTGTTTATAGATGTGGACATGAGGCTTCACATTATCATTGCCAGGAATGTAGACACAAAGACCTGTGTCCAGAGTTATGTCCGAGACAGTTTATAAACAACATTTGTTTATATATGTGGACATGAGGCTTCACATTATCATTGTCAGTAATGTAGACACAAAGACCTGTGTCCAGAGTTATGTCCTAGACAGTTTATAAACAAAATTTGTTTATATATGTGGACATGAGGCTTCACATTATCATTGTCAGGAATGTAGACACAAAGACCTGTGTCCAGAGTTATGTCCGAGACAGTTTATAAACAACATTTGTTTATATATATGGACATGAGGCTTCACATTATCATTGTCATGAATGTAGACACAACGACCTGGGTCCAGAGTTATGTCCTAGACAGTTTATAAACAAAATTTGTTTATATATGTGGACATGAGGCTTCACATTATCATTGTCAGGAATGTAGACACAAAGACCTGTGTCCAGAGTTATGTCCTAGACAGTTTATAAACAACATTTGTTTATATATGTGGACATGAGGCTTCACATTATCATTGTCAGGAATGTCGACACAAAGACCTGTGTCCAGAGTTATGTCCTAGACAGTTTATAAACAACATTTGTTTATATATGTGGACATGAGGCTTCACATTATCATTGTCAGGAATGTCGACACAAAGACCTGTGTCCAGAGTTATGTCCTAGACAGTTTAGAAACAACATTTGTTTATACATGTGGACATGACGCTTCACATTATCATTGTCAGGAATGTAGACACAAAGACCTGTCTCCAGAGTTATGTCCGAGACAGTTTATAAACAACATTTGTTTATATATGTGGACATGAGGCTTCATATTATCATTGCCAGGAATGTAGACACAAAGACCTGTGTCCAGAGTTATGTCCGAGACAGTTTATAAACAACATTTGTTTATATATGTGGACATGAGGCTTCACATTATCATTGTCAGGAATGTAGACACAAAGACCTGTGTCCAGAGTTATGTCCGAGACAGTTTATAAACAACATTTGTTTATATATATGGACATGAGGCTTCACATTATCATTGTCATGAATGTAGACACAAAGACCTGTGTCCAGAGTTATGTCCTAGACAGTTTATAAACAAAATTTGTTTATATATGTGGACATGAGGCTTCACATTATCATTGTCAGGAATGTAGACACAAAGACCTGTGTCCAGAGTTATGTCCTAGACAGTTTATAAACAACATTTGTTTATATATGTGGACATGAGGCTTCACATTATCATTGTCAGGAATGTCGACACAAAGACCTGTGTCCAGAGTTATGTCCTAGACAGTTTATAAACAACATTTGTTTATATATGTGGACATGAGGCTTCACATTATCATTGTCAGGAATGTCGACACAAAGACCTGTGTCCAGAGTTATGTCCTAGACAGTTTAGAAACAACATTTGTTTATACATGTGGACATGACGCTTCACATTATCATTGTCAGGAATGTAGACACAAAGACCTGTCTCCAGAGTTATGTCCGAGACAGTTTATAAACAACATTTGTTTATATATGTGGACATGAGGCTTCATATTATCATTGCCAGGAATGTAGACACAAAGATCTGTGTCCAGAGTTATGTCCTAGACAGTTTATAAACAACATTTGTTTATATATGTGGACATGAGGCTTCACATTATCATTGCCAGGTATGTAGACACAAAGACCTGTGTCCAGAGTTATGTCCTAGACAGTTTATAAACAACATTTGTTTATAGATGTGGACATGAGGCTTCACATTATCATTGCCAGGAATGTAGACACAAAGACCTGTGTCCAGAGTTATGTCCGAGACAGTTTATAAACAACATTTGTTTATATATGTGGACATGAGGCTTCACATTATCATTGTCAGGAATGTAGACACAAAGACCTGTGTCCAGAGTTATGTCCTAGACAGTTTATAAACAAAATTTGTTTATATATGTGGACATGAGGCTTCACATTATCATTGTCAGGAATGTAGACACAAAGACCTGTGTCCAGAGTTATGTCCTAGACAGTTTATGAACAACATTTGTTTATATATGTGGACATGAGGCTTCACATTATCATTGTCAGGAATGTAGACACAAAGACCTGTGTCCAGAGTTATGTCCGAGACAGTTTATAAACAACATTTGTTTATATATATGGACATGAGGCTTCACATTATCATTGTCATGAATGTAGACACAAAGACCTGTGTCCAGAGTTATGTCCTAGACAGTTTATAAACAAAATTTGTTTATATATGTGGACATGAGGCTTCACATTATCATTGTCAGGAATGTAGACACAAAGACCTGTGTCCAGAGTTATGTCCTAGACAGTTTATAAACAACATTTGTTTATATATGTGGACATGAGGCTTCACATTATCATTGTCAGGAATGTCGACACAAAGACCTGTGTCCAGAGTTATGTCCTAGACAGTTTATAAACAACATTTGTTTATATATGTGGACATGAGGCTTCACATTATCATTGTCAGGAATGTCGACACAAAGACCTGTGTCCAGAGTTATGTCCTAGACAGTTTAGAAACAACATTTGTTTATACATGTGGACATGACGCTTCACATTATCATTGTCAGGAATGTAGACACAAAGACCTGTCTCCAGAGTTATGTCCGAGACAGTTTATAAACAACATTTGTTTATATATGTGGACATGAGGCTTCATATTATCATTGCCAGGAATGTAGACACAAAGACCTGTGTCCAGAGTTATGTCCGAGACAGTTTATAAACAACATTTGTTTATATATGTGGACATGAGGCTTCACATTATCATTGTCAGGAATGTAGACACAAAGACCTGTGTCCAGAGTTATGTCCGAGACAGTTTATAAACAACATTTGTTTATATATATGGACATGAGGCTTCACATTATCATTGTCATGAATGTAGACACAAAGACCTGTGTCCAGAGTTATGTCCTAGACAGTTTATAAACAAAATTTGTTTATATATGTGGACATGAGGCTTCACATTATCATTGTCAGGAATGTAGACACAAAGACCTGTGTCCAGAGTTATGTCCTAGACAGTTTATAAACAACATTTGTTTATATATGTGGACATGAGGCTTCACATTATCATTGTCAGGAATGTCGACACAAAGACCTGTGTCCAGAGTTATGTCCTAGACAGTTTATAAACAACATTTGTTTATATATGTGGACATGAGGCTTCACATTATCATTGTCAGGAATGTCGACACAAAGACCTGTGTCCAGAGTTATGTCCTAGACAGTTTAGAAACAACATTTGTTTATACATGTGGACATGACGCTTCACATTATCATTGTCAGGAATGTAGACACAAAGACCTGTCTCCAGAGTTATGTCCGAGACAGTTTATAAACAACATTTGTTTATATATGTGGACATGAGGCTTCATATTATCATTGCCAGGAATGTAGACACAAAGACCTGTGTCCAGAGTTATGTCCGAGACAGTTTATAAACAACATTTGTTTATATATGTGGACATGAGGCTTCACATTATCATTGTCAGGAATGTAGACACAAAGACCTGTGTCCAGAGTTATGTCCGAGACAGTTTATAAACAACATTTGTTTATATATGTGGACATAAGGCTTCACATTATCATTGCCAGGAATTTAGACACAAAGATCTGTGTCCAGAGTTATGTCCTAGACAGTTTATAAACAACATTTGTTTATATATGTGGACATGAGGCTTCACATTATCATTGTCAGGTATGTAGACACAAAGACCTGTGTCCAGAGTTATGTCCTAGACAGTTTATAAACAACATTTGTTTATATATGTGGACATGAGGCTTCACATTATCATTGCCAGGAATGTAGACACAAAGACCTGTGTCCAGAGTTATGTCCTAGACAGTTTATAAACAACATTTGTTTATAGATGTGGACATGAGGCTTCACATTATCATTGCCAGGAATGTAGACACAAAGACCTGTGTCCAGAGTTATGTCCGAGACAGTTTATAAACAACATTTGTTTATATATGTGGACATGAGGCTTCACATTATCATTGTCAGGAATGTAGACACAAAGACCTGTGTCCAGAGTTATGTCCTAGACAGTTTATAAACAAAATTTGTTTATATATGTGGACATGAGGCTTCACATTATCATTGTCAGGAATGTAGACACAAAGACCTGTGTCCAGAGTTATGTCCTAGACAGTTTATGAACAACATTTGTTTATATATGTGGACATGAGGCTTCACATTATCATTGTCAGGAATGTAGACACAAAGACCTGTGTCCAGAGTTATGTCCGAGACAGTTTATAAACAACATTTGTTTATATATATGGACATGAGGCTTCACATTATCATTGTCAGGAATGTAGACACAAAGACCTGTGTCCAGAGTTATGTCCTAGACAGTTTATAAACAAAATTTGTTTATATATGTGGACATGAGGCTTCACATTATCATTGTCAGGAATGTAGACACAAAGACCTGTGTCCAGAGTTATGTCCGAGACAGTTTATAAACAACATTTGTTTATATATGTGGACATAAGGCTTCACATTATCATTGCCAGGAATTTAGACACAAAGATCTGTGTCCAGAGTTATGTCCTAGACAGTTTATAAACAACATTTGTTTATATATGTGGACATGAGGCTTCACATTATCATTGTCAGGAATGTAGACACAAAGACCTGTGTCCAGAGTTATGTCCTAGACAGTTTATAAACAACATTTGTTTATATATGTGGACATGAGGCTTCACATTATCATTGTCAGGAATGTCGACACAAAGACCTGTGTCCAGAGTTATGTCCTAGACAGTTTATAAACAACATTTGTTTATATATGTGGACATGAGGCTTCACATTATCATTGTCAGGAATGTCGACACAAAGACCTGTGTCCAGAGTTATGTCCTAGACAGTTTAGAAACAACATTTGTTTATACATGTGGACATGACGCTTCACATTATCATTGTCAGGAATGTAGACACAAAGACCTGTCTCCAGAGTTATGTCCGAGACAGTTTATAAACAACATTTGTTTATATATGTGGACATGAGGCTTCATATTATCATTGCCAGGAATGTAGACACAAAGACCTGTGTCCAGAGTTATGTCCGAGACAGTTTATAAACAACATTTGTTTATATATGTGGACATGAGGCTTCACATTATCATTGTCAGGAATGTAGACACAAAGACCTGTGTCCAGAGTTATGTCCGAGACAGTTTATAAACAACATTTGTTTATATATGTGGACATAAGGCTTCACATTATCATTGCCAGGAATTTAGACACAAAGATCTGTGTCCAGAGTTATGTCCTAGACAGTTTATAAACAACATTTGTTTATATATGTGGACATGAGGCTTCACATTATCATTGTCAGGTATGTAGACACAAAGACCTGTGTCCAGAGTTATGTCCTAGACAGTTTATAAACAACATTTGTTTATATATGTGGACATGAGGCTTCACATTATCATTGCCAGGAATGTAGACACAAAGACCTGTGTCCAGAGTTATGTCCTAGACAGTTTATAAACAACATTTGTTTATAGATGTGGACATGAGGCTTCACATTATCATTGCCAGGAATGTAGACACAAAGACCTGTGTCCAGAGTTATGTCCGAGACAGTTTATAAACAACATTTGTTTATATATGTGGACATGAGGCTTCACATTATCATTGTCAGGAATGTAGACACAAAGACCTGTGTCCAGAGTTATGTCCTAGACAGTTTATAAACAAAATTTGTTTATATATGTGGACATGAGGCTTCACATTATCATTGTCAGGAATGTAGACACAAAGACCTGTGTCCAGAGTTATGTCCTAGACAGTTTATGAACAACATTTGTTTATATATGTGGACATGAGGCTTCACATTATCATTGTCAGGAATGTAGACACAAAGACCTGTGTCCAGAGTTATGTCCGAGACAGTTTATAAACAACATTTGTTTATATATATGGACATGAGGCTTCACATTATCATTGTCAGGAATGTAGACACAAAGACCTGTGTCCAGAGTTATGTCCTAGACAGTTTATAAACAAAATTTGTTTATATATGTGGACATGAGGCTTCACATTATCATTGTCAGGAATGTAGACACAAAGACCTGTGTCCAGAGTTATGTCCGAGACAGTTTATAAACAACATTTGTTCATATATGTGGACATGAGGCTTCACATTATCATTGCCAGGAATGTAGACACAAAGACCTGTGTCCAGAGTTATGTCCTAGACAGTTTATAAACAACATTTGTTTATATATGTGGACATGAGGCTTCACATTATCATTGCAAGGAATGTAGACACAAAGACCTGTGTCCAGAGTTATGTCCGAGACACTTTATAAACAACATTTGTTTATATATGTTGACATGACGCTTCACATTATCATTGTCAGGAATGCAGACACAAAGACCTGTGTCCAGAGTTATGTCCTAGACAGTTTATAAACAACATTTGTTTATACATGTGGACATGACGCTTCACATTATCATTGTCAGGAATGTAGACACAAAGACCTGTCTCCAGAGTTATGTCCGAGACAGTTTATAAACAACATTTGTTTATATATGTGGACATGAGGCTTCACATTATCATTGCCAGGAATGTAGACACAAAGACCTGTCTCCAGAGTTATGTCCGAGACAGTTTATAAACAACATTTTTTATACATGTGGACATGAGGCTTCACATTATCATTGTCAGGAATGTAGACACAAAGACCTGTGTCCAGAGTTATGTCCGAGACAGTTTATAAACAACATTTGTTTATATATGTGGACATGAGGCTTCACATTATCATTGTCAGGAATGTAGACACAAAGACCTGTGTCCAGAGTTATGTCCTGGACAGTTTATAAACAACATTTGTTTATATATGTGGACATGCGGCTTCACATTAACATTGCCAGGAATGTAGACACAAAGACCTGTGTCCAGAGTTATGTCCGAGACAGTTTATAAACAACATTTGTTTATATATGTGGACATGAGGCTTCACATTATCCTTGCCAGGAATGTAGACACAAAGACCTGTGTCCAGAGTTATGTCCTAGACAGTTTATAAACAACATTTGTTTATATATGTGGACATGAGGCTTCACATTATCATTGTCAGGAATGTAGACACAAAGACCTGTGTCCAGAGTTATGTCCTGGACAGTTTATAAACAACATTTGCTTATATATGTGGACATGAGGCTTCACATTATCATTGTCAGGAATGTAGACACAAAGACCTGTGTCCAGAGTTATGTCCTGGACAGTTTATAAACAACATTTGTTTATATATGTGGACATGAGGCTTCACATTATCATTGCCAGGAATGTAGACACAAAGACCTGTGTCCAGAGTTATGTCCTAGACAGTTTATAAACAACATTTGTTTATATATGTGGACATGAGGCTTCACATTATCATTGCCAGGAATGTAGACACAAAGACCTGTGTCCAGAGTTATGTCCTGGACAGTTTATAAACAACATTTGTTTATATATGTGGACATGAGGCTTCACATTATCATTGTCAGGAATGTAGACACAAAGACCTGTGTCCAGAGTTATGTCCTGGACAGTTTATAAACAACATTTGTTTATATATGTGGACATGAGGCTTCACATTATCATTGTCAGGATGGTAGACACAAAGACCTGTGTCCAGAGTTATGTCCTGGACAGTTTATAAACAACATTTGTTTATATATGTGGACATGAGGCTTCACATTATCATTGTCAGGAATGTAGACACAAAGACCTGTGTCCAGAGTTATGTCCTGGACAGTTTATAAACAACATTTGTTTATATATGTGGACATGAGGCTTCACATTATCATTGCCAGGAATGTAGACACAAAGACCTGTGTCCAGAGTTATGTCCTAGACAGTTTATAAACAACATTTGTTTATATATGTGGACATGAGGCTTCACATTATCATTGCCAGGAATGTAGACACAAAGACCTGTGTCCAGAGTTATGTCCTAGACAGTTTATAAACAACATTTGTTTATATATGTGGACATGAGGATTCACGTTATCATTGCCAGGTATGTAGACACAAAGACCTGTGTCCAGAGTTATGTCCTAGACAGTTTATAAACAACATTTGTTTATATATGTGGACATGAGGCTTCACATTATCATTGCCAGGAATGTAGACACAAAACCTGTGTCCAGAGTTATGTCCTACACAGTTTATAAACAACATTTGTTTATAGATGTGGACATGAGGCTTCACATTATCATTGCCAGGAATGTAGACACAAAGACCTGTGTCCAGAGTTATGTCCGAGACAGTTTATAAACAACATTTGTTTATATATGTGGACATGAGGCTTCACATTATCATTGTCAGGAATGTAGACACAAAGACCTGTGTCCAGAGTTATGTCCTCGACAGTTTATAAACAAAATTTGTTTATATATGTGGACATGAGGCTTCACATTATCATTGTCAGGAATGTAGACACAAAGACCTGTGTCCAGAGTTATGTCCGAGACAGTTTATAAACAACATTTGTTTATATATGTGGACATGAGGCTTCACATTATCATTGTCAGGAATGTAGACACAAAGACCTGTGTCCAGAGTTATGTCCGAGACAGTTTATAAACAACATTTGTTTATATATATGGACATGAGGCTTCACATTATCATTGTCAGGAATGTAGACACAAAGACCTGTGTCCAGAGTTATTTCCTAGACAGTTTATAAACAAAATTTGTTTATATATGTGGACATGAGGCTTCACATTATCATTGTCAGGAATGTAGACACAAAGACCTGTGTCCAGAGTTATGTCCGAGACAGTTTATAAACAACATTTGTTTATATATGTGGACATGAGGCTTCACATTATCATTGCCAGGAATGTAGACACAAAGACCTGTGTCCAGAGTTATGTCCTAGACAGTTTATAAACAACATTTGTTTATATATGTGGACATGAGGCTTCACATTATCATTGTCAGGAATGTAGACACAAAGACCTGTGTCCAGAGTTATGTCCGAGACACTTTATAAACAACATTTGTTTATATATGTGGACATGAGGCTTCACATTATCATTGCCAGGAATGTAGACACAAAGACCTGTGTCCAGAGTTATGTCCTAGACAGTTTATAAACAACATTTGTTTATATATGTGGACATGAGGATTCACATTATCATTGCCAGGAATGTAGACTCAAAGACCTGTGTCCAGTGTTATGTCCTAGACAGTTTATAAACAACATTTGTTTATATATATGGACATGAGGCTTCACATTATCATTGTCAGGAATGTAGACACAATGACCTGTGTCCAGAGTTATGTCCGAGACAGTTTATAAACAACATTTGTTTATATATGTGGACATGAGGCTTCACATTATCATTGCCAGGAATGTAGACACAAAGACCTGTGTCCAGAGTTATGTCCTGGACAGTTTATAAACAACATTTGTTTATATATGTGGACATGAGGCTTCACATTATCATTGCCAGGAATGTAGACACAAAGACCTGTGTCCAGAGTTATGTCCTAGACAGTTTATAAACAACATTTGTTTATATATGTGGACATGAGGCTTCACATTATCATTGCCAGGAATGTAGACACAAAGACCTGTGTCCAGAGTTATGTCTGAGACAGTTTATAAACAACATTTGTTTATATATCTGGACATGAGGCTTCACATTATCATTGTCAGGAATGTAGACACAAAGACCTGTGTCCAGAGTTATGTCCTAGACAGTTTATAAACAACATTTGTTTTTATATGTGGACATGAGGCTTCACATTATCATTGCCAGGAATGTAGACACAAAGACCTGTGTCCAGAGTTATGTCCTGGACAGTTTATAAACAACATTTGTTTATATATGTGGACATGAGGCTTCACATTATCATTGCCAGGAATGTTGACACAAAGACCTGTGTCCAGACTTATGTCCTAGACAGTTTATAAACAACATTTGTTTATATATGTGGACATGAGGCTTCACATTTTCATTGCCAGGAATGTAGACACAAAGACCTGTGTCCAGAGTTATGTCCTAGACAGTTTATAAACAACATTTGTTTATATATGTGGACATGAGGCTTCACATTATCATTGCCAGGAATGTAGACACAAAGACCTGTGTCCAGAGTTATGTCCGAGACACTTTATAAACAACATTTGTTTATATATGTGGACATGAGGCTTCACATTATCATTGTCAGGAATGTAGACACAAAGACCTGTGTCCAGAGTTATGTCCGAGACAGTTTATAAAAAACATTTGTTTATATATGTGGACATGAGGCTTCACATTATCATTGTCAGGAATGTAGACACAAAGACCTGTGTCCAGAGTAATGTCCTGGACAGTTTATAAACAACATTTGTTTATATATGTGGACATGAGGCTTCACATTATCATTGCCAGGAATGTAGACACAAATACCTGTGTCCAGAGTTATGTCCTAGAAAGTTTATAAACAACATTTGTTTATATATGTGGACATGAGGCTTCACATTATCATTGTCAGGAATGTAGACACAAAGACCTGTGTCCAGAGTTATGTCCTGGACAGTTTATAAACAACATTTGTTTATATATGTGGACATGAGGCTTCACATTATCATTGCCAGGAATGTAGGCACAAATACCTGTGTCCAGAGTTATGTCCTGGACAGTTTATAAACAACATTTGTTTATATATGTGGACATGAGGCTTCACATTATCATTGTCAGGAATGTAGACACAAAGACCTGTGTCCAGAGTTATGTCCTAGACAGTTTATAAACAACATTTGTTTATATATGTGGACATGAGGCTTCACATTATCATTGCCAGGAATGTAGACACAAAGACCTGTGTCCAGAGTTATGTCCGAGACAGTTTATAAACAACATTTGTTTATATATGTGGACATGAGGCTTCACATTATCATTGTCAGGAATGTAGACACAAAGACCTGTGCCCAGAGTTATGTCCTAGACAGTTTATAAACAACATTTGTTTATATATGTGGACATGAGGCTTCACATTATCATTGCCAGGAATGTAGACACAAAGATCTGTGTCCAGAGTTATGTCCTGGACAGTTTATAAACAACATTTTTTTAGAAATGTGGACATGAGGCTTCACATTATCATTGCCAGGAATGTAGACACAAAGACCTGTGTCCAGAGTTATGTCCTAGACAGTTTATAAACAACATTTGTTTATATATGTGGACATGAGGCTTCACATTATCATTGTCAGGAATGTAGACACAAAGACCTGTGTCCAGACTTATGTCCTAGACAGTTTATAAACAGCATTTGTTTATATATGTGGACATGAGGCTTCACATTATCATTGCCAGGAATGTAGACACAAAGACCTGTGTCCAGAGTTATGTCCTAGGCAGTTTATAAACAACATTTGTTTATATATGTGGACATGAGGCTTCACATTATCATTGCCAGGAATGTAGACACAAAGACCTGTGTCCAGAGTTATGTCCTAGACAGTTTATAAACAACATTTGTTTATATATGTGGACATGAGGCTTCACATTATCATTGTCAGGAATGTAGACACAAAGACCTGTGTCCAGACTTATGTCCTAGACAGTTTATAAACAACATTTGTTTATATATGTGGACATGAGGCTTCACATTATCATTGCCAGGAATGTAGACACAAAGACCTGTGTCCAGAGTTATGTCCGAGACAGTTTATAAACAACATTTGTTTATATATGTGGACATGAGGCTTCACATTATCATTGCCAGGAATGTAGACACAAAGACCTGTGTCCAGAGTTATGTCCCAGACAGTTTATAAACAACATTTGTTTATATATGTGGACATGAGGCTTCACATTATCATTGTCAGGAATGTTGACACAAAGACCTGTGTCCAGACTTATGTCCTAGACAGTTTATAAACAACATTTGTTTATATATGTGGACATGAGGCTTCACATTATCATTGCCAGGAATGTAGACACAAAGACCTGTGTCCAGAGTTATGTCCGAGAGAGTTTATAAACAACATTTGTTTATATATCTGGACATGAGGCTTCACATTATCATTGTCAGGAATGTAGACACAAAGACCTGTGTCCAGAGTTATGTCCTAGACAGTTTATAAACAACATTTGTTTATATATGTGGACATGAGGCTTCACATTATCATTGTCAGGAATGTAGACACAAAGACCTGTGTCCAGAGTTATGTCCTAGACAGTTTATAAACAACATTTGTTTATATATGTAGACATGAGGCTTCACATTATCATTGCCAGGAATGTAGACACAAAGACCTGTGTCCAGAGTTATGTCCGAGACAGTTTATAAACAACATTTGTTTATACATGTGGACATGAGGCTTCACATTATCATTGCCAGGAATGTAGACACAAAGACTTGTGTCCAGAGTTATGTCCTAGACAGTTTATAAACAACATTTGTTTATATATGTGGACATGAGGCTTCACATTATCATTGTCAGGAATGTAGACACAAAGACCTTTGTCCAGACTTATGTCCTAGACAGTTTATAAACAACATTTGTTTATATATGTGGACATGAGGCTTCACATTATCATTGCCAGGAATGTAGACACAAAGACCTGTGTCCAGAGTTATGTCCTAAACAGTTTATAAACAACATTTGTTTATATATGTGGACATGAGGCTTCACATTACCATTGCCAGGAATGTAGACACAAAGACCTGTGTCCAGAGTTATGTCCTAGACAGTTTATAAACAACATTTGTTTATATATGTGGACATGAGGCTTCACATTATCATTGTCAGGAATGTAGACACAAAGACCTGTGCCCAGAGTTATGTCCTAGACAGTTTATAAACAACATTTGTTTATATATGTGGACATGAGGCTTCACATTATCATTGCCAGGAATGTAGACACAAAGATCTGTGTCCAGAGTTATGTCCTGGACAGTTTATAAACAACATTTGTTTAGAAATGTGGACATGAGGCTTCACATTATCATTGCCAGGAATGTAGACACAAAGACCTGTGTCCAGAGTTATGTCCTAGACAGTTTATAAACAACATTTGTTTATATATGTGGACATGAGGCTTCACATTATCATTGTCAGGAATGTAGACACAAAGACCTGTGTCCAGACTTATGTCCTAGACAGTTTATAAACAGCATTTGTTTATATATGTGGACATGAGGCTTCACATTATCATTGCCAGGAATGTAGACACAAAGACCTGTGTCCAGAGTTATGTCCTAGGCAGTTTATAAACAACATTTGTTTATATATGTGGACATGAGGCTTCACATTATCATTGCCAGGAATGTAGACACAAAGACCTGTGTCCAGAGTTATGTCCTAGACAGTTTATAAACAACATTTGTTTATATATGTGGACATGAGGCTTCACATTATCATTGTCAGGAATGTAGACACAAAGACCTGTGTCCAGACTTATGTCCTAGACAGTTTATAAACAACATTTGTTTATATATGTGGACATGAGGCTTCACATTATCATTGCCAGGAATGTAGACACAAAGACCTGTGTCCAGAGTTATGTCCGAGACAGTTTATAAACAACATTTGTTTATATATGTGGACATGAGGCTTCACATTATCATTGCCAGGAATGTAGACACAAAGACCTGTGTCCAGAGTTATGTCCCAGACAGTTTATAAACAACATTTGTTTCTATATGTGGACATGAGGCTTCACATTATCATTGTCAGGAATGTTGACACAAAGACCTGTGTCCAGACTTATGTCCTAGACAGTTTATAAACAACATTTGTTTATATATGTGGACATGAGGCTTCACATTATCATTGCCAGGAATGTAGACACAAAGACCTGTGTCCAGAGTTATGTCCGAGAGAGTTTATAAACAACATTTGTTTATATATCTGGACATGAGGCTTCACATTATCATTGTCAGGAATGTAGACACAAAGACCTGTGTCCAGAGTTATGTCCTAGACAGTTTATAAACAACATTTGTTTATATATGTGGACATGAGGCTTCACATTATCATTGTCAGGAATGTAGACACAAAGACCTGTGTCCAGAGTTATGTCCTAGACAGTTTATAAACAACATTTGTTTATATATGTAGACATGAGGCTTCACATTATCATTGCCAGGAATGTAGACACAAAGACCTGTGTCCAGAGTTATGTCCGAGACAGTTTATAAACAACATTTGTTTATACATGTGGACATGAGGCTTCACATTATCATTGCCAGGAATGTAGACACAAAGACTTGTGTCCAGAGTTATGTCCTAGACAGTTTATAAACAACATTTGTTTATATATGTGGACATGAGGCTTCACATTATCATTGTCAGGAATGTAGACACAAAGACCTGTGTCCAGACTTATGTCCTAGACAGTTTATAAACAACATTTGTTTATATATGTGGACATGAGGCTTCACATTATCATTGCCAGGAATGTAGACACAAAGACCTGTGTCCAGAGTTATGTCCTAAACAGTTTATAAACAACATTTGTTTATATATGTGGACATGAGGCTTCACATTACCATTGCCAGGAATGTAGACACAAAGACCTGTGTCCAGAGTTATGTCCTAGACAGTTTATAAACAACATTTGTTGATATATGTGGACATGAGGCTTCACATTATCATTGTCAGGAATGTAGACACAAAGTCCTGTGTCCAGACTTATGTCCTAGACAGTTTATAAACAACATTTGTTTATATATGTGGACATGAGGCTTCACATTATCATTGCCAGGAATGTAGACACAAAGACCTGTGTCCAGAGTTATGTCCGAGACAGTTTATAAACAACATTTGTTTATATATGTGGACATGAGGCTTCACATTATCATTGCCAGGAATGTAGACACAAAGACCTGTGTCCAGAGTTATGTCCCAGACAGTTTATAATCAACATTTGTTTATATATGTGGACATGAGGCTTCACATTATCATTGCCAGGAATGTTGACACAAAGACCTGTGTCCAGACTTATGTCCTAGACAGTTTATAAACAACATTTGTTTATATATGTGGACATGAGGCTTCACATTATCATTGCCAGGAATGTAGACACAAAGACCTGTGTCCAGAGTTATGTCCTAGACAGTTTATAAACAACATTTGTTTATATATGTGGACATGAGGCTTCACATTATCATTGCCAGCAATGTAGACACAAAGACCTGTGTCCAGAGTTATGTCCTAGACAGTTTATAAACAACATTTGTTTATATATGTGGACATGAGGCTTCACATTATCATTGCCAGGAATGTAGACACAAAGACCTGTGTCCAGAGTTATGTCCTAGACAGTTTATAAACAACATTTGTTTATATATGTGGACATGAGGCTTCACATTATCATTGCCAGGAATGTAGACACAAAGACCTGTGTCCAGAGTTATGTCCTAGACAGTTTATAAACAACATTTGTTTATATATGTGGACATGAGGCTTCACATTATCATTGTCAGGAATGTAGACACAAAGACCTGTGTCCAGAGTTATGTCCTGGACAGTTTATAAACAACATTTGTTTATATATGTGGACATGAGGCTTCACATTATCATTGCCAGGAATGTAGGCACAAAGACCTGTGTCCAGAGTTATGTCCTAGACAGTTTATAAACAACATTTGTTTATATATGTGGACATGAGGCTTCACATTATCATTGCCAGGAATGTAGACACAAAGACCTGTGTCCAAAGTTATGTCCTGGACAGTTTATAAACAACATTTGTTTATATATGTGGACATGAGGCTTCACATTATCATTGTCAGGAATGTAGACACAAAGACCTGTGTCCAGAGTTATGTCCTGGACAGTTTATAAACAACATTTGTTTATATATGTGGACATGAGGCTTCACATTATCATTGCCAGGAATGTAGGCACAAAGACCTGTGTCCAGAGTTATGTCCTAGACAGTTTATAAACAACATTTGTTTATATATGTGGACATGAGGCTTCACATTATCATTGCCAGGAATGTAGACACAAAGACCTGTGTCCAGAGTTATGTCCTGGACAGTTTATAAACAACATTTGTTTATATATGTGGACATGAGGCTTCACATTATCATTGCCAGGAATGTAGACACAAAGACCTGTGTCCAGAGTTATGTCCTGGACAGTTTATAAACAACATTTGTTTATATATGTGGACATGAGGCTTCACATTATCATTGTCAGGAATGTAGACACAAAGACCTGTGTCCAGAGTTATGTCCGAGACACTTTATAAACAACATTTGTTTATATATGTGGACATGAGGCTTCACATTATCATTGTCAGGAATGTAGACACAAAGACCTGTGTCCAGAGTTATGTCCTGGACAGTTTATAAACAACATTTGTTTATATATGTGGACATGAGGCTTCACATTATCATTGCCAGGAATGTAGGCACAAATACCTGTGTCCAGAGTTATGTCCTGGACAGTTTATAAACAACATTTGTTTATATATGTGGACATGAGGCTTCACATTATCATTGTCAGGAATGTAGACACAAAGACCTGTGTCCAGAGTTATGTCCTAGACAGTTTATAAACAACATTTGTTTATATATGTGGACATGAGGCTTCACATTATCATTGCCAGGAATGTAGACACAAAGACCTGTGTCCAGAGTTATGTCCGAGACAGTTTATAAACAACATTTGTTTATATATGTGGACATGAGGCTTCACATTATCATTGTCAGGAATGTAGACACAAAGACCTGTGCCCAGAGTTATGTCCTAGACAGTTTATAAACAACATTTGTTTATATATGTGGACATGAGGCTTCACATTATCATTGCCAGGAATGTAGACACAAAGATCTGTGTCCAGAGTTATGTCCTGGACAGTTTATAAACAACATTTGTTTAGAAATGTGGACATGAGGCTTCACATTATCATTGCCAGGAATGTAGACACAAAGACCTGTGTCCAGAGTTATGTCCTAGACAGTTTATAAACAACATTTGTTTATATATGTGGACATGAGGCTTCACATTATCATTGTCAGGAATGTAGACACAAAGACCTGTGTCCAGACTTATGTCCTAGACAGTTTATAAACAGCATTTGTTTATATATGTGGACATGAGGCTTCACATTATCATTGCCAGGAATGTAGACACAAAGACCTGTGTCCAGAGTTATGTCCTAGGCAGTTTATAAACAACATTTGTTTATATATGTGGACATGAGGCTTCACATTATCATTGCCAGGAATGTAGACACAAAGACCTGTGTCCAGAGTTATGTCCTAGACAGTTTATAAACAACATTTGTTTATATATGTGGACATGAGGCTTCACATTATCATTGTCAGGAATGTAGACACAAAGACCTGTGTCCAGACTTATGTCCTAGACAGTTTATAAACAACATTTGTTTATATATGTGGACATGAGGCTTCACATTATCATTGCCAGGAATGTAGACACAAAGACCTGTGTCCAGAGTTATGTCCGAGACAGTTTATAAACAACATTTGTTTATATATGTGGACATGAGGCTTCACATTATCATTGCCAGGAATGTAGACACAAAGACCTGTGTCCAGAGTTATGTCCCAGACAGTTTATAAACAACATTTGTTTATATATGTGGACATGAGGCTTCACATTATCATTGTCAGGAATGTTGACACAAAGACCTGTGTCCAGACTTATGTCCTAGACAGTTTATAAACAACATTTGTTTATATATGTGGACATGAGGCTTCACATTATCATTGCCAGGAATGTAGACACAAAGACCTGTGTCCAGAGTTATGTCCGAGAGAGTTTATAAACAACATTTGTTTATATATCTGGACATGAGGCTTCACATTATCATTGTCAGGAATGTAGACACAAAGACCTGTGTCCAGAGTTATGTCCTAGACAGTTTATAAACAACATTTGTTTATATATGTGGACATGAGGCTTCACATTATCATTGTCAGGAATGTAGACACAAAGACCTGTGTCCAGAGTTATGTCCTAGACAGTTTATAAACAACATTTGTTTATATATGTAGACATGAGGCTTCACATTATCATTGCCAGGAATGTAGACACAAAGACCTGTGTCCAGAGTTATGTCCGAGACAGTTTATAAACAACATTTGTTTATACATGTGGACATGAGGCTTCACATTATCATTGCCAGGAATGTAGACACAAAGACTTGTGTCCAGAGTTATGTCCTAGACAGTTTATAAACAACATTTGTTTATATATGTGGACATGAGGCTTCACATTATCATTGTCAGGAATGTAGACACAAAGACCTGTGTCCAGACTTATGTCCTAGACAGTTTATAAACAACATTTGTTTATATATGTGGACATGAGGCTTCACATTATCATTGCCAGGAATGTAGACACAAAGACCTGTGTCCAGAGTTATGTCCTAAACAGTTTATAAACAACATTTGTTTATATATGTGGACATGAGGCTTCACATTACCATTGCCAGGAATGTAGACACAAAGACCTGTGTCCAGAGTTATGTCCTAGACAGTTTATAAACAACATTTGTTTATATATGTGGACATGAGGCTTCACATTATCATTGTCAGGAATGTAGACACAAAGTCCTGTGTCCAGACTTATGTCCTAGACAGTTTATAAACAACATTTGTTTATATATGTGGACATGAGGCTTCACATTATCATTGCCAGGAATGTAGACACAAAGACCTGTGTCCAGAGTTATGTCCGAGACAGTTTATAAACAACATTTGTTTATATATGTGGACATGAGGCTTCACATTATCATTGCCAGGAATGTAGACACAAAGACCTGTGTCCAGAGTTATGTCCCAGACAGTTTATAATCAACATTTGTTTATATATGTGGACATGAGGCTTCACATTATCATTGCCAGGAATGTTGACACAAAGACCTGTGTCCAGACTTATGTCCTAGACAGTTTATAAACAACATTTGTTTATATATGTGGACATGAGGCTTCACATTATCATTGCCAGGAATGTAGACACAAAGACCTGTGTCCAGAGTTATGTCCTAGACAGTTTATAAACAACATTTGTTTATATATGTGGACATGAGGCTTCACATTATCATTGCCAGCAATGTAGACACAAAGACCTGTGTCCAGAGTTATGTCCTAGACAGTTTATAAACAACATTTGTTTATATATGTGGACATGAGGCTTCACATTATCATTGCCAGGAATGTAGACACAAAGACCTGTGTCCAGAGTTATGTCCTAGACAGTTTATAAACAACATTTGTTTATATATGTGGACATGAGGCTTCACATTATCATTGCCAGGAATGTAGACACAAAGACCTGTGTCCAGAGTTATGTCCTAGACAGTTTATAAACAACATTTGTTTATATATGTGGACATGAGGCTTCACATTATCATTGTCAGGAATGTAGACACAAAGACCTGTGTCCAGAGTTATGTCCTGGACAGTTTATAAACAACATTTGTTTATATATGTGGACATGAGGCTTCACATTATCATTGCCAGGAATGTAGGCACAAAGACCTGTGTCCAGAGTTATGTCCTAGACAGTTTATAAACAACATTTGTTTATATATGTGGACATGAGGCTTCACATTATCATTGCCAGGAATGTAGACACAAAGACCTGTGTCCAGAGTTATGTCCTGGACAGTTTATAAACAACATTTGTTTATATATGTGGACATGAGGCTTCACATTATCATTGCCAGGAATGTAGACACAAAGACCTGTGTCCAGAGTTATGTCCTGGACAGTTTATAAACAACATTTGTTTATATATGTGGACATGAGGCTTCACATTATCATTGTCAGGAATGTAGACACAAAGACCTGTGTCCAGAGTTATGTCCGAGACACTTTATAAACAACATTTGTTTATATATGTGGACATGAGGCTTCACATTATCATTGTCAGGAATGTAGACACAAAGACCTGTGTCCAGAGTTATGTCCTAGACAGTTTATAAACAACATTTGTTTCTATATGTGGACATGAGGCTTCACATTATCATTGCCAGGAATGTGGACACAAAGACCTGTGTCCAGAGTTATGTCCTAGACAGTTTATAAACAACAATTGTTTATATATGTGGACATGAGGCTTCACATTATCATTGTCAGGAATGTAGACACAAAGACCTGTGTCCAGAGTTATGTCCTAGACAGTTTATAAACAACATTTGTTTATATATGTGGACATGAGGCTTCACATTATCATTGCCAGGAATGTAGACACAAAGACCTGTGTCCAGAGTTATGTCCGAGACAGTTTATAAACAACATTTGTTTATATATCTGGACATGAGGCATCACATTATCATTGCCAGGAATGTAGACACAAAGACCTGTGTCCAGAGTTATGTCCTAGACAGTTTATAAACAACATTTGTTTATATATGTGGACATGAGGCTTCACATTATCATTGTCAGGAATGTAGACACAAAAACCTGTGTCCAGACTTATGTCCTAGACAGTTTATAAACAACATTTGTTTATATATGTGGACATGAGGCTTCACATTATCATTGCCAGGAATGTAGACACAAAGACCTGTGTCCAGAGTTATGTCCGAGACAGTTTATAAACAACATTTGTTTATATATCTGGACATGAGGCTTCACATTATCATTGTCAGGAATGTAGACACAAAGACCTGTGTCCAGAGTTATGTCCTAGACAGTTTATAAACAACATTTGTTTATATATGTGGACATGAGGCTTCACATTATCATTGCCAGGAATCTAGACACAAAGACCTGTGTCCAGAGTTATGTCCTGGACAGTTTATAAACAACATTTGTTTATATATGTGGACATGAGGCTTCACATTATCATTGCCAGGAATGTTGACACAAAGACCTGTGTCCAGACTTATGTCCTAGACAGTTTATAAACAACATTTGTTTATATATGTGGACATGAGGCTTCACATTATCATTGCCAGGAATGTAGACACAAAGACCTGTGTCCAGAGTTATGTCCTAGACAGTTTATAAACAACATTTGTTTATATATGTGGACATGAGGCTTCACATTACCATTGCCAGGAATGTAGACACAAAGACCTGTGTCCAGAGTTATGTCCGAGACAGTTTATAAACAACATTTGTTTATATATGTGGACATGAGGCTTCACATTATCATTGTCAGGAATGTAGACACAAAGACCTGTGTCCAGAGTTATGTCCGAGACAGTTTATAAACAACATTTGTTTATATATGTGGACATGAGGCTTCACATTATCATTGTCAGGAATGTAGACACAAAGACCTGTGTCCAGAGTTATGTCCTGGACAGTTTATAAACAACATTTGTTTATATATGTGGACATGAGGCTTCACATTATCATTGCCAGGAATGTAGACACAAAGACCTGTGTCCAGAGTTATGTCCTAGACAGTTTATAAACAACATTTGTTTATATATGTGGACATGAGGCTTCACATTACCATTGCCAGGAATGTAGACACAAAGACCTGTGTCCAGAGTTATGTCCGAGACAGTTTATAAACAACATTTGTTTATATATGTGGACATGAGGCTTCACATTATCATTGTCAGGAATGTAGACACAAAGACCTGTGTCCAGAGTTATGTCCGAGACAGTTTATAAACAACATTTGTTTATATATGTGGACATGAGGCTTCACATTATCATTGTCAGGAATGTAGACACAAAGACCTGTGTCCAGAGTTATGTCCTGGACAGTTTATAAACAACATTTGTTTATATATGTGGACATGAGGCTTCACATTATCATTGCCAGGAATGTAGGCACAAATACCTGTGTCCAGAGTTATGTCCTGGACAGTTTATAAACATTTGTTTATATATGTGGACATGAGGCTTCACATTATCATTGTCAGGAATGTAGACACAAAGACCTGTGTCCAGAGTTATGTCCTAGACAGTTTATAAACAACATTTGTTTATATATGTGGACATGAGGCTTCACATTATCATTGCCAGGAATGTAGACACAAAGACCTGTGCCAGAGTTATGTCCGAGACAGTTTATAAACAACATTTGTTTATATATGTGGACATGAGGCTTCACATTATCATTGTCAGGAATGTAGACACAAAGACCTGTGTCCAGAGTTATGTCCTAGACAGTTTATAAACAACATTTGTTTATATATGTGGACATGAGGCTTCACATTATCATTGCCAGGAATGTAGACACAAAGACCTGTGTCCAGAGTTATGTCCTGGACAGTTTATAAACAACATTTGTTTAGAAATGTGGACATGAGGCTTCACATTATCATTGCCAGGAATGTAGACACAAAGACCTGTGTCCAGAGTTATGTCCTAGACAGTTTATAAACAACATTTGTTTATATATGTGGACATGAGGCTTCACATTATCATTGTCAGGAATGTAGACACAAAGACCTGTGTCCAGACTTATGTCCTAGACAGTTTATAAACAGCATTTGTTTATATATGTGGACATGAGGCTTCACATTATCATTGCCAGGAATGTAGACACAAAGACCTGTGTCCAGAGTTATGTCCTAGACAGTTTATAAACAACATTTGTTTATATATGTGGACATGAGGCTTCACATTATCATTGCCAGGAATGTAGACACAAAGACCTGTGTCCAGAGTTATGTCCTAGACAGTTTATAAACAACATTTGTTTATATATGTGGACATGAGGCTTCACATTATCATTGCCAGGAATGTAGACACAAAGACCTGTGTCCAGAGTTATGTCCTAGACAGTTTATAAACAACATTTGTTTATATATGTGGACATGAGGCTTCACATTATCATTGCCAGCAATGTAGACACAAAGACCTGTGTCCAGAGTTATGTCCTAGACAGTTTATAAACAACATTTGTTTATATATGTGGACATGAGGCTTCACATTATCATTGCCAGGAATGTAGACACAAAGACCTGTGTCCAGAGTTATGTCCTGGACAGTTTATAAACTACATTTGTTTATATATGTGGACATGAGGCTTCACATTATCATTGCCAGGAATGTAGACACAAAGACCTGTGTCCAGAGTTATGTCCTAGACAGTTTATAAACAACATTTGTTTATATATGTGGACATGAGGCTTCACATTATCATTGTCAGGAATGTAGACACAAAGACCTGTGTCCAGAGTTATGTCCTGGACAGTTTATAAACAACATTTGTTTATATATGTGGACATGAGGCTTCACATTATCATTGTCAGGAATGTAGACACAAAGACCTGTGTACAGAGTTATGTCCTAGACAGTTTATAAACAACATTTGTTTATATATGTGGACATGAGGCTTCACATTATCATTGCCAGGAATGTAGACGCAAAGACCTGTGCCAGAGTTATGTCCGAGACAGTTTATAAACAACATTTGTTTATATATGTGGACATGAGGCTTCACATTATCATTGTCAGGAATGTAGACACAAAGACCTGTGTCCAGAGTTATGTCCTAGACAGTTTATAAACAACATTTGTTTATATATGTGGACATGAGGCTTCACATTATCATTGCCAGGAATGTAGACACAAAGACCTGTGTCCAGAGTTATGTCCTGGACAGTTTATAAACAACATTTGTTTAGAAATGTGGACATGAGGCTTCACATTATCATTGCCAGGAATGTAGACACAAAGACCTGTGTCCAGAGTTATGTCCTAGACAGTTTATAAACAACATTTGTTTATATATGTGGACATGAGGCTTCACATTATCATTGTCAGGAATGTAGACACAAAGACCTGTGTCCAGACTTATGTCCTAGACAGTTTATAAACAGCATTTGTTTATATATGTGGACATGAGGCTTCACATTATCATTGCCAGGAATGTAGACACAAAGACCTGTGTCCAGAGTTATGTCCTAGACAGTTTATAAACAACATTTGTTTATATATGTGGACATGAGACTTCACATTATCATTGCCAGGAATGTAGACACAAAGACCTGTGTCCAGAGTTATGTCCTAGACAGTTTATAAACAACATTTGTTTATATATGTGGACATGAGGCTTCACATTATCATTGCCAGGAATGTAGACACAAAGACCTGTGTCCAGAGTTATGTCCTAGACAGTTTATAAACAACATTTGTTTATATATGTGGACATGAGGCTTCACATTATCATTGTCAGGAATGTAGACACAAAGACCTGTGTCCAGAGTTATGTCCTGGACAGTTTATAAACAACATTTGTTTATATATGTGGACATGAGGCTTCACATTATCATTGTCAGGAATGTAGACACAAAGACCTGTGTACAGAGTTATGTCCTAGACAGTTTATAAACAACATTTGTTTATATATGTGGACATGAGGCTTCACATTATCATTGCCAGGAATGTAGACACAAAGACCTGTGCCAGAGTTATGTCCGAGACAGTTTATAAACAACATTTGTTTATATATGTGGACATGAGGCTTCACATTATCATTGTCAGGAATGTAGACACAAAGACCTGTGTCCAGAGTTATGTCCTAGACAGTTTATAAACAACATTTGTTTATATATGTGGACATGAGGCTTCACATTATCATTGCCAGGAATGTAGACACAAAGACCTGTGTCCAGAGTTATGTCCTGGACAGTTTATAAACAACATTTGTTTAGAAATGTGGACATGAGGCTTCACATTATCATTGCCAGGAATGTAGACACAAAGACCTGTGTCCAGAGTTATGTCCTAGACAGTTTATAAACAACATTTGTTTATATATGTGGACATGAGGCTTCACATTATCATTGTCAGGAATGTAGACACAAAGACCTGTGTCCAGACTTATGTCCTAGACAGTTTATAAACAGCATTTGTTTATATATGTGGACATGAGGCTTCACATTATCATTGCCAGGAATGTAGACACAAAGACCTGTGTCCAGAGTTATGTCCTAGACAGTTTATAAACAACATTTGTTTATATATGTGGACATGAGGCTTCACATTATCATTGCCAGGAATGTAGACACAAAGACCTGTGTCCAGAGTTATGTCCTAGACAGTTTATAAACAACATTTGTTTATATATGTGGACATGAGGCTTCACATTATCATTGCCAGGAATGTAGACACAAAGACCTGTGTCCAGAGTTATGTCCTAGACAGTTTATAAACAACATTTGTTTATATATGTGGACATGAGGCTTCACATTATCATTGCCAGCAATGTAGACACAAAGACCTGTGTCCTGAGTTATGTCCTAGACAGTTTATAAACAACATTTGTTTATATATGTGGACATGAGGCTTCACATTATCATTGCCAGGAATGTAGACACAAAGACCTGTGTCCAGAGTTATGTCCTAGACAGTTTATAAACAACATTTGTTTATATATGTGGACATGAGGCTTCACATTATCATTGCCAGGAATGTAGACACAAAGACCTGTGTCCAGAGTTATGTCCTAGACAGTTTATAAACAACATTTGTTTATATATGTGGACATGAGGCTTCACATTATCATTGTCAGGAATGTAGACACAAAGACCTGTGTCCAGAGTTATGTCCTGGACAGTTTATAAACAACATTTGTTTATATATGTGGACATGAGGCTTCACATTATCATTGCCAGGAATGTAGGCACAAAGACCTGTGTCCAGAGTTATGTCCTAGACAGTTTATAAACAACATTTGTTTATATATGTGGACATGAGGCTTCACATTATCATTGCCAGGAGTGTAGACACAAAGACCTGTGTCCAGAGTTATGTCCTGGACAGTTTATAAACAACATTTGTTTATATATGTGGACATGAGGCTTCACATTATCATTGCCAGGAATGTAGACACAAAGACCTGTGTCCAGAGTTATGTCCTGGACAGTTTATAAACAACATTTGTTTATATATGTGGACATGAGGCTTCACATTATCATTGTCAGGAATGTAGACACAAAGACCTGTGTCCAGAGTTATGTCCGAGACACTTTATAAACAACATTTGTTTATATATGTGGACATGAGGCTTCACATTATCATTGTCAGGAATGTAGACACAAAGACCTGTGTCCAGAGTTATGTCCTAGACAGTTTATAAACAACATTTGTTTCTATATGTGGACATGAGGCTTCACATTATCATTGCCAGGAATGTGGACACAAAGACCTGTGTCCAGAGTTATGTCCTAGACAGTTTATAAACAACAATTGTTTATATATGTGGACATGAGGCTTCACATTATCATTGTCAGGAATGTAGACACAAAGACCTGTGTCCAGAGTTATGTCCTAGACAGTTTATAAACAACATTTGTTTATATATGTGGACATGAGGCTTCACATTATCATTGCCAGGAATGTAGACACAAAGACCTGTGTCCAGAGTTATGTCCGAGACAGTTTATAAACAACATTTGTTTATATATCTGGACATGAGGCATCACATTATCATTGCCAGGAATGTAGACACAAAGACCTGTGTCCAGAGTTATGTCCTAGACAGTTTATAAACAACATTTGTTTATATATGTGGACATGAGGCTTCACATTATCATTGTCAGGAATGTAGACACAAAGACCTGTGTCCAGACTTATGTCCTAGACAGTTTATAAACAACATTTGTTTATATATGTGGACATGAGGCTTCACATTATCATTGCCAGGAATGTAGACACAAAGACCTGTGTCCAGAGTTATGTCCGAGACAGTTTATAAACAACATTTGTTTATATATCTGGACATGAGGCTTCACATTATCATTGTCAGGAATGTAGACACAAAGACCTGTGTCCAGAGTTATGTCCTAGACAGTTTATAAACAACATTTGTTTATATATGTGGACATGAGGCTTCACATTATCATTGCCAGGAATGTAGACACAAAGACCTGTGTCCAGAGTTATGTCCTGGACAGTTTATAAACAACATTTGTTTATATATGTGGACATGAGGCTTCACATTATCATTGCCAGGAATGTTGACACAAAGACCTGTGTCCAGACTTATGTCCTAGACAGTTTATAAACAACATTTGTTTATATATGTGGACATGAGGCTTCACATTATCATTGCCAGGAATGTAGACACAAAGACCTGTGTCCAGAGTTATGTCCTAGACAGTTTATAAACAACATTTGTTTATATATGTGGACATGAGGCTTCACATTACCATTGCCAGGAATGTAGACACAAAGACCTGTGTCCAGAGTTATGTCCGAGACAGTTTATAAACAACATTTGTTTATATATGTGGACATGAGGCTTCACATTATCATTGTCAGGAATGTAGACACAAAGACCTGTGTCCAGAGTTATGTCCGAGACAGTTTATAAACAACATTTGTTTATATATGTGGACATGAGGCTTCACATTATCATTGTCAGGAATGTAGACACAAAGACCTGTGTCCAGAGTTATGTCCTGGACAGTTTATAAACAACATTTGTTTATATATGTGGACATGAGGCTTCACATTATCATTGCCAGGAATGTAGGCACAAATACCTGTGTCCAGAGTTATGTCCTGGACAGTTTATAAACATTTGTTTATATATGTGGACATGAGGCTTCACATTATCATTGTCAGGAATGTAGACACAAAGACCTGTGTCCAGAGTTATGTCCTAGACAGTTTATAAACAACATTTGTTTATATATGTGGACATGAGGCTACACATTATCATTGCCAGGAATGTAGACACAAAGACCTGTGCCAGAGTTATGTCCGAGACAGTTTATAAACAACATTTGTTTATATATGTGGACATGAGGCTTCACATTATCATTGTCAGGAATGTAGACACAAAGACCTGTGTCCAGAGTTATGTCCTAGACAGTTTATAAACAACATTTGTTTATATATGTGGACATGAGGCTTCACATTATCATTGCCAGGAATGTAGACACAAAGACCTGTGTCCAGAGTTATGTCCTGGACAGTTTATAAACAACATTTGTTTAGAAATGTGGACATGAGGCTTCACATTATCATTGCCAGGAATGTAGACACAAAGACCTGTGTCCAGAGTTATGTCCTAGACAGTTTATAAACAACATTTGTTTATATATGTGGACATGAGGCTTCACATTATCATTGTCAGGAATGTAGACACAAAGACCTGTGTCCAGACTTATGTCCTAGACAGTTTATAAACAGCATTTGTTTATATATGTGGACATGAGGCTTCACATTATCATTGCCAGGAATGTAGACACAAAGACCTGTGTCCAGAGTTATGTCCTAGACAGTTTATAAACAACATTTGTTTATATATGTGGACATGAGGCTTCACATTATCATTGCCAGGAATGTAGACACAAAGACCTGTGTCCAGAGTTATGTCCTAGACAGTTTATAAACAACATTTGTTTATATATGTGGACATGAGGCTTCACATTATCATTGTCAGGAATGTAGACACAAAGACCTGTGTCCAGACTTATGTCCTAGACAGTTTATAAACAACATTTGTTTATATATGTGGACATGAGGCTTCACATTATCATTGCCAGGAATGTAGACACAAAGACCTGTGTCCAGAGTTATGTCCGAGACAGTTTATAAACAACATTTGTTTATATATGTGGACATGAGGCTTCACATTATCATTGCCAGGAATGTAGACACAAAGACCTGTGTCCAGAGTTATGTCCCAGACAGTTTATAAACAACATTTGTTTATATATGTGGACATGAGGCTTCACATTATCATTGTCAGGAATGTTGACACAAAGACCTGTGTCCAGACTTATGTCCTAGACAGTTTATAAACAACATTTGTTTATATATGTGGACATGAGGCTTCACATTATCATTGCCAGGAATGTAGACACAAAGACCTGTGTCCAGAGTTATGTCCGAGAGAGTTTATAAACAACATTTGTTTATATATCTGAACATGTGGCCTCACATTATCATTGTCAGGAATGTAGACACAATGACCTGTGTCCAGAGTTATGTCCTAGACAGTTTATAAACAACATTTGTTTATATATGTGGACATGAGGCTTCACATTATCATTGTCAGGAATGTAGACACAAAGACCTGTGTCCAGAGTTCTGTCCGAGACAGTTTATAAACAACATTTGTTTATATATGTGGACATGAGGCTTCACATTATCATTGCCAGGAATGTAGACACAAAGACCTGTGTCCAGAGTTATGTCAGAGACAGTTTATAAACAACATTTGTTTATATATGTGGACATGAGGCTTCACATTATCATTGTCAGGAATGTAGACACAAAGACCTGTGTCCAGAGTTATGTCCTAGACAGTTTATAAACAACATTTGTTTATATATGTGGACATGAGGCTTCACATTATCATTGCCAGGAATGTAGACACAAAGACCTGTGTCCAGAGTTATGTCCTGGACAGTTTATAAACAACATTTGTTTATATATGTGGACATGAGGCTTCACATTATCATTGCCAGGAATGTAGACACAAAGACCTGTGTCCAGAGTTATGTCCTAGACAGTTTATAAACAACATTTGTTTATATATGTGGAACATGAGGCTTCACATTATCATTGTCAGGAATGTAGACACAAAGACCTGTGTCCAGACTTATGCCCTAGACAGTTTATAAACAACATTTGTTTATATATGTGGACATGAGGCTTCACATTATCATTGCCAGGAATGTAGACACAAAGACCTGTGTCCAGAGTTATGTCCTAAACAGTTTATAAACAACATTTGTTTATATATGTGGACATGAGGCTTCACATTATCATTGCCAGGAATGTAGACACAAAGACCTGTGTCCAGAGTTATGTCCTAGACAGTTTATAAACAACATTTGTTTATATATGTGGACATGAGAATTCACATTATCATTGCCAGGAATGTAGACACAAAGACCTGTGTCCAGACTTATGTCCTAGACAGTTTATAAACAACATTTGTTTATATATGTGGACATGAGGCTTCACATTATCATTGCCAGGAATGTAGACACAAAGACCTGTGTCCAGAGTTATGTCCGAGACAGTTTATAAACAACATTTGTTTAGAGATGTGGACATGAGGCTTCACATTATCATTGCCATGAATGTAGACACAAAGACCTGTGTCCAGAATTATGTCCCAGACAGTTTATAAACAACATTTGTTTATATATGTGGACATGAGGCTTCACATTATCATTGCCAGGAATGTTGACACAAAGACCTGTGTCCAGACTTATGTCCTAGACAGTTTATAAACAACATTTGTTTATATATGTGGACATGAGGCTTCACATTATCATTGCCAGGAATGTAGACACAAAGACCTGTGTCCAGAGTTATGTCCGAGACAGTTTATAAACAACATTTGTTTATATATCTGGACATGAGGCTTCACATTATCATTGTCAGGAATGTAGACACAAAGACCTGTGTCCAGAGTTATGTCCTAGACAGTTTATAAACAACATTTGTTTATATATGTGGACATGAGGCTTCACATCATCATTGCCAGGAATGTAGACACAAAGACCTGTGTCCAGAGTTATGTCCTAGACAGTTTATAAACAACATTTGTTTATATATGTGGACATGAGGCTTCACATTATCATTGCCAGGAATGTAGACACAAAGACCTGTGTCCAGAGTTATGTCCTAGACAGTTTATAAACAACATTTGTTTATATATGTGGACATGAGGCTTCACATTATCATTGTCAGGAATGTAGACACAAAGACCTGTGTCCAGAGTTATGTCCTAGACAGTTTATAAACAACATTTGTTTATATATGTGGACATGAGGCTTCACATTATCATTGTCAGGAATGTAGACACAAAGACCTGTGTCCAGAGTTATGTCCTGGACAGTTTATAAACAACATTTGTTTATAAATGTGGACATGAGGCTTCACATTATCATTGCCAGGAATGTAGGCACAAAGACCTGTGTCCAGAGTTATGTCCGAGACAGTTTATAAACAACATTTGTTTATATATGTGGACATGAGGCTTCACATTATCATTGCCAGGAATGTAGACACAAAGACCTGTGTCCAGAGTTATGTCCTGGACAGTTTATAAACAACATTTGTTTATATATGTGGACATGAGGCTTCACATTAGCATTGCCAGGAATGTAGACAGAAAGACCTGTGTCCAGAGTTATGTCCTGGACAGTTTATAAACAACATTTGTTTATATATGTGGACATGAGGCTTCACATTATCATTGTCAGGAATGTAGACACAAAGACCTGTGTCCAGAGTTATGTCCGAGACACTTTATAAACAACATTTGTTTATATATGTGGACATGAGGCTTCACATTATCATTGTCAGGAATGTAGACACAAAGACCTGTGTCCAGAGTTATGTCCTAGACAGTTTATAAACAACATTTGTTTCTATATGTGGACATGAGGCTTCACATTATCATTGCCAGGAATGTGGACACAAAGACCTGTGTCCAGAGTTATGTCCTAGACAGTTTATAAACAACAATTGTTTATATATGTGGACATGAGGCTTCACATTATCATTGTCAGGAATGTAGACACAAAGACCTGTGTCCAGAGTTATGTCCTAGACAGTTTATAACCAACATTTGTTTATATATGTGGACATGAGGCTTCACATTATCATTGCCAGGAATGTAGACACAAAGACCTGTGTCCAGAGTTATGTCCGAGACAGTTTATAAACAACATTTGTTTATATATGTGGACATGAGGCTTCACATTATCATTGTCAGGAATGTAGACACAAAGACCTGTGTCCAGAGTTATGTCCTAGACAGTTTATAAACAACATTTGTTTATATATGTGGACATGAGGCTTCACATTATCATTGTCAGGAATGTAGACACAAAGACCTATGTCCAGAGTTATGTCCTAGACAGTTTATAAACAACATTTGTTTATATATGTGGACATGAGGCTTCACATTATCATTGCCAGGAATGTAGGCACAAAGACCTGTGTCCAGCGTTATGTCCTAGACAGTTTATAAACAACATTTGTTTATATATGTGGACATGAGGCTTCACATTATCATTGTCAGGAATGTAGACACAAAGACCTGTGTCCAGAGTTATGTCCTAGACAGTTTATAAACAACATTTGTTTATATATGTGGACATGAGGCTTCACATTATCATTGCCAGGAATGTAGACACAAAGACATGTGTCCAGAGTTATGTCCGAGACAGTTTATAAACAACATTTGTTTATATATGTGGACATGAGGCTTCACATGATCATTGCCAGGAATGTAGACACGAAGACCTGTGTCCAGAGTTATGTCCGAGACAGTTTATAAGCAACATTTGTTTATATATGTGGACATGAGGCTTCACATTATCATTGTCAGGAATGTAGACACAAAGACCTGTGTCCAGAGTTATGTCCGAGACAGTTTATAAACAACATTTGTTTATATATGTGGACATGAGGCTTCACATTATCATTGCCAGGAATGTAGGCACAAAGACCTGTGTCCAGAGTTATGTCCTAGACAGTTTATAAACAACATTTGTTTATATATGTGGACATGAGGCTTCACATTATCATTGTCAGGAATGTAGACACAAAGACCTGTGTCCAGAGTTATGTCCTGGACAGTTTATAAACAACATTTGTTTGTATATGTGGACATGAGGCTTCACATTATCATTGCCAGGAATGTAGACACAAAGACCTGTGTCCAGAGTTATGTCCTAGACAGTTTATAAACAACATTTGTTTATATATGTGGACATGAGAATTCACATTATCATTGCCAGGAATGTAGACACAAAGACCTGTGTCCAGACTTATGTCCTAGACAGTTTATAAACAACATTTGTTTATATATGTGGACATGAGGCTTCACATTATCATTGCCAGGAATGTAGACACAAAGACCTGTGTCCAGAGTTATGTCCGAGACAGTTTATAAACAACATTTGTTTATATATGTGGACATGAGGCTTCACATTATCATTGCCATGAATGTAGACACAAAGACCTGTGTCCAGAATTATGTCCCAGACAGTTTATAAACAACATTTGTTTATATATGTGGACATGAGGCTTCACATTATCATTGCCAGGAATGTTGACACAAAGACCTGTGTCCAGACTTATGTCCTAGACAGTTTATAAACAACATTTGTTTATATATGTGGACATGAGGCTTCACATTATCATTGCCAGGAATGTAGACACAAAGACCTGTGTCCAGAGTTATGTCCGAGACAGTTTATAAACAACATTTGTTTATATATCTGGACATGAGGCTTCACATTATCATTGTCAGGAATGTAGACACAAAGACCTGTGTCCAGAGTTATGTCCTAGACAGTTTATAAACAACATTTGTTTATATATGTGGACATGAGGCTTCACATCATCATTGCCAGGAATGTAGACACAAAGACCTGTGTCCAGAGTTATGTCCTAGACAGTTTATAAACAACATTTGTTTATATATGTGGACATGAGGCTTCACATTATCATTGCCAGGAATGTAGACACAAAGACCTGTGTCCAGAGTTATGTCCTAGACAGTTTATAAACAACATTTGTTTATATATGTGGACATGAGGCTTCACATTATCATTGTCAGGAATGTAGACACAAAGACCTGTGTCCAGAGTTATGTCCTAGACAGTTTATAAACAACATTTGTTTATATATGTGGACATGAGGCTTCACATTATCATTGTCAGGAATGTAGACACAAAGACCTGTGTCCAGAGTTATGTCCTGGACAGTTTATAAACAACATTTGTTTATAAATGTGGACATGAGGCTTCACATTATCATTGCCAGGAATGTAGGCACAAAGACCTGTGTCCAGAGTTATGTCCGAGACAGTTTATAAACAACATTTGTTTATATATGTGGACATGAGGCTTCACATTATCATTGCCAGGAATGTAGACACAAAGACCTGTGTCCAGAGTAATGTCCTGGACAGTTTATAAACAACATTTGTTTATATATGTGGACATGAGGCTTCACATTAGCATTGCCAGGAATGTAGACAGAAAGACCTGTGTCCAGAGTTATGTCCTGGACAGTTTATAAACAACATTTGTTTATATATGTGGACATGAGGCTTCACATTATCATTGTCAGGAATGTAGACATAAAGACCTGTGTCCAGAGTTATGTCCGAGACACTTTGTAAACAACATTTGTTTATATATGTGGACATGAGGCTTCACATTATCATTGTCAGGAATGTAGACACAAAGACCTGTGTCCAGAGTTATGTCCTAGACAGTTTATAAACAACATTTGTTTCTATATGTGGACATGAGGCTTCACATTATCATTGCCAGGAATGTGGACACAAAGACCTGTGTCCAGAGTTATGTCCTAGACAGTTTTATAAACAACAATTGTTTATATATGTGGACATGAGGCTTCACATTATCATTGTCAGGAATGTAGACACAAAGACCTGTGTCCAGAGTTATGTCCTAGACAGTTTATAACCAACATTTGTTTATATATGTGGACATGAGGCTTCAAATTATCATTGCCAGGAATGTAGACACAAAGACCTGTGTCCAGAGTTATGTCCGAGACAGTTTATAAACAACATTTGTTTATATATGTGGACATGAGGCTTCACATTATCATTGTCAGGAATGTAGACACAAAGACCTGTGTCCAGAGTTATGTCCTAGACAGTTTATAAACAACATTTGTTTATATATGTGGACATGAGGCTTCACATTATCATTGTCAGGAATGTAGACACAAAGACCTATGTCCAGAGTTATGTCCTAGACAGTTTATAAACAACATTTGTTTATATATGTGGACATGAGGCTTCACATTATCATTGCCAGGAATGTAGGCACAAAGACCTGTGTCCAGCGTTATGTCCTAGACAGTTTATAAACAACATTTGTTTATATATGTGGACATGAGGCTTCACATTATCATTGTCAGGAATGTAGACACAAAGACCTGTGTCCAGAGTTATGTCCTAGACAGTTTATAAACAACATTTGTTTATATATGTGGACATGAGGCTTCACATTATCATTGCCAGGAATGTAGACACAAAGACATGTGTCCAGAGTTATGTCCGAGACAGTTTATAAACAACATTTGTTTATATATGTGGACATGAGGCTTCACATGATCATTGCCAGGAATGTAGACACAAAGACCTGTGTCCAGAGTTATGTCCGAGACAGTTTATAAGCAACATTTGTTTATATATGTGGACATGAGGCTTCACATTATCATTGTCAGGAATGTAGACACAAAGACCTGTGTCCAGAGTTATGTCCGAGACAGTTTATAAACAACATTTGTTTATATATGTGGACATGAGGCTTCACATTATCATTGCCAGGAATGTAGGCACAAAGACCTGTGTCCAGAGTTATGTCCTAGACAGTTTATAAACAACATTTGTTTATATATGTGGACATGAGGCTTCACATTATCATTGTCAGGAATGTAGACACAAAGACCTGTGTCCAGAGTTATGTCCTGGACAGTTTATAAACAACATTTGTTTGTATATGTGGACATGAGGCTTCACATTATCATTGCCAGGAATGTAGACACAAAGACCTCCGTCCAGAGTTATGTCCCAGACAGTTTATAAACAACATTTGTTTATATATGTGGACATGAGGCTTCACATTATCATTGTCAGGAATGTAGACACAAAGACCTGTGTCCAGAGTTATGTCCTAGACAGTTTATAAACAACATTTGTTTTTCTGTGGTCATGAGGCTTCACATTATCATTGTCAGGAATGTAGACACAAAGACCTGTGTCCAGAGTTATGTCCTAGACAGTTTATAAACAACATTTGTTTATATATGTGGACATGAGGCTTCACATTATCATTGCCAGGAATGTAGACACAAAGACCTGTGTCCAGAGTTATGTCCGAGACAGTTTATAAACAACATTTGTTTATATATGTGGACATGAGGCTTCACATTATCATTGCCACGAATGTAGACACAAAGACCTGTGTCCAGAGTTATGTCCTAGACAGTTTATAAACAACATTTGTTTATATATGTGGACATGAGGCTTCACATTATCATTGCCAGGAATGTAGACACAAAGACATGTGTCCAGAGTTATGTCCGAGACAGTTTATAAACAACATTTGTTTATATATGTGGACATGAGGCTTCACATGATCATTGCCAGGAATGTAGACACAAAGACCTGTGTCCAGATTTATGTCCGAGACAGTTTATAAGCAACATTTGTTTATATATGTGGACATGAGGCTTCACATTATCATTGTCAGGAATGTAGACACAAAGACCTGTGTCCAGAGTTATGTCCGAGACAGTTTATAAACAACATTTGTTTATATATGTGGACATGAGGCTTCACATTATCATTGCCAGGAATGTAGGCACAAAGACCTGTGTCCAGAGTTATGTCCTAGACAGTTTATAAACAACATTTGTTTATATATGTGGACATGAGGCTTCACATTATCATTGTCAGGAATGTAGACACAAAGACCTGTGTCCAGAGTTATGTCCTGGACAGTTTATAAACAACATTTGTTTGTATATGTGGACATGAGGCTTCACATTATCATTGCCAGGAATGTAGACACAAAGACCTCCGTCCAGAGTTATGTCCCAGACAGTTTATAAACAACATTTGTTTATATATGTGGACATGAGGCTTCACATTATCATTGTCAGGAATGTAGACACAAAGACCTGTGTCCAGAGTTATGTCCTAGACAGTTTATAAACAACATTTGTTTTTCTGTGGACATGAGGCTTCACATTATCATTGTCAGGAATGTAGACACAAAGACCTGTGTCCAGAGTTATGTCCTAGACAGTTTATAAACAACATTTGTTTATATATGTGGACATGAGGCTTCACATTATCATTGCCAGGAATGTAGACACAAAGACCTGTGTCCAGAGTTATGTCCGAGACAGTTTATAAACAACATTTGTTTATATATGTGGACATGAGGCTTCACATTATCATTGCCACGAATGTAGACACAAAGACCTGTGTCCAGAGTTATGTCCTAGACAGTTTATAAACAACATTTGTTTATATATGTGGACATGAGGCTTCACATTATCATTGTCAGGAATGTAGACACAAAGACCTGTGTCCAGAGTTATGTCCTAGACAGTTTATAAACAACATTTGTTTATATATGTGGACATGAGGCTTCACATTATCATTGTCAGGAATGTAGACACAAAGACCTGTGTCCAGAGTTATGTCCGAGACAGTTTATAAACAACATTTGTTTATATATGTGGACATGAGGCTTCACATTATCATTGCCAGGAATGTAGACACAAAGACCTCCGTCGAGAGTTATGTCCCAGACAGTTTATAAACAACATTTGATTATATATGTGGACAAGAGGCTTCACATTATCATTGCCAGGAATGTAGACACAAAGACCTGTGTCCAGAGTTATGTCCTGGACAGTATATAAACAACATTTGTTTATATATGTGGGCATGAGGCTTCACATTATCATTGTCAGGAATGTAGACACAAAGACCTGTGTCCAGAGTTATGTCCGAGACAGTTTATAAACAACATTTGTTTATATATGTGGACATGAGGCTTCACATTATCATTGTCAGGAATGTAGACACAAAGACCTGTGTCCAGAGTTATGTCCGAGACAGTTTATAAACAACATTTGTTTATATATGTGGACATGAGGCTTCACATTATCATTGTCAGGAATGTAGACACAAAGACCTGTGTCCAGAGTTATGTCCTAGACAGTTTATAAACAACATTTGTTTATATATGTGGACATGAGGCTTCACATTATCATTGCCAGGAATGTAGACACAAAGACCTGTGTCCAGAGTTATGTCCGAGACAGTTTATAAACAACATTTGTTTATATATGTGGACATGAGGCTTCACATTATCATTGCCAAGAATGTAGACACAAAGACCTGTGTCCAGAGTTATGTCCGAGACAGTTTATAAACAACATTTGTTTATATATGTGGACATGAGGCTTCACATTATCATTGCCAGGAATGTAGACACAAAGACCTGTGTCCAGAGTTATGTCCGAGACAGTTTATAAACAACATTTGCTTATATATGTGGACATGAGGCTTCACATTATCATTGTCAGGAATGTAGACACAAAGACCTGTGTCCAGAGTTATGTCCCAGACAGTTTATAAACAACATTTGTTTATATATGTGGACATGAGGCTTCACATTATCATTGCCAGGAATGTAGGCACAAAGACCTGTGTCCAGAGTTATGTCCGAGACAGTTTATAAACAACATTTGTTTATATATGTGGACATGAGGCTTCACATTATCATTGTCAGGAATGTAGACACAAAGACCTGTGTCCACAGTTATGTCCTGGACAGTTTATAAACAACATTTGTTTGTATATGTGGACATGAGGCTTCACATTATCATTGCCAGGAATGTAGACACAAAGACCTCCGTCCAGAGTTATGTCCCAGACAGTTTATAAACAACATTTGTTTATATATGTGGACATGAGGCTTCACATTATCATTGTCAGGAATGTAGACACAAAGACCTGTGTCCAGAGTTATGTCCTAGACAGTTTATAAACAACATTTGTTTATATATGTGGACATGAGGCTTCACATTATCATTGTCAGGAATGTAGACACAAAGACCTGTGTCCAGAGTTATGTCCTAGACAGTTTATAAACAACATTTGTTTATATATGTGGACATGAGGCTTCACATTATCATTGTCAGGAATGTAGACACAAAGACCTGTGTCCAGAGTTATGTCCGAGACAGTTTATAAACAACATTTGTTTATATATGTGGACATGAGGCTTCACATTATCATTGCCAGGAATGTAGACACAAAGACCTCCGTCCAGAGTTATGTCCCAGACAGTTTATAAACAACATTTGTTTATATATGTGGACAAGAGGCTTCACATTATCATTGCCAGGAATGTAGACACAAAGACCTGTGTCCAGAGTTATGTCCTGGACAGTATATAAACAACATTTGTTTATATATGTGGGCATGAGGCTTCACATTATCATTGTCAGGAATGTAGACACAAAGACCTGTGTCCAGAGTTATGTCCGAGACAGTTTATAAACAACATTTGTTTATATATGTGGACATGAGGCTTCACATTATCATTGTCAGGAATGTAGACACAAAGACCTGTGTCCAGAGTTATGTCCTAGAAAGTTTATAAACAACATTTGTTTATATATGTGGACATGAGGCTTCACATTATCATTGCCAGGAATGTGGACACAAAGTCCTATGTCCAGAGTTATGTCCTGGACAGTTTATAAACAACATTTGTTTATATATGTGGACATGAGGCTTCACATTATCATTGTCAGGAATGTAGACACAAAGACCTGTGTCCAGAGTTATGTCCTAGACAGTTTATAAACAACATTTGTTTATATATGTGGACATGAGGCTTCACATTATCATTGTCAGGAATGTAGACACAAAGACCTATGTCCAGAGTTATGTCCGAGACAGTTTATAAACAACATTTGTTTATATATCTGGACATGAGGCTTCACATTATCATTGCCAGGAATGTAGACACAAAGACCTGTGTCCAGAGTTATGTCCTAGACAGTTTATAAACAACATTTGTTTATATATGTGGACATGAGGCTTCACATTATCATTGTCAGGAATGTAGACACAAAGACCTGTGTCCAGAGTTATGTCCGAGACAGTTTATAAACAACATTTGTTTATATATGTGGACATGAGGCTTCACATTATCATTGCCAGGAATGTAGACACAAAGACCTGTGTCCAGAGTTATGTCCGAGACAGTTTATAAACAACATTTGTTTATATATGTGGACATGAGGCTTCACATTATCATTGTCAGGAATGTAGACACAAAGACCTGTGTCCAGAGTTATGTCCCAGACAGTTTATAAACAACATTTGTTTATATATGTGGACATGAGGCTTCACATTATCATTGCCAGGAATGTAGGCACAAAGACCTGTGTCCAGAGTTATGTCCTAGACAGTTTATAAACAACATTTGTTTATATATGTGGACATGAGGCTTCACATTATCATTGTCAGGAATGTAGACACAAAGACCTGTGTCCACAGTTATGTCCTGGACAGTTTATAAACAACATTTGTTTGTATATGTGGACATGAGGCTTCACATTATCATTGCCAGGAATGTAGACACAAAGACCTCCGTCCAGAGTTATGTCCCAGACAGTTTATAAACAACATTTGTTTATATATGTGGACATGAGGCTTCACATTATCATTGTCAGGAATGTAGACACAAAGACCTGTGTCCAGGGTTATGTCCTAGACAGTTTATAAACAACATTTGTTTATATATGTGGACATGAGGCTTCACATTATCATTGTCAGGAATGTAGACACAAAGAACTGTGTCCAGAGTTATGTCCTAGACAGTTTATAAACAACATTTGTTTATATATGTGGACATGAGGCTTCACATTATCATTGCCAGGAATGTAGACACAAAGACCTGTGTCCAGAGTTATGTCCGAGACAGTTTATAAACAACATTTGTTTATATATGTGGACATGAGGCTTCACATTATCATTGCCAGGAATGTAGACACAAAGACCTGTGTCCAGAGTTATGTCCTAGACAGTTTATAAACAACATTTGTTTATATATGTGGACATGAGGCTTCACATTATCATTGTCAGGAATGTAGACACAAAGACCTGTGTCCAGAGTTATGTCCTAGACAGTTTATAAACAACATTTGTTTATATATGTGGACATGAGGCTTCACATTATCATTGTCAGGAATGTAGACACAAAGACCTGTGTCCAGAGTTATGTCCGAGACAGTTTATAAACAACATTTGTTTATATATGTGGACATGAGGCTTCACATTATCATTGCCAGGAATGTAGACACAAAGACCTCCGTCCAGAGTTATGTCCCAGACAGTTTATAAACAACATTTGTTTATATATGTGGACAAGAGGCTTCACATTATCATTGCCAGGAATGTAGACACAAAGACCTGTGTCCAGAGTTATGTCCTGGACAGTATATAAACAACATTTGTTAATATATATGTGGACATGAGGCTTCACATTATCATTGTCAGGAATGTAGACACAAAGACCTGTGTCCAGAGTTATGTCCGAGACAGTTTATAAACAACATTTGTTTATATATGTGGACATGAGGCTTCACATTATCATTGCCAGGAATGTAGACACAAAGACCTCCGTCCAGAGTTATGTCCCAGACAGTTTATAAACAACATTTGTTTATATATGTGGACAAGAGGCTTCACATTATCATTGCCAGGAATGTAGACACAAAGACCTGTGTCCAGAGTTATGTCCTGGACAGTATATAAACAACATTTGTTAATATATATGTGGACATGAGGCTTCACATTATCATTGTCAGGAATGTAGACACAAAGACCTGTGTCCAGAGTTATGTCCGAGACAGTTTATAAACAACATTTGTTTATATATGTGGACATGAGGCTTCACATTATCATTGTCAGGAATGTAGACACAAAGACCTGTGTCCAGAGTTATGTCCTAGACAGTTTATAAACAACATTTGTTTATATATGTGGACATGAGGCTTCACATTATCATTGCCAGGAATGTGGACACAAAGACCTATGTCCAGAGTTATGTCCTGGACAGTTTATAAACAACATTTGTTTATATATGTGGACATGAGGCTTCACATTATCATTGTCAGGAATGTAGACACAAAGACCTCCGTCCAGAGTTATGTCCTAGACAGTTTATAAACAACATTTGTTTATATATGTGGACATGAGGCTTCACATTATCATTGTCAGGAATGTAGACACAAAGACCTGTGTCCAGAGTTATGTCCTAGACAGTTTATAAACAACATTTGTTTATATATGTGGACATGAGGCTTCACATTATCATTGCCAGGAATGTAGACACAAAGACCTGTGTCCAGAGTTATGTCCGAGACAGTTTATAAACAACATTTGTTTATATATGTGGACATGAGGCTTCACATTATCATTGCCAGGAATGTAGACACAAAGACCTGTGTCCAGAGTTATGTCCTAGACATTTTATAAACAACATTTGTTTATATATGTGGACATGAGGCTTCACATTATCATTGTCAGGAATGTAGACACAAAGACCTGTGTCCAGAGTTATGTCCTAGACAGTTTATAAACAACATTTGTTTATATATGTGGACATGAGGCTTCACATTATCATTGTCAGGAATGTAGACACAAAGACCTGTGTCCAGAGTTATGTCCAAGACAGTTTATAAACAACATTTGTTTATATATGTGGACATGAGGCTTCACATTATCATTGCCAGGAATGTAGACACAAAGACCTCCGTCCAGAGTTATGTCCCAGACAGTTTATAAACAACATTTGTTTATATATGTGGACAAGAGGCTTCACATTATCATTGCCAGGAATGTAGACACAAAGACCTGTGTCCAGAGTTATGTCCTGGACAGTATATAAACAACATTTGTTAATATATATGTGGACATGAGGCTTCACATTATCATTGTCAGGAATGTAGACACAAAGACCTGTGTCCAGAGTTATGTCCGAGACAGTTTATAAACAACATTTGTTTATATATGTGGACATGAGGCTTCACATTATCATTGTCAGGAATGTAGACACAAAGACCTGTGTCCAGAGTTATGTCCTAGACAGTTTATAAACAACATTTGTTTATATATGTGGACATGAGGCTTCACATTATCATTGCCAGGAATGTGGACACAAAGACCTATGTCCAGAGTTATGTCCTGGACAGTTTATAAACAACATTTGTTTATATATGTGGACATGAGGCTTCACATTATCATTGTCAGGAATGTAGACACAAAGACCTCCGTCCAGAGTTATGTCCGAGACTAGTTAACGACCCTTATGAAAATCTCTGGAATACCATTCCTACATCTTTATTGTCCATCCATAATTATTCTTGACACTGATTGGCTTGCTAGACTATTTCAGAGGACAGTTAAAAGTGAACCACATTGAGTTACATGGAGACCAGAACAGATAAGGATGATCGATCTCCTTCCCTAAAGGACATTAATGAACCAGCTAGATTGTTATACTAATCGATGATGGCTTCATGGCAACATTATTAAGTCCAGATTTCAATTCCAGATTTTTATTCATCAATTGAATGCATTTCATAATTGAATTTTAAATTCCACCATCTGCTATGGTGGGCTTTGAACCCATGTCCCCAGGGAATGAGCCTGCGCCTCTGGATTACTAGTTCAGTGAGATTGCCAGTATCCCACTGTCACTGCCACGCTACATCACATTCCTCCCTTAAGACACTACATAAAATCTTCCTCTTTGACCAAACTGTTGGTCATCTGACCTGATATCTGCTGTTGTGTCTCTGTGTCATACGTTGCTTCATAATGTTCCTGTGAAGCATCTTGTGATGTTTTATTACATTCAAGGCACTATATAAATATACGTTGTTGTTGTTGACATTTACTCGACATGACTTGTCGTACCATGTCGTTGCTGCTGTCCATTTGTTGTCCATGTTTTTTTTATTTTCTCCAGCATCAAATACGTTTGTCCTGGAATGTGAACTCTAGAAATTTCCCCATCAGTGACAGTAAATACAGAGTTTTCTCCACATCTCCTTTTTAAATCAGGGTGCAACTTTGACAACCCTCCAGTCCTCTGCCACCACTCACATATCCAAGGAGTTTTGGACGATTCTGGCCTTTGCATCTGCTATTCCCACCTTTCCCTCCCTCATACATCCCATTCAGGCTTGGCAAATGTTATCGTTGGCTGTGGTACAAAAAGTGTTGAAATGAAAAGGGTTAACTAAACCTATTTGTTCAGTAACTGTAATTAATGTCAGTCTCCATGGGCCCTAATTGTGTCACTGTAGGGTTTTCCTTTTCTATTAATAAGGGACTCTTTCAATGTGTTATCACATAGCGTCAAAGGGAACATCACGCTCGGCACTGACAGGGATCAGTGGCTCCAGAGAGAGGGAAGGGATAGATCAGAATCTGAGGACAATAGATTTGAATGTTACAATAATGGGTCAGAATCTGAGAACAATAGATTGGAATGTTACAACAATGGATCAGAATCTGAGAACAGTAGATTGGAATGTTACAATAATGGATCAGAATCTGAGAACAATAGATCAGAATGTTACAACAATGGACAGGAGTTTATCCTCGGATCTTTACTATCTTTCTACATATTGGGATTGGTACTCATTAGACGATCGGATCTTGTATGCACTTGAGATAATTCAATATATTTACTATCCCATCCTGGCTATTGTTGGCGTCCCTGGTAAGTCTCTCGATACAGCTATTAATTCTCTAAACCATGTTTAATTGCATTACTGCTCCTGTAGTTTACTCTGCCCTTCTTGCTGCTGCTACTGTTGCTGGTGAATCTCTACCTCCAGCTATTAGCTGTCAACCCATTGCTAATTGTATTACAGTTCTTGTAAATTCATCTTTCATCTTGGGTCATGTCTGTGCTCCTGGTAAGTCTCTATTTCCCGCTAGATGATCTGTAAACACTGTTTCACTGAAATACTGTTCTGTAATGTAAATATTGGGAAGACTGAAGCCAGTGTCATTGGTCTTCATCACAAACTCCATCTCCTATCTGTGAAACACCTAACCCACCCTTCCCAGTATCCGAGGCTGTTTACACATCTGTGTTCTATTTATACCTGAGCTGAATTCATCTCTATATTCCCTACATCACCAACCCTGCCTATTACCACCTCTGTACTATCACCGATCACAACATCTGCCTCAGCCCATCTGCTGCATAAACCCTCATCTGTGCCTTTATTCACTTGATTTTTCCAATTGTATCCTGGTCACCCTCCCAGTTATAAACTTCTATAAACCACAGCCCATCCAGAACTCTGCTGCCTGTGTTCTAACTCACACCAAATCCCGATCACCCATCACAACTGTGCTCACTGATCTACATTGGCTCCCGGTCTGGCAACACCCTTCATTTTAATATTCTCATTCTTGTGTTTGAATCCCTCCATGGCCTCACCCATCTAATTAGTCCCATTCCCCCGTCCATTCCCATATTCTTGAAAATCTTTCATCAAGTCTATTTCCATGTCCCCTTTTAAAGTGAATTTCCTTCCCTCTCTACCTCTTCTTGGTGGTGATTTTCAGCTCTTACAGCAGCACTGTTGCCCACATTGTGGAAACCTGGATCTATAAAAGGGTATGAGCTGAGCTCCCAGCCATTTCCGGTGTGGCCTGCACACTGTCCCATGCTGTGCAGTACTCTAGCCCGGGTGTACATTGTGTGCACCAGTAGCACGAGGAGTTGTGGAATGTCATGTCAAACTGCTATTCCAGCAGCTTTGATGCAGGGCTCTAGGTCAATAGCACCATGTATGTGCTGTTCGTGTGCTTTGCGCAATGGGCACTTCTACTGTGGTCTGCACAATGCCCCACGCTGGGCAGGGCTCTAGGTCAATCGTTCCATGTACGTGTTATTCATTTGAGGTTGGTTTTGAATTTGATGTCAATGTACCATTCCAACAGCTTTGATGTGTGTCTTTGAAACTTGGTCTGTACATGTTCACTGACCCCTGTGTTAGTCACTCTCAGCTGAACATACATTCAGCAGCAGCAGCAGGAACCCCCTCTAGTGTTATTTAAACTGACCAGGCATGCAACTTATAGGCTTTTGACTTACTTCTGCTCTTGTAAAGTTAGTGGAAGGTGCTGTGCATGGTTTCCTGGAGGTTGTGTTGTGAGCTGCTGCAAAAATTCAGGGAGGACAGAGGATTTTGTGCCCCAACTCTGGACGATGTATGGGGACTGTAGTTACAGTGTCTCTGGCTCTGTAACATCACCAACAAATGGAGCAGAAGCTGCAGAGAGAGGAAGTTCTGTAACGGGGGAGGAGGAGGGGGCTCTGCCCTACCCACTCCGGGTTTTCCAAGAGCACTTTTCCTACCAACATCTAAGCCTGGAGCAGTATGTGAGGTGACTCTGTTTCAATAAGGAGGTGGTCACAGAGCTATGTCACCTCCTGAAACGAGAACTAGAGCCTCAGACCAGGGTGAGGACGGAGCTGTCAGTTCTTGTTAACGTCACAGTTTCATTGACATTTTATGTATCCGGATCTTTCCGGCAGGAACGGGAGACATATCCAACATTCAGTCATAGACAGTGATAGAGTCAGAGTCACTTACCACACAGAAGGATTCCATTAGGCCCATCGAGACCGTGCTGGTTCTCTGTGGAGCAATTCAGTCAGTTTTACTCCCCCACTCAATCCCGTAGCCCTGCAAGGTCACTTCCTTCAAGCACCCATCCAGTTTTCTTTTGAAATTGGGAGGAAGGATCAAATTGAAAGGAAGTAAAGCTGGTAACAGGAGGTGGAAAAGTAGATGGTGACATTCGAAGGTAGGTGAAACAAAAGTGAGCATCAACTAGAATGCAGAATGTCAATAAGACACGGTTATGAGCACTGTACCTGAATGCACTCAGTATTCAGAACAGGGTATATGATTTAAAGGCCCAAATAGAGGTAAATGAGTATGATCCAATTGTCATAACGGAAATGTGCTACAGGGTGACCAAGACTGAGAATTGAATTCGCAAGCAGATTCGACCTTTAGGAAGGACAGGCAAAAAGGGAAAGGACATAATGTTGCTCTGATAATAAGGGATGGTATCAGTACATTAGTAAGGGAGGATCTCAGTTCTGAAGAACAAAATATGGAATCTATTTGGGTGGAGCTAAGAAACAACAAGGGGGAGAAAACACTGGTAGGAGCTGTTTGTAGGCCATCAAACAGTAGTGTTTTTGTGGGGAATGGCATTAATGGAGATGAGAGAATCATATAACATGGGCAATACAGTCATCATGGGTGACTTCAATCCTCATATAGACTGGGTAACCTAATGAGAACAAATGCTATGAATGACGAGTTTCTAGAGTGTGTTAGGGATGGTTTTCTAGAGCAGTATGTTGAGGAACCGACTGGAAAACAGGCTATTGTAGATCTAGTATTATGTAATGAGTCAGGGATAATTAATATTTTTATTGTAAAGTTACCTTGAGGGATGAATTACCATAATGTGATAGAATTTTACATTATGCTTGAAAGTAAGGTTAAGTAAGGTAAAGTAAGGTTAAACTCTTAAGCCAGGGTGTTAAATTTGAGCAAAAGAAGTTATGAAGGTATGAGGGGCAAATTGCCCGAGGTGGATTGGGAAAATACATTGAAAGGTATGATAGTACATAGGCAATCGATAGTCTTTAAATAAATATTATATGGTTTACAGCACCTATACATTGCTTGCAGGCACATAAACCCCAAAAGTAAAGGCAGTCAACTGTGGACAACAAAGGAAGTTAAGGATTGTATACGATTAAAACTGTGGTTAGCACTGCAGCTTCACAGCTCCAGCAACCCGGGTTCAGTTCTTGGTACTGCCTAAGTGGAGTTTGCAAGTTCTACTGTAACCACGTAGGTTTCAGCGGGGTGCTTCAGTTTCCTCCTACAACCAAAGACTTGCAGGTTGCTTGGTAAATTGGCCATTGTAAATTGCCCCTAGTGTACGTAGGTGGTAGGAGAATGGTGGGAATGTGGTAAGGAATATGGGATTAATGTCAGATTAATATAAATGGGTGTTTGTTGGCAGGCACAGACTCGGTGGGCCGAAGGGCCGTATCTGTATCTCTCTATGACGCTATGACTCTATTAAAGGACAATAAAGTTGCCATAAATTGTAGTAAACCTGAGAATTGGGAGGATTTTAGAATACACCAAAGGAGAATGAAGAAACTGATAAAGAAAGGGTGAATAAAATATGAATGTTAGCTGGAAAAATATAAAAACGGACTGTAAAAAGCTTCTACAGGTACGTAAAAAGGAAACATTTGGCTAAGACAAATGTGAGTCCATCACAGGCAGTGTCAGTAGAATTTATAATGGGAACAGCGAAATTGCAGAGAAGCTAAATGATTATTTTGTGTCTGTCTTCACCGAGACACATATAAGACATCTCCCAGAATTAGCGATCCAAGGGATTGGGGGAATGATGAATTGAAGGAAATTAAAAGTAAAATACTGTGGATACTGGAAATCTTGAATAAAAACAAGAAATGCTGGAAACACTCAGCAGGTCTGGCAGCATCTGTGTAGAGAGAAGCAGAGTTAACGTTTAAGGTCAGTGATCCTTCTTCAGAACTGCAATGAATTAAAGGAAGTTAGTATTACTAAGAAGGTTGTATTGGAGAACTTAATGGGGCTGAAGGTTGGTATGTCCCCAGCACCTGATATTCTACGTCCCAGAGTGTTTGAGGAGATCGCTATGGAGATAGTGGATGCATTGCTGATCATCTTCAAAAATGTTGTAGATTCCGGAGCGGTTCCTGTAGATTGGAAGGATGCAAATGTCACCCCACTATATAAGAAGGGAGGGAGAGCGAAAACAGGGAATTACAAAGCTGTTAGCCTTACATTAATCGTTGGGAACCTGCTATAATCAATTCTAAATGATGTTATGAATGGACATTTGGATAACAATGATCTGATTGGGCATAGTTAACATGGATTTATGAATGGGAAATCATGTTTGACGAACCTGTTGGAGATTTTGAGGATTATAACAACAGAATTGATTAAGAGGAGTTGGCAGACATAGTATACTTGTATTTTCAGAAGGTTTGTAGAACCCCCAAAGAAGCTTGCTTCGCAAAATTAAAATACATGGTGTCGGAGGTAATATACTGGCATGGATTAAGGATTGGTTAACAGATTGGAAACAGTGAGTAGGAATAAACGGATCATTTTCGCGTTGGCATGCTATGACTAGTGGGGTACTGCAGGGATCAGAGATTGGGCCTCAGCTGTTCACAATATATTTCAATGATTTGGATGTGTGGACCAAATGTAATATTTCCAAGTTTGCGTCTGACACAAAACTAGGTGGGAAAGTGTACAGTGAGGAAGATGCAAAGCCGCTTCAAGGGGAATTGTTCAGACTTAGTGAGTGGGCAAGAACATGTTAGGTGGAATATAATATTGAAAAATAGAAGGTAATCCACTTTGGTAGGAGGAATAGATGTGCAGAGTATTTCCTAAATGATAAATTAGGAAGTGTAGATGTACAAAGCGGCCTGGGTGTCCTTGCCAATAAGTCACTGAAAGCTAACATGCAGGTGCAGCAAACAATTACAAAGGTTAATGGCATGTTAGCCTTTATCGTAAGAGGATTTGAGTACAGGAGTAGTGAAGGCTTGCTACAATTGTACAGAACTTTAGTTAGACCGCACTTGGAGTATTGTGCGCAGTTTTAGTCCCCTTACTTTAGAGATACAGCACTGAAACTGGCCCTTCGGCCCACCGAGTCTGTGACAACCAACAACCACCCATTTATACTAACCCTACAGCAATCCCATATTCCCTATCACCTCCCTACACTAGGGGCAATTTACAATGGCCAATTTACCTATCACATGCAAGTCTTTGGATGTGGGAGGAAACCGGAGCACCCGGCTAAAACCCACGCAAACACAGGGAGAACTTGCAAACTCCACACAGGCAGTACCCAGAATCGAACCCAGGTCCCTGGAGCTGTGAGGCTACGGTGCTAACAACTGCGCCACTGTGCCGCCCGTAGGAAGGATATTATTGCCATAGAGGGAGTGCAACGACGGTTCATCAGACTTGTTCCTGGGATGGCGGGACTGTCCTATGAAGAGAGATTGGGGAAACTATTCTCTATGGTTTCGAAGAATGAGAGGTGATCTCATTGAAACCTACACAATACTTTAGGAGATAGACAGGGTAGATGCAGCTAAGATGTTACCCCTGGTTGGGGAATCTAGAATTAGCAGACACAATTTAAAAATAAGTGGGAAGCCACTTAGGACGGAGATGAGGAAACATTTCACTACTCAGAGGGTTGTGAATCTTTGGAATTCTCTACCCCAGAGGGCTGTGGAAGCTCAGTCATTGTTTATGTTTAAAGCAGAGATTGACACATTTCTAAATATCAATGAGATAAAAGGATATGAGGATAGTGTGGGGAAAAGGCATTGAAGTGGATGATGAGCCACGATCATATTGAATGGCAGGTCAGGCTGGATGGACTGAATGACCTACTCCTGCTCTTATGGTCCTATGTTCCTAAATCATTGATTGTCTCGGCTTCCACCACCCTCATGGGCAATGAGTTCCAGCTCATTACCATCCACTGTGTAAAAAAACTCTTCCTCATATTCCCCCTGCATCTCTTACCCAAAACCTTCCATCTGTGTTCCCTGGTTCGTGTTTCATCAGTTAATGGGAACAGTTTTTCCTTGTCTCTATCTTATCTAAAGCTTTCAAAATCATGAGGGGTCTGGAAAGAGTAGGTAGGGAAAAACTGTTCCCACTCGGCAAACGATCAAGAACGGATGGGTTGAGATTTAATGTATTTGGTTTTAAAAATAGCAATGCCAACATGAGGAAAATATTTTCACACAGTTAGTGGTTAGGATCTGGAATGCACTGTCAGAGAGTGTGATTGAAAGAGGTTCACTTGACACATTCGAAAGGGAATTATTTAGACACCTGAAAAGGAAGAATGTGTAGGATTATGGGGGAAAGGCAGGGAAATGGCGCTAAGTGAATTACTCACTCGGAGAACAGGTGCAGATGCAATGGGCTGAATGAGCTCCATCTGTGCTGCAACAGCTCTGTCATTCTCTGTGATTCTCTTATAATCTTATACACTTCTAGGAAATATTCCCTCAATCGCAATTACTCCAGGGAGAACAACCCCAGCTTTTCCAACTTAGTATTGTAACAAAAACCCCATCCCTGGAACAATTCTGGTAAATCTCCGCTGCACCCTCTCAAGGACAGTCACATCCTTCCTAAAGTAGGATGACCAGAGCTGGACACAATACTCCACTTGGGGCCGAACCAGAGTTGTATACATTTTCAGCATAACTTCCTGCTTTGTACTCTCTGCCTCTATTTAAGAAGCTCAAGATCTCATATGTTTTGTAGTCATTCTCTCAATATGTCCTGCCACCTTCAGAGATCTCTGCACATCCACACACAGGTCCATCTGTTCCTTCACACTCTTTTGAACTGTACCATTCTGTCTGCATAGCCTCACACTATTGCTCCTGCCAAAATGCATCACCTCACACTCCTCTGTATTAAATTCCACCTGCCACTTCTCTGCCCATTCTGATAGCCTATCTCTATCCTGTTGTAGGCAGTTTATATCATCCTCACTGTTTACCACTCCTCCAAGTTTGGTGTCATCGGCAAATTCTGAGATTCTACTCTGAATTCCAAGATCGAAGTAATGGTTCAATTGAATCTGAATAGACTGTTATATGAAAGTCCATGTAAACCCCATCAACACCATTGCCTTCATCAACTCTCTCTGTTACCACCTCAAAAACTCCAGCAAGTTAGTTAAACATGATTTTCCCTTAAGAAAGCCATGCTGGCTTTCCGTTATTAACTCGCATTTGTCCATGTGACTATTGATTTTGTCCCAAATTATTTTTTCTAGAAGTTTTCCCACCACTGTAGTTCAACTGACTGGCCTGTAGTGGCTGTGCTTAACTTTACACCCTCTTTTGAACAAGGGTGTAACGTTTGCAATTCTCCAACCCTCTGTCATCACCCCCGAGTCTAAGGAAGATTGAGAAATTATGGTCAGTACCTCTGCGATTTCCACCCTCACTTCCCTCAGTATCCTTGGATGCATGTTATCTGGTCCTGGTGCTTTATCCACTTTAAGTACAGATAGCTTATCTAATACTTCCTCTTTCTCAATTTTAAACCAGTCTAGTATCTGACCTACCTCGTCTTTCAACATTGCCTGAGTTGCATCTTAGAATCATAGAAAGTTTATAGCACATAAAGAGACCACTTGGCGCATCGTGTCAATGCCAGCTGAAAACGATCCACCCATTCTAATCCCACCTTCCAGCTTTTGATAGATTACAGCACATGAGGTACATATTCCGTTTGGAATGAGTTGTGGGTTCCTGCCTTAACTACCCTTCCGGGCAATGAATTCCAGACTCCCACCACCCTCTGGGAGAAAGTAAAGTCCTCATCGCCCCTATAGTCTTTCGACCAAGCACTTTAAATCTATGCCACTTCGTCACTGATCTCTCTGCTAAGGTGAATCGACCCTTCACCTCCACTCTATCCAGGCCCCACGCAATTTTGTACATTTGAATCACATTTCCCCTCTGCCTTCTCTGTTCAAAGGAGAACAGCCCCAGACTATACAACCTTTCCTGGTAGCTGACATGATCGAGGTTTACAAAGTTATGAGCGGCATGGACAGAGTGGATAGTCAGAAGCTTTTTCCCAGGGTGGAAGAGTCAGTTACTATTGGACATAGGTTTAAGGTACGAGGTGCAAAGTTTAGAGGGGATGTGCGAGGCAAGTTTTTTACATAGAGGGTGGTGAGTGCCTGGAACTTGCTGTCAGGGGAGGTGGTGGAAGCAGGTACGATAGCGACGTTTAAGAGACATCTTGACAAATACATGAACAGGATGGGAATAGAGGGATATGGGCCCCGGAAGTGCAGAAGGATTTAGTTTAGGCAGGCATCAAGATCGGTGCAGGCTTGGAGGGTCGAATGGCCTGTTCCTGTGCTGCACTGTTCTTTGTCATTTCTTCTTTGTTATTCTGTGAGGTTGGACGATTCGGTGGTCTTCTGGCTGAAATTGTATTCCTGAAGTTTTTGGCTGGTTGAAGTGCATTTGTGGCAGGCACACATGGCTCAGTGTTCTCTTGGAGGCAGATTTGTAGGTGGCTTTCTTCAACTGGTTACTCTGTCTGCAGCAATCGGAAGGCTTGGAGGGCCCACAGTCGCATGTTTTTTTCAAACTTGTGATGTTATCTGGAGAGAGAGACGGACTGAGAGGTGCGGGGGTGGAGGGGGATGGAGCGGGGGCACAGCCCTTCTGCTTCTGCACAGTTTGAATCACTGGCTTGTCTGTCTTTGTCCAGGGGAAACTCCCAGCTTTCACAGAGATGGACAGAAGGTCTCATGACTGCCGCAGTGTAATCTTTGTACCCTTATAATGAGATTCAAGATTAGAAATTATATCTCCCCAGGGCTCAGAATACTGCTATTTACTGTTGGAGAAGATTGCTCTTTCAAAGTCAATGTGTCAGGATGGCCTCGTATGCCGTGTTCATGATTGTTAGCTTAGGTAAATGAAGCACTAGAGCAAGCCAGTGATTTGGGTCCAGGCTCATAATATATGTGTCTCCTGTTGGAGACCTTGGAATGTGAAAAGGTGTTTCAGATAACAATTGTGGTGGCCATCTTGGCTGCCTGTTTTTTCAAGGTTAACTGCAGGATTTTCTCCATTAAATGTTTGGTGTAAGTTTCCAACTGATGAATTAAAATTCCTCATTTGGCACATCGTGTTATCTTGAAACCGCCGCAGCACATGGAAAGAAAAGTGAGAATAGGAACATTTCATGACAGAATTGTGGGAAGAAATAGAAGGAAACCCACATTCATTCTCAATAATAACTTCACAAATTCACACATTAATCTTGGATTTACTGCAGCTGACATTGTCTGTTACAGGTGTACTGATCTAATTGTGTTGGAGTTTTGCCTAGAATGGTTATGTGTCAGGTTTGATTCTGGCTGTTCTTGCTGAGTTCTGCTTTGAAATTGTTGGGTTTGATGAGCTTTGGGTTTGGGACCTGATCATTGGGTTCTTCAGTGGGTAGATCCACACTGACCTTACTTTTAGCTTTCTGGTGAGGTACACAAGTGCTGTTTACTTTAGGATGTTTGCCGTTCCCTTTTCCCTTTACAATGGGGAGCATCTTTTTTCCGATCTGCCCTATGTCCTTGGGGACATTACCGCTCGCAAGTGTCTGTCCAACTTTCATTGCACTCTCTTGCGGCACTTTGACTAGGTAAGACATCTCCCATACCATTGCCACCATTTTTGGGAACTTTCCTTGCCCTTGCGCTTTTCTGTAATTGCTGTTCTGAGCCTTTTTAGGGTGCCTCTTTGACCTGCATTTAAGGAGGAGAGCGTGGGGTCTAATCTATCTAGCATTTCAGGGTTGACTAATCGGAGAGCAGGGGGTTCCAGTTGGGAGTACTCCTGGCCCTCCTCTAACCTGTCCTCACTGTCCTTTCCAATCCTTCGCTCCTGACTGTCTGACAGATCTGTACGTGTCTGTCCCCTCCACAGCCTTTACTTGTTTTCCTTTCGTCTGGGTGTCAATTAAATAATTTACCTGAATTTTCCTTTTGTCACTCGATATGGACCACTGAACTGGGATTTCAGGGGTTCACCCTGAATTGGGAGTAGTAACAATACATGGTCTCTGGGCTGAAACGTTCCAGCCTTGACATTTCTGTCTCCTTATCTTTTCATAGCTGCCTGAGAGGTCATTAGGTGTTCCTGAGCCATTGCACAGGCTCTCGTGAGCCGCTCCCAGAGCATGGAAATGTCGTCTAAAATGGAAGACTCATCCCTGTGTCCCAAACACCTCTCCTTGATTCGTTTAAGAGGACCTCTCACCTTGTCTCCATAAACTAATTCAAACAGACTAAAGCCAGTGGAATCATTGGATAAGTCCCTGGTATCCAACAGGAGAAATCCCAACCCTTTGTCCCAGTCATGGGGTAACTCATAGCAGTATGGCCTGATCATTGTCTTTAGGATCGGGTGGTACTGCTCCAAAGCCCCTTGTGACAGTGGGTGATAGGCTGCGGACTTTAGCAGGGTTATGTACAGAATACCCATGACCTTTTCAAAAATACTGGACGTAAAATGTGTGCCCTGTTCCACCCGGATCTCAGCAGACAGCCCATATCGAGTAAAGAATTGGGTTAGCCCCTCCACCACTACCTTTGCAGAGATGGTTCTTCGGGCGAATGGCCTCTGGGAATTGGGTCACCACATCCATAATGGTGAGAAGATACTGGTAGTCCCGTTTTGTTTTCAGCAGTTGTCCCACACAATTCACCAGCATTATGCTTAAGGGTTCCCCAAAAGTTGGTATGGGAATTAGGGGTGTAGGTTTTATTGCAGGTTGGGACTTCCCCAGAACCTGACATGTGTGAGCAGTTTTACAGAACTCCACCACATCTTTGTGGAGTTGTGACCAGTCAAAATACTGTCTTATGCGGGCTTTAATTTTTCATGCAATGACATGTCCAGTCATTGGAATCTCGTGGGCCATTCTTGAAGAAATAGTAAGGTACCTCAGTGGCACCACTATCTGGTGAACCACTGTCCACTCTTCATCCACAGGTCTGTCAGGAGGTTTACACTTCCTCATCAGCACCTCATTCTTTAAATAGTAACACTCTGCAGCTCCCTCTGCTTCAGTTTTAGTTTGGACATTCTGTGCTACTTTTTAACACTGGGTCAGGTTGTTGAGGCTCAACTAAGGAAAATCTGTTTAACACATCCTTTGGGTCCTCTAACATCCCAAAGAAGGTTTCAGACAAGCAGACAGTAGGGTCATCCGTCTGCAGTGTTAGGCCAGGGGATTGTTTGGCCATGGACCGAGTCACCACACAATCAGGGAGAATGCCGGGGACCTTCTTCTGTAACTGCTCTATCTCCCGGACCTCTTTTGGTCTCTAAAGAACTACTGGGGAAGCTACCACCTTTTCCCCTCTCAGAGCATTACCCAGGAGCAGGTCGACCCATACACTGATAAACTAGGGACAATCCCGATGGTTACCAGTCCTGAAACTGGGTCACACTCAAAGTGCAGCTCATATTAAGGTGCATATACTGTCTTCCGATACCATTCGCTAACACTCTAGCATTCACTGCACTCTCTGGAGGAAAGGTCATGAATTTTCCCAGCAGAAGGGATTGGGTGGCCCCTGTATCCCTGAAAATGACTATGGACTTGCTTGCCTCAGTCGAGGTGTATGGGGTCACCTTTCCTTGGGAAAACATTCTGGTAACTCTCAGGGATTTTGTTAAGTTTTCCCGTAATTTCAGTGGTCGGTTTACTGGGTCTGACTGCCGCAGTGAAAGGCACAGCCTGATCTGCCGTGCTTTCCATCAGGGCCCCTTTTCCTGCACTGATCTGGTGGACCCTGATTAATGCTACAGGTTTTCCCATAACTTCCAGCATTCAGCTCGATGGTGACCTGCCTTATTACAGTGGAAACACATAGGTCTCGGCCATTCCTCCTGCTCTCAGTAATATCCAATTTGGCCTGAGGAGGGTCCCCTGTGTGTCCAGCCTTTCCTTCTTGCCCAAGGCTGTTCGGGCTCCTATCACCCTCCCACCTTTTATTCTCGGGTCTTTGGAGTGACTGGGGAAGTGTTTACATTTGGGGTAAGGCCTTGTGTACCAAGGAAAAGTCATCGGCCAGAATTGCAACCTGTCTGGCTCTTTGAACCTTTTGTTCCTCTATGTGGGTTTTAATGGGAGGTGGCCTGCCTTAATACAGTGGAAACTCCTGGAGAAGGATCACCATTCTGAGGTTTTCATATGTGGGCTCTATCTTGAGTCTCCATATCTACTGGTCAAAAGTAAACTCAAAAATGCATTGCAAAATCTTCTATAGGTACTTTTAAAGGAAGCATTTAGCAAAGACAAATGTGGGTCCATTACAGGCAGAGTCAGGAGAATTTATAATGGAGAATAGAGAAATGGCAGAGAAGCTAAATGATTATCTTGTGTCTTTCTTCACTGTGGAAGATACAAGAAATCTCCCAGAATTAGAGATCCAAGGGATTTGGGAGAATGAGGAATTGAGGGAAATTAGGATTAGTAAGAAGTTGTATTGGCGAATTTAATGGTGCTGAAGGTTGATAATTCATCAAGATCTGATATTCTACATCCCAGAGTGTTGAAGGAAGTAGTTATGGGGATTGTAGATACATTGGTGATCCACTTTCAAAATTCCATCAATTCTGGAACGCTTCCTGCAGATTGGAAGGTCGCAAATGTCACCCCACTATTTAAGAATGGAGGGAAAGAGAAAATTGGGAATTACAGACCTGTTCGGCTTCCATCAGTACCAGGAAAAGTGCTAGAATCTATTCTAAAGTATGTGATAAATGGATCTGTTTGGGCAGAGTCAACATGGATTTATGAATAGGAAATCATTGATGCCAAACCTGTTGGAGGTTTTTTAGGATGTTACTCACAGAATAGAAAAGGGGAGCCGGTGGATTTTCAGAATGCATTTGATAAAGTGCCCCACTGGAGCTTGGTAAGCAAAATTAAAACACATGGGAAAGGAGGTAATATACTGACATGCAGTAAGGATTGGTTAACAGGCAGGAAACAGAGTAAGAATAAACGGGTCATTCTTGCGTTGGCAGGATGTGACTAGTGGGGTGCCAAAGGGATGTGTGCTTGGGCCCCAGCTGTTCACAATATATATCGATGATTTGGATATGGGGACCAAAGTAATATGTTCAAGTTTGCAGATGACACAAAACTAGGTGGGAATGTGAGTTATGAGGAAGATGCAAAACGACTTCAAGGGGATTTGGACAGACTTAGTGAGTGGGCAAGAACATGGCAGATGGAATATAATGTGGAAAACTGTGAGGTGGGCCACTTGGGTAGAATGAATAGATGTGCAGAGTATTTCTTAAATGGTAAGAGATGAGAAAGTGTAGATGTACAAAGGGACCTGGGTGTCCTTGTCAATAGGTCACTTAAAGCGAACATGCAGGTGCAGCAAGCATTTAGGAAGGCTAATGTATGTTACTTTCATCGTTAGAGGATTTGAATACAGGAGTAGTGAAGTCTTGATTCAATTGTATAGAACCTTGGTTAGATCGCACCTGGAGTACTGTGTGCAGTTTTGGTCCCCTTATCTGAGGAAGGATATTATGACCATGGAGGGACTGTAACAAAGATTCACCAGACTTGTTCCTGGGATGGCGGGACTGTTCTACGGAAAGGGATTGAAGAAACTGAACATGTATTCTCTCGAGTTTCGAAGAATGAACGGTGATCTCATTGAAACCTACAAAATACTTAAAGGGATAGACAAGGCAGCTAAGATGTTTCCCCTGGTTGGGGAGCCAGAACCAAGGGACACAATTTCAAAGACACTTAGGACAGAGATGACGAGTAATTTCTTTACTCAGAGGGTTGTGAACCTTTGGAATTCTTTACCCCAGAGGGTTATGGAAGCGCAGTCATTGAGTATGTTTAAAACAGAGATTGACAGATTTCTAAATACCACTGACATAAGGGGATATGAGGATAGTGTGGGGGAAAGGCATTGAAGAGGATGATCAGCCAGGATCATATTGAATAGTCGAGCAGGATCGATGGGCTGAATGGTTGAATTCAGCTCCTATGTTCCTATATTCCTTAGCTGCGTAACTCCTTCAAACTCGAGGTCAGTTTAGTCAGGCTGCTTTCCGAGGGTTCAGAATCATTGGCGGTTCACTTCCGATACTATGTCGTGTACACCCAGGATAGCATTTTTAGTCACCTCATAATCTAATGAACTTTTATCTGGCAGCAGTGAATAAACCCCATGGGCTTTCCCTGTTATTATGTTTTGTAAAAACAGCATCCAGCTGTCTTCCGGCCATTTCAGCTGCTTTGCAAGCTTATCTAAAGTGATGAAAAATTCTCCCACATCCTCCTCATTGAACTTTGGAATGAACTGGGAGAAGTTTAAGAGTTCAGCACATGGTACTGAGCTGGGGGCAGCTCCCACACTGGCTGTGCCTTCACCAGGTGCACTGGGTCTTCATCGAGTTGTTTGAGCCACCTTAACTCCCTTTCCTCCTTCTCCTTCTGGAACACTCTTACTTATTCCCTTTATTGACACTCACTCTGCTCTTTCTCACGCTCTCTGGAATTCTAATTCTCGTCTCTTCTGTTCTAGTTTTACCTTAGCTAACATTACTCTATCTGTTAGTGATTCTAACTCTGTTTGAGTCTTCAGCTTCAAGTGAAAAATGGTTGGCCACAAGTCTTAGGATTTCGGGTTTCCTAGCTTTGGACGGAGAGTAATCCCTAACTGTCCTGCTACATTACTCAACTTTTCAACAGAGAGGGGTTTTAGCCTGCACCAAGTTACTTCAGTCTATATGTAACTCCCTTATTGCGAATCTACCTCCTTTATTCAAAAAAGGTGAGAGACGGAAAGCATGACAAATTATGAGGGCACAGATAGGGTAGATAGGAAGAAACCTTTTCCCTTCGTGGAGGTGTCAGTAACCATGGGGCATTGATTTAAGTTAAGGGGTAGGCGGTTGAGAGGTGATTTGAGGGAGAAAAATTCACCGAGAGGGTGGTTGGAATCAGGAACACACTACCTGAAGGGGTGGAAGAGGCAGGACCTTTACAAGATTTAAGAAGTATTTAGATTAGCACTTGAAGTGCCATAGCATACAAGGTTACTGGACTGGTGCTGGAAAATGGGATTAAAATGGACAGGCTTGATGGCCGACAAGGACACACTGGTCCGAATGGACTGTTTCTGTCCTGTATAACTCTGTGACTCTATGACACTTCCAATTTCTCGTTTGTCGTTGGGTTACGATCTCGAGAACCTCCACATTTCAGTTACAGCCAGGTGAGGAGAGGTCTCAGTCTCCCCTCTTGTCCTATCTTTCATTTGTTCGCAACTGGATTTATTCCTTTTTAGCAGTGGACGTGCTGACTACCTCAGTGAGTATTTTACCTTTTACCTTTATTGTGATCGTGAAAGAACCAATCGGACAGGTTTTCTTGAGTTTAAACAAGAGGTGAGTTTATTATACTTAACAATCTAAACTGGATCTGAATAAAATAATAAAAATATACGGTGCACATTCAAGCGCACACTCATAGGCAAATCACACAAATCAGTAAGAGAGAGAGATAACATTTTTTAAATTTGTATTAGAGTCTATAATAAATTTAAGTCAGTGAGATTGGATAATTCTGTGGTCTGCGCCTTTGCCATCCTTATTTATGAGCTTCATGTCATCTGCAAGCATTGAAATTATGTTTTTTTACATACAAGTCTCTATCACTTGTACATCTATCGACAAGTCAGGAAGAGCACTGATTCTAATGCTAACCCCTGAGAAACAACACTGAATACTCCCCCTCCACCAGTCTGAACAATGACCGTTCATCACTTCTCTCCACTTTCTTTCCCTGAGTCAGTGTCATATCCACGCTATGACTGTCACATTAATCCATGTGCTCCATTTTTCATAGAACATAGAACAGAGAACATTACAGCGCAGTACAGGCCCTTCGGCCCTCGATGTTGCGCCGACCTGTGAAACCATCTGACCTACACTATTCCATTTTCATCCATATGTCTATCCAATGACCACTTAAATGCCCTTAAAGTTGGCGAGTCTACTACTGTTGCAGGCAGGGCGTTCCACGCCCCTACTGCTCTCTGAGTCAAGAAACTACCTCTGACATCTGTCCTATATCTATCACCCCTCAACTTAAAGCTATGTCCCCTCGTGTTTGTCATCACCATCCGGGGAAATAGACTCTCACTATCCACTCTATCTAACCCTCTGATTATCTTATATGTCTCTATTAAGTCACCTCTCCTCCTCATTCTCTCCAACGAAAACAACCTCAAGTCCCTCAGCCTTTCCTCGTAACACCTTCACTCCATACCAGACAACATCCTAGTAAATCTCCTCTGCACCCTTTCCAAAGCTTCCACATCCTTCCTATAATGCGGTGACCAGAACTGTACGCAATACTCCAGGTGCGGCCGCACCAGAGTTTTGTACAGCTGCAGCATGACCTCGTGGCTCCGAAACTCGATCCCCCTACTAATAAAAGCTGACACACCATATGCCTTCTTAACAGCCCTATTAACCTGGGTGGAAACTTTCAGGGATTTATGTACCTGGACACCAAGATCTCTCTGCTCATCTACACTACCAAGAATCTTTCCATTAGCCCAGTACTCTGCATTCCTGTTACTCCTTCCAAAGTGAATCACCTCACACTTTTCCGCATTAAACTCCATTTGCCATCTCTCAGCCCAGCTCTGCAGCCTTTCTATGTCCCTCTGTAACCTACAACATCCTTCGGCACTATCCACAACTCCACCGACCTTCGTGTCATCTGCAAATTTACTAACCCACCCTTCTACACCCTCATCCAGGTCATTTATAAAAATGACAAACAGCAGTGGCCCCAAAACAGATCCTTGCGGTACACCACTAGTAACTAAACTCCAGGATGAACATTTGCCATCAACCACCACCCTCTGTCTTCTTTCAGCTAGCCAATTTCTGATCCAAAGCTCTAAATCACCTTCAATCCCATACTTCCGTATTTTCAGCAATAGCCTGCCGTGGGGAACCTTATCAAACGCCTTACTGAAATCCATATTCACCACATCCACTGCTTTACCCACATCCACCTATCTGGTCACCTTCTCAAAAAACTCAATAAGGTTTGTGAGGCACGACCTACCTTTCACAAAACCGTCCTGACTATCGCTAATGAACTTATTCTTTTCAAGATGATTATAAATCCTATATCTTATAACCTTTTCCAACATTTTACTCACAACCGAAGTAAGGCTCACAGGTCTATAATTACCAGGGCTGTCTCTACTCCCCTTCTTGAACAAGGGGACAACATTTGCTATCCTCCAGTCTTCCGGCACTATTCCTGTCGACAATGATGACATAGAGATCAAGGACAAAAGCTCTGCAATCTCCTCCCTGGCTTCCCAGAGAATCCTAGGATAAATCCCATCTGGCCCAGGGGACTTATCTATTTTCACACTTTAAAAAATTGCTATTCCAAAATTTTCATAACGAGTCTATGACATGTCATTTGATCACAGGCCTTTTGAAAGTCTGTATACATAACACAAAACACACTATCCTCTTCAACACTCAGTTATGTTATCAACGAACTTGATCATGATTATCAGACGTGATTGGTCATTAACCTATCCGTGCTGTTTGTTATTTATTATACCATGTTTTTCCAAGAAAGACATATGTTTGTACAGGGTTATGGCCTCTAGAAATTTCCAACCACTGACATTAGACTGACTGGTCAGTAGTTGCAGGGTTCATTTCATGTCTCCTTTTGTAAGCAGGTTGTAACATTTACAATCCTCCAGTCCTCTGTCAGCACTCCCAGATCCAAGGAGGATTGAAAGCTTCTGGCCAGTGCCTCTGCTATTTCCACCATTCCTTTTTTCAACAAACCTCATATATCCCAACTAGACATAGGAACACTTCCACACTATTGTGGTACAAAAATTGTTGGAGAAAAAGGGGTTAACTGAACCTGTTTGTTCATTGACTGTAATTAATGTCAGTCACTATGGACCCCAATTGTGTCACTGGAGGTTTTCCCTGTTCTATTAATAAGGGAGTCCTTTCAATGTGTTAACTCATAGTGTCAGTGGGAGCATTACCCCCGGCACTAACAGAGATCGATGGCTGCAGAGAGAGACAGAGATTGGATCGATCAGAATCTCGGAACAATTGATAAGAATATTGCAACAATGGGTCAGAATCTGAGGACAATAGATTGGAATATTACAACAATGGACAGCAGGACTTTCTCCTATTGGTTTGGCTTGGTTACTGCTGATTATGTTTGGATGATATTAGAATTTCGGATCTATTATGCTCTGAAAATGATTGAAACGATTTACTATCCCATCCTCGCGATTGTTGGTGTCCCTGGTAAGTCTCTGTATCCAACCATTAGATCTATAAACCACATTTCACTGATTTAGTTTTCTTGTCATGTAAATCTTTGGAAGACGTAAGCCACTGTGTTCAGTCTCTGTCACAAAGTCCACACTATATCCACTATCTGTATTCCCCTACCTATCCAATGTCTGAGGCTGAAAGAGACTGTTTGGAACCTCTGTTTTATATTTATACCTGAGATGAGTTCATCGCCATATTCCCCCCCACACCAACCCGACCTACTACCACCTCTGTAACATCACCCATCATCACCTCTGCCTCAGCCCATCTGCTGAATAAGCCCTCATCTGTGCCTTTGTTAAATCCACACTTGAATATTCCAATTCTATCCTGGTCACCCTCCCAGTTAGAAACCTTTGCTGACTGTCTCCTAACTCACACCAAATCCTGATCTCCCATCACCCCTGTACTCACTGATCTACATTGGCTCCCGGTCTGGCAGCACCTTAATTTTAATATTCTCATGGTCTCACCCTTCCAATTAATCCCATTTCCCTTCCATTTCACATATTATTGAAAACATTATGCCGTCAAGTCTTTTCCCATTTCCCTTTTTGAAGTGAGTTGCTTTCACTCTATATCTTCCTCTGCTGTGATTTTCACTCTGTGGCAGCACTGGCGCCAATGCGATGAAACCTGGATAGAGAAAATGATGTGCACTGCACAGCCAGCCACTTCTCGTGTGTCCAGCATAGTGCCCCATGCTGGGAAGGGATCTAGCCTGGGTATACCATGCATGTGCTGTTAGTGTGAGGAAGGGTTTGAATTGACGTCAATCAGCTAATCCGACATCTTTGATGTATATCTTTGACACTTTGTCTGTGCATGTCCACTGACTGCCTGTGTTAGTACTCTCAGCTGAAAGTACATTCAGCAGCATGAAGAACCCCTTCTAGTGTTATTTAAAAGGACCAGACATCCAACTTACAGGTGAGGGGCTTTTGACTTACTTCTGCTATTGTAAAGTTAGTGGCGGTGCTGTGGATGGTTTTCTGGAGGTCGTGTTGGGAGCTGCTGCAAAGATTCAGTGAAAAAAGAGGATTTGTGACCCAACTCTGGACGAGGTATGGGGACTGTAGTTACAGTGCCTCTGGGTCTGTAACATGACCAACAAATGGAGCAGAGGCTGCAGAGAGGGGAAGCTCTGTAAAGCGGGAGGACAAAGGGGTTCTTCCCTACCCAGCCTGGGTTTTCCAAGAGCACTTTTCCCACCTACACCTAACCCAGGAGCAGTGTGTGAGGTGAATCAGAATCAATAAGGAGGTGGTCACAGAGCCGTGTCCACTCCTGTAACATGAACTGAAGCCTCACACAAGGATGAGGACGGAGCTGTCAATGGTTGATATGGTCTGACTTTCATTGGACTTCGATGTATCTTTGAAAATTGATAATCAAACAAACTTAAAAGCTTTGTATCTGAATGCAGGAATCATTCGGAATAAAATAAATGAGTTAACAGCACAAATGAAGACGAATGGGTATGATTTATTGGCGATGACTGATACGTGGTTGCAGGGAATTCAGGTTTAGGAATTGAATATCCAAGGGTACTTAGTATTTTGGAAGGATAGACAGGAAGGAAAAGGAAGAGGTGTAGCATTGTTAGTAGAGAAAAATATCAGTACTATGGTGAGAAATGATATAGGCACTGGAGATCAAGACGTAGATTAAGTGTGCGTAGAAATAAGTAATAGAAAGGGGAAGGAGTCACTGGTGGTAGTAATCTATAGTTCCCCAAACAGTAGTCCCGCAGTGGGGAACAGTATAAACCAAGAAATACTGTGAGAACTTGTGAGAAAGGAACGGCAAGGGTGATTTTAATATGTATATAGACTGGATTAGTCAAATTGTCAAAGGTAGCCCCGAGGGAGAGTTCATTGAATGCATTAGAGATTGTTTTTTGGAGCAGTATGTTGTGGAACCAACTAGGGAGCAGGCTATTCTAGATTTGGCATTGTGAAATGAGGTGGGATTAACTAATGATCTCATAGTTAAGGATCCTCTACGGAACAGTGATCATAGCTTGCTGGAATTTCAAATCCATTTTGAGGGCGAGAAACTGGAGTCCCGCTCCAGCGTTCTGGAGTCAAACAAAGGTAATTACATAGACATGAGGACTGATTTGGCCCTCGTGGACTGGGCAGGAAGACTAAAAGGGAGGAAAGTTGATGGGCAGTGGCAGATGTTTCAGGAGAAATTCAATTCCTCCCAACTAAAATGTATTCCAAAGAGGAAGAAAGATTCGAAGAGGGGGAAAGACATCCATGGCTAAGCAAGGAAGTTAAGGATAACATAAAGACAAAGACTGAGGCTTACCATATTGCAAAGGCCACTGGCAGGCTGGAGGATTGGGAAATATTTAAAGATCAACAAAGGGTTACTAAAAAATAAATAAAAAGTGAAAAAGTACATTATGAAAGAAAATTAGCACAAAATATAAACGCGGATAGCAAAAGCTTCTTTAAGGAGATGAAAGGTAAGAGAGTAGCTAAAGTGAATATTGGTCCCTTGGAGGATGAGACTGGGATGTTGATAGAGGGGGACACAGAAATGGCGGAGACACTAAATCAGTATTTTGCCTCAGTTTTCACGGTGGAGGACACTAGTACCATCTCTATAGTAACAGGTAATGTAGAAGTTACAGAAAGAGAGGAATTTAGAACAATCATAATATGGGGAGGCGGTGGTGTAGTGGTATTGTCACTGGACTAATAAACCAGGGACCCAGGGTATTGTTCTGGGGACATGGGTTCGAATCCCACCACAGCAGAAGGTGGACTTTGAATTCTATTAATAAATCTGGAATTAAAAGCTAGTCTGGTGATGGCCATGAAGCCATTGTCGATTGTTGTAAAAACCCATCTGGTTCACTAATGTCCTTAACGGAAGGAAATCTACTGTCCTTACCCTGACTCCATACCCACAGCAATATGATTGACTCTTACATGCCCTCTGACGTGGCCTAGCAAGGCACTCAGTTGTAACTAATTACTACGGAGTCAATAAAAAGGAATGAAACTGGACGGACCACCCAGCATTGACCGGGAATGACCACGACAAAGCCAGCCCTGTCCACCCTGCGAAGTCCTCCTGACTAACATCTGGGGGCTTGTTGGGAGCCCAGCCGAAGTTGGGAGAGCTCTCCCACAGACTGTTCAAGCAACAGCCTGAAAAAGCCATACTCACGGGCAATATCTCAGACACTGCCATCATCATCCCTGGGTATGTCCTGTCCCACCGGCAGGACAGACCCAGCAGAGGTACAGTGGCATACAGAAGGGACGGATTTGCCCTCAACAACGACCCTGGACCCCACGAAGTCTCATGGCATCAGATCAAACATGGACAAGGAAACCTCCCGCTGATTACCACCTACCGCCCTCGCTCAGCTGATGAGTCAGTATTCCTCAATGTTGAACAGCACTTGGAGGAAGCACTGAGGGTGGCGAGGGCACAAAATGTATTCTGGGTGGGGGACTTCAATGTCCATCACCAAGAGTGGCTCGGTAGCACCACTAGTGACCTCGTCCTCACCAATCCGCCTGCCGCAGATGCATCTGTCCATGACAGTGTTGGTAGGAGTGACCACTGCACAGACCTTGTGGAGATAAAGTCCCAACTTCCCATTTGGGATTCCGTCCATCGTATTGTGTGGCACTACCACCGTGCGAAATGGGACAGATTTCGAACAGATCGAGCAATGCAAAACTGGACATCCATGAGGCGTCGTGGGCCATCAGCAGCAGCAGAATTGTACTCAACCACAATCTGTAACCTCATGGCCCGGCATATTCCCCATTCTACCATTACCATCAAACTAGGAGACCAACCCTGGTTCAATGAAGCGTGCAGGAGGGCATGCTAGGAGCAGCACCAGGCATACCTCAAAATGAGGTGTCAACCTGATGAAGCTACAACCCAGGACTATCTGCGTGTAAAACTGCGTAAGCTAAGCGAACAGAGCTAAGCGAACCCAGAAGCAATGGATCAGGCCTAAGCTCTGCAGTCCTGCCACATCCAGCCCTGAATGGTGGTGGGTAATTATCCAACTACCTGGAGGAAGTGGCTCCACAAATATCGCCATCCTCAATGATGAGGGAGCCCAGCACATCACTGTGAAAGCTAAGGCTGAAGCATTTGCAACAATCTTCAGCCAGAAGGGCCTAGTTGAGGCTGATTTCGGCCTCCTCCTGAAGTCCCCAGCATCACAGATGACAGACTTCAGCTAATTCGATTCATTCCGCGTGATATCAAGAAAAGACTGAAGGCATTGGATACTGAAAAAGCTATGGTGCCCTGGCAATATTCCGGCAGTAGTACTGAAGACCTGTGCCGAGAACTTGCCGCACCCCTCGCCAAGCTGTTCCAGTACAGCTAAAACACTGGCATCTACCCTGCAATGTGGAAAATTGCCCAGGTATGTCCTGGACACAAAAAGCAGGACAAATCCAACTCGGCCAATTACCGCCCCATCAGCCTCCTCTCAATCATCAGTACAGTGATGGAAGGTGACTTCAACAGTGCCATCAAACGACACTTGCTCAGCAAGAACCTGTTCAGTGATGCTCAGTTTAGGTTCCACCAGAGCCATTCAGCTCCTGACCTCATTAAAGCCTTTGTTCAAACATGAACAAAAGAGCTGAACTCAAGAGGTGAGGTGAGAGTGACTGCCCTTGACATCAAGGCAGCATTTGACCGAGTATAGCATCAAGGAGCCCCAGCAAAACTGAGGTCAATGGGAATCAGGGGAGAGCCCTCCGCTGGCTGGATTCAAAACTAGAGCAATGGAAGATGGTTGTGATTGATGGAGGTCAATCTTCTGATCTCCAGGACATCACTGCAGGAGTTCCTCAGGGTAGTGTCCTCGGCCCAACCATCTTCAGCTGATTCATCAATGACCTTCCATCATTCATAAGGTCAGAAGTGGGGATGTTCGCTGATGATTGAACAATGTTCAGCACCCTTCGTGACTTCTCAGATACTGAAAAGCAGTATGTGTAGAAATGCACCAAGACATGGACAATATCCAGGCGTGAGCTAAGTGTCAAATAACATTCGTGCCATACAAGTGCCAGATAATGAGCGATTCCAACAAGAGAGAATCTAACCATCTCCCTTTGACATTCACTGGCATTACCATCGCTGAATCCCCCACTATCAACATCCTGAGGGCTACCATTGGCCAGAAACTGAACTGGATTAGCCATAGAATTACCGTGGCTACAAGAGCAGGTCAGACGCTAGGAATCCTGAGGCGAGTAACTCACCTCCTGACTCCCCAAAGCCTGTCCACTATCTACAAGGCACAAGTCAGGAGTGTGATGGAATACTCTCCACTTGCCTGGATGGGTGCAGCTCCAACAACACTCAAGAAGCTCAACACCATCCAGAGCAAAGCAGCCTACTTGATTGGCCCCCCCATCCAGCAACATTCACTCCCTCCACAACCGACGCACAGTAGCAGCAGTGTGTACCATCTACAAGATGCACTGCAGCAATGCACCAAGGCTCCTTAGACAGCACCTTCCAAACCCACGACCTCTACCAACTAGAAGGATAAGGGTATAAAATGATTGGGAACACCACCACCTGAAAGTTCCCCTCCAAGTCACACACCATCCTGACTTGGAACTATATCGCTGTTCCTTTACTATCGCTGGGTCAAAATCCTGGAACTCCCTTCCTAACAGCACTGTGGGTATACCTAACCCAAGTGGACTGCAGCGTTTCAAGAAGGCAGCTCACCACCACCTTCTCAAGGGCAATTCGGGATGGACAATAAATGCTGGCCTAGCCAGCGACGCCCACATCCCATGAATGAATAAAAAAAAGTCACGAGGGAAATGGTACTGAACAAACTATTGTGATTGAAGGCAGACAAATCCCCAGGGCCTGATGGCCTACATCTTAGGGTCTGAAAGGAAATAGCAGCGGAGATAGTGGATCCATTGGTTATAATATTCCAAGATTCCCTGCATGCGGGAAAGGTTCCAGTGGATTGGAAAAATGCCTGTATAATGCCCTTATCCAAAAAGTGAGGGAGGCTTAATGTAGGAAAGAGTAGACCAATTAGTTTAACATCTATCGTTGGGAAAGTGTCACAATCCATTTTTAAGTAAGTAATAACAGGACATTAAGAAAGTCAAAAGCAACCCATCAGAGTCAGATTTTATGAAGGGTAAATCGTGTTTGACGAATTTGCTAGAGTGCTTCGAAGCTGTGACAAGAAATGTGGAAAATGGGGATCCTGTCGATGTATTCTATCTAGACTTCCAGAAGGCATTTGATAAGGTGCCACACAAAAGGATAATACACAAGGTAAGATCACATGGTGTTAGGGGCAATTTGTTAGCTTGGATAGATGATTGGCTAACCAACAGAAAACAGAGAGTCGGGATTAATGAGTCTTTTTCTGGTTGGCAAGATGTAATTAGTGAGGTGCCTCAGGGTTTGGTCCTTGGGCCCCAACTATTTACAATCTATCTCAATGACGGATGCAGGGATAGAAGGTACTATTGCCAGATTTGCAGATGACACTTAAATAGATTGATTAGTAAGTTGCAATAAATACATAAGAAATTTACAAATTGATATGGATAGGTTTGGGGAATGGGACAAAATTTGGCAGATGGACTTTAACGTGGTTAAGTGTGAGGTTATCCATTTTGGTCAGAAAAATAGAAAGGTAAATTATTATCTAAATGAAGAGAAACTTCAGAGTATTTCGGTGCAGAGGGATCTGGGTGCCCTCGTGCATGAATCACGGAAAACTAGTTTGCAGGTACAGCAGGTGATAAGGAAAGCAAATTGAATTTTGGCATTTATTGCTAAAGGAATAGAATGTAGGGAAGTGTTGCTGCACCTGTACAAGGTATTAATGAGACCGCACCTGGAGTATTGCGGACAGTTTTGGTCTGCTCACTTGAGGATGGATGTAGTTGCATCGGAGACAGTTCACAGGAGGGTCACGGGATTGAATCCAGGGATGAGGGGTTTGTCTTATGAAGAGAGATTAAGCAGTTTATTCCTTTACTCTCTAGAGTTTAGAAGAATGAGATGAGATCTAATGGGGTATATAAGATCATTAAAGGATTGATAATGTAGACGTAGAGAAGGTGTTTCCTCTTGTGGGGCAATCTAGAACGAGAGGTCATAGTATTAGGATAAAGGGGGTGCAGATATAAAACAGAGATGAAGAGAAATTTCTTCCCTCAAAGAGTTGTGAGTCTGTGGAATTCACTACCCCATAGTGCGGTGGATGCTGGGACTTTCAGTACATTTAAGGAGGAGATGGACAGATTTTTATTAGAAATGGGTTGAAGCGTTATGGAGAACGGGCAGAAAAGTGGAGTAGAGGCCGAGATGAGATCAGCAATGAAAATATTGAATGGCAGAACAGGCTCGAGGGGCTGAACTGCCCACTCCTGCTCCTAGTTCTTATGTTCTTATCAGGATTGATCCAGGCAAGAGCGGCTGAAGGATCCATTATCTCTCTCTATGTTGTCTATTGATGCATCTGCTGTGTGACGGAGACCACCTATGTCGGGTAAGGTGAATTATACCGTCTGCTACCTCAGCAGGGAGAAGCAGGATGAGAGGTCCCGTGGCTTTGTCAGGATAGCAGAATTCCTGATGGTGTAGGTATCTCTGCGGGGCCCCCATGTCAATGGGGAGAGGCACAGGAACTGAAACAACTCCCAGTCCATTGATGTACAGTTGGTGTGTGAGAATGCCCAGTACATCATGTTGGTTAATGTCCACTATCCTGGCAGCAGCCACCATACCTTCATTCTGAAGCAGTCAGCCATTCCCAACACGTCAGGACTCCATGCAGAACCAGAATGTGGCTCATGACCTCTAAACTCTAGACACCCCTTCCCCCACACAAAACCACCAGGTGAAGCAATGAGTCCGATGTCTGAACCGCTCGGGGGGAGTCCTCCAGTACACACTGGATCAGGTGTCCAAGTTCATGGTGTTCTGCTGCACCCTTCATAATCCTCACCATCATGAGGACACAGGCATTGGCACCAGGAATCCGGAGGCCAACTCAGGAGGAGGAGGAGGCAGGGAGTATACTTCCTGGATGCCTTCGACCCGGACAGGCTGTCGGAGAGTCCCTGCTAAGATTCCGGTTCGCATCGGACAACCTCCCTTTCCCATCTTGGATCCCCCATTATCCACCATTACACCCATCTGAGACGCCCCATCACTGTGTCTCCTTTATCACCATCCTGCAACAAACACCACCAACAAAAACCTTTTTATTAGCATCTTTATCCAACAACACATCCAATTATACCAACAAAACTGAACTATTCACCCTTGTGTATTCCCTTAGTGCCTGTCTTGTGGATTTCCTCAACTTGCCTAGTTCTCCTACATAGAGTTTCCCCAGTGGCTGCAGCATGGCTGAGTTTCACTGGGGGTGACCGCAGATGGCCTTGCAGGACGTCCTCGTGCCGCTCTGTGACTTGAAGGCTCGGATTCGGATTTCAACACCTCGACATGGGCAGCAGCTCCAGCAATGTTCACATCTGAGTCCTGTGGATTATAATTCTTCTGTGACCTCGTCCTCCGGTGAGCTGACACATAAACTATCCTTTCCCCCTGGCCTGGCTGCAGCTCACTCGTGCTCGGTGACTCACCACGTGCAGATTCCGACTCTATATCAGCCTCTAAGTTACACGCACTGTAAGTATTTGATCTGGTGACTGTGAGTATCAGACCAAGTGATGGGTCTTCACCATCAGTGTTGTGCTGCTGCTCTCTTTCTATCTCCTGGAGCTGCTGTAACTGGGAAGCTGGCATTATTGGGTTATCATTGGAAAGTATAACATCAGAAGGGGAGGGTTGGGGTGAGGGATTGGGGGTGGTGGAAAGCAGGAGGTCCATGATCCCACCATCTGCAGCTTGTACATCATCATTTGTGACGTTTACCAGTTCTGATGAAGGGTCACAGATCTGAAACATTAACTCTGTTTCTCTCTACACCGATGCTGCCAGACCAGCTGAGTATTTCCAGCACTTTCTGTTCTCTTCCCTGAGCTCTGGAATTCTCTTCCTAAACCTTAAATCCAGTAAGTTGCACAGAGTCCAGTTTTAGGGAGTACTACTTGTACAGAGTACTAAATACAATAATGTTAGTTAACTATTGCATTTAGCATTTCACTTAATTTTATTCTGAACTTCTAGTTTCTTTCACAGTCTGTTTGTGACAGCTGGACAGTTAATTGATTCTCATGGAATAAGAGGGTCAGTGTCAGCTTGGATAAAAAAATAAACTGCCTTAATGAGAGAAAACGGTGAGTTGTGGAAAACAGTTGCTTTTTTCAGACAGGAGGAAGGCAGACAGTGGTGTTTCCCCAAGGGGCAGTGCTTGGACCACTGATATTTTTCTGATATATATATAAATAATTTGGATATTGGAACACAGAACACTCAGATCGAGGGAGCTTCTGCTCATATCCACCATTCCCAGTTCCTGCTTTAGAGCCATAGACTCAACGGCTGTAAGGTACCTCTGTGTGGCTGTGGTGGTGACATCTCTCTCACTGTCAGTGACTGTGGTTAGTCTTGTTCTTAGACTGGTCTGCAGTTTAGGCCCAGGTTACCAGACACCCTGGTATTTTCCAGTTATCTTGTCGTCCTTGTATGGAGGAGATTGAGCAGAGACTGTGAGGCTCACAAATATGTTGTCTGAAGAAGAACCGGGATATCTGGCTTTGTGCTTGGAGACAGCAGCCACAACTGCCCACTGTTGACTGATTGTGTCTGAAACTGTCGGATTTTATCTCAACACAGGGTATGGTCAGCTTCAGGGGAGGCAGAGCTTTAACACGGGTCTAATTCCCTCATAGCCCCTCCTCACATCTTCTAACTCCTCCCCTAGTCTGGGAGTTTCTGCCTGTTAGTAAGTGTTTTGGTCCAGTATTTGTTCTAATTTTCTCTGTGGATAATATACTCCATCATGGGGCTCCTGATCCAACAGTAACTGATTGTACAGGATGCCAATGTTCTCCTACCAACCTTCATTTTCCTTCTGTAAATTGTCCATCTCATCCTTCAATTCTTTGTGTCTTTTATTTAACCGTCAGGTGCAGAGATGTGCCCTATTAACCAACTTATCTCAAACCTTTTTTATCTTAAATTTGTATTTCTGGACATCCTCAGATATTCTATTGAGAATTAAATCGAAATCCCCATCGTACTGCTCGATAATCCTTAGGATGTCCGTCTCCCCAGGTGTGCCTGTTTTTTTTTTCTCTGCCAGGTTATCAATTGACTATTTCCTGTGATATGCTAATGACATTGTATTTCTGGTTTTACTTATTCAAACTCTCTTAAAGCTCCCCCACCGCCCGCCACCACCACCCTCCCCCCCCCACCCCGCGACCCACCCCCCCCCCCCCCCCCGCTCTTAGTGATGAGCACACCGTGTTCTGGTGTAAACTTTCTATCTATCTCGAGATGCCCAAACCAGTCCCAATGATGAGCACACGTGTTTCACTGTACGTTCTCTCTCTCTGTGACAACTCCCTGCCCAGTCTCTGCAATAACCCCAAGTTTTTGACCTATTCTAATCTTTCTCTGTCTCCAAATCTCCTACCCATTCGAGCGATGATCACTCAACTGAGTTTGTCATTTCAACTCTGGACGAGGTTTGTGGACTGTAGTTACAGTGTCTCTGGGTCTGTAACATGAACAACAAATGGAGCAGAGGCTGCAGTGAGGGGATGCTCTATAAAGAGGGAGGAGGAAAGGGATCTGCCCTACCCACCCAGGGTTTTCCAAGAGCACTATTCCTACCTACACCTAACCCTGAAGCAATGTGTGAGGTGACTCTGATTCAATAAGGATCTGGTCACAGAGCTGTGTCACCTCCTGTAACACGACCTGGAGCCTCACACCAGGGTGAGGACGTAGCTGTTAGTGGCCGTTAAGGTCACAGTTTCATTGAACTTCTATGTATCTGGATCTTCCCAGGCAGGAGCAGGAGACATATCCAACATAGAGTGGTAGAAATTGATGGAGTCATGGAGTCATGTACGACACAGAAGGAGGCCATTTTGCCCCTCTGTGCCAGCTCTGTGTGGAACAATTCAGTCAGTCCCAATCCCCCGCTCAATCCCCGTATCCCTGCAAGTTCACTTCCTTCAGGTGTCCATCCAGTTTCCTTTTAAAATCATTGATTGTCTCAGCTTCCACCACCCTCATGGGCAGTGAGTTCCAGCTCATTACCATCCACTGTGTAAAATATTTCTTCCTCATATCCACCTGCATCTCTTATCCAAAACCTTCCATCTGTGTCCCCTAGTCCGTGTTTCATCAGATAATGAGAAGACTTTTTCCTTGTCTATCTTACCTAAGCCTATCATAATCTTGTACATGTTTATCATACCACTCTCAATCTCCTTTACTCCAGGGAGAACAACTCCATCTTCTCCAATCTAACCTTGTAACTAACCAACCCGCTCCCCACCACCCCCACCCCCCCACCCCCCGCTCCAATCCCTGGTCCATTCTGGTAAATCTCCTCTGCACCCCCTCAAGGACTTCACATTCTTCCTAAAGTGTGCTGACCAGAACTGGACACAGTTCTCTAGTTGGGGCCTAACCAAAGCTTTATACAGTTTCAGCATAACTTCCCTGCTTTTGTATCTTTGCCTCTAATTATGAAGCCCAAGATCTGATCAGCTTTGCTTAACACTCTCCAGATATGTTCTTCCACCTTCAAAGATCAATGCATATAGAGCCCCAGGTCCCTCAGTTCCTGCACAATCTTTAGAACTGTCCCATTAAGTCTATATTGCTTTCCTATTCCATCTGACAAAATACATCACCTCACACTCCTCTGTATTAAATTCCACCTGCCACTTCTCTGGCCATTCTGCTAGCCTATCTATATCCTGTTGTAGGCATTTTGCATCATCCTCACTGTTTACCATTCCTCCAATCATGGTATCATCGGAAAATATTGAAATTCTAATCTGAATTCCAAGATCCATCTCATTTATATATAGCAAAAAAAAAATCAGTTGGTCCTCGCACTGACCCTTGGAAAACATCACTGTCTACCGTCCTCCAATGTGAAAAACGACCGTTCACCAGCACTCTGCCCGAACTATCTCTTCTTTGAAATTAGCCCATTGTTCAGCTCCTGTTTTCCTGCCAAACGTTGACTCTAATTTATTCGCCCCAGCTCAACTTTTACACCGGTTGACTTGTTGAAGTTGACTTGCTCATAGTTAATTATTCTTACTCTGGATTGCTCTTTGTCCTTTCCCATAGTCAACCTAAACCTTATGAAACAATGATCACTGTCCCCTAAATGTTCTCCTACTGATACTTAATCCACTTGGGCCCAGCTCATTCTCGAGAACCAGGTCTAGCAGTGCCTCCTTTCTCGTTGGACTAGCAACATATTGTTGTAGAAATGTTTCCTGCACACACTGTAGTAACTCCTGCCTCCCTCTGCCCGTTAAATTGCTACTATCCCAGTCCATATTAGGATAATGAATGTTCCCCCATTGTAACTACTCTATAATTCTTGCATCTTTCAGTAATTTTCTTGCAGATTTGTTCCTCCACATCCTTCCCATTAGCTGATGGCCTATAGACAACACCGAGCAATGTAAATGCACCTTTTTTTGTTCTTTAGCTCTATCCAAATAGATTCTGTCCTTCATCCACCTATGCACCCACCCAGCCCCCACTCCCACCTCCCCACACACGTCCCCGGGACATTCACTCCCTCCAGCACTATAATGTTCTCCTTAATCAATACCACCACTCTTACTCCTTTTCTCCCTTTCCTATTTTTCCTGAACACCTTGTATCCAGGAATATTTAACACCCAGTTCTGCCCTTCTTTGAGCCAGATCTCTGTCATAGCCACAACATCAGATTTCCATATGGCAATCTGCACCTGTACCTCACCAGTCTTATTAACCACACTCCGTACATTCACATACATGCACATCAACCCTGATGTCAACTTTATTACTTCCTCCCTAACTCATACCCCAACTAATAACTTTCTAAACCCAACTATAGTGTTATCCATTTCTCCCAGTATTCTGTGCACTTTAGAATTCCTCTCTGATGTTTACTCCTGGTTCCCACACACCTGTCAATTTAGTGTAAACCCTCTCCAATAGCACTAACATATCACCCTGCAAGGAAATTAGCTCCAGCTCTGTTCAGGTGCAACCGTCCGGCCTGTACAGATCCCACATTCTCCAGAACTGGTCCCAGTGTCCCAGCAATGCAAACCTCACCGTTTCTGCAGCATCCTCACAGCCACACATCCATCTGTACTATCCTCCTATTTCTATACTCACTCGCACGGGGTACTGGCAGTAATCCGGAGATTACTACTTTGAGATGGCTAACTTGACCCTGACACCAGGGAGGAAACACACTATCTTGGATGCATGTCTGCGGCCTCAGAAACGCTCGTCTGTTCCCGTGACTATCGAATCTCCTGTCACTGTCAACATTCTAGTCTTCACTGTATCCCCTCCCACCCCCAGTACAGCTGAGACAGCCCAGGTACCATGGCCTTGTCTCTGGCTGCAGTCCCCAGATGCAACATCACTTTCCTCAGTATTGAATACTGGTTGGAGAGTGAGATGCACTCTGGGGTCACCTGTGGGACCTGCCTGATTCTTCTTGACTGTAATTCTTCTTCCCTTAATCTGTGGGGTGACCACATCTATAACGTGCTCTTCACAAATTACTCAACCTCACGTAAACACCACAGAGGCATCCATGGTCCCACCATCTGCAGCTTGTACATCATCCCAGACAGCAGGATGAAGAGGAGGTGGGAGTTAAGAAGGGGCATAAGGCAGGAACATAACGTCATCCTGAATGCTGTCTGTGATGCCGGATGCTATGGGCTCTGTCACAGCCGTTCCCATGAGGTGGAGAATGAACTCCTCCCTCAGGCTCAGGGGATGAAGGTAAGCCTGGATCCCGACAGTTCACTGCTGCTCCCTGTCCTGTAAGAGAGAGAGCAGAATGTCAGTGATTGTGTTGCACTGTGTTTGGGAGATATGCCTGCAACAGCTGAATAGCTGGTGGTATGTGAAGGCAGTGAAAGGTGGATGTGAGGCTGGTATCAGTGGAAGGTATGTAAAGGTGATGTGGAGTATGTAAATGTTAGGTGTGAGTCCTGAGTGTTAAGGACTGCTGATGGGTGAGTGATGGGGGTGTGGTACATTGAGCAGTGTAAGAGGTTGGTGATGTTGGGGGTAGGAGATGCCATGTGGAAATGAATTCACTGACATTGATCACCCGTGTGAGCTCATTCTACTTCTTCTGGCTCTGCTGCCAGGTCCTGGGGCCAAGCTTCCTGCATTGACCTCCCTGGCCACCTGCTCCCATTCCCTTCGGAGTGCGTTTCTTGAGGGTCTCCATCCCACCCCACTGATACATAGCCTCTCTTCTCCTGTCACCCTCCATGACTAAGGCCTCCAGCACTACATCCGTGAATCACAGAGCCCTCTCTCTGTGCTCGTATTCAACCTACCTTTTCTCCAATTGCAGCATTCACAGTCAGCAGCAGCAGCCTCTTGTGATTCAGTGCAGTTTCCCTTTAAGAGGGACAGACTGCCTTTATAGGCTGAATCCTGGCTGAAACACGTGCCAGACTCAGCCACAGTTAAGTCTCCTGTTAAGCTTGCAGACAGACAGCAGCGCGGGTCACCCTGGGCGGCCCCTAAAATTTACGGAAATGTAATGAGGAGGCCCCAGAAATTTTGTGTCACCTGCCTCAACTGGCAGATCATGACCCCACTGCTCAAAAAGCGATGCAAACCCGGTTTGCTCTCTCTTTCTATTTTCCTTTCCCTCTTTCCCCCTTTCTCACTCTCTCTCCCTTCACTCTATGTCTCTTGCTCATAGAATTAGAGACAGGTGCAGCACTGAAGGAGGCTATTCGGCCCTTTGTGTTAGTGCTGTTTCTTTGAAAGAGCTGTCTAATTATTACCACTCTCCTCCTTTATCCCCAGACTATTTTTTTCGCCTTTTCCAGTTTTTTAAATTATAATTCCCTTTTGAAAGATATTATTGAATCTGCTTCCATCATGTTTTCGGGCTGTGAATTTCTGATCCCAACAACTCGCTGAGAAGGAAAATTCTCCTCATTTCACCTTTGGTTCTTTGTCAATTACCTTCAATCTATGTCTTCTTAATACTGAACTTTCTGACACTGGAAACAGTTTCACATTAATTACCCCATCAAAACTCTTCATGATTTTGAATTCGATATTAAATCTCCTCTTACCCTTCACTGCTCTAAAGAGAACAAACCCAGCTTTTCCAATCTCTCCATGTAACTGAATTCCCAGATCCCTGGTACCATATGTTTCAAATTCTGCTATTCCATGTGTCATGTACTGGGATATGCTGTAGTGTTTTATATAGATTTGGCATAACTTCCCAGTTTTGTTTTCTATGCCTCTATTTATAAAGCCCAGGATCTAATATGCTTTATAAACTGTTGTGCTAACCTGTCCTGTGACCTTCAACGATTTACACATAAACTCCCCTTTTCTCTCTGTTCTTGCACTCCCTTTACAGTTGTAACATGTAGCTTGTGTTGTCTCTCCACAGACATCCTTCTAAAAGGTATTACCTCACATCTCTGCTGTGACAATTCAAATTTCAGAAGATTGAAGGCATTGTTTTCAGTCCCTGCTCCAAACTTAATTCCCTAGCTACCGACTCCATACCTCTCCCTGGCAATTGTGTGAGACTAAACCAGACTGTTCACACCTTGGTGTCATATTTGACCCCGAGATGAACTTCTGACCACATCTACACACCTTCACTAAAACCGCCTATCTGCACCTAGAAAATCATAGAAAAATCATAGAATGTTTACAACACAGAAAGAGGCCACTTGGCCCATCGTGTCTCTGCTATCCAAAAAACGACCTCCCCAGCCGAATCCCACCTTCCAGCATTTGGTCCCGAGCTCTGCAGATTAAATCACTTGAGCTGTCGCAAGGCACATTTAAAATCAGATGAGGTTTTCAGCCTCTTCTACCCTTTCAGAAACTGAGTTCCAGACCCCCACCCCACCACACTCTGGGTGATTTTTTTCCTCATCTCCCCTCTAATTTTTCTACCAATCATTTAAATCCATGCCCTCTTGTCACTGATCTCTCTGCTAAGGTGAATAGACCCTTCACCACCACTCTATCCAGGGCCCTCAACGTTTTGTACGTTTCAATCAGATTTCCCCTCAGCCTTCTCTGCTCCAAGGCAAACAACCCCAGCCTATCCAATCATTCCTCAAAGTTGCATTTTCCCAGTCCCGGCAACATGTTTGATAAATCTCCTCTGTACCCTTTCCAGTGCAATTACATCCTTTCTGTAATGAGGTGACCAGAACTGCACACATTACTCAAGTTGTGGCCTAACCAATGATTTATGTAGTTACCAGCATAACCTCCCTGCTCTTATATTCAATACCTCGGCTAATAAGGGAAAGGATTCCATATGACCTCTTAACCACCTTATCGAGCTGTCCTGCTACATTCATCTATCTGTGGGCATTCACTCTAAGGTCTGTCACTTCCTCTACACTTCTCAGTATTCTCCCATTAATCGTGCATTCCTTTGCCTTATTTGACCTCCCCAAATGCATCATATCGCACTCATCCAGCCTGAATTCAATTTGCCACTTCTCTGCCCATCTGACCAGTCCATCAATATCTTCCTGCAGTGTACAGCTATCCTCCTTGCGATCTACCACACGGTCAATCTTTGTATCGTCTGCAAACATCTTGATTATGCCCCTACCTTTACTTCCAAATCGTTAATGTATGCGACATAAAACAGGGGTCCCAGTACTGAGCTGTGTGGAATTTGCTTTTTTTTATTCATTCGTGGGATTTGGGCGTCACTGCCTGGGCCTGTATTTATTGCCCATCCCTCATTGCCCTTGAACTGAGTGGCTTGTGAGGCAATTTAAGAGTCCATCACATTGTTGTGTGTCTGGAGTCACATGTGGCCAGACCAGGTGAGGACAGTAGATCTCCTTCCCTAAAGGGCATTAGTGAACCAAATGGGATTTTCAAACAATCGACAATGGTTTCATGGTCACCATTAGAGTCGCTGTTTAATTCCAGAACTATTAATTGATTTCAAATTTCATTATGTGTCATGGTGGGATTCGAATCCATGTCCCCAGAGTGTTTACCTGGGTTTGCTGGATTTCCAAGTGCAGTGACATTGCCACTACACCACTGCCTCCACTAAATGTTGCGGGAAACATCGTCTAAAACGCCTGTCAACAATTACTCTTTCTTTCCTGTCACTGAGCTAATTTTGCATCCACCTTGCTGCATTTCCCTGGATCTCCTGGGATTTTATTTTTAACAAGTCTGCTATGTGCGCCCTTGCTAAAAACTTTGCTAAAATCCAAGTAGACCGCATCAACTACATTAACCTCATCTAACGTCCTTGTTACTTCATCAAATAATCATGCAAGTTAGTCAGACACAATCTTGCCTTAACACATCTATGGTGATTATCCCTGATGAACCTGTGCCTTTCTAAGTGACAGTTTATCCTGTCTCTCAGAATAGATTACAATAATTGTCCTACTCTGAGGTTAGACTGACTGGCCTGTAGTTATTCGGTCGATCCTTCACTCCCTTTTTAAACAGTGGTACAATGTTAGCAGTTCTCCAATCCTCCATCACCACACCTGTATCCAGTGAGAACTGGAAAATCATGGACATACCTTTGGTTATTTCTTCTGTTGCTTCTTTTAACAACCTGGGGTACATTTCATCACGCCATGGTGATGTATCAACTTTCAATGAGGCTAATTCCATTAGTAATTCCTCTCTGCCTATGTTTATCACATCCAATAATTCACACACCTCCTCCTTAACTGAAATATCTGCACCGTTCCCCTCTTTTGTGAAGACAGACACAAAGTATTCATTAAGAACCATGTCAGTAACTACTGTCCCTACACATAGGTTACCTTATCGGTCATTAATGGGCTCTACTCTCTCCTTAGTTGTCCTCTTAGCCTTAATGTATTGAAAGAAAAAACATACATGGGTTCACCTTGATTTTGCTTGCCAATATTTTTTTATGATTTCTCCTTGCTTTCGTAAATTCCTTTTTGATATCAGCCTCCACATTCTATACTCCTCTTGGTTTTCTGTTGTATTGAGTTCTCGGTGTGGGACATAAACTTGCCCTTCCTGCTGTATCTTACCCTGTAGGCTCCTTGTCATCCATGGAGCTGGGGAATGAGACTGACTTGATTTATCTACAAAGCGCTGGCACGGACTCGATGAGTTGAAATGTCCCATTCTGTGCCAGAATTGACTAAGGCTCTATGACTCTATGACATGGGTATTCTATTACAACAGCTTTCCTATACTGGGAAGGTTTATAATGGACTGGACAGTATCACCCTGTTGAACCCCGTGATGTAAGTGAAATGTTTGCTGCCCCAGAAAATGGTTAACAAATGTCCTTCACAAACAGAGTAAATCAGTTCAGCCCCATTCACAATTCTGGAGTAATTTGCAATGGGGAAACATTTCTCCTGGTTTTCTCGGCATTGGACAGCAGCCAGGCTGTCACTGTGTCCCCACATCCATGTGGAAAGTCTTGTCGGGGTTTGGTGAGGTAAGACACGTTGCCTGGGCGACAGATTTCTTTAGTTGTGTTACTGTTTCTGTGTTCTCTTCAGTCCAAATGGGATAAACCTGGTCATCATCACCATTCGGTGGTTCATAAAGAGGAGTCACAGTCTCTGCAAATCGAGAGATGAGGGTCCGCTGATACCCCACCCGCCTGACAATAGGACACAGGGCAGTCTTTGAGGTGGACAGGGGTGGACACTGGATGAGGGTCCACTGATACCCCACCAGCCTGAGGATAGGACACAGAGCAGGCTTTGAGGTGGACAGGGGTAGACACTGGATGAGGGGCAATTGATACTCCACCAGCCTGAGGATAGGTCAGAGGGCAGTCTTTGAGGTGGACAGGGGTAGACACTGGATGAGGCTCCACTGATACCCCACCAGCCTGAGCAGAGGACACAGAGCAGGCTTTGAGGTGTACAGGGGTAGACACTGGATGAGGGGCAATTGATACACCACCAGCCTGAGGATAGGACACAGGGCAGTCTTTGAGGTGGACAGGGGTGGACACTGGATGAGGGTCCACTGATACCCACCAGCATGAGGATAGGACACAGTGCAGTCCTTGAGGTGGACAGGGGTAGACACTGGAATTGTGTCCACTGATACTCCACCAGCCTGAGGATAGGACACTGGGCAGTCTTTGAGGTGGACAGGGGTGGACAATGGATAGGGTCCACTGATACCCACCAGCATGAGGATAGGACACAGTGCAGTCCTTGAGGTGGACAGGGGTAGACATTGGATGAGGGTCCACTGATACCCACCAGCCTGAGGATAGGACACTGGGCAGTCCTTGAGGTGGACAGGGGTAGACACTGGAATTGTGTCCACTGATACTCCACCAGCCTGAGGGTAGGACACTGGGCAGTCTTTGAGGTGGACAAGGGTAGACACTGGATAAGGGTCCACGGATACCCCACCAGCCTGAGGATAGGACACTGGGCAGTCTTTGAGGTGGACAGGGTTATACACTGGATGGTCTCGACCTGATGTTGGTCTGGGCTGATGTTGGATGAGCCAATTTGGACATATAGAACGATGACACGATGTTACACCAGCTGGGCCTTACGTGGATGGTCTTTTAGTCCAGCTCCCAAAGTAACTGCAGTAGTTCCTGTAAAAGGGTTAAATGTGTGGACACGGTCTGTGGTGATGAGGAGGAGACCATCAATTTATTTCAGCAAGCAGGAAGACTGTGAAAGGTTCCTAACGGCCCCGGCCAGACGTTTGTGGAAAATAGTGGGGTTATTGTGGGACCCCTTGTGACAGACATGTCCAGGGGTATCTCTGGTCCTTAGAAGTTAATGTGAATTTAAATTGTTCCTCTAGTTTTACTGGGATACTCCAATAAACATTAGAGATATCCAGCGTGGTGAAGTCAGCCCTGCCACTGGGAATCCGGGAGAGTAGCGTTGGTGTCTCTCAGACAACCGAGTTCACACAGGGGTGACTGTGTTGAGTTTGTCTGGTCAATAGTCAGTCCCCAGCTGCCGTCTGGTTTTGTAACCGTCAAAATCGGGCAGTTAGCAGTGATTGTGTCTTTGTGAACTGCACCCTGGTATAACAATAACCTGATGTTGTCTGGAATATATGATATAATCTCAGCTCGGTATGAATACTGCTTCATGGATCATGCAATGGTCAATTGATTTCTTCAGGTCTGCTCATGTTTCCACAGTCATCTTTATGGGTTGTGAATACACTCAGGACCGACTCGAGAATCGCCTGTACCTCAGGGTGATCAGAGGTGACTGGTTCACACTCCTCTGATATTTTAATCATGAATATTGAGGATGCAATGGACACCAGAGTAGGGGTATGGTTTAATGTTCTACAATATACAAATATAGCGATAATCAATTACTGCTGATAACCTTTGAGCACATTACTGCCCAGTAGTCCCTGTCCATTATACAGGATCATATAAAAGGAAGACAGGACTTTGACATGAACTCTGTTCCCTCTCCTACACCACTGGAAGATCTGATCTAGGGTCACCACATCCGTGAACTGCGGAGCCCTCTTTCTGTCCTAGTATTCCATTTACCTTCTGTCCAACTGCAGCATTCACAGTCAGCAGCAGCAGCCTCCTGACTGAAAGAGGTCACTTGGCCCATTGTATCAGTGGTGACCGAAAAACGATCCACCCATTCTAATCCCACTTTCAGCATTTGATCCATAGCTCTGCAGATTATGGTACTTGAGGTGGATATCCAGAATCCTGTTGAATGAGTTGAGGGTTTCTGCCTCAACTACACTTTCAGGCAGTGAGTTCCAGACCCCACCACACTCTGTATGAAAAGGTTTTCCTCATCTCCCCTCTTATCTTTCGACTAATCACTTTAAATCTATTCCCCCCTAGTCACTGACCTTTCTACTAAGGTGAACAGACCCTTCACCTCCTCTCTGTCCAGATCCCTCAAAATTATGGACATTTCAGTCCGATCTCCTCTCAGCCTTCTCTATTCCAAAGAGAACAACCCCAGCCTATCCAATCGTTCCTCACAGCTGCATTTTGTCTAGTCCGAGCAACATCCTCATAAATCTCCTCTGTACCCTCTCTAGTGCAATTAGATCCTTTCAGTAATGAGGTGACCAGAATTGCACTCAGTACTCAAGTTGTGGCCTAGCCAATGAGTTATACAGTTCCAGCATAATTTCCCTGCTCTTATATTCTATACCTCAGCTCATAAAGGAAAGGATTCCATATGCCTTCTCCACCATATTATTATTGAATCTGCTTCCACCTTGTTTTCAGGCAGTGAATTCCAGATCCCAACAACTCGCTGTGTAAGAACATTCTCCTCATTTCACCTCTGGTTCTTTGTCAATTACCTTCAATCTGTGTCTTCTTAATACTGAACTTTCTGACACTGGAAACATTTTCACACTAATTACCCGATCAAAACCCTTCATGAATTTGAATTCTATATTAAATCCCCTCTTACCCTTCACTGCTCTAAAGAGAAAAATCCCAGCTTTTCCCATCTCTCCATGAGATCCCTGGTACCAATCTAGTAAATCACCTCAGTATCTTCACTAAGTCCTTGACATCCTTACCAACGTGTGGTGATCAGAATTGGACACAATTCTCCAGCTGGGACCTAACCAATGATGTATAAAAATCAGCATTTCCTCCTGAGTTTTATTACTCTGTGCTGTGTTTATAAAGCCAAGGACACGATATGTTGTTTTTTTTAGCAGCCTTCTCAGTGTCCTGCTGCCTCATAAATTAGTACAGCCTGAGGTCTGTCCATTCAACCATCCACATTATTTTGCCTTTCCTCATATTTCCTACCGATATGTATCACTTCACAGTTCAATGTGTAAAGTTCAATCTGCCGGGTGACTGGCCATTTCACCAGTCACTCTCTGTCCTCATTGGGACAGACCAGGCTCCATCCTCAGGCTGTGCTGAGTAAGCGGCTTTCACCCAATGTGGTACTGAGCTCCAAATAGAGCAGAAAAGACTCACTTCTATCCCCGGCTTGTGTTAATCCCACCCGGTGTGGCACTGACACACACAGATATCAGGAAAGACCCAATTCAATCCCCGGTGTGTCTTAATCCCACCCGGTGTGGTCCTGACCCACACAGAGAGCAGGAAAGACCCAATTCAATCCCCGGTGTGTCTTAATCCCACCCGGTGTGGTTCTGACCCACACAGAGAGCAGGAAAGACCCAATTCAATCCCTGGCCTGTGTTAATCTTTCCCGGTGGTACTGACCCAGGCACAGAGAGCAGGAAAGATTCAATTCTATCCCTGGACGGTGTTAATCTCACCCGGTGAGGTACTGACCCACACAGAGAGCAGGAAAGACCCAATTCTGTCCCCGGCTTGTGTTAAATCGTCCCGGTGTTGTATTGACCCACACAGAGAGCAGGAAAGACCCAATTCTATCCCCGGCCTCTTAATCCCACACAGTGTGGTACTGACCCACACAGAGAGCAGGAAAGGACCAATTCTATCCCTGATCTGTGTCACTTCCACCCGATGTGGTAATGACCCCCACGTACACACAGAGAGCAGGAAAGGACCATTCTCTCCCTGATCTGTGTCATTCCCACATCGTGTGGTACCGACCCCCATATACACAGACACAGCAAGACATTTCTATTTCTCTCCCTGGCCTGTGCCAATCCAACATGTTGTGTTAATGACCCCCACACACAGAGCAGGAGATTTCCATCTCTCTCCCTCGCCTGTGTTAATCCAACAAGGTATGTTCCAAGTGCAAGTAACGATCAGCCTCTGCTTAAAATTGCTGTCCGTCTATCCCTGATCTGTGTTACTTCCACACAGTGTGGTTTTGACCAAACAAACAGAGCAGGAAAGGACTAATTCTCTCCCTCATCTGTGTTAATCCAACATGATGTTTTCCTGAACCATATCAAAGTACAAGTAATGATCAGCCTCTGCTTAAAATTGTTGACCGTCTGTTGTCCATTACAGGTAAGGTTTCAATGGTTTCTGTTTCCACAGACTCAAAGAATCATACAGCACGGAGGAGGCTATTTGGCCCATCGTGTCTGTGCATGCTGTTTGAAGGAGCAATCCCATTTGTCCCTCTCCTCTACATAATTACCACTTCGCTGAAAATCTCCTCTGATACTATTGAATCAATTCTCTTTTTTAAATTTATTATTGAATCTGCTTCACCACTCTTTCAGGTTGTGAATTCCGGTTTATAATAGATCAATGCATTTTTGTTGGCCCATCACCTTAAAAATGTGTCCTCTGGTTACTGACAGTACTTCCAGTGAAACCAAATTCTCTGTCTTTGCTCCATCAAATATTGTTCAAGATTTTGCATATCTCTATTCAATCTCCATTTAACATTACTGCTCTAAAGAGAACAATTCCAGTTTACAGTCAAGGGACACGAGATAGAGGGGAGGGCGTTGAATTCAGCTCGGACTCGAACACAAAACACCATCACCTCCACATTCCCCTCCTTCGAGCCAAACACCATCTAGACTTGGACAGAAATCACCGTTCCTTCTTCATCACTGGGTTAAAAGCCTGAAATCCTTTCTGTAACAGCATTGTGGGAACACATTCACCACACGGACTGCAGTGGTTCAGGATGAAGGCCCATCATTTTCTCATGGTAACCAGGCATGGGGAAGTAATGCCAGCCTTGTCAGTATCACTCATATCCTGAGAACAAATAGACAGGAAATAAAATGGGAATAAAATCAATGTGTTTGTAACTGACTGATTGAAGTGATCAAAGAGAGAGACGTCATAACCCAATATAGTAAATTGTCAGCACAATTCATCTCACCTGGCCCTTGTGTTTGCCTTTCTTCTGTTATCTGTGTGAGGATACAAGTAACAATGAGCCGCTGGCTCAAGAACTGCTGGACATCAATTGTACACACGAAATAAGGACTCAATGGATTCTGTTACCATAGAATCGGAGAATCACAAAGCATGGAAGCAGTCCATTGTCCCATCGTACCTGTGCCATCTTTGAAAGAGCTTTTTATTTTACCCCTCTTTCCTCCTCTTTTCCCAAAGCCCTGCAAATCCCCCTCTGCAGCATTTATCCAGTTCCCTTTTGAAACTTGCTCTTGAATCTACTTCCCGCACATCTTCAGGCCGTGTATTCCAGATTAAAGCAACTCACTGTATAAAAAAATGTTTTCCTTATGGCACCTCTGCATCTTTTGCCAAGTATTTTGAGTCTTGCTATCGGTCCTTTTCCCAAAGGAAACAGTTTACCCTTACTCTGTCAAAACAGCACATAATTGTGATCTGTTCCATTAAATTCCCCCCTTTACCTGATCTACTCTGATTCCTGTTTCTGTAGTCTCCCCATGTTCCTGAACTCCCACATTCCTGGACCATTCCAGTAAATCTCCTCTGCACCTTCTCCAACATTCTGACATCCTTTCTAATAAGTAATGCTCAGAATTGGACACAATTCCTCAGCTGAGACCTAACCAGTGATTTACAAAGTTTCAGTTGACTTCCTTCCTTTTGCACGCTATGCCTCTATTTATAAAGCTCGATATCCTGGATGTGTTTTTAGTAATTTTATCGACTTGTTCTGCTATATTCAAAGACATCTGTTCATGCACCCAATTTAAAATTGCCCCATTTCATTTACATTGCCTCACCTTATTCTTCCTCCCTTACCCCATGTCTGCACTAAATTTCATCTGCTTCATTTCCTCATTTCATCGGTCTCCCTGAATCCTTCTGATATCATCCTCATTTTTTTTGCATTTCCGAGTTTCTGTCACCTGAGTACATTGAAATTATGCCTTTTATATATAAGTAAATGTCACACACAAATACAATACACGGATATATATTTATGTATGTTTCCATAAAGAAGCAATGGCCCGAATACCGACCATTGGGGAGCATCACTGTATAATCCCCTCCACTGTCTGAGCAACAATAGATCACCACTTCCCTCTGTATTCTATCCCTTAGCCAATGTCATATCCACACTGTTACTGCCTCTTGAATCCATGAGGTTCAGACTTCCTAACAAATCTATTAAATGGCATTTGATTCCACGACTTTTGATTGTTCATATACAAAGTAGCAACCGTGCTATCCGCAGCAACACTCTCCATTACTTCATCAAAGAATATGATCAAGATAGTCAGACATGATTTGCCACTAACATATCTGGTGGACCTTCTTGTCATTTATAAACTCATGCTATTCAAACCACAATTATCTTGTCCCAGATTACAGACGCTACAAGCTTCTCCAACATTTCAGTGAGGTTAGACTGATGGGTCAGTAGTTCTAGGGTGTAGCCTATCTCTACTGTTTTGAACAGGGTGTAGAATTTGCAACACTTCAGTCCTCTGACATCACTGCCATATCCAAGGAGGATTGGACGATTCGGGCCAGTGGCTCCGCTATTTCCAACATTCCTTCCCTCAGCAACCCTCATACATCCCATCTAGACTGGATAATTGTTTATTGCGGTACAGAAAGTGTTGGATTGAAAGGTGTTGACTGAACTTGTTTGTTCAGTGACTGTAATTAATGTAAGTCTCCATGGACCCTAATTGTGTCATTGGAGGGTTTCCCACTTCTATTAATACAGGACACCTTCCAATGTGTTATCCCATAGTATCACCCCGCCCATCCCCACCCCTCTCACCGGCACTGACAGGGATAAGTGGCTCCAGAGAGAGGGAGAAGATAGATCAGAATCTGAGAACAATCGATTGGAATGTTACAACAATGGGTCAGAATCCGAGAACAATAGATTGGAATGTAACAACAATGGAGAGGAGTTTCTCGTGGGCGTCTGACTATCTTTCTACAAATTATCATCGGCTTTCTTTACAATATCGGATCTATTTCGCGCTTTTGACTATTCAAACGATTTACTATCCGGTCCTCATTGTTGGTGTCCCTGGTAAGTCTCTCTCTACCCAGCTATTAATGTTATAACCGATGATTAACTTCAGTACTGTTCTTGTCAATTACTCTGCCCTTCTTGCGAATATTATTGTTCCTGGTAAACCTCTCTATCCAGCTATTAGAACTATAGATCATGTTTCACTGAATTGCTGTTCCTTTTATTTAAATATTGGGAATACTAAATCAACTGCCATCGTTTTCTGTCACAAATTCTGTCCCTGTCCACCGACTCTATCACACTCCCTGCCCAATGTCTGAGAACAAACCAGCCTCTTCACAACGTCAGCGATTCCTTTCATCCTAAGCTAAGTTCCAATTCAATATCCTGTCGATCACTAACCCTGCCGACAGCCACCTTTATAATTTTGTTCATTTCCACATCTCCTTCAGTTCATCTACTTATAAACCCTCAGCCGTGCCTTTCTTAGATCCACACTTGATGATACCAATGTCTTCCTGGTCATGCTCACAATAACAAAGCACGATAAACTGCAGCTCATTCAGAAATCTACTGGCTGCATCACAACTCACACCCAGTCCAGATCACCCATCACCCCTGTACTCACTCACATAACCTACCTCCCAGTCTGGCAATGCCACAATTTTAATATAATCATACTTGCATTAAAAGCTCTAAATTGCCTCAACCTTCCAATTATCCCTATTCCCCTGTCGGTTTCCCATATTCCTTCCATTTGTTCTATTTGAAGTGTTTGTCATTTCTCGTTTTGAAGTGAATTTCATTAGCTATGGATCTGTCTCTGACTCTGATTTCGTCTCAGTACTATCACTGGTGCTGCTGCAGTGGAATCCACACTGATGGGCAGTTCTGGTGTGGCCGACACAGTTCTCATGCTGGACAGGGCACGAGTCCAAGAGTACCCTGCATGGACTGGTAGACTGAACAGGGGTCTGGATGGCATCTGAACAACCTGTTCCAGCAGCTTGGAAACTTGGCCTATGCATGTTCACTGACCGCCTGTGTTAGTCACTCTCAGTTAAGCATCCATTCAGCTGGCACAAGGAATCCCCTCTGGGGTTATTTAAAAGGACCGAGCATCCAACTTGCAGGTGAGGGGCTTTTGACTTACTTCTGCTATTGTAAAGTTAGTGGAGGTGCTGTGGATGGTTTTCTGGAGTTTGTGTTGTGAGCTCCTGCAGACATTCAGGGAGGACAGAGGATTTAGTGTTCCAACTCTAGACGAGGTATCGGGACTGTAGTTACAGTGTCTCTGGGTCTGCAACATGATCAACAAATGGAGCAGAGGCTGCAGAGAGGGAAAGCTCTGGATGGGAACCAAATGAGGTCAGTGGAGAGTTAGGATGTATTAACGAAAGCCTGTAAGGAACGAGATAATGAAGTCAGCGTGACTAAGGGAAAGAGTAGGCAGGGAGCAGATGATGTAAGCAAAGGGACTGGTGGTCTGAGGTGTATTTGTTTTAATGCAAGAAGTGTAGTAGGTAAGGAAGATGAACTTAGGGCCTGGATTAGTACCTGGGAGTATGATGTTATTGCTATTACTGAGACTTGGTTAAGGGAAGGGCATGATTGGCAACTAAATATCCCAGGATACCGATGCTTCAGGCGTGATAGAGAGGGAGGTAAAAGGGGTGGAGGAGATGCATTACTGGTCAAAGAGGATATCACAGCTGTGATGAAGGAAGGCACTATGGAGGACTCGAGCTGTGAGGCAATATGGGCAGAACTCAGAAACAGGAAGGGTGCGGTAACAATGTTGGGGCTGTACGACAGGCCTCCCAACAGTGAGCGTGAGATAGAGGTACAAATATGTAAACAGATTATGGAAAGCTGTAGGAGCAACAGGGTGGTGGTGATAGGAGATTTTAATTTTAGAACATAGAACATAACAGCGCAGTACAGGCCCTTCAGCCCTCGATGTTGCGCCGACCTGTGAAACCATCTGACCTGCACTATTCCATTTTCATCCATATGTCTATCCAATGACCACTTAAATGCCCTTAAAGTTGGCGAGTCTACTACTGTTGCAGGCAGGGCGTTCCACGCCCCTACTACTCTCTGAGTAAAGAAACTACCTCTGACATCTGTCCTATATCTATCACCCCTCAACTTAAAGCTATGTCCCCTCGTATTTGCCATCACCATCCGAGGAAAAAGGCTCTCACTATCCACCCTATCTAACCCTCTGATTATCTTATATGTCTCTATTAAGTCACCTCTTCTCCCCCTTCTCTCTAACGAAAACAACCTCAAGTCCCTCAGCCTTTCCTCGGAAGACCTTCCCTCCATACCAGGCAACATCCTAGTAAATCTCCTCTGCACCTTTTCCAAAGCTTCCACGTCCTTCCTATAATGCGGTGAGCAGAACTGCACGCAATACTCCAGGTGCGGCCGCACCAGAGTTCTGTACAGCTGCAGCATGACCTCGTGGCTCCTAAACTTGATCCCCCTACTAATAAAAGCAAACACACCATATGGCTTCTTAACAGCTCTATTAACCTGGGTGGCAACTTTCAGGGATTTATGTACCTCGACACCAAGATCTCTCTGCTCATCTACACTACCAAGAATCTTCCCATTAGCCCAGTATTCTGAAATCCTGTTACTCCTTCCGAAGTGAATCACCTCACACTTTTCCGCATTAAACTCCATTTGCCATCTCTCAGCCCAGCTCTGCAGCCTATCTATGTCCCTCTGTACCCGACAACATCCTTCGGCACTATCCACAACTCCACCGACCTTCGTGTCATCCGCAAATTTACCAACCCACCCTTCTACACCCTCATGCATGTCATTTATAAAAATGACAAACAGCAGTGGCCCCAAAACAGATCCTTGCGGTACACCACTAGAAACTACACTCCAGGATGAACATTTACCATCAAACACCACCCTCTGTCTTCTTTCAGCTAGCCAAGTTCTGATTCAAAGCACTAATTCACCTTCAATCCCATACTTCTGTATTTTCTGCCATAGCCTACCGTGGGGAACTTTATCAAACGCCTTACTGAAATCCATATACACCACATCCACGGCTTTACCCTCATCCACCTGTTTGGTCACCTTGTCAAAAAACTCAATAAGGTATGTGAGGCACGACCTACCCTTCACAAAACCGTGCTGACTATCTCTAATGAACTTATTATTTTCAAGATGATTATAAATCCTATCTCTTATAACCTTTTCCAACATTTTACCCACAACCGAAGTAAGGCTCACAGGTCTATAATTACCAGGGCTGTCTCTACTCCCCTTCTTGAACAAGGGGACAACATTTGCTATCCTCCAGTCTTCCGGCACGATTCCTGTCGACAATGACGACATAAAAATCAAGGACAAAGGCTCTGCAATCTCCTCCCTGGCTTCCCAGAGAATCCCAGGATAAATCCCATCTGGCCCAGGGGACTTATCTATTTTCACACTTTCCAAAATTGCTAACACCTCCTCCTTGTGAACCTCAATCCCATCTAGCCTGGTAGTCTGTATCTCAGTATTCTCCTCGACAACATTTTCTTTCTCCACTGTAAATGCTGACGAAAAATATTCATTTAACACTTCCCCTATCTCCTCCGATTCCACACACAACTTCCCACTACTATCCTTGATTGGCCCTAACCTATCTCTAGTCATTCTTTTATTCCTGATATACCTATTGAAAGCCTTAGGGTTTTCTTTGATTCTATCCGCCAATGACTTCTCGTGTCCTCTCCTTGCTCTTCTTATCTCTCCCTTTAGATCCTTCCTGGCTAGCTTGTAACTCTCAAGCGCCCGAACTGAGCCTTCACGTCTTATCCTAACATAAGCCTTCTTCTTCCTCTTGACAATCTCTTCAACTTCTTTAGTAAACCACGGCTCCCTCGCTCGACAACTTCCTCCCTGCCTGACAGGTACATACTTATCAAGGACACGCAGTAGCTGCTCCTTGAATAAGCTCCACATTTCGATTGTGCCCATCCCCTGCAGTTTCCTTCCCCATCCTACGCATCCTAAATCTTGCCTAATCGCATCATAATTTCCTTTCCCCCAGCTATAATTCTTGCCCTGCTGTATATCCCTGTCCCTGCCCATCGCGAAGGTAAAACTAACCGAATTGTGATCACTATCACCAAAGTGCTCACCAACTTCTAAATCTAACACCTGGCCGGGTTCATTACCCAGTACCAAATCCAATGTGGCATCGCCCCTGGTTGGCCCGTCGACATACTGTGTCAGAAAACCCTCCTGCACACACGGGACAAAAACAGACCCATCTAAAGTACTCGAACTATAGTATTTCCAGTCAATATTTGAAAAGATAAAGTCCCCCATAACCACTACCCTGTTACTGTCGCTCCTGTCAAGAATCATCTTTGGTATCCTTTCCTCTACATCTCTGGAACTATTTGGAGGTCTGTCGAAAACTCCCAACAGGGTGACCTCTCCTCTCCTGTTTCTAACCTCGGCCCATACTACCTCAGTAGACGAGTCCTCAAACGTCCTTTCTGCCGCTGTAATACTTTCCTTGATTAACAATGCCACACCCCCCCCCTCTTTTCCCATCTTCTCTGTTCTTAGTGAAACATCTAAATCCCGGAACCCACAACATCCATTCCTGTCCCTGCTCAACCCATGTCTCTGAAATGACCGCAACATTGACTGGGATTCACTTAATGTTAGAGGTCTAGATGGAGCAGAATTTGTAAGGAGCATCCAGGAGGGTTTTTTAGAGCAGGATGTAAATAGTCCAACTCGGGAAGGGGCCATACTGGACCTGGTGTTGGGAAATGAGACAGGCCAGGTGGTTGACGTTTCAGTAGGGGACTACTTTGGGAATAGTGATCACAATTCCGTAAGTTTTAGAATACTCATGGACAAAGACGAGAGTGGTCCGAAAGGAAGAGTGCTAAATTGGGGGAAGGCCAACTATACCAAAATTCGGCAGGAGCTGGGGAATGTCAATTGGGAGCAGCTGTTTGAAGGTAAATCCACTTTTGATATGTGGGAGGCTTTTGAAGAGATGTGGATTAGCGTGCAGGAGAGACATGTTCCTGTGAAAATGAGGGATAGAAATGGCAAGATTAGGGAACCATGGATGACAGGTGAAATTGTGAGACTAACTAAGAGGAAAAAGGAAGCATACATAAGGTCTAGGCGGCTGAAGAAAGACGAAGCTTTGAAAGAATATCGGGATTGTCGGCGCATTGTGAAACGAGGAATTAAGAGGGCTAAAAGGGGTCATGAAATATCTTTAGTAAACAGGGTTAATGAAAATCCCAAAGCCTTTTATTCATATATAAGGAGCAAGAGGGTAACTAGAGAAAGGATTGGCCCACTCAAGGACAAAGGAGGAAAGTTATGCGTGGAGTCAGAGAAAATGGGTGAGATTCTAAACGAGTACTTTGCATCGGTATTCACCGAGGAGAGGGACATGACGGATGTTGAGGTTAGGAACAGATGTTTGATTACTCTAGGTCAAGTCGGCATAAGGAGGGAGGAAGTGTTGGGTATTCTAAAAGGCATTAAGGTGGACAAGTCCCCAGGTCCGGATGGGATCTATCCCAGGTTTCTGTGGGAAGCGAGAGAGGAAATAGTTGGGGACTTAACAGATATTTTTGCGACATCCTTAAACACGGGTGAGGTCCCGGAGGACTGGAGAATTGCTAATGTTGTCCCCTTGCTTAAGAAGGGCAGCAGGGAAAATCCAGGTAATTATAGACCGGTGAGCCTGACGTCAGTGGTAGGGAAGCAGCTGGAGAAGATACTGAGGGATAGGATCTATTCCCATCTGGAAGAAAATGGGCTTATCAGTGATAGGCAACATGGTTTTGTGCAGGGAAGGTCATGTCTTACCAACTTAATAGAATTCTTTGAGGAAGTGACAAAGTTGATTGATGAGGAAAGGGCTGTAGATGTCATATAGGTGGACTTCAGTAAGGCGTTTGATAAGGTTCCCCATGGTGGGCTGATGGAGAAAGTGAAGGCGCATGGGGTCCAAGGTGTGCGAGCTAGATGGATAAAGAACTGGTTGGGCAACAGGAGACAGAGAGTAGCAGTGGAAGGGAGTTTCTCAAAATGGAGACGTGTGACCAGTGGTGTTCCACAGGGATCCGTGCTGGGACCACTGTTGTTTGTGATATACATAAATGATTTGGAGGAAAGTATAGGTGGTCTGATTAGCAAGTTTGCAGACGACACTAAGATTGGTGGAGTAGCAGATAGTGAAGGGGACTTTGAGAGAATACAGCAGAATATAGATAGATTAGAGAGTTGGGCAGAGAAATGGCAGATGGAGTTCAATCAGGGCAAATGCGAGGTGATGCATTTTGGAAGATCCAATTCAAGAGTGAACTATACAGTAAATGGAAAAGTCCTGGGGAAAATTGATGTACAGAGAGATTTGGCTGTTCAGGTCCATTGTTCCCTGAAGGTGGCAACGCAGGTCAATAGAGTGGTCAAGAAGGCATATGGCATGCTTTCCTTCATCGGACGGGGTATTGAGTACAAGAGTTGACAGGTCATGTTACAGTTGCATAAGACTTTGGTTCGGCCACATTTGGAATACTGCGTGCAGTTCTGGTCGCCACATTTCCAAAAGGATGTGGATGCTTTGGAGAGGGTGCAGAGGAGGTTCACCAGGATGTTGCCTGGTATGGAGGGCGATAGCTATGAAGCTATGCAGAACCAGAATGTGGCTCCTCGGAGACAATGCCTACCTCACTCTGTACATCACTCCTAATTCAACCCCCAGCATCAATGCCAACCAGCCGCATGAAAATAACCCGTGTATAACGTGAGCAATGGAGTCACCAGGAACATGGTGGAACAGACCATCGGTGTGATGAAGCAATGCTTCCAACGTCTGAACCGCTCGGGGGGAGCCCTCCAGTACTCACTGGAGCAGGTGTCCAAGTTCATGGTGTTCTGCTGCATCCTTCATATCATCACCATCATGAGGACACAGGCATTGGCACCAGGAATCCGGAGGCTACCTCAGGAGGAGGAGTGAGGGAGGATATTTCCTGGATGCCTTTGAACCGGGCAGGCTGTCGGAGAGACCCTGCTAGAATTTCGGTTCCCACAGGACAACTTCCCTTTCCCACCATGGATCCTCCATTCTCCCCCATTACACCCATCTGAGACGCCCCATCACAGTGTCCTGCAATAAAAAAACACCAACAAAAACCTTTTCATTGACATCTTTATCCAATAACACATCCAATTATACAAGCAAAGCTGAACTATTCACCCTTGAATATTCCCTTAGTGCCTGTCTTGTGGATCCCTCGACTTGCCTCGTGCTCCTACACAGTGTTTCCCCAGTGACTGCAGCATGGATGGTGGAAGGCTGCTGACTTTCACTGCGGGAGACTGCAGATGGCCTTGCAGGACGTCCTCGAGCAGCACAGGGCCTTGAGGGCACGGATTCAGACTGCACCACCACGACATGGGCAGCATGCCGTCTGTGCTGCAGTGGAAGCTGAGACAATGGTCACCAACAATTGTATCAAGGCTGGGTCCGCTAGTGCTGTCATGGAGTTAGTGACCACTTCCACAGGGGGAAAAATGGGCTTCAAGCTCTGTGCAATGTCCTGTGCCATGTTTGAGCTGGACTCCTCCATGTTATTTGATAGTGGCAACAGACTGTCTGACAGGCCTGTCAATGGACAAAGTATCTCTGTGTCCATATCCATCAGCATTCTCCTGTATGCTGCTCCAGCAAAGTTCATATCTGAGTCCTGTGTATTATAACTCGTTTGTGACATTGCCCTCCGGTCATCTGATACATGAACTATCCTTTCCCCCTGGCCTGGCTGCAGCTCACTCGTGCTCGGTGACTCACCACGTGTAGATTCTGACTCTTTACCAGCCTCTAAAGCACACACAGTGTAAGTGTTTGATCTGTTGTCTGTGAGTATCAGACCAAGTGATGGGGCTTCACCATCAGTGCTGTGCTGCTGCTCTCTCTCTGTCTCCTGGAGCTGCTGTGACTGGGAAGCTGGCAGTTTTCAGTTATCGTTGGAAAGTATAAATCAGAATTGGAATGTTGGGGTGAGGGATTGGGGGTGGGATGAAAAGCAGGAGGTCCATGGTCCCATCTGCAGCTTGGACATCATCCCAGACAGCAGGATGAGGGGGAGGTAGGAGTTAAAAAGGGACATAAGGCAGGAACATAGCAACAGCCTGAATGCTGTCGGCGAGGCCGGATGCCACGGGCTCTGTGACAGCCAGTCCCATGATGTATAGAACCATCTCCTCCCTCAGGCTCAGGGGATGAAGATATGCCTGGCCCCCACCAGTTCACTTCTGCCCCCTGTGATTATGGGCCACCTTGTCCTGTAAGAGAGGGGGTGGAATATCAGTAATTGTGTTTCACAGTGTTTGTGTGATGTGCCTTCCATAGCTCAATAGCTGGAGGTATGTGGAGACAGTGAGATGTGGGTGTGAGGCTGGTATCAGTGGAAGGTTTGTGAGGGTGAGGTGGAGTATGTGAATGTTAGGTGTGAGTCCTGAGTGTTAGGGACAGCTGATGGGTGAGTGATGGGGGTGTGGTGCATTGAGCAGTGTGAGAGGTTGAAAGATATTATTGAATCTGCTTCCATCATGTTTTCAGGCAATGAATTCCAGATCAAAACAACTTGCTGTGTAAGAAAATGCTCCTCATTTCACCTCTGGTTCTTTGTCAATTACCTTCAATCTGTGTCTTCTTAATACTGCACTTTCTGACACTGGAAACAGTTTCACATTAATTACCCTATCAAAACCCCTCATGATTTTGAATTCTATATTAAATCTCCCCTTACCCGTCAGTGCTCTAAAGAGAACAATCCCAGCTTTTCCAATCTCTCCACATAACTGAATTCCCAGATCCCTGGTACCATTCCACAAAATCACCTCAGTATCTTCACTAAGTCCTTAACATCCTTACCAAACCGTGGTGATCAGAATTGGACACAATTCTCCAGCTGGGATCTAACCAATGATGTATAAACATTAGCATTTCCTCCTGAGTTTTATTACTCTGTATCTCTCTCTCTCACACCAAAGACACTACATGTTACCTTCAAAGATCTGTGTGTGTACACGCCACTTCTCTCGAATCCTTCACCCGATTTATAATGGTACCACTGAGTTTATATTGTTTCACCTCATATTTCCTACCCAAATGTCTCACTTCACACTTCATTGTGTTAAATTACATCTGCCATGTTCCTGTCCATTTCACCAGTCAGTCTCCGCCCTCCTGAAGTCTGTTACTATCCTTCAGACTGTTTATTAACATTTCTGAGTTTCCAGCCCTCTGAAAACTTTGACATTATCCTCTCTGCACACAAGCCCATTGCATTAACATACAGCAACAGTGATTCCAACAGTGACCCTGGGGAAACCCCACTTTGTACTTCCCTCCAGACTGAACAATAACCATTCTCCACCACTCTCTGATTTCTGTCACAGAGCTAATTTCCTGCATGCTGGCATTGAAAATAAAAAAAAGGACTTCCATTTATGTAACGCCTTCATGATCACTGCATGTCCCAAAGCGATTTGCAACCAACGAGTAGTTTTTAACGTTTAGTCAGTCTTGGAATGCAGGAAAAACAGAGTCAATTTCCGCACAGCAAGATCCCACAAGTAGCAGTCTGATCATGACCAGATCTGTTTTTGTGATGTTGAATTGAGGGGTAAATGTTGACCAGGACACTGGAAATAATTCCCCTGACCTTCAAAATAATTCCATGGGATCTTTACATCCACCTGAGTGGGCAACACGGGGCCTGGCTTTACCTTTTCGTTGATCAGGCGGTACCTCTGACAGTGAAACACTCCCTCAGTACTGCACTGCAGTGTCAGCCTTGATTCTTGTCATCAAGTCCTGCAGTGACACTTGATCCTAGAAGCTTGTGATTGAAAGGGGAGAGAGCGACAAACTGAGCCACTGCTGACATTGGTCCTTTAATCCCATGTGTTTCTAATTCGGTAACACAGCTGTTATGTGCTACTTTATCAAACAGCTGCTGAAAGGATAGGAATATTGGGAAAGTACAGGCTGGAACAATCATAGAATCATAGAATAGCACAGCCCTGAATGATGTCATTCGGCCCATCAAGTCAGTGCTGAACCCTTTCAAAGAACAATCCAGTTAGTCCCACTCCCTTACTCTTTCACGAAATCCGAACATTTTTTCTTCTTCAGATATTTATCCAATTCCCTTTTGGGATATACAATTGAATCTGTATCTATCAGCCTATCAGACAGTGCATCCCAAATCCAAACCACTCAGAAACAAAAATCCTCATGTCAGCTTCTTTTACCAATCGCCTTAAATCTGTGTCTCTGATTACCGGTCCCTTGGACATTGGAAACAGTTTCTCTTTATTTAATTTATCTAAACCCTTCCTAATGTTAAACAGCTCAATCGAATCTACTCTGAAAGTTCTCTGCTCGAAGCAGAACAACCCCAGCTACATAACTGTCATCCCTCATGCCTGCACAAATTCTCGTAAAACAGTTCTGTACCCTCTCCGAAGGCTTCATGTCCTTCCTAAAGTGTGGTTCCCAGTATTCGACACAAGACTTCAGGTGCAGCTGAACTAGTATTTTATATATGTTTCACATGATGTCCTTGCTTTTGCTTTTTTTGCTTCTATTTATAAAACCGAGGATCCCATATATTTATTAACGGTTTGGCGACAACGATTTGTGTACAAATACTCCAGGTGTCTCTGTTATTTCACCACCTTTATAGTTATACCATTTAACTTGTATTGTCTCTCCTCATTCCTCCTTTCAAAATGTATTACCTCATACATCTGCAATGCCAATTAAATATTGAGAAGATTGAAGCCATTGCTTTCTGTCTCTGCTTCAAATTTTTCCTAGCTGCACACTCCATCCCTCTCCTTTGTAAATGTTTGAGACGAAAAGCCAAACTGTTCACACACTTGGTTACATAGTTAACCTTGAGATGCCTTGCGATGAGCTTCTGACCAAATATTCACACCATCAGTAAAATGGCTTATTTCCACCCGCGGTGGAGTTGCATGTCTGGTTAAAAAGGAAAGTAATACAATAGAGAGGAAGGATATGAGATCTGATGATGTGGAGTCTGTATGGTAGAGCTGGGAAACACTAAGGGGCAAAAAACGTGAGTGGGGGCTATATATAGACCCCCAAACTGTGGTGGTGATGTGGGAATGGTCTTAAACAGGAAATTAGAGATGCATGCGATAAAGCAACATCTGTAATTATGGGTGAATTAAATCTGCATATAGATTGGTCAAATCAAATTTGTCACAATAACATAGAGGAGGAATTACTGGAGTGTATACGGGATGGTTTTCTGGACCAATATGTTGAGGAACCAACCAGAGAACAGGCCATCCCAGACTGGGTATTGTGTAAAGAGAGAGGAATAATTGGCAATCTAGTTGTGTGAAATCCCTTGAGGTTGAGCGACCATAATATAATAGAATATGTCATGAAGAAAGCCAACAGTGTCGTCAGAGGAGAGCTGCAAACTGATTGGTTGGGTGAGTAGCAGCTATTAGTGCATGTAGATATCTTTAAAAAAGTGAAAAGTTTATTTTTGTGGGAAAAGAACTCTGGTCATAAGGTGAGTACTACTGAAGTGTTTCTTTTTTTAATTCAGTGTAGTTTATTAAGAATCTTAGATTGAAGTGGGTAGAAAAAGGCCCCTCATGTAATTAGTATTTTTTTAAATTAAGGGTGTAACTAATTAGTCTAAGGGTAGGTCATGACAGGAGAGTTCAGCCCCGTGATCTGCTCCTCCTGCCCTTTGTGGAAAATCAGGGATGCTTCCAGTGTCCCTAGTGAGCATGTGTGCAGGAAGTGGATCCATCTGCAACTACTGGCGACCCGCATTATGGAGATGGAGCTGCAGGAGAATTCACTGTGGAGCATCCATAATGCTGAGGAAGTCGTGGATAACATGTTTAGCGAGGTGGTCACACCGCAGATAATAGCTGCACAGGCAGAAAAGGGATGTGTGACCACCAGACAGAGTAGTAGGCACAGGCAGGTAGTGCAGGAGTCCCCTGTGGCCACCACCCCTCAAACAGATAGACCACTTTGGATACTGTTGGGGGGGATGACCTCCCAGGGGAAAGCAGCAACAGCCAGGCCCATGGGACCACAGAGGGCTCTGCCGCACAGCAGGGCAGGAAAAGGGGTGTAAGAGCTATCGTGATAGGAAATTCTATCGTAAGGGGTGCAGGTAGGCGTTTCTGTGGCCGCAAAAGAGGCACCAGGATTGTATGTTGCCTCCCTGCTGCGAGGGTCAAGGATGTCTCGGAGTGGCTGCAGGAAATTCTGAAAGGAGAGAGTGAGCAGCCAGAGGTCGTGGTCCATATTGGTGCTAACGACATAGACAGGAAGAGAGCTGAGGTCCTGCACAGTGAATATAGGGAGTTAAGCAGAAGGTTAAAAAGTAGAACCTCTGGGGTTAATCTCAGGATTTGGCCTAACCATCAGCCTCAAGAAAATGAACATCATGGGACAGGATGTCAGAAATGCTCCATCCATCAATATCGGCGGCCACGCTCTGGAAGTGGTTCAAGAGTTCACCTACCTAGGCTCAACTGTCACCAGTTACCTGTCTCTAGATGCAGAAATCAACAAGCGCACGGGAAAGGCTTCCACTGCTATGTCCAAACTGGCCAAGAGAGTGTGGCAAAATGGCGCACTGACACGGAACACAAAAGTCCGAGTGTATCAAGCCTGTGTCCTCAGTACCTTGCTCTATGGCAGCGAGGCCTGGACAACGTATGTTAGCCAAGAGCGACGTCTCAATTCAGTCCATCTTCACTGCCTCCGGAGAATACTTGGCATCAGGTGGCAGGACCTTATCTCCAACACAGAAGTCCTCGAGGCGGCCAACATCCCCAGCTTATACACAATACTGAGTCAGCGGCGGTTGAGATGGTTTGGCCATGTGAGCCGCATGGAAGATGGCAGGATCCCCAAAGACACTTTGTGCAGCGAGCTCGCCACTGGTATCAGACCAACCGGCCGTCCATGTCTCCGCTTCAAAGACGTCTGCAAATGCGACATGAAGTCCTGTGACATTGATCACAAGTCGTGGGAGTCAGTTGCCAGCGATCGCCAGAGCTGACGGGCAGCCATAAAGGAGGGGCTAAAGTGTGGCAATTCGAAGAGACTTCACAGTTGGCAGGAAAAAAGGCAGAAGCGCAAGGGGAGAGCCAACTATGTGACAGCCTCGACAGAGAAATGTTTCTGCAGCACCTGTGCGAGAGCCTGTCACTCGAGCATTGGCCCTTTTAGCCACTCCAGGCTCTGCTGCACAAACCACTGACCACCTCCAGGCGCTTACCCATTGTCTCTCGAGGTAAGGAGGCCAAAGACAAAGAAGAAGAAGAATCTCACGATTACTCCCTGTGCCACGTGCTAGTGAGGATAGGAATAGGAGGATTAAGGAAATGAAAGTGTGACTGAAGAGCTGGTGTAGGCGGGAGGGCTTCAGCTACTTGGATCATTGGGATCTCTTCTGCTGCAGAGGTGACCTGTTGAAGAGGGTCGGCTTGCATCTAAACTGGAAGGGGACCAATATCCTTGCGGGGAGGTTTGTTAGTACTACTCGGGAGGGTTTAAACTGGTCTTGCAGAGAGGTGGGACTCAAAGTAGTAGTCTCTCCGATGACATAGTTAAGGTAAATGTAGAGGTTAATGCAAGCAAGTCCAGTAGGCGGGCCTGGCAGTGGCCTGACAGGGAGCGTGGAAGGTCTGGTCGACTAAACTGCAAGTGGTTAGCACCGCAGCCTCACAGCTCCAGGCACCCGGGTTCGATTCTGGGTACTGCCTGTGCGGAGTTGTGTCTGCGTGGGTTTCCTCCGGGTGCTCCGGTTTCCTCCCACATGCCAAAGACTTGCAGGTTGATAGGTTAATTGGCCATTATAAATTGCCCCTAGTATAGGTAGGTGGTAGGGAAATATATTGGGACAGGTGGGGATGTGATAGGAATATGGGATTAGTGTAGGATTAGTATGAATGGGTGGTTGATGGTCGGCACAGACTCGGTGGGCCGAAGGGCCTGTTTCAGTGCTGTATCTCTAAACTAAACTACTTTAATGCAAGACGCCTTACAGGTAAGGCAGATGAACTCAGAGCATGGATCAGTACATGGGATTGTGATATTATAGCTATTACAGAAACGTGGTTGAGGGATAGGCAAGACTGGCGGCTCAATGTTATGGGGTACCGATGCTTCAGTTGGAAGGAAGAGTGGATGGGGAGTTGCACAATTGATTAGGGAGTACATCACGGCAGTATTTAGAGAGGATATCCTGCGGGGAACGTCCAGTGAGGCCATATGAGTGGAGCTCAGAAATAAGCAAGAGGTGATCTCTTTGATGGGATTATACTGTAGGCCCCCCAATAGTCAGAGGGAATTGGAGGAGCATACATGTAGGGAAATCACAGATAGGTGTAGGAATTATAAGTTTGTAATAGTAAGTGATTTTAACATTCCTAATATTGACTGGGACTGCCTTGGTGCCAAGGGATCAGATGGGCAAGAATTTGTTAAGTGTGTCCAGGATAGTTTTATGAAACAGTATGTGGATGGCCCTACGAGAGAAAAGGCTACACTCGACCTCCTCTTTGGAAATGAGGATGGGCAGGCGGATGATGTGTTAGTGAGGGAGCACTTTGGGACCAGTGACCATAACTCTATTAGCTTCAAGATAGTTATGGATGAGGATAGGACTGGTCCTCAGGTTGAAGTCCTAAATTGGAGGAAGGTTAATTTTGATGGCATCAGACAGGAAATCTCAAAAGTTGAATGAAAGGGGCTGTGTACAGGTAAAGGGACGTCTGGCAAGTGGGCGGCTTTTAAAAGAGAGATAGGAAGAGTTATGGGCTGGCATATTCCTGTTAGATGGAAGGGCAAGGATGGCAAGTTTAGGGAACCTTGGTTGATGAGGGATGTTGAGGGTGTGGTCAGGACAAAGAAGGAGGCATATGTCAGGTATAGGCAGCGGGGATCAAATGAGTCCCTCCAGGAATAGAGTGGATGTAGGAGTGCACTCAAGAAAGAAATTAGGAGGGAGAAAAGGGGCCATGAGATTTCCCTGGCAGATAAGATAATGGAGAATCCTAAAATATTCTTTAAGTATATTAAGAGTAAAAGGGTAGCTAGGGAGAGAGTCGGTCCCCTTAAGGATCAGTGTGGTAATCTACGTGTGCAGCCACGGGAAATGGGCGAGGTCTTAAATGAATACTTCTCGTCTTGATTTACCATGGAGACAACATGGAAGCTAGTGAGTTCAACGGAGGGAACAGTGATATCCTGGAGCATATCAACATGACAAAGGAGGCGGTGTTGGAGGTTTCGAAGCGCATTAAGGTAGATAAATCCCCAGGGCCTGACCAGGTGTATCCTAGGATGCTATGGGAAGAAAGGGAGGATATTCCTGGAGCCCGAGCAGAGATTTTTGCATTATCGTTAGCCATGGGTGAGGTACCGGAAGACTGGAGGATAGCTAATGTTGTGCCTTTATTTAATAAGGGCAGCAGTGATAAGCCAGGGAACAACAGGCCGGTGAGCCTTACATCAGTGGTGGGAAAGTTACTGGAAGGGATTCTGACAGACAGGATTTATATGCATCTGGAAAGGCAACGTCTGATTAGGGATAGTCAGCATGGCTTTGTGCATGGGAATCATGTCTCAGGAATTTGATTGAGTTTTTTGAGGAGGTGACCAAGAGGATTGACGGGGGCAGGGCGAAGGACGTTGTCTACATGGACTTTAGCAAGGCCTTTGACAAGGTCCCGCATGGTCGGCTGGTCCAGAAGGTTCAAACACATGGGATCCAGGATGTGCTAGCCAATTGGATACAAAATTGGCTTGGTGATCGGATGGTAGTGGGGGGTTGTTTTTCAGATTGGAGGCTGGTGACCAGTGGTGTGCCACAGGGATCGGTTCTGGGTCCTCTCTTGTTTGTCATATATATTAATGACTTGGATATGAATGTAGGGGGCATGATTGGTAAGTTTGCAGATGATACAAAAATTGATGGGATAGTAGAAAGTGAAGAAGGTTGTCTAAGGTTACAACAGGATATAGATAAACTTGGAAAGTGGGCAAGGGATTGGCAAATGGAATTTAATGCAGCCAAGTGCGACGTGATGCATTTTGGGAAGTTAAACCAGTGCAGTACATATACAGTGAACGACAGGGCCTGGGGAGTGTTGTTGAGCAGAGAGACCTTGGGGTGCAAGTGCATAGTTCCCAGAATGTGGCAACACAGGTAGACTGGGTGGAGAAGAAGGTGTATGGCATGCTTGTCTTCATCAAATGCGGCATGGAGTACAAGAGTTGGGACGTCATGTTACAGTTGTACATAACATTGGTTATTCCGCATTTGGAGTACAGTGTGCAGTTCTGGTCGCAGCACGACAGGAAAGATGTGATTAAGCTAGAGAGGGTGCAGAAAAGATTCATAAGGATGTTGCCTGGTTTGGAGGGCTTGAGCTATAAAGAGAGATTGGGTAGGCTGGGTCTGTTTCCCCTGGAGCAAAGACGGCTGAGAGGGGACATGATGGAGGTATATAAAATTAGGAGAGGCATAGACAGAGCAGGTAGCCAGAGTCAGTTTCCCATGCTAGGGGTGACTAAAACTAGAGGGCATAGATTTCAGATGAAAGGGTGGAGGTTTAAAGGGGATTAAAAGGGTATTTTTTTTCACACAAAGAATATTGCGTATCTGGAATGAGCTGCCAGAGGAAGTGGTGGAGGCAGGAACAGTAGCCACATTTAAGAGTCATCTGGACAGGTATTTGAATGAGCAAAGCATAGACGGATATGGAATTAATGCAGGCACGTGGAACCAGTATAGATCGGCATTGTGGTCGGCATGGACGCAGTGGGCCGAAGGGCCTGTTTCCATGCTGTACGAATCTATGACTCCAAGATGGAGAGTGAAGTAGTTGATTCTGAGACTAGGGTCGTGAATCTTAATAAAGGAAAGTATGAAGGTATGAAGCACGAGTTGGCTATGATGGATTGGGAAACGTTACTTAAAGGGATGATGGTGGAAAGGCAATGGCAATATTCAAACAGTGCATTGATGAACTGCAACAATTGTTTACTCCTGTCTGGCGCAAAAGTAAAATGGGAAAGGTAGCCAAACCATGGCTTACAAGGAAAATTAGAGATAGTATTAGATTCACGGAAGAGGCATATACATTCGACAGAAAGAAGCAACAGACTTGAGGATTGGGAGCAGTTTAGAATTCAGCAAAGGAGGACCAAGGGGTTGATTAATCAGGGGAAAATAAAGTACATGAGTAAGCTTGCGGGGAACATACAACCTGACTGTAAAGGTTTCTGTAGGTATGTGAAGAGGAAAGGATTGGTTAAGACAAATGTAGGTCCTTACAGTTAGAAACATGGGAATTTATTATGGGAAACAAAGAAATGGCTAACCAACTAAATGCATACTTTGATTCTGTCTTCACAAAGGATGGCACAAATATCTTACCAGAAATGTTGGGGAACACAGGGTTTAGTGAGAGGAAGGAACCGAAGGAAATCAGTATTAGTAGAGAAATTGTGTTGGGGAAGTTGATGGGATTGAAGGCTGATAAATCCTCAGGGCCTGATAATCTACATCCCAGATTACTTAAAAAAGTGACCCTAGAAATACTGGATGCATTGGTGGTCATCTTTCAAGATTCTATAGACTTTGGAACAGTTCCAGCTGATTGGAGGCAGCTAATGTAATTCCACCATTTAAAAAGGGAGGTAGAAATAAAGCAGGGCATTATAGACAAGTCAGCCTGACGTCGGTAGTGGGGAAAATTCTGGAGTCCATTATCAAAGTTTTTATGGCAGAGCACTTGGAGAACAGTGTTAGAATCGGATAGAGTCAGCATGGATTTACGAAAGGGAAATCATGCTTGATAAATCTATTAGAATTCTTCGAATATGTAACTAATAGAGTTGATGATGGGGAGCCAGAGAATGTGGTTTATTTGGACTTTCAGAAGGCTTTCGACAAAGTCCCACATAAGAGATTAGTGAGTAAAATTAAAGCGCATGGGATTAGTGGTAGTGTATTGCGATAGATAGAAAATTGGTTGGCAGATGGAAAAAAAGTGTCGGGATAAACGGATCTTTTTCCAAATGGCAGGCAGTGATTAGTGGGGTACCAGAGGGATCGGTGCTAGGACCCCAACTATTCACACTCCATATTAATGATTTAGATGAGGGAACTAAATGTAATATCTCCAAATTTTCAGAAGACACAAAACTGGGTGGGAGGGTGAGTTGTGAGGAGAATGCAGAGAGGCTTCAGGGTGATTCGGACAAGTTGAGTGAGTGGGCTATTGCATGGCAGATGCAGTATAATGTGAATAAATGTGAGGTTATCCACTTTGGTAGCAAAAACAGGAAGGCAGCTTATTATCTGAACAGCTACACACTGAGAGAGGGAAATATGCAGCGATACATGGGTGTTCTCGTACACCAGTCACTGAAGGTAAGCATGCAGGTGCAACAGGTGGTAGACAAAGGTGAATGTTCTGTTGGCCTTCATAGAGACAGGATTCGAGTACAGGAGCAGGGATGTTTTGCTGCACTTATACTGGGCCTTGGTGAGGCCGCACTTGGAATATTGTGTGCAGTTTTGTTTTCCTTCTCTGAGAAAGGATGTTCTTGCTATAGAGAGAGTGCAACGAAGGTTTATCAGAGTGATTCCTGGGATGGCGGGACTCACGTATGAGGAGAGTTAGGATTATATTCGCTGGAGTTCAGAAGAGTGAAGAGGGATCTCATAGAAACCGATAAAATTCTAACAGGATTTGACAGGGTAGTTGCAGGAAGGATGTTCCCGATGGTGGGGGAGTCCAGAACCAGGGGTCATAGTCTAAGGATACGGGGTAAACTTTTCAGGACTGAAATGAGGAGAAATTTCTTCACCCAGAGAGTGGTGAGCTAGTGAAATTACGTCATCACTCCCATATCCAAGAGGGATTGGAATATGCTGGCCAGTGCCTCTGCTACTTCCACCATTCCATCCCTCAGCAACCCTCATACATCCCATCCAGACTGGGTAAATTATCTACTTTATTGTGGGACAAAAAGTATTGGATTGAAAAGGGTTAACTGAATCTGTTTGTTCAGTGACTGTAATTAATGTCAGTCTCCATGGACCCTAATTGTGTCATTGGAAGTTTTCCATCTTCTATTAATAAGGGGCTTCCATGTGTTATCCCATCGTTTCAGCCGGAACATCAGCCCCGGCACAACAGAGATCAGTGGCTCCAGAGAGAGAGAAAGGATAGATCAGAATCTGAGAACAAATGACTGGAATGTTGCAGCACTTGGTCATAATCTGAGAACAATAGATTGGAATGTTCCAACAATGGGTCAGAATCTGAGAACAAATGACTGGAATGTTGCAGCACTTGGTCAGAATCTGAGAACAATAGATGGGAATGTTACAACAATGGACAGGAGTTTATCCTCGGAACTTTACTACCTTTCTACATATTATGATTTTTACTCATTAAACTTCCGTATCTATCTCGCACTGAAGATTATTCAATACATTTACTATCCCATCCTGGCTATTATTGGTGTCCCTGGTAAGTCTCTCTATCTAGCTATTAATTCTATAAACCAAGTTTAACAGCATTACTGCTCCTGTAATTTGCTCTGCCCTTTTTGTTGCCGTTGTATTCCTGGTGAATATGTCCAGCTATTAGCTCTATAAACCATTGCCAACTGTATTACAGTTCTTGTCATTTAATCGCTCATCTTTGCTGCCCTTGCTGTCTCTATTTCCGTCTAGGGGATCTGTAAACCCTGTTTTACTGAAATACTGTTCTGTTATGTAAATTTTGGGAAGACTGAAGCCAGTGTCATTGGTCTCCATCACAAACTCCATCCCCTATCTGTGAGACAAATACACCACCCTGCCCAATACTGAGGCTGAACCAGACTGTTTGCAATCGGTGTGTTCTATTTAAACCTGAGCTGAGTCCATCTCCATATTCTCTCCATTACCAACCCTGTCTATGACCACCTCTGTCATATCCCCCATCTCCACCTCTGTCTCAGCCAATCTGCTGCATAAACCCTCACCTATACCTTTGTTGAATCCACACTTGACTATTCCAATTCTATCCTGGTCACCCTCCCAGTTATAAACCTCCATAAACCACAGCCCATCCAGATCTCTGCTGCCTGTATTCTAACTCACACCAAATCCCGATCACCCATCACCCCTGTGCTCACTGATCTACATTGGCTCCTGGTCTGGCAGCACCTTAATTTTAACATTCTCATCCTTGTGTTTGAATCCCTCCATGGCCTCACCCCTCCAATTAGTCCCATTCTCCTGCCCATTCTCATATTCCTGAAAATGTTTTGACTTCAATCTTTTCTCATTTCTCCTTCTGAAATGAATTCCTTTCCCACTGTATCTGTCCCGAGCCACTATTTTAGACTGTACAGCACTACTGGTGCTGACGGTACAGAAGCTGGGATCCATAGAGAGATGTGAGCTGCTCAGCCAGGCACTTCCAGTGCGGCCTGCACAGTGCCCCAAGCTGGGCAGGGCTCTAGTTCAATCGTAACATGTATGTGTTGTTGAGCTGAGGATGGTTTTAAATGTGATGTCAATGTACCATACCGGCAGTATTGATGTACGTTTTTGAAACTTGGTCTGTGCATGTCCACTGACTGCTTGTGTTAGTCACTCTCAGCTGAACATATATTCAGCAGCATGAGGATTATGCATAACATAATATCTAGTATTATTTAAAAGGACCAGGCATCCAACTTACAGGTGAGGGGCTTTTGACTTACTTCTATTATTGTAAAGTTAGTGGAGGTGCTGTGGATGGTTTGTTGGAAGTTGTGTTGTGAGCTGCTGCAGACATTCATGGAGGACAGAGGATTTGGTGACCCAACTCTGCACGAGGTATGGCCTATCAGGGGAAAACAGCAGCAGCCAGAGCAGTTGCACCACGGCTGGCACTGTTGCTCAGCAGGGAGGGACAAAGCGCAGAAGAGCAATAGTTATAGGGGACTGTATAGTCAGGGGCACAGATAGGCCCTTCTGTGGGCGTGAACGAGACTCCAGGATGGTATGTTACCTCCCTTGTGCCAGGGTCAAGGATGTCTCTGAACGGACAGGAGGCATTCTGAAGGGGGAGGGTGAACAGCCAGAGGTTGTGGTACACATCTGTAGCAATGACATAGGTAGGAAGAGTGATGAGGTCCTGCAGGGGTAGTTTAGGAAGTTAGGGAGTAAGTTACAAAACAAGACCTCGAGGTTTGTAATCGCTGGATTCCTCCCTGTGCCACGTGCCAGTGAGGCTAGAAATAGGAAGATAGTGCAGCGAAACACGTGGCTGAGCAGCTGGTTTAGGAGGCACGGTTTCAGATATCTGGACCATTGGGCTCTCTTCAGGGAAAGATGGGACCTGTACAAGAAGGACGGTTTGCATATAAACTGGAATTGCACTGATATCCTGGCTGCAAGGTTTGCTAGCGTCACTCGGAAGGGTTTAAACTACTGTGGCAGGGGGGTGGGAACCAGAGCAGGAGGACAGCTAGTGAAATAAATGAGGAGGACATAGTAAATAAGGCCAGTAGGACGAAGAGGAAGAGCAGGAACTGAGATGTTGCTGAGTACAGCGGGACTGGTGGTCTGAAGTGCATTTGTTTCAATGCGAGAAGTATAACAGGTAAGGCAGATGAACTTAGAACTTGGATTAGTACTTGGAAATATGATGTTGTTGCTATTACAGAGACTTGGTTGAGGGAAGGGCAGGATTGGCAGCTAAATGTTGCAGGCTTTAGAAGCTTCAGGCGGGATAGAGGGGAATGTAAAAGGGGTGGGGGAGCTGCATTACTGTTTAAGGAGAATATCACAGTTGTACTGCGGGAGGACACCTCAGATGGGTCATGCAGCGAGGCAATATGGGTGGTGCTCAGGAATAGGAACTTGGGGGTTTACTACAGGCCTCCCAACAGCCAGCGGGAGGGAGAGGAGCAGATATGCAGACAGATTTTGAAAAGATGTCAAGGTAACAGGGTTGTTGTGGTGGGTGATTATAACTTCCCCTATATTTACTGGGATTCGCTTTGTGCGGCTTGGATGGGGCAGAATTTCTGAGGAGCATCCAGGCGGGCTTCTTGAAACAGTATGTAGATAGTCCAACTAGGGATGGGGCCATTCTGGTATTGTGGAATGAGCCCGGCCAGGTGGTCGAAGTTGCCGTGGGGGAGCATTTCGGGAACAGTAACCATAATTCCATAAGTTTTAACGTACTTGTGGATAAGGATAAGAGTAGTGCTCGGGTGAAGGTGCTAAATTAGGGGAAGGCTAATTACAACAATATTAGGCAGGAACTGAAGAATTTAGATTGGGGGCGGATGTTTGAGGGTAAATCAACATCTGACATGTGGGAGTCTTTCAAACGTCAGCTGATTAGAATCGAGGACCGGCATGTTCTGGAAGAAAGACAAGTTTGGCAAGTTTCGGGAAGCTTGGATAACACGGGATATTGTGAGCCTAGTCAAAAAGAAAAAGGACGCATTTGTAAGGGCTGAAAGGCTAGGAACAGACGAAGCACTTGAGGAATATGAAGACACTTAAGCAAGGAGTTAGGAGGGCTGAAAGGGGTCATGAAAAGTCATTGGCAAACAGGATTAAGGAAAATCCCAAGGATTTTTATACATATATCAAGAGCAAGACTGTAACCAGGGAAAGGGTTGGCCCACTCAAGGACAGAGATGGGAATCCATGTGTGGAGCCAGAGGAAGTGGGCGAGGTGCTCAATGCGTACTTTGCATCAGTATTCACCAAAGAGAAGGACTTGGTGGATGGTAAGCCTAGAGAAGGGAGTACAGATAGTCTCAGTCATTTCATTATCAATAAGGAGGAGGTGTTGGGTGTCTTGCAAAGCATTAAGGTAGATAAGTATCCAGGGCCTGATGGGATCTACCCTAGAATACTGAGGGAGGCAAGGGAAGAAATTTCTGGCGCCTTGACAGAAATCTTTGCATCCTCATTGGCTACAGGTGAGGTCCCAGAGGACTGGAGAATAGCCAATGTTGTTCCTTTGTTTAAGAAGGGTGGCAATGATAATCCAGGAAATTATAGGCTGGTGAACCTTATGCCAGTGGTAGGGAAACTATTAGAGAGGATTCTTCCGTACAGGATTTACTCCCATTTGGAAACAAACGAACTCATTAGCGAGAGGCAGCATGGTTTTGTGAAGGGGAGCTCGTGTCTTACTAATTTGATTGAGTTTTTTGAGGAATTGACGAAGATGATTGATGAAGAAAGGGCAGTGGATGTTGTTTATATGGACTTTACTAAAGCCTTTGACAAGGTCCCGCATGGCAGACTGGTACAAAAGGTGAAGTCAAACAGGATCAGAGGTGAGCTGGCAAGTTGGATACAGAACTGGCTCCGTCATAGAAGACAGAGGGTAACAGTGGATGGGCGTTTTTCTGAATGGCGGGATGTGATTAGTGGTGTTCCGCAGGGATCACTCATGGGACCTTTGCTGTTTGTAGTATATATAAATGATTTGGAGGAAAATGTAGCTGCTCTGATTAGTAAGTTTGCGAACGAAACAAAGGTTGGTGGAGTTGCGGATAATGATGAGGATTGTCAGAGGATACAGCAGGATATAGGTCAGGTGGAGACTTGGGTGGAGAAATGGCAGATGGAGTTTAATCCAGAAAAATGTGAGGTAATGCATTTTGGAAGGTCGATTGCAGGTGGGAGGTATACAGTAAATGGCAGAACCCTTAGGAGTATTGACAGGCAGAGAGATCTGGGCGTACAGGTCCACAGGTCACTGAAAGTGGCAACACAGGTGGATAAGGTAGTCAAGAAGGCATACGGCATGCTTATCTTCGTGGGCCGGGGCGTAGAGTATAAAAATTGGCAAGTCATGTTGCAGCTGTACAGAACCTTAGTTAGGCCACACTTGGAATATTGCATGCAATTCTGGTCGCCACACTACCAGAAGGATGTGGAGGCTTTGGAGAGGATGCAGAGGAGGTTTACCAGGATGTTGTCTGGTCTGGAGGGCATTAGCTATGAGGAGAGGTTGGAAAAACTCGGATTGTTTTCACTGGAACGACGGAGGTGCAGGGGCTTCTCGGTGCCCGCTCCCTGTGGAGCAATCCAGTCAGTCCCATTCTCCCAGTCAGTCCCCGTATCCCTGCAAGTTCATTTCCTTCGGGTGTCCATCCAGTATCCTTTTGAAGTCATTGTCTCGAATGATGAAGCCCAAGATCTGATATGCTTCTCTAAACACGCTCCTAATATGTCCTGCCAACTTCAAAGATCAATGCATATGCTGCCCCAGGTCCCTCTGTCCCTGCACAATCTTGAGAACTGTGTCATTAAGTCTATATTACCTTCCTATTCCTTCTGACAAAATACATCACCTCACACTCCTCTGCATGAAATTCCACCTGCCACTTCTCTGTCCATTCTGCTAGCCTATCTATATCCTTCTACATGTGGTTTGTAACATCCTCACTGTTTACCACACCTCCAAGATTGGTATCATCGGAAATTTTTGAAATTCTACTCTGTATTCCAAGAGCCATGCCATTTATATATAGCAAAAGAAAAACAGTGGTCCTAAGCACTGACCCTTGGGGAACATCACTGTCGACCATCCCCCGGTCTGAAAAACAACCATTTAACACATTTCTCTTTTTCTTGTCCTCTGGACAATTTTTTTCCAATTGGATGCTATTCCATGAGCTTCAATTTTATCAACCAAGCTTCTGTGTTGTTCATCATCAAATAATTTCATAAAATCCACGTAGACAACATCCACCACATTCCCTTCATCAACCTTCTCTCATTTTCCGAATAAATTCAATTAGTCCATCATGCATGATCTGCCTTTCAGAAATCCGTGCTGACAATCCTTAATTAACTCAATCTCTCCAAGTGTGTGTTGTCCTTTTGCCCTGATTATTGTTTCTAAAACCTTACACACCACTGATGTTAAACTAACTGGCCAGTAGTTGCGAGGCCTGTGTGTTGTCCATTGATAATTCTGGGAAGTGAGTGTGACCATCTATGTCATCAATTTCTCCCTCTGCAGGGAAAAGCAGGATGAGAGATCCCGTGGCTTTGTCAGGATAGCGGGATTCCTGATGGTTTCGGTTGATCTGCGGGGCCCCCATGTCAATGGGTTGAGGTACAGGAACTGGAAGAACTCTCACTCCATTAATGTACAGTTGGTGTGTGAGCATGCCCAGTACATCATGCTGGTGAATGTCCACTATCCTGGCAGCAGACACCATACATTCATTCTGAAGCAGTCAGCCGGTCCCAACACTGCGGGTCTCCATGCAGAACCAGAATGTGGCTCCTTGGAGACAAATGAACCCCCTCGAGACACAGCTCATGTTTCGACACCCCCAAACCACCTCCCACCGTCAACTTTTAGTTACGCAATTAACGTGTGTTATGTGAGCAATGGAGTCACCAGGAACATGGTGGAACAGACCATCGGTGTGATGAAGCAATGCTTCCGATGTCTGAACCGCTCGGGGAGAGCCCTCCAGTACACATTGGAGAAGGTGTCTGAGCTCATGGTGTTCTGCTGCACGCTTCATTTCATCAGCAGCATGTGGACACAGGCATTGGCAGCAGGAATCCGGAGGCCACCTCAGGAGGTGGTGGGAGGGAAGATATTTCCTCGATGCCTTCGACCCGGACTGGCTGTCGGAGAGACCCTGCTAAGATTCCAGTTCCCATAAGCCAACTTCCCTTTCCCACCATGGATCCCCCATTCTCCACCATTACACCCATCTGAGACGCCCCATCACAGTGTCACCTTGGTCATCATCCTATAATAAAAACATCAGAGAATTATTACAGCACAGAAGGACCAATTCAGCCTTTCGTGTCTGCCCTGGCTTTCCGAATGACCAATTCACGGAATGCCGTTCCCTGCATTCTCCCTGCAACCCTGCACATTCTTCCTTCTCACATAACAGTCTATTCAGCTTCAATTGAACCTGCCTCCACCATACTCTCAGGCAGTGCATTCCAGACTCTAACCACTCACTGTGTGAAATAATATTTTCCTCAGGTCGTCTTTGCTTCTTTTACCCATGACTTTAAATCTGTGCCCTTTCGTTCTCGATCCTTTCACGAGTGGGAACTGTTTCTCTCTATCTACTCTGTCCAGACACCTCATGAATTTTGAAACCTCTAATAAAGCACCTCTCAGCCTTCTCCGAGAAAAACAGTCCTAACTTCTCCAGCCTATCTTCATAACTGAAAATCCTCATCCCGGGAATCATTCACGTGAATATTTTCTGCACACTCTCCAATGCCCTCACGTCTTTCCTCAAGTGTGGCACCCAGAACTGGACGCAATGCCACAGCTGAGGCTGAAATAGAGTCTTATATAAGTTCAACATAACTTCCTTGCTCTTGTACTCTATGCCCCTATTAATAAAGCCCAGGATACTGCATGCTTTATTAAACACTTTCTCAACCTGTCCTGCCGCCTTCGATGACTTCTGCACATATACACACAGGTGTGCTCCTGCACACCCTATAAAATTGTACCCTTTATTGTATATTGTCTCCCCATGTTCTTCCTATCAACATGAATCACTTCACATTTCTCTGTATTGAACTTCATCTGCCACCTGCCTGCCCATTCCACCAACTTGTGTGTGTACTTTTGAAGTTCTACACTATCCTCCCTACAGTTCACAATTCTTCCAACTTCCGTATCAGCTGCAAACTTTGAAATTGTGCCTGCATACCCAGGTTTAGGTCCTTAATATATATCAGGAAAAGCAAGGATGTCTGGGGAACTCCACAACAAACCTTCCTCCAGCCTGTAAAACATCCATTAATTAGTTCCGAAGAAGGGTCACTGACCCGAAACGTTAACTCTGCTTCTCTTTCCACAGATGCTGCCAGACCTGCTGAGTGACTCCAGCATTTCTTGTTTTTGTTGCATTAATCATTAATGTTTGTTTCCTGTCACTTAGCTAATTTCGTATCCATGTTGCTACCGTCCCTTTTATTACATGAGCTACAAGTTTGCTCACAGGTCTGTTGTGCGGCTTTGTATCAAAAGGTTTTTGCATGCAGGGAATAGTTCAATGTCTGGAATGCACTGCTTGAGAATGGTGGAGGCAGGTTCATTTGAAACTGAATAGACCGTTATATGAAAGTCAATGTACACCACATCAACAGAATTGCTCTCATCAACTTTCTCTGATACCACCTCAAACATCTCCAGCAAATTAGTTAAACATGATGTTCTCTCAAGAAATCCATGCTGGCTTGTTTAATTAACTCGCATTTGTCCATGTGACTATTTGCTTTGTCCAAGATTATTTATTTCTAGAAGTTTTCCCACCACCGAAGTTAAACTGACAGGCCTGTAGTTGCTGGCCTTATCTTTACACCCTTTTTGAACAAGGGTGTAACGTTTACAATTCTCCAGTCCTCTTGCATCACCCTCAAGTCTAAGGAAGACGGAAAAATTATGGCCAGTGCCTCTGCGATTTCCACCCTCACTTCCCTCAGTATCCTTGGATGCATCTCATCTTTTCCTGGTGCTTTATTCAATTTAAGTCCAGACAGCCTATCTAATACTTCCTCTTTATCAATTTTAAACCCCACTAGTGTCTGACTTACCTCCTCTTTCAACATTGCCTGGGTTGCATCTTGGAATCATAGACAGTTTATGGCACAGAGAGAGGCCACTTGGCCCATCGTGTCTATGCTGTCCAAAAAACGATCCATCCTTTCTAATCCTATATTCCAGCATTTGATAGATTACAGCACTTGAGGTGCATATCCAGACACCTTTTGAATGAGTTGTTGGTTTCTGCCTCAACGACCATTTCGGGCAGTGAGTTCCAGACTCTGACAACCCGCTGGGTGAAAAATAAAATCCGCAGCTCCCTTTTAATCTTTCAACCAATCACTTTAAGTCCATGCCCCCTCGTCACTGACCTCTTTGCTAAGGTGAATGGACCCTTCAGCTCCACTCCACCCAGGCCCCTCTCAGTTTTGTACATTTCAATCAGATTTACCCTCAGCCTTCTCTATTTCAAGGAGAACAGTCCCAGCCTGTCCAATCTTTCCTCATAGCTGCATTTTTCCAGTCCTCGCCACATCCTCATAAATCTCCTCTGCACCCTCTCGGGTGCAATTACATCTTTTCTGTAAAGCGGTGAGCAGAACTGCACACAGTACTCAAGTTGTGTGCTAACCAATGAGTTATAGAATTCTAGCATAACCTCCCTGGCCGTATATTCTATACCTCGGCTAATAAAGGAAATGATTCCATATCTTCTTCCTTGGTAAAGACAGGTGGGAATTATTCATTTACTACCTCAGCTATATTCTCTGCCTCCATGTGCAAATCCCCTTTATGGTCCTGAGTCGGCCCCATTGTTCCTTTTACTACCCTTTTACTATTTAGATGCCAATAGAAAACTTTGGGATTTCCTTTAATGCTCGTCTCTTTTCCTGCTCTCTCTTTGATTCTCTTATTTGCTTTTTCTCTTCCCCTCTGGACCTTCTGTATTCAGCCTGCTTCTCAATAGTATTTTCTACCTGATGTCCGTTATATCAGACATAAACTTGTCAACCTTTCGTGCGGCCTTCAAAGATCTGTCTGAATACACACCAAGTCTCTCTGTTCCTGTCTCCTCATTTAAACAATACCCATTTGTTTCTGTTGCCTTCCCTTACACTTCTTACCCAAATGTCTCGCTTCATACTTCACTGTGTTAAATTACATCTGCCATGTTCCTGCCCATTTCACCAGTCAGTCTCCATCATCCTGAAGTCTGCTACTATCCTTCTCACTGTTTATTAACATTTCTGACTTTCCTGCCATCCGAAAACTTTGACATTATCCCCACTGTACACAAGCCCATTGCATTAACATACAACAATAGTGATCCCAACAGTGACCCTGGGGACCCCATTGACTACTTCCCTCCAGACTGAAGAATAACCATTCTTCACTACTTTCTACTTTCTGTCACTGCGCTAATTTCCCGCATGCTGACATTGAAAATAAAAGAACAGACTTCCATTTATGAAACGCCTTTCATGACCAATGTGATGTTCCAAAGTGATTTACAACCAATGAATACTTCTTAAAGCGAAGTCATTCTTGTAATGTAGGAAACAGGCAGACTATTTCTGCACAGCAAGCTCCCACAAGCAGCAATGTGATGATGATCAGATCTGTTTTTGCGATGCTTATTGAAGGATAAATATTGACAAGGACACCGGGAATAATTCCCCTGCACTGCTTCCACATAGTGCGATGGGATCTTTAACATCCACCTGAGAGGGCAGACTGCAACTTGGTTTAAAGTGTCATTCGATAGACGGCACCTCTGACAGTGCAACACTCCCACAGTCCTGCACTGCAATGTCAGCATTGATTCTTGTGATCAAGTCCTGCAGTGACACTTGATCCTGGAAGCTTGTGACTGAAAGGGGAGAGAGCGACAAACTGAGCCATGGCTGACATTAACCCTTTAATCCCATGTGTTTCTAATTCGGTAACACGGTTGTTATGTGGTACTTTCTCAAACGCCTGTGGAAAGGATAGGGATATTGTGAAAGTACAGGCAGGAGAAATAATAGAATGGCACAAACTGAATGAGGTCATTCGGCCATCATGTCTGTGCTGCTCCTTTCAAAGAGAAATCCAGTTAGTCCCACTCCCAGGCTTTTTCACTATATCCTTGCATTTTTTTCTCCTTCAGATATTTATCCAATTCCCTTTTGAGATCTACTATTGAATCTGTATCCATCAGCCTATCAGACAGTGCATTCCAAATCCAAACCACTCAGAAACAAAAATCCTCATGTCTGCTTCTTTTACCAAATGCCTGAAATCTGTGTCTCTTGGACATTGGAAATAGTTTCTCTTTATTTAATTTATCTAAATCCTTCGAATGTTAAACACCTCAATCAAATCTCCTCTGAAAGTTCTCTGCTCTAAGCAGAACAACCCCAGCTGTATAACTGTAATCCCTCATGCCTGGACAAATTCTAGTAAAACAGTTCTGTGCCCTCTCTGAAGGCTTCATGTCCTTCCTAAAGTGTGGTTCCCAGTATTCGACACAAGACTCCAGGTGGAGCTGAACTAGTATTTTATATATGTTTCACATAATGTCATTGCTTTTGTTCTTTTTGCCTCTATTTATAAACCCAAGGATCCCATATATTTATTAACTGTCCAGTTAACCTTTCCTGCCACCTTCAAAGATTTGTGTATAAACACCCCTGGTGTCTTTGTTATTTCGCCACCTTTATAGTTGTGCCATTTAACTTGTATTGTCCCTCTTCATTCATCCTTTCAGAATGTATTACCTCACACATCTGCAATGTCAATTAAATATTGAGAAGATTGAAGCCATTGTTTTCTGTCTCTGCTCCAAACATTTCCTAGTTACACACTCCATCCCTCTCCTTTGTAAATGTTTGAGACTAAGTAAAACGGTTCACAAACTTGTTTACATAGCTAACCTTGAGATCCCTTGAGATGAGCTTCCTACCGAATTTTCTCACCATCAGTAAAACGGCCTATTTCCACCCCCCGGTGGAGTTGCATTGCTGGTTAAAGAGGAAATTAACGCAATAGTGAGGCAGGATATTAGCTCTGACGATGCCGAATATGTATGGGTCGAGCTGAGAAACACTAAGGAGCAGAAAACGTTAGTGGGGGTTGTAGATAGACACCCAAACTGTAGTGCTGAATTTGCGAATGGCATTGAACAGGAAATTAGAGACGCATGCGATAAAGGAACATCTGTAATTATGGGTTTCTTGAATCTGCATATAGATTGGGCAAATTAAATTGGTCACAATACATTGTGGAGGAATTCCTGGGGAATATGCGGGATGGTTTTCAGGACCAATTCTTTCAGGAACCAACTGAAGAACAGGCTATCCTAGACTGGTTATTGTGTAATTAGAGAGGAATAATTGACAATCTAGTTGTGCGAGATCCCTTGGGGATGAGCGACCATCATATGATAGAATTCTTCATCACGATGGAGAGTGACCTAGTTGATTCTGAGACTAAGGTCGTGAATCTTAATAAAGTAAGCTACGAAGGTATGAGGCATAAGTTGTCGATGATACATTGGGAAACGTTACGTAAAGAGATGACCCTGGATAGGCAATGGCAAACATTCAAAGAGCGCATGGATGAACTGCAACAATTGTTTACTCCTGTCTGGCGCAAAAGTAAAACGGAAAAGGTAGCCAAATCATGGCTTACAAGGAAAGTTCGAGATAGCATTAGATCCAAGGATGAGGCATATAAATTCGCCAGGAAAAAACAACAGACCTGAGGATTGGGAGCAGTTTAAAATTCAGCAAAGGAGCACCAAGGGATTCATTAAGAAGGGGAAAATGGAGTACGAGAGTAAGCTTGCTGGGAACATAAAAATTGACTGCAAACGAATCTATAGGTATGTGAAGCGGAAAAGATTGGCGAAGACAAATACAGGTCCGTTACAGTCAGAAACAGGGAAATTTATTATGGGAAACAAAGAAACGGCTGACCAACTAAATGCATCCTTTAGTTCTGTCTTCACAAAGGAGGACACAAATATCATACCAGAAATGTTGGTGAATACAGGGTTTAGTGAGAGAGAGGAACTGAAAGAAATCAGTACTAGTAGAGAAATGGTGTTGGGGAAGTTGATGGCATTGAAGGCCGATAAATCCCCAGGGCCTAGTAATCTACATCCCAGAGTACTTAAGGAAGTGGCCCTAGAAATAATGGATGGATTGGTGGTCATCTTCCAAGATTCTATGGACTCTGGAACAGTTCCTACAGATTGGAAGGTAGCTAATGTTATCCCACTATTAAAAAAGGGAAGTAGAGAGAAAGCAGGAAATTGTAGACCAGTCAGCCTGACATCGGTCGTGGGGAATATCCTGGAGTCCATTATCAAATATTTTGCAGCAAAGCACTTGGAGAATAGTGGTAGAATCGGACAGAGTCAGCATGGATTTATGAAAGGGAAATCATGCTTGATAAATCTACTAGCATTCTTCCAGGATGTAACTAGTAGAGTTGATGAGAGGGAGCCAGTGGGTGTGGTTTATTTGCATTTTTAGAAGGCTCTCGACAAAGTTCCACGTAAGGGTTTAGCATGTAAAATTAAAGTGCACGAGACTGGGGGTAGTGTATTGCAATAGATAGAAAATTGGTTGGCAGACAGGAAACAAAGCAGTGGAACATACAGAGCTTTTTGTGAATGGCAGGCAATGACTAGTGGGGTACCGCAGGGATCGGTGCTAGGACCCCAGCTGTTCACAATATATATGTTAATGATTTAGATGAGGAAACTAAATGTAATATCTCCAAATTTGCAGATGATACAAAATTGAGTGTGAGGGTAAGTTGTGAGGAGGATGCAGAGAGGCTTCAGGGTGATTTGGACAAGTTGAGTGAGTGGTCAAATGCATGGCAGATGCAGTATAATGTGGATAAATGTGAAGTTATCCACTTTACTAGCAAAAACAGGAAGGCAGATTATTATCTGAACGGCTATAAACTGAGAGAGGGGAATATGCCGCGAGACCTGGGTGTTCTGGTACACCAGTCACTGAAGGTAAGCATGCAGGTGCAACAGGCGGTAGAAAAAGGCGAATGTTATGATGACCTTTATAGAGACAGGATTCGAGCACAGGAGCAGGGATGTTTTGCTGCAATATACAGGGCCTTGGTGAGGCCGCATTTGGAATGTTGTGTGCAGTTTTGGTCTCCTTATCTGAGGAAGGATGGTCTTGCAAGAGGGAGTGCAGTAGAGTTTTGCCAGTCTGATTCCTGGGATGGCGGGACTGCCGTATGAGGAGAGATTGAGTCGGTTAGGACTGTATTCACTGGAATTCAGAAGAGTGAGGAGGGATCTCATCGAAACCTATAACATTCTAACATGACTTGACAGGGTAGATGCAGGAAGGATGTTCCCGATGGTGAACCACTCCTGAACCACAGGATATGGGGTAAAACTTTCAGGACTGAGATGAGGAGACGTTTCTTCACCCAGAGAGTGGTGAGCCTGTGGAAACCTGTCATCACACCCATATCCAAGGGGATTGGAAGGTTCTGGCCAGCGCCTCTGCTATTTCCCCCATTCCTTCCCTCAGCAACCCTCATACACCCCATCCAGACTGGATAAATGTTCAACTTTATTGTGGTACAAAAGTGTTGGATTGAAAAGGGTTAACTGAATCTGTTTGTTCCGTGACTGTAATTAATGTCAGTCTCCATGGACCCGAATTGTGTCACTGGACGTTTTCCATCTCCTATTAATAAGGGGATTATTTCAATGTGTTATTCCATAGTGTCAGTGGGAACATCAGCCCCGGCACTTACAGAGATCAGCTGCTCCAGAGAGATAGAGAGAGGATAGGTTAGAATCTGAGAACAAAAGACTGGAATGTTACAACAATGGGTCAGAATCTGAGAACAATAGATTGGAATGTTACAACAATGGACAGGAGTTTATCCTCGGATCTTTACTCTCTTTCTACATATTATGATCGGTACTCATTAAACACTCGTATCTATCTCGCACTGAAGATTATTCAATACATTTACTATCCCATCCTGGCTATTATTGGTGTCCCTGGTAAGTCTCTCTATCTAGCTATTAATTCTTTAAACCATGTTTAACTGCATTACTGCTCCTGTAATTTACTCTGCCCTTCTTGCTGCCGTTGTATTCCTGGTGAATATCTTCAGCCATGAGCTCTATAAACCATTGTCAGCTGTATTACAGTTCTTGTCATATACTCGCTCATCGTTGCTGCTGTTGCTGTCTCTATTTCAGGCCAGGAGATCAGTAAACCCTGTTTCACTGAAATACTGTTCTGTTATGTAAATTTTGGGAAGACTGAAGCCAGTGTCATTGGTCTCCATCACAAACTCCATCCCCTATCTGGGAAGCACATACTCCACCCTGCCCAATATCCGAGGCTCAACCAGACATTTTACAACTTCTGTGTTATATTTCAACCTAAGCTAAGTTCATCTTCATATTCTTTTCATCACCAACCCTGCCTAATACCACCTCTGTGATATCACCCCTCGCCACCACTGCCTCAGCCCATCTACTGCGTAAATCCTTATCTGCATCACTGTTAGATACACAGCTGACTATTCCAATTCCATCTTGGTCACCCTCCCAGTTATAAACCTCCATAAACCACAGCCCATCCAGAACTCTGCTGCCTGTATCCTAACTCACACCAAATCCCGATCACCCATCACCCCTGTGCTCACTGATCTACATTGGCTCCTGAACTGGCAACACCTTATTTTTAATATTCTCTTTCTTGTGTTTGAATCTCTCCATGGCCTCACCCCTCCATTTATTCACTTTCCCCAGTCCATTTCACATATTCCTGCAAATCTTTCGACTTCAATCTTTTTTCATTTCTCCTTGTAAAGTGAATTTATTTCCCTCTGCATCTGTCCCGAGCCACGATTTTACACTCTGCAGCAAGACTGCTGCTGACGGTACAGAATTGGGATCCATAAAGAGATGTGAATCGCACAGCTGGCCACTTACGGTGCGGTCTGCACAATATCCCATGCTGAGCGGGGCTCCAGCCCAGTCGTATCATCTATGTGCTGTCAGCATGGTCTTCACAGCCGGCCACTTCTACTGTGGCCTGCACAATATCACATGCTGGGCAGGGCTCTCGCTCAATTGTACCTTGTATGTGTTGTTCTTTTGAGGGTGGATTTGAAAGTGATGTCAATCTGCCATTCCGGCAGCTTTGATGTCCTTCTTTGAAAGTTGGTCTGTGCATGTCCACCGAACGCCTGTGTTAGTCAATGTCAGCTGAACATACATTTAGCATCACAATGAATCCCCTCTAATGTTATTTAAAAGGGCCAGGCATCCAGCTTACCGGTGACGGGCTTTTGACTTACTTCTGCTATTGTAATCTTAGTGGAGGTGCTGTCGATGGTTTTCTGGAGGTTGTGTTGTGAGCTGCTGCAGACATTCAGGGAGGACAGAAGATTTGGTGACCCAAATCTGGACAAGGAATGGGGACTATATTTACAGTGTCTTTGGGTCTATGACATGACCAACAAATGGAGCAGAGGCTGCAGAGAGGGGAAGCTCTGTAATGAGGGAGGAGGAGGGGGCTTTGCCCTACCCACCCCGGGTTTTTCAAGAGCGCTTTTCCTACCTACACCTAACCCAGGAGCAGTGCGTGAGGTGGCTCTGATTCAATAAGGATGTGGTCACATAGCAGTGTCACCTCCTGTAACACGACCTGGAGCCTCACAGCAGGGTGAGGAAGGAGCTGTCAGTGGCCGTTAAAGTCACAGTTTCATTCAACTTCTGTGTATCTAGATCTTTCCAGACAGGAGCAGGAGACGTATCCAACATAGAGTCACAGAGAGTGAATTAGTCATTTGCGGCACTGAAGGTGGTCATTCGGCCCCTCCATGCCAGCTCTCCCTGGAACAATCCAGTCAGTCCCAATCCCCCGCTCAGTCCCCGTATCCCTGCAAGTTCATTTCCTTCTGGTGTCCATCCAGTTTCCTTTTGAAATCATTAATTGCCTCAGCGTCCACCACCCTCATGGGCAGTGAGTTCCAGCTTATTACCATCCACTGTCATAAAATGTTCCTCCTCATATTCCCCCTGCATCTCTTACCCAAAACCTTCCATCTGTGTCCCCAAGTCCGTGTTTCATCAGTTAATGGGAACAGTTTTTCCTTGTCTGTCTTATCTAAACTTATCATAATCTTGTACACCTCTACCAAAGCTCTCTAAATCTCCTTTACTCCAGGGAGAACAACTCCATCTTCTCCAAACTAACCTTGTCGCGCAACCCCCATCCCTGAAACCATTTTGGTAAATATCCTCTGCACCCTCTCAAGGACCTTCACATCCTTCCTAAAGTGTGGTGACCAGAACTGGACACAGTTCTCCAGTTGAGGCCTAACCAAAGCTTTATAACGTTTCAGCATAACTTCCCTGCCTTTGTATCTTTGTCTGTAATTATGAAGCCCAAGATCTGATATGATTTGCTAAACACCCTCCTAATATGTCCTGCCACCTTCAAAGATCAATGCATACGGAGGCCCAGGTCCCTCTGTTCCTGCACAATCTTTAGTAATGTGTCATTAAGTCTACATTGCCTTCCTATTCCTTCTGACAAAATACATCACCGCACACTGCTCTGTAATAAATTCTACCTGCCACTTCTCTGTCCATTCTGCCAGCCTATCTAAGTTCTGTTGCGGATGGTTTGTATCATCCTCCCTGTTTATCACACCTACAAGATTGGGATCATCGGAAAATTTTGAAATTCTACTTTGCATTCCAAGGTGCATGTCATTTATATATAGCAAGGAAACAAAATCAGCGTTCCTAGCACTGACCCTTGGGGAACATCACTGTCTACCATCCTCCTGTCTGAAAAACAGCCATTTAACACAAGACTCTTTTTGCTGTCCTTTGGACAATTTTTGATCCAATTGGATGCTATTCCATGAGCTTCAATTTTGTTAACCAAGCTCTGTGTGGTTCTTCATCGAATACTTTACTAAAATCCAGGGAGACAACATCCACCACATTCCCTTCATCAACCTTCTCTGATCATCGAAATCAATTCAATTAGTTCATCAAGCATAATCTGCCTTTTAGAAATCCGTGCTGACAATCCGTAATTAACTCAGATCTCTCCAAGTGTGTGTTGTCCTTTTTCACTGATTATTGTTTCTAAAGCCTTACTCACCACTGATGTTAAACTAACTGACCAGTAGTTACTCGTCTTGTGTGTTGTCCATTGATAATTCTGGGAGGTGACGGTGACCATCGATGTTATCATTTTCTCCCTCAGCAGGGGGAGGCAGGATGAGAGATACCGTGGCTTTGTCAGGATAGAGGGAATCCTGATGGTGTGGGTGTCTCTGCGGGGCCCCCGTTGTCAAGAGGGAGAGATACAGGAACTGGAAAAACTCTCACTCCATGAATGTACAGTTGGTGTGTGAGCATGGCCAGTACATCATGTTGGCGAATGTCCACTATCCTGGCAGCAGCTACCATACCTTCATTCTGATGCAGTCAGCCGGTTCCAACATTTTGGCCGCCATGCAGAACCAGAATGTGGCTCCTCGGAGATGAAAGATTCCATTCTCTAGACACAGCTCATGTTTCTACATCCGCAAACCACCTCGCACCGCCAACCAACCTCACACAATTAACATGTGTATAACGTGAGCAATGGAGTCACCAGGAACATGGTGGAACAGATCATTGGTGTGATGAAGCAATGCTTCCGATGTCTGAACCGCTCGGGGGGAGCCCTCCACTACACAGTGGAGCAGGTATCCAAGTTGGTGGTGTTCTGCTGCACCCTTCATATCATCACCATCATGAGGACACAGGCATTGGCAACAGGAATCCGGAGGACACCTCAGGAGGAGGAGGAGGAGGAGACCAGGAGGATATTTCCTGGATGCCATCGACCCGGACAGGCTGTCGGAGAGTCCCTGCTAAGATTCTGGTTCCATAGGACAACTTCCCTTTCCCACCATGGATCCCCCATTCTCCCCCATTACACCCATCTGAGACGCCCCATCACAGTGTCCCCTTGGTCACCATCCTGCAATGTAAAATGCCAACAAAAACCTTTTCATTAACATCTTTATCCAGCAACACATCCAATTATACAAACTAAACTGAACATTTTCACCCTTGTGTATTCCCTTAGTGCCTGTCTTGTGGCTTCCCTTGACTTGTCTAGTGCTCCGACACAGTGTTTCCCCAGTGACTGCAGCATGGCTGGTGGAAGGCTGCTGACTTTCACTGGGGAGACTGCAGATGGCCTTGCAGGACGTCCTCGAGCAGCACAGGGCTTTGCGGGTTCGTAGTCGGATTGCACCACCTCGACATGGGCAGCAGCAGCCTGGGCTGGCTGATGGGGAACAGCAAGGACACTGGTGGAGTGACAGTGAATGGAGGACAAATACTGTCATCCTGAGAGAGGACAGCAAGTTCATGCTCCACAGAGACACTGTCACTGCCAAGGGGCGACACCTCAGCAATCCTGGTAATCTACTGGATCACAGATTGCTGGAATGCTGTGAGAGCCTGCAAACCCCTTTGAACACTGAGATCCACAGCCATGATAACAGCTGTCTGATCCTGCCTGGCAGCAAACATGGATCTCATGTCCTCAATCTGTGCTTCCACTGCAGCACCAAGACTTTGGGTGTCTGCCGTCTGTGCTGCAGTGGAAGCTGAGACAATGGTATCAGACACTGTATCACGGCTGGGTCCACTAGTGCTGTCATGGAGTTAGTGACCACTTCCACAGGGGAAAGAATGGGCTTCAAGCTCTGTGAAATGCCCTGTGCCATGTTGGAGATGGATTCCTCCGTGTTCCTTGACAGTGACAACAGACTGTCTGACAGGCCTGTCAATGGACAAAGTATCTCACTGTACATGTCCATCAGCATTCTCCTGTATGCTGTTCCAGCAATGTTCACATATGAGTCCTGTGTATTATAACTCGTTTGTGACCTCGCCCTCTGGTGAGCTGACACATGAACTATCCTTTCCCCCTGGCCTGGCTGCAGCTCACTTGTGCTCGGTGACTCAACCCGTGCAGATTGTGTCTCCAAACCAGCCTCTAAGGTTGACACAATGCAAGTATTTGATCTGGTGACTGTGAGTATCAGACCAAGTGATGGGGCTTCACCATCAGTGCTGTGCTGCTGCTCTCTCTCTGTCTCCTGGATCTGCTGTGACTGGGAAACTGGCAGTTTTGGGTTATTATCAGAAAGTATAAAATCAGAAAGGGAGGGTTCGGTCAGGGATTGGGGGTGGGATGGAAAGCAGGAGGTCCATGGTCCCACCATCTGCAGCTTGTACATCATCCCAGACAGCAGGATAAGGGGGAGGTGGGAGTTAAGAAGGGACATAAGGCAGGAACATAGCATCATCCTGAATGCTCTCGGTGATGCCGGATGCTACGGGCTCTGTCACAGCCGGTCCCATTATGTGGAGAACCACCTCCTCCCTCAGGCTCAGGGGATTAAGGTATGCCTGGTCCCCGTCGGTTCACTGCTGCTCCCTGTGATTATGGGCCACCTTGTCCTGTAAGAGAGAGGGCATAATGTGTTGCACTGTGTTTGGGTGCTGTGCCTTCGATAGCTGAATAGCTGGAGATATGTGGAGGCAGTGAGAGATGGGTGTGAGGCTGGTTATCAGTGGAAGGTGAGTGAGGGTAAGGTGGAGTATGTGCATGTGAGGTGTGAGTCCTGAGTGTTAGGGACTGCTGATGGGTGAGTGATAGGGGTGTGTTATATTGAGCAGTGTGAGAGGTTGGTGGTGTTGAGGATAGGAGATGCCATGTGGTGATGAAGTCACTGACATTTACCAGCCGTGTGAGCTCATTAAACTTCTTCTGGCTCTGCTGCCAGGTCGTCGGGGCCATAATTCTTGCATTCACCTCCGTGGCCACTTGCTCCCATTCTCTTCGGAGGGTGTTTCTTGAGGGTCTCCACACCACCCTACAGAAACATGGGCTCTCTTCTCCTGTTACTCTCCATGACTAAGGCCTCCAGCACCTCATTCGTTAGCCGCAGAGCCCTCTCTCTGTCCTAGTATTCCATTTACCTTGTCTCCAATTGCAGCATTCACAGTCAGCAGCAGCAGCCTCCTGTGATTCAGTGCAGCTTCCCTTCAAGAGGGACAGACTGTCTTTAAGAGCTTAATGCTGGCTGAAAGACGAGCCAGTCTCACACACAGTTAGGCTCCTGTTAAATGTGCAGGCAAACAGCAGCGCGGGTCACCATGGGCGACACGACTTTTTCATGGAAATGAGGACATAGCAGGAGCTTTCTGTGTCACCTGCCACAACAGGAGCAGACACGTGCGGATCATGATCCCTCTGCCGACAAAGCGATGCAAACTCGATTTTCTCGTTCTTGCTATTTCCCTTTCCGTCATTCACACTTTCCCCCCCTCTCTCTCTCTCTCTCTCTCTCTTCACTCTCTCTTTATTGCTCATAGAATCAGAGATTGATGCAGCACAGAAGGAGGTCTGTCGGCCCATTGTGTCAGTACTGTCTCTTTGAAAGAGCTATCTAATTAGTATTAATAGAGGCCTAGATTGAATTGTCTCTTTCCTGCTGTGTAAGTGTGACTCAGTACCACTCCAGCTGGTATTAATGGTGGCCTGTAATGAACTGTCTCTTTCCTGGTGCTTGAGTGGGACTCAGTTTCACTCCAGCTGCTATTAATAGAGGTCTGGTTTGAATTGGCTCTTCCCTGGTGTGTGAGTGAGACTCAGTACCACTCCAGCTGGTATTAATCGGCACAGTGGCAGGACAGTGGTGCAGTGGTTCGCACGCAGCCTCACAGCTCCAGCCACCCGGGTTACTGCCTGCGTGGAGTTTGCAAATTCTCCCTGTGTCTGCGTGGGTTTCCTCCGGGTGCTCCGATTTCCACCCACATGCCAAAGACTAGCAGGTTGATAGGTTAATTGACCATTATAAATTGCCACTAGTATACGTAGGTGGTAGGGAAATATAGGGATAGGTAGGGATGTGGTAGGGATATGGAATTAGTGTAGGATTAGTATAAATGGGTGGTTGATGGTCGGCACAGACACGGTGGGCCAAAGGGCCTGTTTCAGTGTTGTATCTCTAAACTAAACTAAAACTATCTAATTAGTTACTCTCCCCTCCTCTTTCCCCAGACTCCTGCGTTTTTTCTCCTTTTCAAGTATTTGTTAAATTTCCTTTTGAAATATATTATTGAATATTCTTCCACCATCTTTTCAGGCAGTGAATGCCAGATCCCAACAACTCGCTGTGTAAGAAAATTCTTTTCATTTCACCTCTGGTTCTTTTTCAATCTGTGTCTTCTTAATACTGAACTTTCTGACACTGGAAACCGTTTCACATTAATTATCCCATCAAAACCCTTCATGATTTTGAATTCTATATTAAATCTCCTCTTACCCTTCATTTCAACCCCAGCTTTTCCAATCTCTCCACGTAACTGGTACTCAGATCCCTTGTACCATTCCAGAAAATCACCTCAGTATCTTCACTAAGTCCTTGACATCCTTACCAAAGTGTGGTGATCAGAATTGGACACAATTCTCCAGCTGGGATCTAACCAATGATGTATAAAGATCAGCATTTCCTCCTGAGTTTTTTTTACTCTGTGCCTCTCTCTCACACACCAAGGACACTACATGTTACCTTCAAAGATCTGTGTGTGCACAGCCCAGGTCTCTCCAATCCTGCACCCACTTTATAATTGTGCCATTAAGTTTATATTGCTTCTCCACATACTTCCTACCCAAATGCCTCACTTCACACTTCACTGAGTTAAATTACATCTGCCATGTACCTGCCCATTTTACCAGTCAGTCCCTGTCTTCCTGAAGTCTGTTTCTGTCCTTATCACTGTTTGTTAACATTTCTGAGTTTCCTGCCATCTGAAAACTTTGACATTATCCCCTCTGTACACAAGCCCATTGCATTAACATACAGCAACAGTGATCCCAACAGTGACCCTGGGTAAACCCCAATGTACTTCCCTCCAGACTGAACAATAACCATTCTCCACCACTCTCTGCTTTCTGTCACTTAGCTAATTTCCTGCATGCTGTCATTGTAAATTTAAAAAAAGAACTTCCATTTATGTAGCGCCTTCATGATCACTGAGTACTTATTAAACCCTAGTCACTATTGTAATGTAGGAAAGATGGCAGAAGATTTCCACACAGCAAGCTCCCACAAGCAGCAATGTTATAATGATCAGATCTTTAACATCCATCTGAGAGGGCAAATGTTTGTTTAATGTTTAATTCGATAGACGGCACATCTGACAGTGCAACACTCCCTCAGTAATGTCACTGCAGTGTCAGCCTTGAATCTTGTGATTAAGTCCTGTTACTTGTTTCTTGCGATCAAATGACACTTGATCCTCGAAGCTTGTGACTGAAAGGGGAAGAGCTACAATCTGAGCCACTGCTGTCATTGGTCCTTTAATCCCATGTGTTTCTAACTTGGTAACATGGCTGTTATTTGGTACTTTATCAAACGCCTGCTTAAAGGATAGGAATATCAGGAAAGTCGAGGCAAGAACAATCATGGAAACATAGAATAGCATTGCACTGAAGAAGGCCATTTGGTCCAACATGTCAGTGCTGGCCCTTTCGAAGATCTACCAGTTAGTTCCACATCCTGGCTCTTTTTTATATTCATTCATGGGATTTGGGTGTCACTGGCTTGGCCAGCATTTATTGCCCTTGTTGCCCTTGAGAAGGTGATGGTGAGCTGCCTTCTTCAACCGCTGCAGTCCATTTGGAGTAGGTAGACCCACAGTGCTGTTTGGAAGGGATTTTGACCCAGCGACAGTGAAGGAACGGCGACATAGTTACAAGTCAGGATGGTGTGTTGCTTGAACGGGAACTTGAAGGTGGTGATTTTCTTATGCATTTTCTGCCCTTGTCCTTCTAGTTGGGAGAGGTCGTGCGTTTGGAAGGCGCTGTCGAAGGGGCCTTGGTGCATTGCTGCAGTGCATCTTATAGATGGTACATACTGCTGTCACTGTGCGTCGGTGGTGGAGGGAGTGAATGTTTGTAGATGGGGTGCGAATCAAGTGGGCTGCTTTTTCCTGAATGGTATCGAGCTTCTTGAGTGTTGTTGGAGCTGCACCCATCCAGGCAAGTGGAGAGTACTCCTGACATCACACTCCTGACTTGTGCCTTATAGATGGTGGACAGGCTTTGGGGAGTCAGGAGGTGAGTTACTCGTCTCAAGATTCCTCGCCTCTGACCTGCTCTTGTAGCCATGGTATTTATATGGCTACTCCAGTTCAGTTTCTGGTCAATGGTAGCCCCCAGAATGTTGATAGTGGGGGATTCAGCGATGGTATGCCATTGAATGTCAAGGGGAGATGGTTAGATTCTCTCTTGTTGGAGATGGTCATTGCCTGGCACTTGTGTGGCGCGAATGTTACTTGCCACTTATCAGCCAAAGGCTGGATATTGTTCAGGTCTTGCTGCATTTCTGCACGGACTGCTTCAGTATCTGAGGAGTCGCGAATGGTGCTGAACATTGTGCAATCATCAGTGAACATCCCCACTTCTGACCTTATTATTGAAGGTAGGTCATTGATGAAGCAGCTGAAGATAGTTGGGTCCAGGACACGACCCTGAGGAACACCTGCAGTGATTTCCTGGAGCTCAGATGATTGACCTCCAACAACCACAAGCATCTTCCTTTTGCACTAGGTATGACTCCAGCCAGCGGAGGGTTTGAGATAATGAGGTAATGAGATCAAGAGCTGAGTGGCTGTAGCAGAACCTAAACTGAGCGTCACTGAGCAGGGTATTGCTGAGCAAGTGCTGTTTGATAGCACTGTCGGTGACACCTTCCATCACTTTACTGATGATTGAGAGTAGGCTGATGGGGCGGTAATTGGCCGGGTTGGACTTGTCCTGCTTTTTGTCTACAGGACATACCTGGGCAACCTTCCACATTGCAGGGTTGATGCCAGTGTTGTAGCTCTACTGGAACTGCTTGGCTAGGGGTGCGGCAATTTCTGGAGCACAGGTCTTCAGTACTATTGCCGGAATATTGTCAGGGCTCATAGCCATTGCAGTATCCAGTGCCTTCTGTCATATCTTCATATCACGTGGAGTGAATTAAGCCCTGAGAAACAGTACTGTATACTCCCCTCCACCTCCAGTCTGAACAATGACTTTTCACCACTTCTCTCTTCTTTATGTCCCTGAGTCACTGTCATATCCACACCATCACTGTCACATTAATCCATGTCTTCCATTTTTCATAACAAGTCTATGAAATGTTATTTGTTTACAGGCCTTTTGAAAGTCTATATACATAAATGGATATACACGAGTAGGGGCGGAACATGTTGGTATGGTTCTTCATGAATACTTTGTATCTGTCTTAACAAAAGGGGGGGACGATGCAGATATTGTGGTTAAGGAGAAGGAGTGTGAATTATTGGATGTGATATACATAGGGAGAGAGGAAGTATTAATGGGATTAGCATCCTTGAAAGTTGATCCATCACCAGGGCCAGTTGAAATGTATCCTAGGCTGTCAAAAGAAGTGAGAGAGGAAATGGCAGAGGGTCTGACCATCATTTTCCAGTCCGCACTGGATACAGAGTAGTGCCAGAGGATTGGTGAACTGTTAAAATTGTACCTCTTTAAAAATGGAGCAAGGGATAGACCGAATAATTGCAGGCCAGTCAGTCTAACCTCAGTAGTGGGCACATTATTGGAATCTATTCTGAAAGACAGGAGAAAGTGTCACTTGGAAAGGCACAGGTTAATCACGGATATTGAGCATGGATTTGATAAGGGAAGATATTGTTTGACCAAGTTAACTGAATTTTTCGAAGAAGTAGCAAGGATGATAGATGAGGGTAGTGCAGTTGATATGGTCTACTTGGATTTTGACAAGGCTTTTGTCAAGGTCACATGTGGCGTATTAGTTAAAAAAAATAAAATCCCATGGAATCCAGGGAAATTCAACAAGCTGGATGCAAAATAGGCTCAGTGATAGGAAACAAAGGGTGATTGTTGACGGGTGATTTACTGACTTGAGGCCTGTTTCCAGTGACGTTCCACAGGGCTCAGTACTGGACTTCCTGCTTTTTTGTAGTATATATTAACGATTTGAACGTAAATGTAGGGGGCATGATCAAGATTTGTTATGATGGTACACAGATTGGTCGTGCAGTCGACAGCAAGGAGGATAGCTGTAGGCTGCAGGAAGATATTGATGGCAGAAAAGTGACAAATGGAATTCAACCTGGATAAGTCTAAGGTGATGCAATTGAGGTGGTCAAACAAGGCAAAGGGATAGACGATTAATAGGAAAATACTGAGAAGTGTAGAGGAAGTGAGGGACCTTGGAGTCAATGTCCACTGATCCCTGAAGGTAGCAGGACAGGTCGAAAAGGTGGTTGAGAAGGCATATGGAATCCTTTCCTTTATTAGCTGAGGTATAGAATACAAGAGCAGGAAGGTTATGCTGGAACTATATAAATCATTGGTTCGGTCACAACCTGAGTACTGTGTGCAGTTCTGGTCACCTCATTACACAAAGGATGTAATTTCACTAGAGAGGGTACAGAGGAGATTTCCAAGGATGTTGCCAGGACTGGAAAAATGCAGCTATGAAGAAAGATTAAATCGGCTGGGGTTGTTCTACTTGGAACAGAGTAGGCTGAAGGGAGACCTGATTGAAATGGACATAATTTCGTGGGGCCTGGATAGAGTGGAGGTGAAGCATCTATTCACCTTAGCAGAGAGATCAGTGAATAGGGGGCAGTGACTTAAAGTGCTTGGTAGAAGGACCAGCGGGGAATTGAGGAGAAACTTGTTCACCCAAAAATACAAAATTGGCTCAGTGACAGGAAACAAAGGGTAATTGTTATAATAAAAGCAAAATACTGCGGATGCTGGAAATCTGAAGTAAAAACAAGAAATGCTGGAAATACTCAGCAGGTCTGGCAGCATATGTGGAGGGAGAAGCAGAGATAATGTTTCAGGTCAGTGAAGGAGGGTCACTGACCTGTAACGCTAACTCTGCTTCTCTCTCCACAGATGCTGCCAGACCTGCTGAGTATTTGCAGCATTTCTTGTTTTTATGAAACTGTAATTGTTGACGGGCATTTTACTGACCGGAGGACTGCTTCCATTGGCATTCCACAGGGTTCAGTCCTGGGTCCCCTGTTTTTAGTGAAGGTCTAGAACTTACTGCCCGTAAGGATAGTTGAGGCAGAATACCTGCACTCATTCAAAAGGAGTCTGGATGTTCAACTCAAGTGCCATAATCTTCAGGGCTATGGATCAAATGCTGGAAGGTAGGATTAGAATAGGTGGATCATGTATCAGCCGGCACAGACACAATGGGCCAAGTGGCCTCTTTCTCTGTCTTAAAATTTCTATGAGTATATTACATGAAACACGCTATCCACATTAACACTCACAGTTACGTCCTGAACGAACTCTATCAATATTATCAGAAATGATTTTCCATTAACCTATCCATGCTACTTGTCATTGATTAACCCATGTTTTTGCAAGCAAGATATATTTTTGTGCTGGGTTATGGCCTCTAGAATTTTCCAACCACCAACGTTAGACTGATAGTTACAGGGTTTATCCAACCTCTACTTTTTTAAACAGTGTAACATTTACAACCCTGCAGTCCTCTGGCATCAATCCCATATCCAAGGAGGATTGAAAGATTCTGTCCAATGCCTCTGTTATTTCCACCATTCCTTCCCTCAGTAACTATCATACATTCCATCCAGACTGGATAAATGTTCTACTTTACAGCGGCACAAAATGTGTTGGATTGAAAGGTGTTAACTGAACCTGTTTGTTCAGTGACTGTAATTAATGTCAGTCTCCATGGACCTTAATGGTGTCACTGGAGGGTTTCCCTCTTCTATTAAGAAGGACTCCTTTCAATGTGTTATCCTATAGTGTCAGCGGGAGCATCAACCCAGGCACCAACAGAGATCAGCGGCTGCAGTGAGAGGGAGAGGATAGATCAGAATTTGAACAATAGATTGGAATGTTACAACAATGTGTCAGAATCTGCGAACAATAGATTGGAATGTTACTACAGTGGACAGGAGTTTATCCGTTTGGTTTGGCCTGGTTACTGCAGATTATTATTGGATAACATTAGAACAGCGGATCTATTTTGCTCTGAAGATGATTCAATTTATTTACTATCCCATCCTCGCTACTGTTGGTGTCCCTGGTAAGTCTCTGTATCCAACTATTAGATTCATAAACCATATTTCACTGATTTAGTGTTCTTGTCATTTAAATCGTGAGAAGACTGAAACCATTATCTTCAGTTTCTGTCACAAACTCCATTCCCGGTCCATGATCTGCATCCCCTCACTGGCCGTTGTCTGAGGCTGAACCAGGAAGTTTACAACCTCTGGTATCTGTTTAATGCTGAGCTGAGTTCATCCCCATATTCCCTCCATCCCCAACAGTGCCTATTGTTATGGCCAGGTGAGGAAGGGTCAAAGTCGCTCGGCTTTATTTGACCACAACAGTGTTTGTCCTTTCTAAACAGTGAATATGCTGAACGTCTGAGTGAGTGTTTTACATTTTACCTTTGGTGTGATGGTGAAGGGACCGATTAGACTGGTTCTCTTGAGTTTAAACATGAAAGAGGTGAGTTTATTATACTTAACAATATAAACCCGATCTAAATAAAATCATTAAAATAAATAGAACACATTTATGCACTCACTCACACGAGAATCACACAGAAATAGATTACAGAGTGAGAAGTAAATGTGTAGTTGGATTGGAGTCCAGAAGAAATATTGAAAAAAAAACTCATTCTGTGAGGTTTGACCATTCCGTGGTCTTCCTGCTGAAGTTGTAACCTTGAAGTCTTTTTCTGGTCAAAGTGCAGTTTGTCACATGGTCCACATGGCTCAGGGATTTCTTTGAGGCAGACTTGTAGCAGGCTTTCTTCCCCTGGTTACTCTGTCTGTAGCAATCTGTAGGCTTGGAGGGCCCACAGTCGCATGTGGTTTTCAAATTTGTGATTTGAGAGAGAGGGAGGGGTGTGGGGGGAACACAGCCCTTCTGCTTCAGCACATTTTGAATCACTGGCTTGTCTGTTTTTGTCCAGGGAAACTCTCAGTTTTCACAGAGATAGACAGTCTCCTGACTGCCTCAGTGCATTCGCTGGACCCTTAACAATGAGATTCAAGGTTTGGAACTTCTATCTGTTCAGGGCTCAGGATACCAGTAGTCACTCTCGGAGGACTTTGTTCTTAGATTAGATTTGAGATACAGCGCTGAAACAGGCCCTTCGGCCCACCGAGTCTGTGCCGAACATCATCCACCCATTTATACTTTCTTTTGGGCCTCCTTATCTCGAGAGACAATGGATACGCGCCTGGAGGTGGTCAGTGGTTTGTGAAGCAGCGCCTGGAGTGGCTATAAAGGCCAATTCTGGAGTGACAGGCTCTTCCACAGGTGCTGCAGAGAAATTTGTTTGTTGGGGCTGTTGCACAGTTGGCTCTCCCCTTGCGCCTCTGTCTTTTTTCCTGCCACCTACTAAGTCTCTTCGACTCGCCACAAGTTAGCCCTGTCTTTATGGCTGCCCGCCAGCTCTGGCGAATGCTGGCAACTGACTCCCACGATTTATACTCCCATTTATACTAATCCTACACTAATCCCATATTCCTACCAAACATCCCCACCTGTCCCTATATTTCCCTGCCACCTATCTAGATTAGTGACAATTTATAATGGCCAACTTACCTATCAACCTGCAAGTCTTTTGGCTTGTGGGAGGAAACCGGAGCACCCGGAGAAAACCCACGCAGACACAGGGAGAACTTGAAAACTCTACACAGGCAGTACCCGGAATCGAACCCGGGTCCCTGGAGTTGTGAGGCTGCGGTGCTAACCACTGCACCACTGTGCCTCCCTTTCAAAGTCAATGTGTCAGGATGGCCTTGTATGCTGTGTTAATAAATGCATTCTTAGGTAATTCAATCACTGGAGCAAGCCAATGATTTGGGTCCAGGCTCATCAGACATGTATCTCCTGTTGTAGGATTTAGAATGTGAAAAGGTGTTTCAGATGCCAATTGCGGTGGCCATCTTGGCTGCCAGTTTTTTCAAGGATAGCTGTAAGATTTTTTTTCTATTAAACGTTTACTGTAAGTTTCCAAACGATGAATTAAATTTCATAATTTGGCATATTGTGTTATCTTGACACCGCCACAGCACACGGGGAACAAATGTGATAACAAGAACATTTCATTGCAGAATTGTGGGAATAAAAAGAAGGAAGCACACATTCATTCTCAATAATCACTTCCCAAACTGACATATTAATCTTAGAATTACTGCAGCTGACATTGTCTGTTACAGTTGGACTGATTTAGTGTTTTGATGTTTTGTCTGGGATGGTTATGTGTCGGAATCGACCCTGGACATTGCATCAGCGATTACATTGTTTTTTCTTCTCACCTGCAATGAATCTTTAACCATTCAGGTTCCTTCACCTTGATAATCTTTCTCCCTAAACCGACAGTGTGTCTTTTTAGACCCTGTAAGGTGTCTGTGATTTCCTCTGGGCCTTTGTTCTTGCTGAGTTTGGCTTTGCAATTGTTGAGTTTGATTAGCTTTGTGTTTGGGACCTGATCATTGTGTTCTTCAGTGGGTAGATCAACACTGACCTTACTTTTAGTTTTCTGGTGAGGTACACAAGTGCTGTTTACTTTAGGGTATTTTCCCTTCCCTTTTCCCTCTACTATGGGAGCATCATTTTTCTAACCAGCCCCATGTGCTCTGGGATTTTATGGCTCGCAGGTGGCTGTTCATCTTTCACTGCACTCTCATCCGGCACCTCGACTCGGTGAAGCATCTCCCTCACTATTGGCTTGCCTTTTTGGGAATTTTCCTTTGTCGTTGCATATTTCTGTAAATGCTGTTAGCTGACTTTTTAGGTTGCCTCATTGACCTGCATTTAAGAAGGAGAGTGTGGGGTCTAATTTAACTAACATTTCAGGGTTGGCAAATCGGAGAGTAGGGGATTCCAGTTGGGAATCCTCCTGGCCCTTCTCTAAGCTGTTTTCACTGTCCTTTTCAATCCTTCCCTCCTGACAGTCTGCCAGATCTGTACTTATCTGTTCCCTCCACAGCATTTGCTTTTTTCCATTGGTCTGGGTGTCAATTAAATAATTTACCTCACTATTCCTTTTGCCACTCGATATGGACCACTGAACCGGGATTTCAGGGATTCACCCTGCATTGGGAATAGTAACAATACATGGTCTCTGTCCTGAAATGTTTTGGCCTTGGCATTTTTGCCTGCTTACTTTTTCATAACTGAGTAGGAGATCTTTAGGTGTTCTTGAGCAATTGCACAGGCTGTCGTGAGCCACCCCCGGAGCATGGAAATGTAGTCTGACATGGAAGACTCAACCCTGTGTCCCAAAAACCTCTCCTTGATTAGCTTAAGAGGACCTCTCACCTCGTGTCCATAAACTAATTCAAAGAGACTAAAGCCAGTGGACTCAGTGGATAAGTTCCTGGTAACCAACAGGTGAAATGCCATCCCTTTGTCCCAGTCATGGGGTTCCTCATAGCAGAATGGCCTGATCATTGTCTTTAGGGTCTGGTGGTACTGCTCCAAAGCCCCTTGTGACTGTGGGTGGTAGACTTTGGCTGGGTTATGTCTAGAATACCCATGACCTTTTCAGAAATACTGGATGTAAAATGTGTGCCCTGATCCATCTGAATCTCAGCAGGCAGCCCATAGCGGGTTAGCCCCTCCACCACTACCTTGGCAGAGATAGTTCTTTAGGAGAATGGCCTCTGGGGATCGGGTCACCACATTCATAATGGTGAGAAGATACTGGTTGTCCCGTTTTGTTTTCAGCAGGTGTCTCACATAATCCACCAGCCTTCTGCTGAAGGCTTCCACAAAATCTGGTATGGGTATTAGGGTGAAGGTATTATTGCAGGTTGGAGCCTCCCCACAACATGGCAGGTGTGACCACTTTTACAGAATTCCACCACATCTTTGTGGAGTTGTGGCCATGTCAAAATGTTGCCTTATGTGGGCTTTAAATTTTCATACATCAACATGTACTGTCATTGGAAGTTCGTGGGCCATTAATATTTCTTTCAGGGACCTCAGCGGCACCACTATCTGGTGAAGCACTGTCCAATCTTCATCCTCAGGTTTGTAAGGAGGTCTCCACTTCCTCACCAGCACCTCATTCTTTAAATAGTAGCACTCTGCAACTCCCTCTGCTTGAGTTTTGGTTTGGACAGTCTGTGCTATATTTTAACACTGGGTCGAGTTGTTGAGCCTCAACTAAGGAAGATCTGTTTAACACATCCTTTGTGCTCTCTACCTTCCCAAAGAAGGTTTCAGACAACCAGACAGTAGGGGCATCCATCTCCAGTGTCAGTTCAGCCACCTCTGATGGGGATTGTTTAGCCATGGACCGAGTCACCACAGAATCAGGGAGAATGCCGGTAACCTTCCCCTGTAACTGCTCTGTGTCCCTGATCTCTTGTTGTCTCTCCAGAACCTTTGCAGAAGCTGCCACCTTTTCCCTGCCAGATCAATACCCAGGAGCAGGTCCCCATGGCTGCTGGTCCTGAAAATAGGCCGCACTGCACGTGCACCCAATATAAAGGTATGGACATATACTGCCTTCCAATACCATTCGCTAACACTCTAGCATTCACTGCACTCTCGGAGAAAGGTCATGCCTATTCCCAGCAGAAGGGATTGGGTGGCAACTTTATCATTGAGTATGACCAGGGCTTGCTAACCTCAATGAAGGGGTATAGGGTCACTTTCCCCTGGGATTCAAAATTCTAGTAACGCTCAAGGATTTTGTTAAGTTTTCCCGCAGTCTCTGTGGTGGTGTTACTGTGTCTGACTGTTACAGTTAAAGGCACAGCCTGACCTGCTGTGCTTTCCATCAGCGCCCGTTTTCCTGCACTTATCTGGTGGACCCTGAGTAATCCTACAGGTTTTCCCCATCACTTACAGCATTCAACACGATGGTGATCTGCCTTACTGCAGTGGAAGCACACAGATCATTGGTCATTACTCCTGCTCTCAGTACCGTCCTATTTGGCCTGAGCGTGGGCCCCTGTGTGTCCAGATTTTCCTCCTTGCCCGTGGCTGCTCAGGCTCTTGTCACCCTCCCACCTTTTATTCCCGGGTCTTTGGGGTGACTAGGGAATGCATTCCCTTTGGGGTTAAGGCCTTGTGTACATGGAAAAAAATCATCATCCAGAATTGCAACCTTCCTGGCTCTTCGAAACTTTTTTGCCCCTGTGTGGGTTTTAATGGGATCGGGAGCGAGTTTTTGAACTCCTCCAGAAGGATCACCGCTCTGAGGTTTACATATGTGGGCTGTATCCCGATTTTCCGTATCTACTGGTCAGAGGCAAACATAAAAGCGGACTGTAAAATCTTCTATAGTTACGTTAAAAGGAAACATTTGGGTAAGACATGTATGTGTCCGTTACAGGCAGAGTCAGGGCAATTTATAATGGGGAATCGAGAAATCGCAGAGAAGCTGAATGATCACTTTGTGTCCGTCTTCACTGAGAAAGATACAAGAAATCTCCCAGAATTAGAGATCCAAGGGATTAGGGGGAATGAGGAAGTGAAGCAAATTAATATTAGTACGAAGTTTGTGTTGGAGAAATTAATGGGGTTGAAGGTTGATAAGTCCCCAGGACCTGATATTCTAAATTCCAGAGTGTTGGCAGAGGTAGCTATGGAGACAGTGGGTGCATGGGTGATCACCTTCTGGAACGGTTCCCTCATATTGGAAGGTCGCAAATGTCAACCCACGATTTAAGTAGGGAGGGAGAGAGAAAATGGTAGAATCTATCATAAAGGATGTGATAAATGGATAATTGGATAAAGATGATCTGATTGGGCATAGTCAACATGGATTTATGAATGGGAAATCATGTTTGATGAACCTGTTGTAGTCTTTTGAGGATAGTAGTAACAGAATTGATAAAGTGGAGTCGGTGGATGTAGTATATTTGGATTTTCAGATGGATTTTTGATAAGGTCCCCCACAGGAGGTTGGTTAGTAAAATTAAAGCACATGGCATAGGACGTAATATACTTGCATGGATTAAGGATTGGTTAACAAGCATAAAACAGAGAGTAGGAATAAATGGGTCATTCTCGCTTTGGCAGGCTGTGACTAGTGGGGTAAGTAAAAAGGAAACATTTGGGTAAGTACTTGGGCCCCATCTGTTCACAATATGTGTCATTGATTTAGATGTGGGGACCAGAGTAATATTCCCAAGTTTGCAGATGATACAAAAAGATGTGGGAATGTATGTGTTGTGAGGAAGATGCAAAGTGGCTTCAAGGGAATTTGGACAGACTTCGTGGGAGGGCAAGAACGTGGCAGATGGAATATAATGTGGAAAATATGAGGTTATCCATTTTGGAAGGTGGAATGGATGTGCAGGGTATTTCTTGAATGGTAAGAAATTAGAAAGTGTAGATGTACAAAGGGATCTGGGTGTCCTTGTCAATAAGTCACTGAAAGCTGACATGCAGGGACAGCAAGCACTTAAGAAGGCTCATGGTATGTTAGCCTTTATCACAAGAGAATTTGAGTACAGGAGTAGTGAAGTCTTGCTTCAATTGTATGGAACCTTGTGAGACCACAACTGGAGTACTGTGTGCAGCTTTGCACCCCTTACTTTAGGAAGTATATTATTGCCATAGGGGGAGTGCAACGAAGATTCACTAGACTTGTTCCTGGGATGGCAGGACTGGCCTATGAAGAGATTAGGAAAACTGGGCCTGGATTCTCTACAATTTCGAAGAATGAGATGTGATCTCATTGAAACCGACAACAGAATTAAATGGATAGACGGGTTGATGCAGCTAAGATGTTTCCCCTGGTTGGGGAGTCTAGAACCAGCAGAGACAATTTTAAAATAAGGAGGAAGTCACTTAGGACAGAGATGAGGAGAAATTTCTTTACATAGGGGGTTGTGAATCTTTGGAATTCTCTACCCCAGAGGGCTGTGGAAGCTCAGTCATTGAGTATGTTTGAAGCAGAGATTGACAGATTTCTAAATACAAATGACATAAAGGGATATGGGGATAGTGTGGTAAAAAGGAATTGAAATAGAAGATAACCCATAATCGTATTGAATGGCGGGGCAGACTAGATGGGCTGAATGGCCTACTCCTGCTCCTTTGTTCCGAAGGTACTTAACTCTTTCAAACTGGAGGTAAGTTCGCTCAGGCTACTTTCGTAGTGTTCCGAATTTTTGGTAGTACGCTTCTGATACGATCTCATAAGCACCCTGGATAGCATTTTTAGTCATCTCAGAATCTGATGAACTTTCATCTGGGAACAGTGAATAAACCTCATGGGCTTTTCCTGTTACTTTGCTTTATAAAAACAGTGTCCAGTTCTCTGCTGCCATTTCAGCTGCTTTGCAAGTTTTTCAAAAGTGACAATAAACTCTGCCACATGCTCCTCATTGAACTTTAGATTGAACTGGGATAACTGTAAGAGCTCAGCACATGGTCCTGAACTATGGGCAGCTCACTCACTAGCTGTGCTTTCACTGGGTGTACTGGATCTTCCTCTAGTTGTTTGAGCCGCCTTAACTCCCTTTCCTCCTTCTCCTTCTGGAACACTCTTACTTTTTCCCTTTCTTGACACTCACTCTGTTCTTTCTCGATCTCTCTGGAATTCTAATTATTGTCTCTTCTGTTCTAGTTTTACCTCAGCTAACATTAGTCTATCTGTTAGTGATTCTAACTCTGCTTGAGTCTTCAGCTTCAAGTGAAAAATGATTGGCCACAGGTCTTAGAATTTTGGGTTTCCTAGCTTTTGGGCGGAGAGTAACCCCTAACTGTCCAGCTACATTACTCAACTTTTCAACAGAGAGGGATTCTAAGCTGTACCAAGTTACTTCTCTCTGTATGTAACTCCTTTTATGCCAATGTAACTCCTTTATTCAAAAAGGGAGGGAGACAGAAAGCAGGAAAAATTATGAGGCCCATAGATAGGGTAGAGAAGAAGAAACTTTTCCCTTAGCAGAGGTGTCAATAACCGGGGGACATTGATTTAAGATGAGGGGCATGTGGTTTAGAGGAGATTTGAGGGAAAAAAATATTTCACTCAGATGGTGGCTGGAATCTGGAACACACTACCTGTAAAGATGGTGGAGGCAAGAACCCTGACAACATTTAAGTAGTATTTACATGAGCACTTGAAATGCCATAGCCTACAAGGTTACAGGCCAAGTGCTGGAAAAGGGGATTAAAATGGACAGGCTTGATGGCCGGCACAGAGAGAGTGGGGCGAAGGGACTGTTTCTGTGCTGTAAAACTCTGTGCATCTGTGACACATCCAATTTCTCATTTGTTGTTGCGATTTGATCACTAGAACCGCCAGATTTCTGTTACAGCCAGGTGAGGAGGGGTCCCAGGCTCTCCTCTTGTCCTAACTTTTATTTCACTGCAGCGGGGTGTATTCCTTTTTAGCAGTGGACATGCTGACCATCTCAGTGAGCATTTTACCTTTTACCGTTGTTGTGATCGTGAAAGAACAAATCAGACAGGTTTTCTTGAGTTTGAACAAGAGGTGAGTTTATTATACTTAACAATCTAAACTGAATCTAAATAAAATAATAAACATACACACATTGATGCACACACACACAGACCTGCAAATCACACATAAATAAATTATAGAGTGAGAACTAAATTTCTATTCGGATTAGAGTCCAGAATAAATTAAAAATAAACCAAAATCTGTGAGATTGGGTAATTCTGTGGTCTGCGCCTTTGCCCCCCTTATTTATAAGTGTCATGTCATCTGCAAGAGTTTAAAGTATGTTGTTTTACATATAAGTTTATGTCACTTTTATATTTATCTATATGTCAGGAAGAGCACTGGTTTTTATACTGACCCCTGAGAAACAGCACTGTATTCTCCCCCTCCCCCAGTCTGAACAATGTCTGTTCACCACTTCTCTCTGCTTTCTGTCGCTGAGTCAGTGTCATATCCACACTATCACTGTCACATTAATCCATATGTTCCATTTTTCATAACAAGTCGATGAAATGTCATTTGATCACAGGCCTTTTGATAGTCCAGATACAGAACAGGAAACACACTATCCTCATCAACACTCACAGTTAGGTCATCAACTAACTTGATCAAGATTATCAGACATGATTTTCCATGATCCTATCCGTACTGTTTATCATTTAATATCACATGTTTTACCAAGAATGATATATTTTTGTACTGGGTCACGGCCTCTAGAAATTTCCAACCACCGACATTAGACTGACTGGTCAGGAGTTATCGGGTTTATCTAATGTCTCCTTATTTAAACAGCTTGTAACAGCTTTGTCATCACTCCCAGATCCAAAGAGGATTGAAAGCTTTTGGCCAGTGCCTCTGCTATTTCCACATTCCTTCCCTCAACAAACCTCATATATCCCATCTGGACTGGGTAAATCTTCGAAAGTATTGTGGTCTAAAAAGTGTTGGATTGGAAGGTGTTAACTGAACCTGTTTGGTCATTGACTGTAATTAACGTCAGTCTCCAAGGACCCTATTTGTGTCACTGGAGGGTTTCCCTCTTCTATTAATAACGGACTCCTTCCAATGTGCTGGCTCATCGTGTCAGTGGGAGCATCACCCCTGGCACTAACAGAGATCAGCGGCTCCAGAGAGCGAGAGAGGAGAGATCAGAATCTGAGAACAATAGATTGGAATATTACAACAATGGGTCAGAATCTGAGGACAATAGATTGGAATGTTACAACAATAGATCAGAATCTGAGAACAATAGATTGGAATGTTAGAACAATGGACAGCAGGAGTTTCTCCTATTGGTTTAGCCTCGGTACTGCAGATTATTTTTGGATAACATTAGATTTGCGGATCTATTATGCTCTGAAGATGATTCAAACGATTTACTATTCCATACTCGCTATTATGGGTGTCCCTAGCAAGTCTCTGTATCCAACTATTAGATCTATAAATCATATTTCACTGATTCAGTGTTCTTGTCATGTAAATCTTGGGAAGACTGAAGCCACAGTCTTCAGTCTCTATCTCACATTCCACTCTGCATCCACTATCTGCATTCCCCTCCCTACCCAATGTCTGAGCCTGAAACAGACTGCTTGGAACCTCTTTGTTATATTTCTATCTGAGCTGAGTTCATTGCCATATTCCGCCTATCACCATCCCTAACTGCTACTACCTCTGGAATATCACCTGTCATCACCTCTGCCCATCTGCTAATAAACCCTCATCTGTGCCGCTGTTAAATCCACACTTAACTATTCCAATTCTATCCTGGTCACCCTCCCAGTTATCAACCTGCATAAACAACAGCCCATCCAGAACGCTGCTGCCTATATCCTCACTCACACCAAATCCCGATCGCCCATTACTTCTGTATCTGATCGACATTGGTTAAAGGCCTGGCAGCACCTAAATTTTAATATTCTCATTCTTGTGTTTGAATCCCTCCGTGGCCTCACCCCTCCAATTAGTCCCATTTCCCTTCCATTCCACATATTCTTGTAAATCTTATGCCTTCAAGTCTTTTTCCAATTCTCTTTTAGATGTGAGCTGTTTTCACTCTATTTCTTCCCTGCTGTGATTTTCACTCTATGACTTTTCACTCTATGACGGCACTGGTGCCAACGCTTTGGAAACCTGGATCTATAAAATGATGTCAACCACACAGCCGGCCACTTCTAGTGTGGCCAGCACCGTGCCCTGTGCTGGGCAGGGAACTAGCCTAGTTATACTGTGCATTTGCTTTTATGCCATTCCGACAGCTTTGATGTACGTCTTTAAATCTTGATCTGTGCATGTCAACTGACCGCCTGTGTTAGTTACTCTCAGCTGAACATACATTCAGCAGCACTAAGGACCCCCACTAGTGTTATTTAAAAGGACCAGTAATCCAACGTACAGGTGAGGGGCTTGTGACTTACTTTTGCTGTTGTAAAGTTAGTGGAGGTGCTGTGGATGGTTTTCTGGAGGTTGTGTTGTAAGCTGCTGCAGACATTCAGGGAGGAGAGAGGATTTGGTGACCCAACTCTGGACGAGGTATGGGGACTGTAGTTACAGTGTTTCTGGGTCTGTAAAATGACCAACAAATGGAGCAGAGACTGCAGAGAGGGGAAGCTCTGTAAAGAGGGAGAAGGAGGGGGCTCTGCCTTACCCACCTCGGTTTTGCAAGAGCACTTTTCCTACCTACACCTAACCCAGTAGCAGTGTGTGAGGTGACTCTGATTCAATAAGGAGGTGGTCACAGAGCTGTGTAACCTCCTGCAACACGACCTGGAGCCTCACACCAGGGTGAGGACGGAGCTGTCAGTGGCTGTTAAGCTCACAGTTTCATTGAACGTCTATGTATCTGGATTTTTACAGGCAGGAGCATGAGACAAATCTAACGTAGGGATGTAGAAATCGATGTAGACATAAAATAATTTCCGACATAAATGGAGGCCATTTTACCCCTCCATGCCAGCTCAATCTGGAACAATCCAGTCATTCCCACTCCCCCTCTCAATCCCCCTATCCCTGCAAGTTCATTTCCTTCAGGTGCCCATCCAGTTTCCTTTTGAAATCATTGATTGTCTTATCTTCCACCACCCTCACGGGCAGTGAGTTCCATCTCATTACCATCCACTGTGTAAAAAAAGTTCTTCCTCATATTCCCCCTGTATCTCTTGCCCAAAACCTTCCATCTGTGTCCCCTTGTCCGTGTTTCATCAGTAAATGGGAATAGTTTTTCCTTGCCTATCTTACCTACTTCTGTCATAATCTTGTAAACCTCTATCAAATCTCTCTCAATCAGCTTTACTCCAGGGAGAAGAACTCCAGCTCATCCAAACTAACCTTGTAACATCGACAGCACAGATAGATGGACATTTGCTCTGTTTGTAAACCAGTGCCATTCCTGCACTGTATGTGTTTGATGGGGACAGTGTAGAGGGAGATTTACTATATATCTAACCCTGTTTATTTTCCTTCCCCTTTTATATATCCCATATTGAGGGGCCCTTTATTCCTCAGGCCCGCTTTATATACATATTTAAATTTTTAAAATAACTTTATTTAAAACAGATAAATAAACCAAAAACTCAAATTAAAGTGCCATTCGCGGCGTCGATGATGCACTCCAGTCCCTGTGGTGCCCACCGGTCACAGAAGGCCTCAAGCGTACCGGCGGAAACTGCCTACTCTTTCTCCAGGGACACCCGGGCGCGAGCGTAACCGCAGAAGATGGGCTGGCAATCGGGGAGGACGGACCCCCCGACGGCCTGCAGCCTGGACCTGTGAATTGCCACCTTTGCCAGGCCCAGGAGCAGACCGACGAGGAGATCCTCCTCCCGGCTTATGCCCCTCCACACCAGGTGCCCAAAGATCAGGAGCGTGGGACTGAAGTGCAGCCAGAACATGTGGTGCAGCCCATTCAAATACTCAAAGAGGGGCTGCAACCTCTCACACTCCGTATATATGTGAAACACGGACTCGTCCAGGACGCAGAAAGTATAGGCGGCCTGGGTGTCCGTGAACCTATGTAAAAGTCTGCTGTACGGGACCGCCCTGTGCCGCCCTGTGCAACACCCTCCACCCCAGTTTCCCGAGGTAAAGGGGTAAGACACCCGCGTAAAGAGACCTCCATCGGGGTTTCCCCTCGCCTCCAGATGGCAAGGCAGACCTCCAGGGCGTATCCGGCCGGCTGACGAAGGCGAGGAAGTGGAGAGTGTGCAGGAGCAGCCCGCACAGGAAACCCCTCTACGCTGATTGGAATGGCACGGAGGGCATTTTCCGAGAGGCGGCTTGGGCTGTGTGGGACTGGCTCCGGAGGAGGGTTTTGGGGCCTGGGTCCGATCTCCCCAGCCCAATCACCACCCACAGAGAGGGGCAACCCAGGTGCTTCGGCTACTCCTCTGCCTACTGGTCCGACCCTGGAGTATGCTGCCCGGACAGCCGAGGCACTCTCCTCAGCTGGCGAGGGAGCACCCTGACTGGAGGCGACCATGTTCCAGACTCGGAATAGATCCCGATAAAAGACAGGCAACTCCCTCAGAGAGGCGCGGCTAACGGACTCCACTGGGAGCTGCGTGTCGCCTTGAAGGCAGTGACACTGGTGGAAAAAATACGTCGCCAGCGCACACCATCTGGGAGGACGATCGATGTCCAGGTATCTCTGCAGGGTCCGAACGTGGAGAGTCGCAGCCTGGGTGCGGAGGCACACCAGCGACTGGCCGCCCTCCTCCATCAGGAGACTCAGGACCACGGCAGAGACCCTGTGTTTCCTCTTGCCCCAGAAGAAATCGACGAATTTCTTCTGGTTCTTGGTGTCTAATGCAGGGGGCGGGGCCAAAGTGACCAACCGGTACCACAGCATGGAGGCCACTAGTTGGTTTATGACCAGCGCCCTGCCCCTGTAGGAAAGCACTCGGAGCAGTCCTGCCCGGCGCCCCAGCCGAGTGGTGACTTTCGCCTCCAACTCCTGCCAGTTTGCCGGCCAGGCTTCCTCACGAGGGCTAAGGTGGACTCCCAGATAGAGGAGGTATGTGGTGCTCCACACAAATGGTGTCAGCTCTGTCGGCAGGGAGTCCACCCGTCACTGACCCACCAGGGGTCTGGAACATTTCTCCCAATTGATCCTCGCGGAGGACGCAGCAGAAAAGGTCTGCTGGCAGCTGTGCATCCTCCACAGGTCAATGGGATATGTGAACGTGAGGAGCACATCGTCGGCGTAAGCCGAGAGGACAACCCGCGTGGCCCGCTCGCGCAGAGCCAATCCCGCCAACCTCCTGCGAAGCAGGCACAGGAAGGGCTCCACGCAGATAGTTTGCAATTCGTCGGACATGGGGCATCCCTGACGCACTCCTCTCCCAAAGCGAAGGGGCGCAATCAAGGACCCGTTAACTTTGACTAGACACTCTGCGGTGGCGTATAAAAGTCGGACCCGGGCCACAAAATGCGGCCCGAGTCTGAAAGCACGCAGAGTCCCGAAAAGGTATTCGTGATCCACCCTGTCGAACACCTTCTTCTGATTGAGGGAGACAAAGGCGGCCGACTGACCAGTCCTCTGGGAAAGATGGATCAAATCCTGGACCAGGTGGATGTTGGCCTGGATGGACAGGCCTGGGGTCGTGGTAGATCATGATTGCCAGCACGGAGCCCAGGCAGGTTGACATAACCCGGGCAAAAATCTTTTAATCCATGCTGAGGAGGGAGACTGGACCCCAGTTTTTAAGCAGGCAGAGATCGCCCCACTTTGGCAGCCGGACGATGACTCAGTCGCCAGGCTTTCCCCCAGTACCTGCGTGTAATCGTCCCCCAGGACGTCCCAGAACGCCCTGAGGAACTCAATGGTCAGCCCGTTCAGCCTCCGGGATTTGCCTGTCGAGCGCACCTGGAGGGCGCTGGTCAACATGAGTGGAGCCTCCAATCCTTCGATGCCCTCCGGGCTGCCCTGCAGCAAGTCTTCCCACATAACCCTGCGCGAATCCTCGCTGGACGGATCCGGAGAGAACAACGCACTGTAATAACTACGGACCAGGAGGCCCATTTCCTCCAAATGTGTGACGGAGGATCCGCCGTCGGCCAGCAGCTCGATGAGCTGCTTACTGACCCCCTGCCATTTTTGCAGAGAGTAGAAGAAGGATGCGGCGCGGTCTAAATCTTCCAGGATCTGGATACGTGACCTCACATCCACGCCTCGGGACCCTTTGTGCTGCAGGTCCCTCAGCGCACCCTTCTTGCCCTTATATGTCTGCCACAGAGCCGGGTCCACCACGGCATGACCGAGGCATGACTCCAATTCGAGCACCTCCCTCTCCAGGCGCCCGATCTCGGCTTCCCGCCTCATGGTCGACCCCTTTCGCGTGCTCCTGACAGAAGACGCGGATGTTGTCTTCCCACATTCTACCATAGCATCAAGGAGGGGAAGCCCCCCGTGCTTCCTTCTCCAGACGGCCCAGAATCTACGGAACGAGTCCCAGAATCGTTCGTCCTCCAGCAGCCAGTTGTTAAAGTACCAGGACCCGGACCCTGCCCGATTTCAAACGGAGTGAACTCCACCCACACCAGGTGGTGGTCCGAGCACGGCACCAACCGCATGGAGGCCGCCGAGAAGCGGGAGACGTATGCCTGCAAAAAGTAGAGGTGGTCGATTCGTGACCCTTCTCCTCCAGACCTCCACGTGAAGGTGCTGGAGTCGGGATGGAGATTCCACCAGACGTCTACCAAGTTGAGGGAGCTGATCAGTTCCCTCAACTTCTCCACCGACGCTTGGTCGCACGGGGGACCGGAGCGATCCCCCAACTCGAGGGTGCAGTTAAAATCCACCCCCCCCGCCCCCCCAGGGTGATGCACTCGCCGCTATCGATGGAGCTCAAGAGAGCGGACACTTCTTCAAAGAAGCGAGCTTGCAACGCGCCGGGCCTGGGCACGTACACGTTCACAAAGTGGAGCGGCACGCTACCCAGGCGTATGGTGACGTGGAGTAAGCGGCCCGGCAATAGGTCGTTGACACCCAAAATCTCCGGCTGAAAACTCGGGGCCCACAAGATACCCCACTAGAAGTAGGGGTGAGGTGACTCATGTAGACCCCACCCTGCCACTCCAGGAGCCAGGTGGCTTCGTCTCCCGGAATGGTGTGGGTTTTCTGCAGAAAGCTCACCCGTATCTCCCTTCCCTAAGGACTGAGTGATTGTGAAATCTGTGGTGAGACCCCCTGCTGCACTTGATGTTGATGTTGTCGATGGTTATCTTCATGTCAAAGGTACTCAAAAGCCGTCTCCAACACCTCACTGTGAGGAGGGAGTGGAAGTGCACCTGGCCTTCCATTCACCAACAACCCATTGAGGAATGCATTAAAACGCTGCCTCAGAACCAGTTTCACGCTTGCACGCTTTCCCGCTTTCTTGAGGGCGGCACGGATGGACTGGATGATCAGTGCCAGACTTGACCAATGGCCGAGGGCCAGCTGAGCCTTATTGCAGCAACCACTGCTAGCCTTGAGGAATTCCCTGAGTTCCACCATGGGGATGACAGGAGACTCGTTGGGAGGCACGAGGGACTCCACCACCTCACTGGTGATGGAATCAAGGTCATCCTCCGTGCCCCACACCGAGTCTCCATCCTCCTCCTGGTCATCACCCACCACAGACTGTGGGGCGGACGCCCCGGCCTCGCCAGCTGCTCCCATCTCTGTCACGATCCCACCTCCAGGATCGATGGCAGAGAAGTCTTCTCTGGGTTCTACTGTGAAACTGGAGCATGTGGGCACCAGAGGTTCAGGAACCCTCTTCACCTCCGTCCCCAGGCCAATGTGTGGTCCAGGGGATATTGGAGTTCCCGACTCTGGAAATCCAGCCAGAGCCGAGAACAGAGGCGGAGAGAGGAGGCCATCTCCCGCTCCGCCAGCACCCACAGGTCCAGCAGATGGGGCAGCATTTTCGGTTATAATCGGGTGTGGTGTCTTCTGGTAGTGAGTGGATTCTGGCTGGGAGGGCCGACCCATTGGGGCCTTGCCCACCTCTCCACTCAGGGCACCCGACCCAATGGCAAAATGGGATGCGTCCCCAGGCTCCCCCACCAAAAGTAGAGCTCCACTTGTTCCCACAGGAGGGGCTGCATGCAGAGGGGCCTCCCCCTCCCCTCCATCCTGAGGAATAGGAGCTCCTGCCCAAACTTTGCAGCCTTCATGTTGGTGGTGGTGTCAGGAGGAACCTGGGAGCGGACCTTGGGCTGAGCTCAGGCTCGGGTTGTGTCATGGTGTCTAGGGGACGAGCCTCTCGGTGTTTACTTTTCCTCCACGCCTTTCTTCCACCCGGACGGGCATTTCCCTCCCCGCTGGAGGCTGCGAAAACCATAGCCTCCGGAACTGACTGGGCAGTGTCTGTAGGATGTGTGTTGGAATTGGAGGTGGTGCAGTGGCGCCACACTGGGCCGCCGAGGTGGAAATGGTGGACGAACATGCCCCACCGCCTTGCAGATGTGGCACCGCGTCCGGTCCGAGGTCCAGAACATGCGGTAGACCGTCCCCTGGAACTCTACATCGAAATCGCCCTCCAAGACCTCCTCCCACGCCAGCTGAATAAATAGCTGGCGGCGGAAGGAGTAGACATGCCGGAGGCTGTGCTCCCAAAGATCTAGCGGGACTGGCGGGAGCCCCGACCTTACCTCCCCCAGATGGTGCAGGTGGGGGAGGAGGAGCTCACTGGGAAGGAAGGGCGGGACATTTGATAGTATTATCCGCTGCGCAGTGGACCCAAGAGGGACCACCGGCAGGAAATTCCCACCCACAGTGAGCCCTTTATTCAGGGTCAGGGACATGGTCTGCTCAGTCTTCAGGAAGAACACAGCCTTTCCCTACATTTTTGAGGCTGCCACAATGGTCGAGGGGCCGACAACCTTGGCCACTGCCTTCACACACGCCTCTATAGACATATTGGGATGGGTGTAACTCTTCACCCCATGCTTCGATGTCAATATTTTAAATGGTGACAGGGCCACAGGAGCAGCTGCTGCAGCATAGGAAGGCCCCGCCACTGGACAGGACTGTAAAGCCATGGGGTAGACCCAGCGTTGAGAGAAAAAATAAAAATAGAAATCGAGAGAAAGGAATAACAAATAATGAGTTATCCCAAAAAGCATCGACTGGAGGGTATGGCTAGGGTGAGAGGCTGAATGAGAGGAGGGTCCGGAGGAACCAATCTATTTGCCGGTGTTAATTCAGGATGTCCTTGTGCTGGTCATCCAGTTGGTGGTGGGAGGGGTGCGATGTCTTCAACTGGGAAAGCTGTAGTTGCCCCGGCACACTCTGCTTCTGATGTTGTTTACACAGTTAAGAGAAATTCTCTTCACTGTGCAGCTCCAGCTATCCCAGGCTAGATCTTTGGAGTGGGGAAAGAGCTCCTATTCAATGCTTTTAAACACAGGAGCTCCCTGTTCAAACAAGCAACCCTACCCAAGGTTTTATGGTCTCTTCCTTTCCCCCTCCCCACAACAATCAATGAAAGGATTACAAAACCCAAACTCACATGAGTTGTCAGTTCTTCTGACCTCCTGCTTTCTTCTTTCAAAAAGACAGATGTAAACCCTTTGTTTCAATCTCAGTCTCTCCCTATTGCAGCAGTCTTCCAGCCTCCAACCTTCAGCATCTGCACACAGCTGCATCTCGTTGATGCACTCAGCACCTCCAATTAGCCAGGAGTCACCCCTTTTTTTTTTTCTTTTTTCTCTGTATCTAACCCCCGTTTTTTTTTTTCTTTTTTTTTCCCTTTTATATATTTTTTATGTCGAGGGGGACTTTATTCCTCAGGCCCCCTTTATATATTTTTATGTCGAGGGGGCCTTTATTCCTCAGGCCCCCTTTATATAAATACTTATATTTTAAAATAACTTTATTAAAACCAGATAAATAAACAAAAAACTCAAATTAAAATGCCACTCTCGGCGTCAACAATGCACTCCAGTCCCTGCGGTGCCCACCGGTCGCGGAAGGCCTCAAGCATACCGGCAGACACCGCATGCTCCTTTTCCAGCGACACCAGGGCGCGAACGTAACCGTGGAAGAGGGGCAGGCAATCGGGGAGGACGGACCCCCCGACCGCCCGCAACCTGGACCTGTGAATTGTCACCTTGGCCAGGCCCAGGAGCAGACTGACGAGGAGATCCTCCTCCCGGCCCAAGCCCCTCCGCACCGGGTGCCCAAAGATCAGGAGCGTGGGACTGAAGTGCAGCCAGAATTTGAGGAGCAGCCCCTTCAGATACTCAAATAGGGGCTGCAACCTCGCACACTCCGTATAAATGTGGAACACGGACTCGTCCAGGCCGCAGAAAGTACAGGTGGCCTGGGAGTCCGTGAACCTACTTAAAAGCCTATTGCACGGGACTGCTCTGTGCAGCACCCTCCACCCCAGGTCCCCGATGTAAAGGGGGAAGACTCCCGCTTCGAGAGACCACCATCGGGGTTTCCCCTCGCCGCCAGATGGCAACGCGGACCGCCAGGGCGTGTCCGGCCGGCTGACGAGGGCGAGGAAGTGGAGAGTGTGCAGGAGCAGCCCGTACAGGAAACCCCTCCGCGCCGATTGGAATGGCATGGAGGGCATTTCCGAGAGGCGGCTCGGGTTGTGTGGGACCGGCTCCCGAGGAGGGTTTCGGGGCCTGGGTCCGATGAGCAGTTCCGGCCGAGCGGGGGTCAGCTCGGCCGGGATCGCTCCGCACTCCCGAGCCCCCTCGGCACCCGCAGTGAGGGGCGTCCCGGGGGTTTCGGCTACTCCTCCGCCCGCCCGACCGTCCCCTGAGTCGGCAGCCCTGACAGCCGAGGCGCTCACCTCCACCGGCGGGGGAGCGCCCTGACTGGAGGCGACCATGTTCCAGACTCGGAAAAGATCCCGGTAAAAGACAGGCAACTCCCTCAGAGTGGCGCGGCTAATGGACTCCACCGGGAGCTGCGTGTCGTCTTGAAGGCAGTGACACTGGCGGAAAAAATACATCGCCAGCGCACACCATCTGGGAGGACGCTCGACGTACAGGTATCTCTGCAGGGTCCGAAGGCGGAGAGTCGCAGCCTGGGTGCGGACGCACACCAGCGACTGACCGCCCTCCTCGATCGGGAGACTCAGGACCGTGGCAGAGACCCAGTGTTTCCTCTTGCCCCAGAAGAAATCGACGAGTTTCTTCTGGATCTTGGTGGCAAATACAGGGGGCGGGGCCAAAGTGACCAACCGGGACCACAACATGGAGGCCACCAGTTGGTTTATGACCAACGCTCGGCCCCTGTAGGAAAGCACTCGGAGCAGTCCTGTCCAGCGCCCCAGCCGAGCGGTGACTTTCGCCTCCAACTCCTGCCAGTTTGCCGCCAGGCTTCCTTAGCGGGGCTAAGGTGGACTCCCAGATAGGGTAGGTGCGTGGTGCTCCACGCAAAAGGTGTCATCTCCTCCGGCAGGGAGTCCGCCCGCCACTGACCAACCAGGAGTCCGGAACATTTCTCCCAATTGATCCTCGCGGAGGACGCGGCAGAAAAGGTCTGCTGGCATTCGCGCATCCTCCACAAGTCAACGGGATCTGTGATTGCGAGGAGCACGTCGTCGGCGTAAGCCGAGAGGACGACCCGCATGGCCGGCTCGTGCAGAGCCAATCCCCTCAACCTCCTGCGAACTAGGCACAGGAAGGGCTCCACAAAGATGGAATACAATTGGCCGGACATGGGGCACCCCTGACGCACTCCTCTCCCAAATCGAAGGGGCGCCATCAAGGACCCGTTAACTTTGACTAGACACTCTGCGGCGGCGTATAAAAGTCGGACCCTGGCCACAAAATGCGGCCCGAGTCCGAAAGCGCGCAGAGTCCCGAAAAGGTAATCGTGATCCACCCTGTCGAACGCCTTCTCCTGATCGAGGGAGAGAAAGGCGACCGACTGACCAGTCCTCTGGGAAAGATGGATCAGGTCCCGGACCAGGTGGATGTTGTCCTGGATGGACCGGCCCGGGACCGTGTAGGACTGGTCGGAGTGGATCATGTGGGCCAGCACGGAACCCAGGCGGGTAGACATAGCCCGGGCAAAGATCTTATAATCCGTGCTGAGGAGGGAGACCGGACGCCAGTTTTTAAGCAGGCGGAGATCGCCCCTCTTCGGCAGCAGGACGATGACCACCCTGCTCCACGAGAGGGTCATCTCCCCGGTCGCCAGGCTTTCCCCCAGGACCCGCGCGTAATCGTCCCCCAGGACGTCCCAGAACGCCCTGAGGAACTCCACGGTCAACTCATCCAGCCCTGGGGATTAGCCCCTGGAGAGCTGGTGGAGGGCGCCAGTCAGCTCCGCCAACATGAGCGGAGCCTCCAATCCTTCGGCGCCCTCCGGGCTGACCTGCGACAGGTCCTCCCACAAAACTCTGCGTGCATCCTCGCTGGACGGATCCGGAGAGAACAACGCACTGTAATAACTACGGACCAGGAGGCCCATTTCCTCCAAATGTGTGACGGAGGATCCGCCGTCGGCCAGCAGCTCGACGAGCTGCTTACGGACCCCCCGCCATTTTCCCAGCGAGTAGAAGAAGGGTGAGGCGCGGTCCAAATCTTCCAGGATCTGGATCCGCGACCTCACGTACGCGCCTCGGGACCCTATGAGCTGCAGGTTCCTCAGCGCGCCCTTCTTCTCTTTGTACGCCTGCCACAGGGCAGGGTCCAAGACGGCATGACCGAGGCGGGATTCCAAGTCGAGCACCTCCCTCTCAAGGCGCCCGATTTCGGCTTCCCGCCTCTTGGTCGACCCCTTCGCGTACTCCTGACAGAAGACGCGGATGTGAGTCTTGCCCACATCCCACCACAGCCTCAAGGAGGGGAAGCCCCCCTGCTTCCTTCTCCAGTCGGCCCAGAATCGACAGAAGGAGTCCGGAATTCGTACGTCCTCCAGCAGCCGGTTGTTAAAGTGCCAGTACGCGGACCCCGCCCGCGTGCGGAGCGGAGTGAACTCCGCCCACACCAGGCGGTGGTCCGAGCACGGCACCAGCCGCATGGAGGCCGCCGAAACGCGGGAGACGTAAGCTTGCGAAATGTAGAGGCGGTCGATTCGCGACCCCCCTCCTCCAGACCTCCACGTGAAGGCGCTGGAGTCGGGATGGACATTCCGCCAGACGTCCACCAAGTTAAGGGAGCTGATCAGTCCCCTCAACTTCTCCACCGACGCTTGGCCGCGCTGGGGACCGGAGCGATCCTCCACCTCGAGGGTGCAGTTAAAATCCCCCCCAAGGATGATGCACTCGCCGCTATCGATGGAGCTCAAGAGAGCGGACACTTCTTCAAAGAAGCGCGGTTGCAACGCGCTGGGCCTGGGCGCGTACACGTTCACAAAGTGGAGCGGCACGCTACCCAGGCGAATGGCGAGGTGGAGCAAGCGGCCCGGCACTAGCTCCTTGACCCCCAAGATCTCCGGCTGAAAAGTCGGGGCCAACAAGATAGCCACCCCACTAGAAATAGGGGTGAGGTGACTCATGTAGACCCCACCGTGCCACTCCAGGAGCCACGTGGCTTCGTCTCCCGGAACGGTGTGGGTTTACTGCAGAAAGCTCACCGCGTATCTCCCTTCCCTGAGGACAGAGAGATTGTGAAATCTGCGGTGAGCCCCTCTGCTGCCGTTGATGTTGAGGCTGGCTATGGTTATCTTCATGTCAAAGGTAATTAAAACCTGTCACAAACACCTCACTGTGAGGAGGGAGTGGAAGTGCACCTGGCCCTCCTCTCCCCCAGCAACCCATTGAGGAACACATTAAAACGGCGCCTCTCAACCAGTTTCACGTCCGCGCGCTTGCCCGCTATCTTAAGGGCGGCACGGCCGGACTGTATGATCAGCGCCAGATTCGACCAACGGTCGAGGGCCAGCTGAACTTTATTGCGACAACCTCTGCAAGCCGCGAGGAAATCCCGGAGTTCCGCCGTGGGGATGAGAGGAGATTCAGTGGGAGGCACGAGAGACTCCACCACCTCACTGGCGATGGAATCAAGATCATCCTCCGTGCCCCACACCGAATCCCCATCCTCCTCAGGGTCATCACCGCCACTGGCCGACACACCCACCACACACTGTGGGGCGGACGTCCCGGCAGCGCCAGCTGATCCCGCTTCCATCAGGATCCCACCCCCAGGATCGATGGCGGAGGAGTCCTCTCTTTGTTCTATTGTGAAACTGGAGCCTGTGGGCGCCAGCAGTTCAGGACCCCCCCTCACCTCCATCCCCAGGCCAATGAGTGGTCCAGGGGAGACAGGCGTTCCCGACTCCAGAAATCCAGCCGGAGCCGAGACCTGAGGAGGCGGAGGGAGGAGGCCATCTCCCCCTCCGCCAGCACCCACAGGCCCAGCAGATGGGGCAGCGTTCTCGGTTACAACCTGGTCGGGTGTATCCTGGTTGGTGGTGGACTCCAGCTGGGAGGGCCGACACTTTGAGGCCCCGCCCTCCCCTTTACTCAGGGCACCCGACCCAGTGGCAGTGGCAGAATGGGTGGCGTCCCCAGGCTCCTCCATCACAAGCACGGCTCCACTGGCTTCCCCTGGAGGGGTCACATGTACAGGTGTCTCCCCCTCCACTCCATCCTGAGGAATAGGGATCTCCTGCCCAGACTTTGTGGCCTTGGTGGTGGCGTTACGGGAAACCTGGGGACCCGAAACCGGAGACAGCTCACCTTCAACAGATGGGCCCTGCGCCTCAGGGCCCCTTGTCACCTCTGTGGAAGGCTGCCTTCTCCTCTTTTTCCCAGTTGGGTGCGGAGGCTCAGAGACATCCATATTATCAGAGGCCTCCACCTCAGCACTCACCTTTTTTTTATTCACCCTGGGCCTGAGCCCAGCCCTGGGGCAAGTTGACTCCCCGAGATCGGGCTTTATGCTGAGCTCAGACTCGGGTAGTGTCTCTGTGTCCAGGGGACGCGCCTCTCGATGTTGATTTCTCCTCCGCGCCTTCCTTCCACTTGGACGGTCACCCCCTCCCTGCCAGAGGCCATGAAAACCACAGCCTCCGGTACCGACTGTATGGTATCTGGTAGAGGAGTAGGGGGGTGGGAGGAGGTGCAGCGGTGCCACCCTGGGCCGCCGATTTGGAGTTGGCAGGAGGGAGGTTGGGGCAGTTCTTACGAACATGGCCCACCCCCTTACAGACATGGCACCGCACCCCGTCCAAGGTCCAGAAGACGCGGTAGGCCATCCCCTGGAACTCTACATTAAAGTGGCCCTCTGTAACCTCCTCCCACGCCAGCTGCATGAATAACTGGCGGCGGAAGGAGCACACGTGTCAGAGGCTGTTCTGCCGAAGACCGAGCGGGACTGGGATGAGCCCCGTCTTTACCTGCCCCAGACGGTGCAGGTGGGGAAGGAGGAGCTCATCAGGAATGAAGGGCGGGACATTGGATGGAGTGAGCCTTTGCACAGTTTCCTCCAGGTGGTCCACTGGCAGGAAGGTCCCGCCCACGGTGAGCCCCTTGCTCAGAGCCAGGGACACCGCCTGCTCGGTCTTCAGGAATAACACTGCTTTCCCGTACATTTTAGAGGCTGCAACAATGGCCGAAGGGCCGACAACCTCGGCCATTGCTTTCACACATGCCTCCACAGTCATGTTCGGGTGAATGTCGCTATTGACCCCATGTTTCGATGTTAATAAAGCAAACGCCGACGGGGCAACAGGTGCAGCTGCAGCAGCCGCAGCAGCATATGAACGGGAAGGCCCCGCCACCGGCGAAGGAGGGCTTGCCATGGGGTCTAAGAGCCACGTCCACCCCCAAGAAACAAAGCAAATTTACAATTGAAACAATAAACAAACAAACTGTAAACAAAGTGGAGTGGGAGTTGAGGAGGATAGGGGTAGGAAGGTAAAAGAAAATGGGAGGATAGATAACTGAGGCGACTGAGTGGAGGAAGGGAGAGAAAGGCTGACAGGGATGTTTGATCCAGCTGCCAGTTGGAGCACCTTTGTAACAATTAGTCCAAAACTGTTTGTTGTCTTCTAGTTGGGGGAGGCTTCTTCGCCCGGGATGGCTGAAGCCGCCCGGTACTCTCCTCTTCTGCTTTTAACAAAAAAAGTCTTCCCCAGGCAACTCCAGCTGTCCCGAGCAGGTAATTGGGGTGGGAACGGTGCTCCCTGTGTGCAAGCACCAATACAAATACAGGGGCCCCCTACTGGATTTGGCAGCCCCGCCCAAGTCTTCCGGCCTCTTCTCCCTCCCCCCAAACAGTCGAAACTTAAGTTCCAGAGATGTAGAGGAAAGGATAGCGAAGATGATTCTCGACAGGAGCGAGAGTAGTTGTTATGGGGGACTTTAACTTTCCAAATATTGACTGGAAATACTGTAGTTCGAGTACATTAGATAGGTCAGTTTTTGTCCAGTGTGTGCAGGAGGGTTTTCTGACACAGTATGTAGACAGGCCAACCAGGGGGGATGCCACATTGGATTTGGTACTGGGTAATGAACCCGGCCAGGTGTTCGATTTAGATGTAGGTGAGCACTTTGGTGATAGTGATCACAATTCGGTTAGGTTTACCTTAGCGATGGGCAGGGACAGGTATATACTGCAGAGCAAGACTTATAGCTGGGGGAAAGGAAATTATGATGCGATTAGGCAAGATTTAGGATGCATAGGATGGGGAAGGAAACTGCAGGGGATGGGCACAAATGAAATGTGGAGCTTATTCAAGGAGCAGCGACTGCGTGTCCTTGATAAGTATGTACCTGTGAGGCAGGGAGGAAGTTGTCGAGCGAGGGAGCCGTGGTTTACTAAAGAAGTTGAAGCGCTTGTCAAGAGGAAGAAGAAGGCTTATGTTAGGATGAGACGTGAAGGCTCAGTTAGGGCGCTTGAGCGTTACAAGCTAGCCAGGAAAGATCTAAAGGGAGAGCTATGAAGAGCGAGGAGAGGACACGAGAAGCCATTGGCGGATAGGATCAAGGAAAACCCTCAGGCTTTCTATAGGTATATTAGGAATAAAAGAATGACTAGAGTTAGATTAGGGCCAATCAAGGATAGTATTGGGAAGTTGTGTGTGGAATCAGAGGAGATAGGGGAAGCGTTAAATGAATATTTTTCGTCAGTATTTACAATAGAGAATGAAAATGTTGTTTAGGAGAATACTGAGATACAGACTACTAGGCTCGATGGGATTGAGGTTCACAAGGAGGAGGTGTTAGCAATTTTGGAAAGTGTGAAAATAGATAAGTCCCCTGGGCCAGATGGGATTTATCCGAGGATTCTCTGGGAAGCCAGGGAGGAGATTGCAGAGCCTTTGTCCTTGATTTTTATGTCGTCATTGTCGACAGGAATAGTGCCGGAAGTCTGGAGGATAGCAAATGTGCCCTTGTTCAAGAAGGGGAGTAGAGACAGCGCTGGTAATTTTAGACCTGTGAGCCTTACTTCGGTTGTGGGTAAAATGTTGGAAAAGGTTATAAGAGATAGCATTTATAATCATCTTGAAAAGAATAAGTTCATTAGAGATAGTCAGCACGGTTTTGTGAAGTGTAGGTCGTGCCTCACAAACCTTATTGAGTTTTTCGAGAAGGTGACCAAACAGGTGGATGAGGGTAAAGCCGTTAATGTGGTGTATATGGATTTCAGTAAGGCGTTTGATAAGGTTCCCCACGGTAGGCTATTGCAGAAAATACAGAAGTATGGGATTGAAGGTGATTTAGAGCCTTGGATCAGAAGTTGGCTAGCTGAAAGAAGACAGAGGGTGGTGGTTGATGGCAAATGTTCATCCTGGAGTTTAGTTACTAATGGTGTACCGCAAGGATCTGTTTTGGGGCCACTGCTGTTTGTCATTTTTATAAATGACCTGGATGAGGGTGTAGAAGGGTGGGTTAGTAAATTTGCGGATGACACGTAGGTCGGTGGAGTTGTGGATAGTGCCGAAGGATGTTGTAGGTTACAGAGGGACATAGATAGGCTGCAGAGCTGGGCTGAAAGATGGCAAATGGAGTTTAATGCTGAAAAGTGTGAGGTGATTCACTTTGGAAGGAGTAACAGGAATGCAGAGTACTGGGCTAATGGGAAGATTCTTGGTAGTGTAGATGAGCAGAGAGATCTTGGTGTCCAGGTACATAAATCCCTGAAGGTTGCCACCCAGGTTAATAGGGCTGTTAAGAAGGCATATGGTGTGTTAGCTTTTATTATTAGGGGGATCGAGTTTCGGAGCCACGAGGTCATGCTGCACCTGTACAAAACTCTGGTGCGGCCGCACCTGGGGTATTGCGTGCAGTTCTGGTCACCACATTAGAGGAAGGATGTGGAAGCTTTGGAAAGGGTGCAGAGGAGGTTTTCTAGAATGTTGCCTGGTATGGAGGGAAGGTCTTACGAACAAAGGCTGGGGGACTTGAGGTTGTTTTCGTTAGAGAGAAGGAGGAGGAGAGGTGACTAATAGAGACATATAAGATAATCAGAGGGTTAGATAGGTTGGATAGTGAGAGTCTTTTGCCCCGGATGGTGATGACAAACACGAGGGGACATAGCTTTAAGTTGAGGGGTGATAGATATCGGACAGATGTGAGAGGTAGTTTCTTTACTCAGATAGTAGTAAGGGCGTGGAACGCCCTGCCTGCAACAGTAGTGGACTCGCCAACTTTAAGGGCATTTAAGTGGTCATTGGAAAGACATATGGATGAAAATGGAATAGTGTAGGTCAGATGGTTTCACAGGTCGGCGCAACATCGAGGGCCGAAGGTTCTGTACTGCGCTGTAATGTTCTATGTTCTGCCTCTCTCCACTTTCTCCAGTCTCCACTCTGCAGTTGCTGCAGCACAGGTGCAGCTGCTCCCCCTGATTGCTGGCAGGAAGTGCTTCAAATTGCCCAGCCAATCCCAGTGTTGTACCTGTCCTGGGAGTGTTTGATGGGGACAGTGCAGAGGGAGCTTTACTCTGTATCTAACCCCATGCTGTACCTCTTCTGGGAGTGTTTGATGGGGACAGTGTAGAGAAATATTTACTCTGTATCTAACCCCATTTTTTCCCTCTTTTTTCTTTTCTTTCCCCCGTTTTTTAAACTTGTGTTGAACTGAACAGTTTAGAGGCAGCTTGAATCTGTATCGAAGCCGTGCTGCCCCTGCCATAAACCTCAGCACAAATAAAATTCCTATCCAAACTCGCACCAAGTTAAAGGCCTGCTCAAGTCACAAACAGAAACCCGACCTGAATCCGACGGAGCCATATGGGACCCGAGCCCGACCCGGCCCAGGTCCCTCAATTTTCCCCCGAGACCGACCCGACCCGACCCAAGCCCAAAGGTCGAGTTCGGAAGAATGGCCCGACACATGTCATCGGGTCCCATCGGGTTCGGGTCGGGTAACAGGCCTTTCCACCAAGTCCCGTTGATCCATCACTACTATGCTCACTGGCTTACGTTGGTTCCTGGTCCAGTAATGCCTCGATTTTAAAATTCTCATCCTAGCTTTCTGACCCAACTCATTCCGAACTACTCAGAAATGAAACTGCCTCCTCAAAATACTAAATGTTGGTTTGTTTAAGGGAACACCTTCACATCACGGACTGCTGTGGTTCAGGATGAAGGCCCACCATTTTCTCATGGCAACCAGGGATGGGGAAGTAATGCTGGCCTTCCTTGTCAGTATCACCCATATCCTGAGAACGGATAGACAGGAAATAAAATAGGAATAAAATCAATGAGTTTGTAATTGACGGATTGAAACCAGGCGAGGTCTGTGATCAGAGAGAGATGTCATGATCTGATAAACAAATTGTCAACACAATTTATCTCACCAGCCCTTTGTGCTTGTCTTTCTGCTGTTGTCTTCATCAGAAAACAAGTAACAATTAATCTCGGGATTAAAAACTGCTGAATGTCAATTGTACACATGAGATACGTACTCAATGATTTCTGTTATCAGACATCAGAGAATCACACAGCACAGGAGGAGACTATTTAACAAATCGTACCAGTTCCAGCTCTTTGAAGGAGATTTCCCAATTATTCCTCTCCCCTGTTCTTTTCTCCCAGTCCAGTAAATCACCCTGTTAGTATTGATCCAATTCCAGACTGAAAGTTTCTGTTAAATCTGCTTCCACAACCCTTTCAGGAAGTGAATTCCAAATCATAAACACTCGCCGTGTAAAGAAAAGAAAATCTCCTCATCTCTCCTCTGTTTGTTTGTTAATCAACATTAAACTGTGTTCTCTGGTTACTGAACCTTCATCCAGTGAAACCAGATTCTCCTTATTTATTCTAGAAAAACACATCATCATTTTCAGCCCCTCGATTAAATCTCCCTTTTATCTTCTCTGCTCTAAGGAGAACAATCTCATCTTCTCTCCACATAACTGAAGTCCCTCATCCCTGTTACCATTCTAGTATATCACCTAGGCACCATATCCAAGGCCTTGAAATCCTTCATAAAGTGTGGTGTCCAGAATGGGACACAATATTCCAGCTGAGGCTTAAACAGTCATTTACCTAGTCTTAGCAGAATGTTCTTGTGTTGTTTTTTTAATTCTTTGCTTCTAGTTATAATTCTAACGACCCCCTATGCCTTTTTAAATCCTTCACCACTTGTCCAGCCACCATTGAAGATGTCTGTACATACACGCCCAGACTCTGTGCTCCTGTACCATCTTTTAAATGGTGCAGTTCAGTTTCTATCACTCCCCTTATTATCCCTCACAAAATAACCACTTCCCCAGTACTATGTGTTAAATTCTATTCACCATGTGTATTCTCATTTCACCATGAGACTGTCCATGTCCTCCTTAATCCTGCTACTATCTACCACACTAGTGACAGCATTTATGATTTACATGTCATCTGCAATAGTTGAAATTATGTTTTTGTTTTACTCTAATTCTATGTCATTTATATATTTATCTATATGTCAGGACGAGCACTGTTTCTAATATCGACCCCTGAGATACAGCACTGTATTGTCCCCCTCCCCCAGTCTGAACAATGTCTGTTCACCACTTTTCGCTGCTTTCAGTATCATATCCACACTATCACTCTCACAATAATCCATGTGTTACATTTTTCATAACAAGTCTATGAAATGTCATTTGATTACAGGTCTTTTGAAAGTCTATATACATAACACTAAACACACTATCCTCATCAGCTCTCCCAGTTCTGTCATCAACGAACTTGATCAGGATTATCAGACATGATTTTCCATTAACCTATCCAGCCTGTTTGTCAATTATTATCCCATGTTTTTCCAAGGATTATATATATTTGTACTGGGTTATGGCCTCTAGAAATTTCCAACCACCAACATTACACTAACTGGTCAGTAGTTGCAGGGTTTATCTTATCTCTCCTTTTTAAAACAGGATGTAACATTTGCAACCCTTCAGTCCTCTGTCACCACTCCCATATCCAAGGAGGATTGGAAGATTCTGGCCAGTGCCTTTGGTATTTCCATCATTCCTTCCCTCAGCAACCCTCACTCATCCCATCCAGACCAGCTAAATGTTCTACTTTATTCTGGTACAAAAGTACTGGATTGAAAGGGGTTAACTCAACCTGTTTGTTCAGTGACTGTAATTATTGTCAGTCTCTTTGGACACTAATTGTGTCACTGGAGGGTTTCCCTCTTCTATCAATAAGGGTCTTCATTTAATGTCTTACCCAAAGTGTCAGCTGGAGCATCAAACCCGGCACTTACAGGGATCAGCAGCTCCAGAGAGAGGGAGAGGATAGATCAGAATCTGTGAGCAGTAGATTGGAATGTTACAACAATGGGTCAGAATCTGAGAACAATAGATTGGAATGTTATAACAATGGACAGCAGGAGTTTCTCCTTTTGGTTTGGTTTAGTTACTGCAGTTTATACTTGGCTAACATTAGAATGGCGGATCTATTATGCACTGAAGATGATTCAAACAATTTACTATCCCAGCCTCGCTATTATTGGTGTCCCCGGTAAGTCTCTGTATCCAACTAATAGATTCATAAACCATATTTCAGTGAATTAGTGTTCTTGTCATTTAAATCGTGAGAAGACTGAATCCATTGTCTTCACTTTCTGTCACAAACTCTATTCCCTCTCCACGATCTGCGATCCCCTCGCTGAGGCTGAACCAGGAAGTTTCCAGCCTCTGGTATCTTTAATGCTGAGCTCAGTTGATCCCCATATTAACTCCACCTCCAACCCGACATATTGTTACAGCCAGGTGATGAGGGTTCACAGTCGCTCCTCTTATCCTTCCTCTTATTTGACTGCAATAGTGTTTGTTCTTTTTTAACCGTGGATGTATTTACCATTTTTGTGTTGTTTTGCTTTTTACCTTTGGTGTAATAGTGAAGGAACCAATCGGAAAGGTTTTCATGAGCTTAACCATGAAAGAGGTGAGATTAATACACTTAACATCTAAACTCAATCAAAATAAAATAATAAAAACATACGTTATACATTTATGCTGCCACTGACACAAGAATCTCACGTACACAAAAAGATTACAGAATAAGAAGTAAAATCGTGGCTGGATTAGAGTCCAGAATAAATCAAAGGTCGAATTTGAATGCGGAATACAGGCTCAAAGACAGGATTCTTGGTAGTGTGGATGAACAGAGGGATCTTGGGGTCCATGTCCATTGATCACTCAAAGTTGCCACCCAAGTTGATAGGGTTGTAAAGAAGGCGTATGGTGTGTTGGCTTTCATTAACAGGGGGATTGAGTTTAAGAGCCACGAGGTTATGCTGCAGCTCCATAAGGCCCTGGTTCGTCCACAATTGGAATAATGTGTTCAGTTCTGGTCGCCTCATTATTGGAAGGATGTGGAAGCTTTAGAGAGGGTGCAGAGGAGATTTACCAGGATGCAGCCTGGACTGGAGGGCATGTCCCACGAAGAAAGATTGAGGGAGCTAGGGCTTTTCTAATTGGAGCGAAGAAGTATGAGAGGTGACTTGATAGAGGGGTACAAGATGATGAGAGGCATAGATAGAGTGGATCGTCAGAGACTTTTTCCCAGGGTGGAAAGGGCTATCACCAGGGGGCATAATTTTAAGGTGAGTGGAGGAAGGTTTCTGGGAGATGTCAGAGGTAGGTTCTTTACACAGAGAGTGGTGGGTGCGTGGAATGTGCTGCCAGCGGTGGTGGTCGAAGCAGATACATTAGGGACATTTAAGCGACTCTTGGATAGATACATGGATGATAGTAGAATGAAGTGTAGGTAGTTAGATGGATCTTAGAGTAGGTTAAAGGTTCGGCACAACATCGTGGGCCGAAGGGCCTGTACTGTGCTGTACTGTTCTATGTTCTAAAACATAATATGCAGTCTGTGAGGTTTGATAAATCCCTGATCTTCCGGCTGAAGTTGTACTCTTGAAGTCTTTGGCTGGTCGAAGTGCCCGTTGTGACTGATCCACATGGTTCAGGATGTTCTTGAAGGCAGACTGGTAGGTGGCCTTTTTACCCTGGTGCCTCAGTCTGTAGTAATCTGTAGGATTGGAGGGTCCACAGTCGCTGATGGTTTTCAAACTTGTGATGTCATCTGATGAGAGACAGAAAGAGAACGGGACTTGGGGTGGTGGGGGGCTAGGGGAGGGGGGAAGGAGACCACCCTTCTGCTTCTGCCAGTTTGAATCACTGGTTTGTCTGTCTTTGTCCAGGGGAAGCTCCCAGCTTTCACAGAGATGGTCAGACGGTCTCATGGCTGCCTCAATATATTTTCTGGAGCCTTCTAATGAGATTCAAGGTGAGGAATTTCCATCTCCCTAGGGCTCAGGATGCCATTCTTTACACTTGGAGTAGTTTACGCTTTCAAAGTCAGTGTGTCAGGATGTCCTTGAATTGCATGCTAATTAACGCAATCTTAGCAAAGTCAGTCTCAAGAGTAAGCCATTATTTTGGGTCCAGGCTCATCAGACATGTGTCTCCGATTGGAGACGTTGGAGTGTGAAAAGGTGCTTCTTATACAAATTGCAGTGGCCATCTTGACTGCCAGTTTTTGCAGGATTTTTTCCATTAAAACTTTAATGTAAGTTTCCAACTGATGAACTAAAATTCCTCATTGGCGTATCGTGTTTCATTGACACCAATAACACCTCTTTAATATGTGCCTCAGCCTACCAGCTGCGTAAACCCTCATCATGACATTGTTAAATCCACACTTGACTCTTCCAATTCTATCCTGGTCACCCTGCAATTATAAATCCATAAAATGATGTGAACTGCACAGCTGGCCACTTTTAGTGTGGTCCGCACAGTGTCCCATGTTGGGCAGGGATCTAGCCTGGCTGCCATGTATGTGTTGTTAGTGTGAGGAGGCGTTCGTACTGATGTCAATCAGCCATTTTGGCAGCATTGATGTACGATTTTGAAACTTTGTCTGTGCATGTCCACTGACCACCTGTGTAAGTCACTCTCAGCAGAGCATAGATTCAGCAGCACGGGGAACACCGCACCCTCCCCCGACCCCCCATCCCCACCACCACCCCCAAAGTTATTTTATAGGATCAGGCATCCAACTTACAGGTGAGGGGCTTTAGACTTAGTTCTGTGATTGCAAAGTTAGTGGAGGTGCTGTGGATGGTTTTCTGGAGGTTGTGTTGTGAGCTGCTGCAGACATTCAGGGAGGACAGAGGATATGGTGACCCAACACTGGACGAGGTATTGGGACTGTAGTTAAAGTGTCTCTGGGTCTGAAACATGATCAACAAATGAAGCAGAGGCTGCAGAGAGGGGAGTCTCTGTAAAGAGAAAAGAGGAGGGGGCTCTGCCCTACCCACCCGGGGTGTTCCAAGGGCACTTTTTCTACCTACACCTAACCCAGGAGCAGTGTGTGAGGTGACTCTGATTCAATAAGGAGGTGGTCACAGAGCTGTGTCAACTCCTGTAACACGACCTGGAGCCTCACACCAGGGTGGGGACGGAGCTGTCAGTGGCCGTTAAAGTCACAGTTTCATTGATCTTCACTGCATCCGAATCATTCCCCAGGCAGGAGTGGGCGGCATATCCAACAGAGTCACAGAGAGTCAGAGTCATTTACGAAATAGGAGGAGGCCATTCGGCCCCTCTGTACCAGCTCTCTGTGGAACAATCCAGTCAGCCCCACTCCCCCGCTCAATCCCCGTATCCCTGCAAGTTCATTTCCTTCAGATGTCCATCCAGTTTCCTTTTGAAATAATTGATTGTCTCGGCTTCCACCACCCTCACGGGCAGTGAGTTCCAGCTGATAAACATCCACTGTGTAAAAAAGTTCTTCCTCCTATTCCCCCTGCATCTCTTACTCAAAACCTTCCATCTGTGTCCCCTAGTCCGTGTTTCATCAGTTAATGTGAACAGTTTTTCCTTGTCTATCTTCTCTAAACCGATTATAATCTTGTACACTTCTATCAAATCTCTCTCAATCTCCTTTACTCCAGGGAGAGCAACTCCATCTTCTCCAAACTAACCTTGTAACTAAAACACCCCTATCCCTGGAAGCATTCTAGTAGAATCATAGAATCATCGAAAGTTAAGGCACAGAAAGCAGCCACTTGGCCCATCTTGTCTGCGCCAGCCAGAAAATTATCCATCTATTCTAATCCCATCTTTCAACATTTGGTGCGTAGAGCTGCAGATTACAGCACTTAAAGTGGATATCCAGACTATGTTTGAATGAGTTGAGGGTTTCTGACTCAACTACCCTTTCAGGTAGTGAATTGCAGACCCAGCACCACCCTCATCTCCCCTCTGATCTTTCTACCAATCACTTTAACTCTATTCCTCCTCTTCGATGCTATGGTGAATAGCGTCTTCACCTCCAGTCTATCCAGGCCCGTTGCAATTTTGTACATTTCAATCAGATCTCCCCTCAGCCATCTCTGTTCCAAGGAGAACAACCCCAGTCTATCCAATCTTTCTTTATAGCTGCAGTTTTCCAGTCCTGGCAACATCCTCGAAAATCTCCTCTGTACCCTCTCTAGTGCAGTTACATCCTTTCTGTACTGAGGAGACCAGAGCTGTACACAGCACTCAAGTTGTGGCCTAATCAATGAATTATACAGTTCCAGCCTAACCTCCCTGTTCTTCTATTCTGTACCTGGGCTAATAAAGGAAAGGATTCCATATGCCTCCGTAACCACCTTATCGACCTCTCCTGCTACTTTCAGGGATGTGTGGACATTCAATCCAAGGTCCCTCACTTTCTCTACACTTCTCAGTATCTTGCCATCAATCCTGTATTCCTTTGCCTTGCTTCACCTCCCGAAATGCATCAGATCATACTTCTCCAAGTTGAATTCCTTTTGCCACGGTTCTGCCCATCTGACCAGGCCATCACTATCTTACGGTCATCTACAGCTATCCTCCTCGCTAGCTACCACAGGGTCAATCTTTGTGTCGTCTGCAAACGTCTTGATAATGCCCCCTACATTTAAGTCCATATCATTAATATAGACCACAAACAGCAAGGGATCCAGTACTGAGCCCTGCGGAACGCCAGTGGAAACAGCCTTCCAGTCTCTAAAACAGCCATCAACAATATCCCTTTCTTTCCTGCCACTGAGTCAATCTTGTATCCACCTTGCTGCATTTCCCTGGATCCCGTGGGATTTTTTTTAATGAACCAATCTGCCATGTAGGACCTTGTCAAAAGCCTTGCTAACATCCAGGTAGAGCTGCACTACCCTCATCAACTGCACTACCCTCATCTATCTTTCTTGTTACTTCTTCAAAAAATTCGACCAAGTTGGTCAAACAAAATCTTCCCTTAACAGATCCATACTGACTATTCTAAAATAAATAGAGGTGGTGAGTAGAGAAGAAGGAAAGTTATTGTGAACCTTTATAAAGCTCTGGTTAGCCCCCAACTGGAGTGCTGCATCCAGTTCCGTTCACCATAGTTTAGGAAGGATGTGAGTGTCCTTGACAGGGTGTGGAGGAGATTTACCAGAATCGTTCCAGGGATGGAGGATTTTAGCTACAAGGTTACTCTGGAAAAGCCTGTAATATTTTCCTTGGAGTAAAGGAGATTGAGGGGAGATTTGATAGAGGTATCCAAGGTAATGACGTGTTTGGATAAGGTGGACAACAAAAGATGTTCCATTTGTTAATGGTACAAGGAAGAGAGTTAAGGTGGTGGGACAGAGATACAGGGGGATGTGAGGAACAACGTTTTTACACAGTGAGAGGGAATGGCCTGGAAATCACTGCCTACGATGGTGGTGGAAGCAGTGATGGTGAATGATTTCAAAAGGATATTGGATGGACACTTGAGGGAAATAAACTTTCAGGAATGTGGAGACAAAGCTGGGGAATGAGACTGACTGGATTTATCTACAAAGAACTGGCATGGACTCGATGGGCCGAGTGGCCTCTTTCTGTGCTGAAATGACTATGACTCCCTGACAGGGGATTACTATTACTACTGCTTTCCGATACTGGGAAAGTTTATAATGGACTGGACAGTATCACCCTGTTGAACCCTGTGATGTAAGTGAAATGTTTGATGTCCCAGAACGTGGTTAATAAATGTCCTTCACAAACAGAGTAAATCAGTTCAGACCCACTCACAATTCTGGATCATTCACAATAGGGTTTCTCCTGGTTTTCTCTACGTATAACAGCAGCCAGGCTTTTCAATGTGCCCCCACCTCCATGTGGTAAGTGTTGTCAGGGTTATGTAAGATAAGAAACGTTACCTGGGCGACAGATTTCTTCAATTGTGCTGCTGTTTCCGTGTTCTCTTCAGTCTAACCGGGTTAAACCTGGTCATCATCACCATTAGGTAGTTTATAAAGAGGAATGACAGTCTCTGCAAATCGAGGGATGAGGGTCCACTGATAACCCACCAGCCTGAGGATAGGACTCAGGGCAGTCTTTGAGGTGCACAGGGGTGACTGAGTTGAGTTTGTGATGGTCAATAGTCAGTCACCAGCTGCCATCCGGTTTTCTAACCGGCCAAATCGGGCAGTTAGTAATGAATGTGTCTTTGTGAGCTACACCCTGGTATAACAATGACCTGATAGTGTCTGGAATATATGATATAATCTCAGCTCGGTATGAATACTGCTTCATCGAGCATGCAATGGTCAGTTAATTTCTTCAGGTCTGCTCATGTTTCCACAGTTATCTTTATGGGTTGTGAATACACTCAGCACCGACTGGAGAATCGCCTGTACCTCAGGGTGATCAGAGGTGACTGGTTCACACTGCTCTGATATTTTAATTATGAATATTGAGGATGCAATGGACACCAGAGCAGGGGCATGGTTTAATGTTCTAAAATATACAAATATTGGGATAATGAATTACTGCTGATAACCTTTCAGCACATTACTGCCCAGTAGTCCCAGTCCATTATACAGGATCATAAAAAATGGAGGCAGGGCTTTGACATGAACTCTGTTCCCTCTCCTGCACCACTGTAAGATCTGATCCAGGGTCACAGATTAACTAAAATGAGGTATAAGGGTAACTAGCAGTTTATTGAGGAGTGATAGCTCAAATACAGCACAGCATCAGAATAGACATAGTAGACATACGACCTGTGACATGCGAGAAAGGCTTTCTGTTAATGGATCAGATGTTCGAAGCTATTATTAAGGATGGTAGAAAATTGAAGGTGATCAGGTAGAGTCAACATAGTTTTGTGAAAGGGACGCCATGTTTAACCAATTTATTGGAGTTCTTTGAAGACGTAAAGGGGAGCCGGTAGGTTTACTGTATTTAGATTTCCAGAAGGCATTTGCTAAGGTGCCACATCAAACATTATTGCGGAAAATAAAAACTGATGCTGTAGGGGGTAACACTTCGGCATGGATAGAAGAATTGCTACCTAACAGGTAACAGAGAGTAGGAAAAAAATTGGTCATTTCCGGTTTGGTCAGATGTAACGAGTGGTGTGCCACATGGATCAGTGCTGGGGACCTAACATTTTACAATTTAACTAAATGACTTGGATGAAGGGTCCGAAGGTATGGTTGCTAAATTTGCTGATGACACAAAGACAGGTGGGAAAGTAAGTTGTGAAGAGGACATAAGTGGTCTACAAAGGGATATAGATAGGTTGGGTAAGTTGGCAAAGATCTAGAAAATGTAGTATAATGTGATAAAATGTGGAATTGCCCATTTTGGCAGGTAGAATAAAAAAAGAAGCATATTATCTGAATGGTGAGAGATTGCAGAGCTGGAAGATGCAGAGGAACTGGATGTCATAGTGCACGAATTGTATAAGGTTATTATGCAGGTGTGGAAGTGAACAGAAAGGCATGGCACTATGCTTAACGGGAAATATAGCCAAGTTAGGAATAGTAGCTTTGCTGAGCTTTGATTTTATGTGGCAGAAACCACAATGAAATAGTTAAAAGTAAAGGCAGAGTGTGTGAGACAGTAAAGACTAGCCGACACTGGTAATTACAAGGACATCTGTTTTTTTATGGCCTGAGTGTATGACTCCCTGTGGTTTGAAGTAGATGGACTCATATGAATCAAATGATGTCCATCCCTGTGTGAGTGATAAGAAGTGCTAGGCCCCTCTTATCTTCGTGAACTGCCACTACTTGATGTTGCTGCAGACTGCACGAAACACTCAGGAATGTACACCTAATAGAGATAGCAGGATGCGCCGCAATTACTTGTCACAGGGTAGAGACAGACTCATGATCCATGTAGGGAGTGAGACCAGAATGGTTATTGATGATTCCTATGCTCTTGCTAATTAGCTTGCTTATCCGCTTTGTTTTATCTTGCTGGTACAAAACAATATTTTATTAGTAACAAGTATGTATTGAGAATGGAGTGTATTGTAACCTCAGTAACAGATGTACTGCATGTCACCACGTGGGTGAAGTCGAATTGTACCGCACTGATTGGTTAAACAAGGAGGTGTAGCATGAATCTTAATGTATAAACAGTAGTACCTGTATCACAAACTTTACTTACTCTGCGCGGGGGGGGGGGGGGTGAGGGACCCAACAGACTCTGGTGGAGTCAGTGCCGCTGTTCTCAGAGGAAGTCCGCTGGCGACTGCGCAAATAAAGTAATTGATTTTACCTACGCATCTGACTCAGTATATTTACTGAACCAGACTGAAGGCAAAAAGAACTCAGAATAACACAGGTGCAACACGTAATTAGGAAACTAATCGAGTGTTATCATGTATCGCAGGAGGAATTGAATACAAAAGTAGCCAGGTTATGTTTCAGTTATACAGGACATTTATGAGACCACATCTGGAGTGTTGTGTACAGTACTGGGCTCCTTATTTAAGGAAAGATATAAATGTGTCGGAAGCAGTTCAGAGAAGATGTACTAAACAAATTTCTGGAATGAGCGGGCTGTCTTATGAGGTTAGGCTGGACACGCTAGGCTTATATCAGCTGGGGTTTAGTAGGTTTAAAGGCGACTATATCTAACTCCGACTTGGAAAGATACAATATTTTGGCCTCAACTGCTTTCTGTGGTAGGGAATTGCACAGGCTCACCACTCTCTGGGTAAAGAAATATCTCCTCATTGCAGTCCTGAAAGGATTACCCCATATCCTTAGACTATGACCCCTGGTTCTGGACTCCCACACCATCGGGAACATCCTCCCTGCATCTACCCTGTCAAGACCTGTTAGAAATTTGTAGGTTTCCATCAGATCCACCCTCACTCTTCTGAACTCCAGCGAATATAATCCTAACCAACTCAATCTCCCCTCATACGTCAGTCCCGCCATCCCAGTAATCAGTCTGCTAAACCTCCACTGCACTCCCTCTATAGCAAGAGCATCCTTCCTCAGATAAGGAGACCAAAACTGCACACAATATTCCAGGTGTGGCCTCACTAAGGCCCTTTATAATTGCAGCAAGACATCCCTGCTCCTGTACTCAAATCCTCTTGCTGTTGAAGATTGCCAGACGTCATTTGTCATTCGCATATCCAGGTTGCTTGCCAGTTACTATCCACTGATTTTCCAAGCAAAAAAATATTTATATCCTGGGTTATCACCTCTAGAAATTTCCTTCGCAGTGACACTATTCTGGCTGGTCAGTAATTACAGGGTTTACCCCATCTCTCCTTTTTTAAATAGGGTGTAACATTTACAACCCTCCAGTCTCTGGCACCACTCCCCTATCCAAGGAGGATTGAACGATTCTGGAAAGTGTCTGCTATTTCCACCATTCCTTCCCTCAGTAACCCTCACAAATCCCATGCAGACTGGGTAAATGTTCTACTTTATTGTGCTACAAAAAGTGCTGGATTGAAAGAGGTTAACTGAACCTGTTTGTTCAGTGACTGTAATTAATGTCAGTCACCATGCACCCTAATTGTGTCACTGGAGAATTTCCCTTTTCTATTAATAAGGGTCTCCTTTCAATGTGCTTTCACATAGAGTGGGCGAGAGCATTAGCCCTGGCATTAACAGGATCAGCGGCTCCATAGAGAGGGAGAGGATACATTAGAATCAGAGAACAATAGATTGGAATGTTACAACAATGGGTCAGAATCTGAGAACAATAGATTGGAATGTTACAACAATGGGTCAGAATCTGAGAACAATAGATTGGAATGTTACAACAATGGGTCAGAATCTGAGAACAATAGATTGGAATATTACAACAATGGACAGAAGTCTATCCTCCAATCTTTACTATCTTTCTACATATGATTGGTACCCATTAGACCATCGGATCTATCTCGTACTGAAGATCATTCAATACATTTACTATCCAATCCTCGCTATTGTTGGTGTTCCTGGTAAGTCTCTCTAAACAGCTATTAATTCTATAAACCATGTTTAACTGCATTACTGCTTCTGTAATTTACTCTGCCCTCCTTGCTGCTGCTGTTATTTCTGGTGAATATCTCCAGCTATTGGCTCTAGAAACCATTGTAATGGGATAATAGTTCTTGTCATCCACTCTCTCATCTTCGCTGCTGCTGTCTCTATTTCCAGCTAGGAGATCAGTAAACCACGTTTCACTGAAATACTGTTCTGTAATGTAATTTTTGGGAAGACTGAAGCCAGTGTCATTGGTCTTCATCACAAACTCCATCCCCTATCGGTGAAATACATACCCCACCCTGTCCAATGTCTGACACTGAACCAGACTGTTTACAACATCTGTGTTATATTTATAACTGAGCTGAGTTCATCTCCACATTCTCTCTATCACCAATCCTACCCTGCCACCTCTGTAATATCACCCATCTCCACCTCTGCCTCAGACCATCTGCAGAATAACCCTCATCTGTACCTTTGTTAAATCCAGACTTGACTCCTCCAATTCTATCCTGGTCACCCTTCCTGTTATAAACCTCAATAAACCACAGCCCATCCAGAACCCTGCTGACTGAGTCCTAACTCACACCAAATCCCGATCACCCATCAACCCTGTGCTCACTGATCTACATTGGCTCCCGGTCTGGCAGCACCTTAATTTTAATGTTCTCATTCTTGTGTTTGCATCGCTCCATGGCCTCACTTCTCCAATTAGTCCCATTTCCCTGACCATTATTCCTGCAAATAATTTTCCTTCAATCTTTTCTCAATTCAACTTTAAAAGTGAATTTATTTCCCTGTATATATCTCCCCGCCCACGATTTTCTGTTCAACTGCACCACTGGTGCTGATGGTATGGAAACTGGGATCCATAAAATGATGTGAACAACACAGCCGACCACTTCTAGCGTGATCAGCACAGTGCCCCATGCTGGACAGGACTCTAGTGTGGTCAGCACGGTGTCCCATGCTGGACAGGGCTCTAGTATGGTCAGCACGGTGTCCCTTTCTGGGCCAGTCTCTAGACCAGACAATCTGAGCATGTGCTGTTAGCGTGAGATGGTGTCTGAATATGAGGTCAATCAGCCATTCCAGCAGCTTTGATGTACGTCATTTGAACTTGGTCTGTGCATGTCCACTGACCGACTGTGTTAGTCAATCTCAGCTGAACATACATTCAGCAGCACGAGGAAATGGGCGAGGTACTAAATGAATACTTTGCATCAGTATTTACCAAAGAGAAGGACTTGATGGATGATGAGTCTAGGGAAGGGAGTGTAGATAGTCTGGTTCATGTCGTTATCAAAAAGGGTGTGTTGGGAGTCCTGAAAAACATTAAGGTAGATATGTCCCCAGCACCTGATGGAATCTACCCCAGAATATTGCGGGAGGCGAGGGAGGAATTGCTGGGGCCTTGACAGAAATCTTTGTATCCTCATTGGCTCCTGGTGAGGTCCCAGAGGACTGGATAATAGCCAATGTTGTTCTTCTGTTTATGAAGGCTAGCAAGGAAATTCCTGGAAATTACAGGCCGGTGAGCCTTACATCAGTGGTAGGGAAATTATTAGAGAGGATTCTTCGGGACAGGATTTATTCGCATTTGCAAACAAGTGAACTTATTAGCGAGAGGAAGCATGGTTTTGTGAAGGGGAGGTCGTGTCTCACAAACTTGACTGAGTTTTTTGAGGAAGTGACAAAGATGATTGATGAAGGAAGGGCAGTGGATGTTGTCTACATGGACTTCAGTAAAGCCTTTGACAAGGTCCCTCATGGCAAACCGATACAAAAGGTGAAGTCACACGGGATCAGAGGTGAGCTGGCAAGTTGGATACAGAATTGGCTCGGTCACAGAAGACAGAGGGTAGCAGTGGAAGGGTGCTTTTCTGAATGGAGGGATGTGACTAGTGGTGTTCCGCAGGGATCAGTGCTGGGACCTTTGATGTTTGTAGTATGTATAAATCACTTGGAGGAAAATGTAGCTGGTCTGAATGGTAACTTTGCGGACGACACAAAGGTTGCTGGAGTTGCAGATAGTGATGAGGATTGTCAGAGGATACAGCAGGATATAGATCGGTTGGAGACTTGGGCGGAGAAATGGCAGATGGAGTTTAATTTGGAAAAATGTGAGGTGGTGCATTTTGGAAGGTCTAATACAGGTGGGAAGTATAGAGTAAATGGCAGAACCCTTAGGAGTATTGACAGGCAGAGAGATCTTGGCGTACAGGTCCACAGAACCTTCGTTAGGCCACACTTGGAGTAGTGCTTGCAATTCTGGTCGCCACGCTACCAGAAGGATGTGGAGGCTTTGGAGAAGGTACAGAGGAGGTTAACCAGGATGTTGCTTGGTCTAGAGGGTATTAGCTATGAGGAGAGGTTGGATAAACTCGGATTGTTTTTACTGGAGCGACGGTGGTGCAGGGGCGATATGACAGATGTTTACAAAGTTAAGAGTGGCATGGACAGAGTGGATAGTCAGAAGCTTTTTCCCAGGGTGGAGGAGTCAGTTACTAGGGGACATAGGTTTAAGGTGCAAGGGGCAAAGTACAGAGGGGATGTGCGAGGCAAGTTAATTACACAGAGGGTGGTGAGTGCCTGGAACTTGCTGACGGGGGAGGTGGTGGAAGCAGGTACAATAGCAACATTTAAGAGGCATCTTGACAAATACATGAATAGGATGGGAATAGAGGGATACGGTCCCCGGAAGTGCAGAATGTTTTAGTTTAGACAGGCATCAAGATCAGCGCAGGCTTGCAGGGCCGAATGGCCTTTTCCTGTGCTGTATTATTCTTTGTTCTAGTGTTATTTAAAAGGACCAGGCATCCAATTTGCAGGTGAGGAGCATTTGACTTACTTCTGCGATAGTAAAGTTAGTGGCGGTGCTGTGGATGGTTTTCCGGAGGTTGTGTTGTGAGCTGCTACAGACTGTCAGTAAGACGAGTGGATTTGGTGACCCAACTCCGGACGAGGTATGGGGACTGTAGTTACAGTGTCTCTGGAGGTGTGTTTCTCTGGGAATTCCTGGACGGGGTAGATCTTCCAATCCGTGCTGAGGAGGGAGGCTGGACGCCATTTCTTAAGCAAGCAGAGATCATCCCTCTTCAGCAACAGGTCAACAACCACCCTGTGCCACGTGAGGGGCATCTCCTGGTTGCCAGGCTTTCCCCAGGACACAGGCGCAGTCGTCCCCGAGGGCATCCCAGAACGCCCTGCGGAGCTCCACGGTCAGCCCGTACAGCCCCGGTGATTTGCCCTTCGAGAACTGGTGGACTGATCCGTACAGCTCCACCAATGCGAGCAGAGCCCCCAATCCTTCGGCGTTCTCCAGGCTGACATTCAGCAGGTCCTCCCACAGAACTCTGCCCGTCTCCTCGCTGGACGGGTCCAGAGAGAACAACGCACTGTAATAGGTTCGTACCAAAAGTTCCATTCCCTCTGGATCCATAATGGAGGATCCATCGTCGGCCAGGAGCTCGATGAGCTGCTTACCGACCCCCCACCATTTTTCCAGTGTGTAGAAGAAGGGTGTGGCGCGGTCCAAATCTTCCCGGATCTGGATCCGCGACCTCACGTGCACTCCTTGGGACCCTATGAGCTGCAGGTCCCTCCGCACGTCCTTCTCTTTGTATGCCTGCCACAAGGCAGGCTCCGCGACGGCTTGACCGACACAGGACTCCAAGTCAAGTACCTCCCTCTCTAGGTGCCCGATCTCGGATTCCCACCTCTTGGTCGATCCCTTCACGTACTCCTGACAGAAGGCATGAATGTGAGTCTTGCCCACATCCCACCATAGCCTCAAGGAGGGGAAGCCCCTCTGCTTCCTTCTCCAGGCGGCCGTGTATCGACGTAACGAGTCCCGGAATCACTCGTCCTCCAGCAGCCAGTTGTTAAAGTGCCAGTACATTGACCCTGCCCCCGTGACAAGAGGAGTGAACTCCGCCCTCACCAGCTGGTGGTCCCAGCACTGCACCAGCCACATGGAGGACACCGAGATGTGAAATGTAGAGGCTGTCGATTCGGAAGCCTGCTCCTAAGTAATCCTGATGAAAGCACTGGAATCGGAATTGAGATTCCACCAGGCGTCGACAAAGTCGAGGGAGCTAATCCATCAAGTCACCCTGTCGCTCCAGGAGCCAGGTGGCTTCATCTCCCGGAACGGTGTGGGTTTTCTGCATAAAACTCATCACATAGCTCCCTTCCCTGAGGATTCTGAGATTGTGAAAACCGCTGAGAGACGCCCTGCTGCTGTTGATGTTGAGGCTGGCTATGGATATCTTCATGTCAAAAATACCACCATCCTGTCACCAATACCTTACTGTGAGGAGAGAGTGGAACTGCTCATCGCCTTAAACTCCCCCAGCAACCCAGAGGGGAACACTTTGATCGGGCATCGCACGACCTTTTTCATGTCTGCACATTTACAACCCTCCTTGTGGGCAAGACGGACAGATCTGATGATCAGCGCCAGCTTCAACCACTGGTCAAGGGGCAGCTGAACTTTATTGTGACAATCTCTGCAAGCAGCAAGGAAGTCCCGGAGTTCGGCAATGGGGATGAGAGGTGACTTGGTAGGAGGCAGGAGGGAGTCCACCGCCTCACTGGCAATGGATTCAACGTCGTCCTCCGTGCCCCTCACCGAGACTCCATCCTCCTCCGGGCCGTCAACGCCAGTGGCCGACACACCCACCACACAATGTGGTGTGGACATCCCGGCCACGCCAGCGAGTCTCACCTCCCTCATGATCACATCCCCAGGATCGGTGGTGGAGGAGTCATTCCTATATTCCTCCGGGGAAACTGGGAATATGAGTGCCTGTGGTTGAGGACACCCATTCCCCTTCGGTGCCCGGGCTTGTGATCAGCCTCGGGGGAGGCAGTTGTTTCTTGACTCTGGAAATCCAGCTGGAGCGGGACCCGAGGTAGAGAGAGGAGGCCATCTCCCACCCTGCCAGCGCCACAGTACCAGCAGACAGAGCACTGTTAACATTATTCAAATCAACCTCCGAGTCAGATCCATCCTGGATGACAGCAACAGGCGAGAGAGCGTTGACCCTCACAGATCTCAGCCCCACCCAGGACACCGGACCCAGTGGGAGATGGAATGATTTCTCCTGGTGGATCCACAGGCTCCCCCATCAGGAGAGGGGCCCTTCACCACTCCCCCACCCCCACCTCGGGTGTTGCAAAAGGTACAGAGGCTTCCGTACCCACTCCGTTTTGTGGGATAGAAAGCTGTGACTTCGGGCTCGAGCCCCAATGGTGCTGGTAGCGCGGGGAGTCCGAGGACCCGCCAGGAGACTGACCCTGTTCCTCTCGGCAATCTGCTGTGGAGGGATGCCTCCTCCTCTTATTCCGGGAGAGGTGAGGAGTTTCAGAGACCTCAGTCTCACGAGACGTCTATGTTTATACCTCCACACCCTCAACAGTGTGGAGGGAGATTTACTCTCGATCTGACCCTCAGGCCCGTTTTGTTTTTTTGTCGAGGGCGACTTTATTCCCCAGGCCCCCTTTATTTGAATTTTGAATTAATTTTATTAAAAACAGATAAAGAAACCAAAAACTCAAATTAAAATGCCATTCTCGGCATTACTGATGCATCCCAGCCCCTGCGGTACCCACCGATGTTGGAAGGCCTCAAGTGTTGCAGATTCTGAATAGATCCCTGTTAAAGAAAGGGACTTCAGTCCGTGTCATCCACACCCATAGCGGCAGGAGGTGGAAAGAGGGTCTTCAAGGTTTTTACCTGCAGGAACAATCAAAGTACCAGAGCTCACATTTCCTCTGTCCCTGAGTGTCATTACTCATTATCCCCCCTGGAGGAACACCTCTCTCTCTCTCTCTCTGACTCACTCACTCCCTCTCTCACTCTCTCCCCCTCTCTCTCTCTGTCTCTCTCTCTCACTCATTCTCTCTCTCACTCTCTCTCTCTCTCTCACTCTCTCTCTCTCTCTCTCTCTCTCTCTGTCTCTCTCTGTCTCTCTCTGTCTCTCTTTCTCTCTGTCTCCTTCCCAGCAGAAAGCAATTGCTATTTAACACTCCAACATCCATGTTATCAAAACTTTTGTCCTCCCCACTCACACCAATTTAAAATATAACAATACACACATGTTAAACAACCAACTACTTTCAGACAGCATGCAGGACCAGATGTAACTGACCGTAATGGACACTGGTTGAGACAGACAAAGAAATCAAACAGGAAACTTCAAATACAAAAACAGACCCACTTACTCAAACACAAGCTTTTCCTCCTGTTCTCTTCAGACATTGTTTCAACCTTACTGTTGCTCCGAAAGATTTCCTTTCCTTTTATATCTCAACCTCACAGGTGTCTTGGTGGGATTGAGAGTAACAGACTGTTCCATTCGGTGTTGTCACCACATTAACGGGACAGCCTGTCAAGGAGGTTACCTTAACGGGACAGATTAGTAAACGTTCTCCCTCTCCAACATTGTCCCCCTCCGAGGCCTCCTGCTCCGTTTTAGTACCACCTGTGTGATACTCTGCTTTTTGTGACGGCTGCTACACCCGCCTGGGAGCTGCTTTCCCTCTGGGTTTGCAATCACTGAAAGTTGGACCTGCACTGTGCATGCTCTGTCTTCCGGTGGGGTCACTCCTGTAACTCCCTAAGGACACCTCTAGAATCCTCTAACTGCTGGGTCAACTGGACATTATCCTGTGTGACAGTGACAGTATGTTTCTCTGCTAACTCTAACTGCTGCTGAACTGCACAAGCCTGTCCTGCATTAAGTGTCTGTTGTTGTATAGTGACAGTAAAGTACACTAGCTTATTGTGTAACTCATGTAGCTGTGTCTGCTGCTGCTGCTGGGTCTGTTCACTTTGAGCTACCATTTCTCTCACCTGTGACTGTATCACTTCCTCATCGCACTGTGCACTGTGTGATGCTGGATATGGAGTCAGATTTAAAGCCTTTTCACCCTTCTGATGTTTAGCCAAGACGTGTGCCTGGATAAACTTCACTATATTTTAAAAGGAACGTGTGCATGCTTCCATAGACAGTCTCCGAACAGGGACTGGATACTGTCCATATTACACTTAGTGCTTAACTCATACTCATATGTTTCCCAGAGACCCTTCTTCCCATTGTCTTTTTGTGACATACTGTGTATTTAAAGAGACATCACTGGGTCAGTATAATCGTCTGCCCCTCAAAAGAGTTTATCCCTGCAAGAGATTTCACTGGTCAAACGAATATTCCTATGTTTGCAAAACTTTGCTACAACAGCCTCGGTTTGCATTGTAGTCAAAGTCCCGGGTTTCAGCACCACTTGTAAGATCTGGGGTTTGATTTAATGTAATTGTCAGACTTAGGTCAATTACAATGACAGTCTATGTTGGGAGATCAGATCTAAAAGGGACTTGCAGCTCAGACGAGCTATCAAACTACATGTGTACGAGGCTGCTTTCACAAGCTTCACAGACTGAATGAAGTTCTGCACAATAAGCAGAACATGGTAATATTGAGCAAAGGGAAGTGGTCAGCAGTTGTGTTTTCAATGGAACACCCGGTGCTCAACCTCCGGTTATCTGTGGAACCTTGTCTCTTCATTGGAGTCTATCTTCTGTCTTCTTCTTGATGATGATGTGCGCTTTTGGGGTCTTACAAGCTCTTAATTTATACACATTTCCCAGCTTGGTTCTGTTCCATATTAGGTAAAAGGCCATTTCTGTTCATTTGATTGGTCAGTCATTAACTAACTACCCTTCCATGATGGTACTTTGAGCCTGGTTTAAGTCATTGTCATTATCGTTCAGTGGGGGGTGGGGGGGGGGGGAGGGGAGGGGCCTCCAGATTCCAGCTGCCTTGACTCTGTGAATTCCTTTACAATGTCTTGTTTTGAAATGCAAATAAACTAGAAATTCTCGAAGTAACAGTTTGTAAGACGTCAGGAATGTAAGGGATTTGGATTGTTTAATTGTCCTGTGGTTCAAAATGTGTCTGTGACCAGGAATGAAATCTGCTATTTTTTGTTCTGATAACAATCCTGATGCATCTGTAACATCCACAAGGGGTGATGAAATTACTGAAGGAAATGTAAACACATGCTCACCATCAAGGCAGTATCTCATATCATCGTCTGAACAAAGAATTAGACATCTCATTGGACAACTGTAGCCTACGGTGGATTTTGATAGGACAGTGTGATCTTGTCAGTGAAACATTCAGCCCACCATGATATGAAAGGTGTAAAAATCATTGAAAATAGTGATTCTGTGATAAGGTCGAGGAGCTTGGTCAGTGACAGAACGATTATCAGGGAGGTAAATGCTCACTGGGTTATCATGTATGCATGACTCTTTGCAACATATTATTGACTAATGGGTGTATTGTTCACCGGTACATTGTGAATGGGTATTTTGTATAATTGTAAACTAGTAGTATTCCTACTGAATCTAGTAGAGTCATTGGTGTTTAATTTAAACTTTGAGTGCTGTCTCATTCTTTCTTGTAATTCTCATGTTTGAACCATAGAGTAACCAATCAAAAAGATGACAGTTCATAAACAACATTTGTTTATATATGTGGACATGTGGCTTCACATTATCATTGCCAGAAATGTAGACACAAAGACCTGTGTCCAGAGTTATGTCCGAGACAGTTTATAAACAACATTTGTTTATATATGTGGACATGAGGCTTCACATTATCATTGCCAGGAATGTAGACACAAATACCTATGTCCAGAGTTATGTCCGAGACAGTTTATAAACAACATTTGTTTATATATGTGGACATGAGGCTTCACATTATCATTGTCAGGAATGTAGACACAAATACCTGTGTCCAGAGTTATGTCCTAGACAGTTTATAAACAACATTTGTTTATATATGTGGACATGAGGCTTCACATTATCATTGCCAGGAATGTAGACACAAAGACCTGTGTCCAGAGTTATGTCCTAGACAGTTTATAAACAACATTTGTTTATATATGTGGACATGAGGCTTCACATTATCATTGCCAGGAATGTAGACACAAAGACCTGTGTCCAGAGTTATGTCCTAGACTAGTTAACGACCCTTATGAAAATCTCTGGAATACCATTCCTACATCTTTATTGTCCATCCATAATTATTCTTGACACTGAGTGGCTTGCTAGACTATTTCAGAGGACAGTTAAAAGTGAACCACATTGAGTTACATGGAGACCAGAACAGATAAGGATGGTAGATCTCCTTCCCGAAAGGACATTAATGGACCAGATAGATTGTTATAAAAATCGATGATGGCTTCATGGCAACATTATTAAGTCCAGATTTCAATTCCAGATTTGTATTCATCAATTGAATGCATTACATAATTGAATTTTAAATTCCACCTTCTGCTATGGTGGGATTTGAACCCATGTCCCCCGGGAATGAGCCTGCGCCTCTGGTGAGATTGCCAGTATCCCACTGTCACTGCCACGCTACATCACATTCCTCCCTTAAGATACTACATAAAAACTTCCTCTTTGACCAAGCTGTTGGTCATCTGACCTCATATCTCCTGTTGTGTCTCTGTGTCATACGTTGCTTCATAATGCTCCTGTGAAGCATCTTGAGATGTTTGATTACATTAAAGGCACTATATAAATATAAGTTGTTGTTTTTGACATTTACTAGACATGACTTGTCTTACCATATACTTCCTGCTGGCCATTTGTTGTCCATGCTTTTTTTTCTTTTCTCCAGCATCAAATACGTTTGTCCTGGGATGTGAACTCTAGAAATTTCCCCATCAGTAACAGTAAATATAGAGTTTACTCCGCCTCTCCTTTTTTAGTCAGGGTGCAACATTGACAACCCTCCAGTCCTCTGCCACGACACACATATCCAAGATTCTGGCCTGTGCATCCGCTATTCTAATTTTTCCCTCCCTCAGCAATCCTCATACATCCCATTCAGACTGGGCAAATGTTATCGTTGATTGTGGTACAAAAGGTGTTGAAATGAAAAGGGTTAACTAAACCTATTTGTTCAGTAACTGTAATTAATGTCAGTTTCCATGGGCCCTAATTGTGTCACTGGAGGGTTTTCCTTTTCTATTAATAAGGGATTCTTTCAATGTGTTATCACATAGCGTCAAAGGGAACATCACGCTCGGCACTGACAGGGATCAGTGGCTCCAGAGAGAGGGAAGGGATAGATCAGAATCTGAGAACAATAGATTTGAATGTTGCAATAATGGGTCAGAATCTGAGAACAATAGATTGGAATGTTCCAACAATGGATCAGAATCTGAGAACAATAGATTTGAATGTTGCAATAATGGGTCAGAATCTGAGAACAATAGATTTGAATGTTGCAATAATGGGTCAGAATCTGAGAACAATAGATTTGAATGTTGCAATAATGGGTCAGAATCTGAGAACAATAGATTGGAATGTTACAACAATGGACAGGAGTTTCTCCTCGGATCTTTACTATCTTTCTACATATTGGGTTTGGTACTCATTAGACGATCGGATCCTGTATGCACTTGAGATAATTCAATATATTTACTATCCCATCCTGGCTATTGTTGGCGTCCCTGGTAAGTCTCTCAATACAGCTATTAATTCTATAAACCATGTTTAATTGCATTACTGCTCCTGTAATTTACTCTGCCCTTCTTGCTGCTGCTACTGTTGCTGGTGAATCTCTACCTCCAGCTATTAGCTGTCAACCCATTGCTAATTGTATTACAGTTCTTGTAAATTCAACTTTCATCTTCGGTCCTGTCTTTGCTCCTGATACGTCTCTATTTCCCGCTAGGTGATCTGTCAACCCTGTTTCACTGAAATACTCTTCTGTAATGTAAATATTGGGAAGACTGAAACCAGTGCCATTGGTCTTCATCACAAACTCCATCTCCTATCTGTGAATCACCTACCCCACCCTGCCCAATATCCGAGGCTGTTTACAACATCTGTGTTCTATTTATACCTGAGCTGAATTCATCTCCATATTCCCTACATCACCAACCCTGCCTATTACCACCTCTGTACTATCACCGATCACAACCTCTGCCTCAGCCCATCTGCTGCATAAACCCTCATCTGTGCCTTTATTCACTTGATTTTTCCAAATTGTATCCAGGTCACCCTCCCAGTTATAAACTTCTATAAACCACAGCCCATCCAGAACTCTGCTGCCTGTGTTCTAACTCACACCAAATCCCGATCACCCATCACAACTGTGCTCACTGATCTACATTGGCTCCCGGTCTGGCAACACCCTTAATTTTAATATTCTCATTCTTGTGTTTGAATCCCTCCATGGCCTCACCCATCTAATTAGTCCCACTCCCCTGTCCATTCCCATATTCTTGAAAATCTTCCATCAAGTCTATTTCCATGTCCCCTTTTAAAGTGAATTTCCTTCCCTCTCTACCTCTTCTTGGTGGTGATTTTCAGCTCTTACAGCAGCACTGTTGCCCACATTGTGGAAACCTGGATCTATAAAAGGGTATGAGCTGAGCTCCAAGCCATTTCCGGTGTGGCCTGCACACTGTCCCATGCTGTGCAGTACTCTCGCCCGGGTGTACATTGTGTGCACCAGTAGCACGAGGAGTTGTGGAATGTCATGTCAAACTGCTATTCCAGCAGCTTTGATGCAGGGCTCTAGGTCAACAGCACCATGTATGTGCTGTTACTGTGATTTGCACAGATGGGCACTTCTACTGTGGCCTGCACAATGCCCCACGCTGGGCAGGGCTCTAGGTCAATCGTTCCATGTATGTGTTGCTCATTTGAGGATGGTTTTGAATTTGATGTCAATGTACCATTCCAACAGCTTTTATGTACGTCTTTGAAACTTGGTCTGTACATGTTCACTGACCCCTGTGTTAGTCACACTCGGCTGAACATACATTCAGCAGCAGCAGCAGGAACCCCCTCTAGTGTTATTTAAACGGACAAGGCATGCAACTTATAGGCTTTTGACTTACTTCTGCTCTTGTACAGTTAGTGGAAGGTGCTGTGGATGGTTTCCTGGAGGTTGTGTTGTGAGCTGCTGCAAAAATTCAAGGAGGACAGAGGATTTTGTGCCCCAACGCTGGACGAGGTATGGGGACTGTAGTTACAGTGTCTCTGGCTCTGTAACATCACCAACAAATGGAGCAGAAGCTGCAGAGAGAGGAAGTTCTGTAACGGGGGAGGAGGAGGGGGCTCTGCCCTACCCACTCCGGGTTTTCCAAGAGCACATTTCCTACCAACATCTAAGCCTGGAGCAGTATGTTAGATGACTCTGTTTCAATAAAGAGGTGGTCACAGAGCTATGTCACCTCCTGAAACGAGAACTAGAGCCTCAGACCAGGGTGAGGACGAAGCTGTCAGTGGTTGTTAACGTCACAGTTTCATTGACATTTTATGTATCCGGACCTTTCCGGCAGGAATGGGAGACATATCCAACATTCAGTCATAGACAGTGATAGAGTCAGAGTCACTTACCACACAGAAGGATTTCATTAGGCCCATCGAGACCGTACTGGTTCTCTGTGGAGCAATTCAGTCAGTTTTACTCCCCCACTCAATCCCGTAGCCCTGCAAGGTCACTTCCTTCAAGCACCCATCCAGTTTTCTTTTGAAATTCCGGAGCGGATCCTGCAGATTGGAAGGATGCAAATGTCAGCCCACTATATAAGAAGGGAGGGAGAGCGAAAACAGGGAATTACAAAGCTGTTAGCCTTACATTAATCGTTGGGAACCTGCTATAATCAATTCTAAATGATGTTATAAATGGACATTTGGATAATAATGATCTGATTGGGCATAGTTAACATGGATTTATGAATGGGAAATCATGTTTGATGAACCTGTTGGAGATTTTGAGAATGATAACAACAGAATTGATTAAGAGGAGTTGGCAGACATAGTATACTTGTATTTTCAGAAGGTTTTCAGAACCCCCAAAGGAGCTTGCTTCGCAAAATTAAAATACATGGTGTAGGAGGTAATATACTGGCATGGATTAAGGATTGGTTAACAGATTGGAAACAGTGAGTAGGAATAAACGGATCATTTTCGCGTTGGCATGCTATGACTAGTGGGGTACTGCAGGGATCAGAGATTGGGCCTCAGCTGTTCACAATATATTTCAATGATTTGGATGTGGGGACCAAATGTAATATTTCCAAGTTTGCATCTGACACAAAACTAGGTGGGAATGTGTACAGTGAGGAACATGCAAAGCCGCTTCAAGGGGAATTGTTCAGACTTAGTGAGTGGGCAAGAACATGTTAGGTGGAATATAATATTGAAAAATAGAAGGTAATCCACTTTGGTAGGAGGAATAGATGTGCAGAGTATTTCCTAAATGATAAATTAGGAAGTGTAGATGTACAAAGCGTCCTGGGTGTCCTTGCCAATAAGTCACTGAAAGCTAACATGCAGGTGCAGCAAACAATTACAAAGGTTAATGGCATGTTAGCCTTTATCGTAAGAGGATTTGAGTACAGGAGTAGTGAAGGCTTGCTACAATTGTACAGAACTTTAGTTAGACCGCACTTGGAGTATTGTGCGCAGTTTTAGTCCCCTTACTTTAGAGATACAGCACTGAAACTGGCCCTTCGGCCCACGGAGTCTGTGCCAACCAACAACCACCCATTTATACTAATCCTACAGCAATCCCATATTCCCTATCACCTCCGTGCACTAGGGGCAATTTACAATGGCCAATGGATATGGGGACCAAAGTAATATGTTCAAGTTTGCAGATGACACAAAACTAGGTGGGAATGTGAATTATGAGGAAGATGCAAAACGGCTTCAAGGGGATTTGGACAGACTTAGTGAGTGGGCAAGAACATGGCAGATGGAATATAATGTGGAAAACTGTGAGGTGGGCCACTTGGGTAGAATGAATAGATGTGCAGAGTATTTCTTAAATGGTCAGAGATGAGAAAGTGTAGATGTACAAAGGGACCTGGGTGTCCTTGTCAATAGGTCACTTAAAGCTAACATGCAGGTGCAGCAAGCATTTAGGAAGGCGAATGTGTGTTACTTTTATCGTTAGAGGATTTGAATACAGGAGTAGTGAAGTCTTGATTCAATTGTATAGAACCTTGGTTAGATCGCACCTGGAGTACTGTGTGCAGTTTTGGTCCCCTTATCTGAGGAAGGATATTATGACCATGGAGGGACTGTAACAAAGATTCACCAGACTTGTTCCTGGGATGGCGGGACTGTTCTACGAAAAGAGATTGAAGAAACTGAACATGTATTCTCTCGAGTTTCGAAGAATGAACGGTGATCTCATTGAAACCAACAAAATACTTAAAGGGATAGACAAGGCAGCTAAGATGTTTCCCCTGGTTGGGGAGTCTAGAACCAAGGGACACAATTTGAAAGCCACTTAGGACAGAGATGAGGAGTAATTTCTTTACTCAGAGGGTTGTGAACCTTTGGAATTCTCTACCCCAGAGGGCTATGGAAGCGCAGTCATTGAGTATGTTTAAAACAGAGATTGACAGATTTCTATATACCACTGACATAAGGGGATATGAGGATAGTGTGGGGAAAAGGCATTGAGGAGGATGATCAGCCATGATCATATTGAATAGTCGAGCAGGATCGATGGGCTGAATGGTTGAATTCAGCTCCTATGTTCCTATATTCCTTAGCTGCGTAACTCCTTCAAACTCGAGGTCAGTTTAGTCAGGCTGCTTTCCGAGGGTTCAGAATCATTGGCGGTTCACTTCCGATACTATCTCGTGTACACCCAGGATAGCATTTTTAGTCACCTCATAATCTAATGAACTTTTATCTGGCAGCAGTGAATAAACCCCATGGGCTTTCCCTGTTATTCTGTTTTGTAAAAACAGCATCCAGCTGTCTTCCGGCCATTTCAGCTGCTTTGCAAGCTTATCAAAAGTGATGAAAAATTCTCCCACATCCTCCTCATTGAACTTTGGAATGAACTGGGAGAAGTTTAAGAGTTCAGCACATGGTCCTGAGCTGGGGGCAGCTCACACACTAGCTGTGCCTTCACCAGGTGCACTGGGTCTTCATCGAGTTGTTTGAGCCACCTTAACTCCCTTTCCTCCTTCTCCTTCTGGAACACTCTTACTTTTTCCCCTTCTTGACAATCACTCTGCTCTTTCTCACGCTCTCTGGAATTCTAATTCTAGTCTCTTCTGTTCTAGTTTTACCTTAGCTAACATTACTCTATCTGTTAGTGATTCTAACTCTGTTTGAGTCTTCAGCTTCAAGTGAAAAATGGTTGGCCACAAGTCTTAGGATTTCGGGTTTCCTAGCTTTGGATGGAGAGTAATCCCAAACTGTCCTGATACATTACTCAACTTTTCAACAGAGAGGGGTTTTCGCCTGCACCAAGTTACTTCACTCTATATGTAACTCCCTTATTGCGAAACTACTTCCTTTATTCGAAAAGAGTGAGAGACGGAAAGCACGACAAATTATGAGGGCACAGATAGGGTAGATAGGAAGAAATCTTTTCCCTTCGTGGAGGTGTCAGTAACCATGGGGCATTGATTTAAGTTAAGGGGCAGGCGGTTGAGAGGTGATTTGAGGGAGAAAAATTCACCGAGAGGGTGGTTGTAATCCGGAACACACTACCTGAAGGGATGGAAGAGGCAGGACCCTTACAGGATTCAAGAAGTATTTAGATTAGCACTTGAAGTGCCATAGCATACAAGGTTACTGGACTGGTGCTGGAAAATGGGATTAAAATGGACAGGCTTGATGGCCGACAAGGACACAGTGGTCTGAATGGACTGTTTCTGTCCTGTATAACTCTGTGACACTATGACACTTCCAATTTCTCGTTTGTCGTTGGGTTACGATCTCGATAACCTCCACATTTCAGTTACAGCAGGTGAGGAGAGGTCTCAGTCTCCCCTCTTGTCCTATCTTTCATTTGTTAGCAACTGGATTTATTCCTTTTTAGCAGTGGACGTGCTGACCACCTCAGTGAGTATTTTACCTTTTACCATTATTGTGATCGTGAAAGAACCAATCGGACAGGTTTTCTTGAGTTTAAACAAGAGGTGCGTTTATTATACTTAACAATCTAAACTGGATCTGAATAAAATAATAAAAATATACGGTGCACATTCAAGTGCACACTCATAGGCAAATCACACAAATAAGTAAGAGAGAGTGATAAATAATTTTAAATTTGTATTAGAGTCTATAATAAATTTAAGTCAGTGAGATTGGATAATTCTGTGGTCTGCGCCTTTGCCATCCTTATTTATGAGTTTCATGTCATCTGCAAGCATTGAAATTATGTTTTTTTTTACGTACAAGTCTCTATCACTTGTACATCTATCTACAAGTCAGGAAAAGCACTGATTCTAATACTAACCCCTGAGAAACAACACTGAATACTCCCCCTCCACCAGTCTGAACAATGACCGTTCATCACTTCTCTCTACTTTCTGTCCCTGAGTCAGTGTCATATCCACGCTATGACTGTCACATTAATCCATGTGCTTCATTTTTCATAGAACATAGAACATAGAACATTACAACGCAGTACAGGCCCTTCGGCCCTCGATGTTGAGCCGACCTGTGAAACCATCTGACCTACACTATTCCATTTTCATCCATATGACTATCCAATGACCACTTAAATCCCCTGAAAGTTGGCGAGTCCACTACTGTTGCAGGCAGGGCGTTCCACGCCCCTACTACTCTCTGAGTAAAGAAACTACCTCTGACATCTGTCCTATATCTATCACCCCTCAACTTAAAGCTATGTCCCCTCGTGTTTGTCATCACCATCCGGGGAAATAGACTCTCACTATCCACCCTATCTAACCCTCTGATTATCTTATATGTCTCTATTAAGTCACCTCTCCTCCTCCTTCTCTCCAACGAAAACAACCTCAAGTCCCACAGCCTTTCCTCTTAACACCTTCACTCCATACCAGGCAACATCCTAGTAAATCTCCTCTGCACCCTTTCAAAGCTTCCACATCCTTCCTATAATGCGGTGACCAGAACTGTACGCAATACCCCAGGTGCGGCCGCACCAGAGTTTTGTACAGCTGCAGCATGACCTCGTGGCTCCGAAACTCGATCCCCCTACTAATAAAAGCTAACACACTATATGCCTTCTTAACAGCCCTATTAACCTGGGTGGCAACTTTCAGGGATTTATGTACCTGGACACCAAGTCCTCTCTGTTCATCTACACTATCAAGAATCTTACCATTAGCCCAGTACTCTGCATTCCTGTTACTCCTTCCAAAGTGAATCACCTCACACTTTTCCGCATTAAACTCCATTTGCCATCTCTCAGCCCAGCTCCGCAGCCTATCTATGTCCCTCTGTAACCGACAACATCCTTCGGCACTATCCACAACTACACCGAACTTCGTGTCATCCGCAAATTTACTAACCCACCCGTCTACACTCTCATCCAGGTCACTTATAAAAATGACAAACAGCAGTGGCCCCAAAACAGATCCTTGCGGTCCACCACTATCAACTAAACTCCAGGATGAACATTTGCCATCAACCACCACCCTCTGTCTTCTTTCAGCTAGCCAATTTCTGATCCAAAGCTCTTAATCACCTTCAATCCCATACTTCCGTATTTTCTGCAATAGCCTACCGTGGGGAACCTTATCAAACGCCTTACTGAAATCCATATACACCACATCCACTGCTTTACCTCATCCACTGTCTGGTCACCTTCTCAAAAAACTCAATAAGGTTTGTGAGGCACGACCTACCCTTCACAAAACCGTGCTGACTATCGCTAATGAACTTATTCTTTTCAAGATGATTATAATTCCTATCTCTTATAACCTTTTCCAACATTTTATCCACAACCCAAGTAAGGCTCACAGGTCTATAATTACCAGGGCTGTCTCTACTCCCCTTCTTGAACAAGGGGACAACATTTGCTTTCCTCCAGTCTTCCGGCACTATTCCTGTCGACAATGACGACGTAGAGATCAAGGACAAAAACTCTGCAATCTCCTCCCTGGCTTCCCAGAGAATCCTAGGATAAATCCCATCTGGCCCAGGGGACTTATCTATTTTCACACTTTAAAAAATTGCTATTCCAAAATTTTCATAACAAGTCTATGACATGTCATTTGATCACAGGCCTTTTGAAAGTCCGTATACATAACACAAAACACACTATCCTCTTCAACACTCAGTTATGTTATCAACGAACTTGATCATGATTATCAGACGTGATTGGTCATTAACCTATCCGTGCTGTTTGTTATTTATTATACCATGTTTTTCCAAGAAAGATATAGGTTTGTACAGGGTTATGGCCTCTAGAAATTTCCAACCACTGACATTAGACTGACTGGTCAGTAGTTGCAGGGTTCAGTTCATTTCTCCTTTTGTAAGCAGGTTGTAGCATTTACAACCCTCCAGTCCTCTGTCAGCACTCCCAGATCCAAGGAGGATTGAAAGCTTCTGGCCAGTGCCTCTGCTATTTCCACCATTCCTTTTTTCAACAAACCTCATATATCCCAACTAGACATAGGAACACTTCCACACTATTGTGGGACAAAAATTGTTGGAGAAAAAGGGGTTAACTGAACCTGTTTGTTCATTGACTGTAATTAATGTCAGTCACTATGGACCCCAATTGTGTCACTGCAGGTTTTCCCTGTTCTATTAATAAGGGAGTCCTTTCAATGTGTTAACTCATAGTTTCTGTGGGAGCATTACCCGCGGCACTAACAGGGATCCGTGACTGCAGAGAGAGGGAGAGAGAGAGACAGAGATTGGATCGATCAGAATCTCGGAACAATTGATAAGAATATTGCAACAATGGGTCAGAATCTGAGGACAATAGATTGGAATATTACAACAATGGACAGCAGGACTTTCTCCTTTTGGTTTGGCTTGGTTACTGCTGATTATGTTTGGATGATATTAGAATTTCGGATCTATTATGCTCTGAAAATGATTGAAACGATTTACTATCCCATCCTCGCGATTATTGGTGTCCCTGGCAAGTCTCTGTATCCAACCATTAGATCTATAAACCACATTTCACTGATTTAGTTTTCTTGTCATGTAAATCTTTGGAAGACGTAAGCCACTGTGTTCAGTCTCTGTCACAAAGTCCACACTATATCCACTATCTGTATTCCCCTACCTATCCAATGTCTGAGGCTGAAAGAGACTGTTTGGAACCTCTGTTTTATATTGAAACCTGAGATGAGTTCATCGCCATATTCCCCCACACACCAACCCGACCTACTACCACCTCTGTAACATCACCCATCATCACCTCTGCCTCAGCCCATCTGCTGAATAAGCCCTCATCTGCGCCTTTGTTAAATCCACACTTGACTATTCCAATTCTATCCCGGTCACCCTCCCAGTTATAAACCTCTGCTGACTGTATCCTAACTCACACCAAATCCTGATCACCCATTACCCCGTACTGACTGATCTACATTGGCTCCCGGTCTGGCAGCACCTTAATTTTAATATTCTCATGGTCTCACCCTTCCAATTAGTCCCATTTCCCTTCCATTTCACATATTATTGAAAACATTATGCCGTCAAGTCTTTTCCCATTTCCCTTTTTGAAGTGAGTTGCTTTCACTCTATATCTTCCTCTGCTGTGATTTTCACTCTGTGGCAGCACTGGTGCCAATGCGATGAAACCTGGATAGAGAAAATGATGTGCACTGCACAACCAGCCACTTCTCGTGTGTCCAGCATAGTGCCCCATGCTGGGAAGGGATCTAGCCTGGGTATACCATGCATGTGCTGTTAGTGTGAGGAAGGGTTTGAATTGACGTCAATCAGCTAATCCGACAGCTTTGATGTATATCTTTGACACTTTGTCTGTGCATGTCCACTGACTGCTTGTGTTAGTACTCTCAGCTGAAAGTACATTCAGCAGCATGAAGAACCCCCTCTAGTGTTATTTAAAAGGACCAGACATCCAACTTACAGGTGAGGGGCTTTTGACTTACTTCTGCTATTGTAAAGTTAGTGGCGGTGCTGTGGATGGTTTTCTGGAGGTCGTGTTGGGAGCTGCCGCAAAGATTCAGTGAAAAAAGAGGATTTGTGACCCAACTCTGGACGAGGTATGGGGACTGTAGTTACAGTGCCTCTGGGTCTGTAACATGACCAACAAATGGAGCAGAGGCTGCAGCGAGGGGAAGCTCGGTAAAGCGGGAGGACAAAGGGGTTCTTCCCTACCCAGCCTGGGTTTTCCAAGAGCACTTTTCCCACCTACACCTAACCCAGGAGCAGTGTGTGAGGTGAATCAGATTCAATAAGGAGGTGGTCACAGAGCCGTGTCAACTCCTGTAACATGAACTGGAGCCTCACAAAAGGATGAGGACGGAGCTGTCAATGGTTGATATGGTCCGACTTTCATTGAACTTCTATGTATCTTTGAAAATTGATAATCAAACAAACTTAAAAGCTTTGTATCTGAATGCAGGAATCATTCGGAATAAAATAAATGAGTTAACAGCACAAATGAAGACGAATGGGTATGATTTATTGGCGATGACTGATACGTGGTTGCAGGGAATTCAGGTTTGGGAATTGAATATCCAAGGGTACTTAGTATTTTGGAAGGATAGACAGGAAAGAAAAGGAAGAGGTGTAGCATTGTTAGTGGAGAAAAATATCAGTGCTATGGTGAGAAATGATATAGGCGCTGGAGATCAAGACGTAGATTCAGTGTGCGTAGAAATAAGTAATAGAAAGGGGAAGAAGTCCCTGGTGGGAGTAATCTATAGTTCTCCAAACAGTAGTCCCGCAGTGGGGAACAGTATAAACCAAGAAATACTGTGAGAACTTGTGAGAAAGGTACGGCAAGGGTGATTTTAATATGTATATAGACTGGATTAGTCAAATTGTCAAAGGTAGCCCCGAGGGAGAGTTCATTGAATGCATTAGAGATTGTTTTTTGGAGCAGTATGTTGTGGAACCAACTAGGGAGCAGGCTATTCTAGATTTGGCATTGTGAAATGAGGTGGGATTAACTAATGATCTCATAGTTAAGGATCCTCTACGGAACAGTGATCATAGCTTGCTGGAATTTCAAATCCATTTTGAGGGCGAGAAACTGGAGTCCCGCTCCAGCGTTCTGGAGTCAAACAAAGGTAATTACATAGACATGAGGACTGATTTGGCCCTCGTGGACTGGGCAGGAAGACTAAAAGGGAGGAAAGTTGATGGGCAGTGGCAGATATTTCAGGAGAAATTCAATTCCTCCCAACTAAAATGTATTCCAAAGAGGAAGAAAGATTCGAAGAGGGGGAAAGACATCCATGGCTAAGCAAGGAGGTTAAGGATAACATAAAGACAAAGACTAAGGCTTACCATATTGCAAAGGCCACTGGCAGGCTGGAGGATTGGGAAATATTTAAAGATCAACAAAGGGTTACTAAAAAATAAATAAAAAGTGAAAAAGTACATTATGAAAGAAAATTAGCACAAAATATAAACGCGGATAGCAAAAGCTTCTTTAAGTATATGAAAGGTAAGAGAGTAGCTAAAGTGAATATTGGTCCCTTGGAGGATGAGACTGGGATGTTGATAGAGGGGGACACAAAAATGGCGGAGACACTAAATCAGCATTTTGCCTCAGTTTTCACGGTAGAGGACACTAGTACCATCTCTATAGTAACTGGTAATGTAGAAGTTACAGAAAGAGAGGAATTTAGAACAATCATAATATGGGGAGGCGGTTGTGTGGTGGTATTGTCACTGGACTAATAAACCAGGGACCCAGGGTATTGTTCTGGGGACATGGGTTCGAATCCCACCACAGCAGAAGGTGGACTTTGAATTCTATTAATAAATCTGGAATTATGGATGTTTGTGATCGCGTCTTCAGGATCCTTAAAGGGGAGGGGGAGCAGCCAGAGGTCGTGGTGCACATTGGCACCAACGACGTAGGAAGGAAGGGTGGCACAGATGTTAGAAGTGAGTTTAGGGAGTTAGGCTGGAAGCTGAAAGCTCGGACGGACAGAGTTGTTATCTCTGGTTTGTTGCCGGCGCCACGTGATAGTGAGGCTAGGAATAGGGAGAGAGCACAGCTGAACACGTGGCTGCAGGAATGGTGTAGGAGGGAGGGCTTCCAGTTCTTGGATAATTGGACTGCATTCTGGGGAAGATGGGACCTGTTCAAACAGGACGGGCTGCATCTGAACCAGAGGGGCACCAATATCCTGGGAGGGAGGTTTGCTAGTACTGTTCGGGAGGGTTTAAACTAGTTTGGGAGGGGGATGGGAACCGGACTTGTAATCCAGGGACCAGTGGGTCCACTCAGAAAGACAAAGAGTGTAGTGAGGTATTGGGGAAGGTAGCACTGTCACAGAGGACAGATGGGCACGGAGAAGGGTTAAAGTGCGTATACTTCAACGCAAGAAGCATCAGGAATAAGGTGAGTGAATTGAAGGCGTGGATGGGCACTTGGGACTACGATGTTGTGGCCATCACTGAAACGTGGATAGGTGAGGGGGAGGAATGGTTTTTGGAGGTACCTGGTTATAGATGTTTTCATAAGATTAGGAATGGTGGTAAAAGAGGTGGGGGGGTGGCATTGTTAGTTAGAAATAGTGTAACAACTGCTGAAAGAATTTTCGAGGAGGATCTGCCGACTGAGGCACTGTGGGTTGAGGTCAGGAACAGGAAAGGAGCAGTCACCTTGATGGGAGTTTTCTATAGGCCCCCCAATAGCAGCAGGGAGGTGGAAGAGCAGATTGGGAAACAGATTTTGGAAAGGAGCAGAAGTCACAGGGTAGTAATTATGGGGGATTTCAACTTCCCAAATATTGATTGGCAACTCTTTAGATCGAATAGTTTGGATGGGGTAGTGTTTGTGCAGTATGTCCAGGAAGCTTTTCTGACTCAGTATGTAGACTGCCCGACCAGAGGGGAGGCAATATTGGATTTGGTACTAGGTAATGAACCAGGGCAAGTGATAGAGCTGTTGGTGGGCGAGCACTTTGGAGATAGTGATCACAATTCTGTAGCATTCACTGTGGTAATGGAGAGGGATAGGTATGTGCAACAGGGCAAGGTTTACAATTGGGGGAAGGGTAGATATGATGCTGTCAGGCAGGAACTGAGGAGCTTAAGTTGGGAGCATATGCTGGCAGGGAAGGGCACGGTCGAAATGTGGAACTTTTTCAAGGAGCAGATAGTAGGGGCCATTGATAAGCATGTCCCTGTCAGACAGGGAAGGGATGGTCATGTGAGGGAACCGTGGTTGACAAGAGAGGTTGAGAGTCTTGTTAGGAAGAAGAAGGATGCGTATATAAAGTTGAGGAAAAAGGGCACAGGCATAGCTCTGGAGGGATACAAGATGGCCAGGAAGGATCTGAAGAAAGGGATTAGGAGAGCTAAGAGAGGGCATGAAAAATGCTTGGCGGGTAGGATAAAAGAAAACCCCAAGGCCTTTTACGCGTATGTCAGAAATATGAGGATGACTAAGGGGACCGTAGGTCCGGTCAAGGACAATAGCGGGAGACTGTGTGTTGAGCCGGAAGAGATAAGTGAGGTTTTGAATGAGTACTTCTCTTCGGTATTTACGAATGAGAAGGGGTGTATTACTGAAGAGGACGGTGGGAAGCAGACTGGTAAGCTCGAGGAAGTGCTCGTTAGGAGGGAAGATGTGTTGGGGTTTTTGAATAACTTGAAGATAGACAAGTCTCCCGGGCCTGACGGGGTATATCCAAGGATGTTATGGGAAGCAAGGGATGAAATTGCAGAGCCGCTGGCAATGATCTTTTCATCTTCTCTGCTGACGGGGGTGGTACCAGGTGATTGGAGGGTGGCAAATGTTGTGCCCCTGTTCAAGAAAGGGAATAGGAACAACCCTGGGAATTACAGGCCAGTTAGTCTTACTTCGGTGGTAGGCAAGTTGATGGAAAAGGTGCTGAGGGATAGGATTTCTGAGCATCTGGAAAGACACTGCTTGATTCGGGACAGTCAGCACGGTTTTGTGAGGGGTAGGTCTTGCCTCACAAGCCTGATTGAATTCTTTGAGCAGGTGACCAAGCAAGTGGATGAGGGTAAACCAGTGGATGTGGTGTACATGGATTTTAGTAAGGCATTTGATAAGGTCCCCCATGGTAGACTTATGGAGAAAGTCAGGAGGCATGGGATAGTGGGGAATGTGGCCAGTTGGATTAAGAATTGGCTAACTGATAGAAGGCAGAGAGTGGTCTTAGATGGTAAATACTCAGCCTGGAGCCCAGTTACCAGTGGCGTGCCGCAGGGATCAGTTCTGGGTCCTCTCCTGTTTGTGATTTTTATTAACGACTTGGATGAGGAAGTCGAAGGGTGGGTCAGTAAATTTGCAGATGATACAAAGGTTGGTGGAGTTGTGGATACCGAGGAGGGCTATTGTCGTCTGCAAAGGGACTTGGATAGGTTGCAGTGCTGGGCTGAAAAGTGGCAGATGGAGTTTAACCCTGAAAAGTGTGAGGTCGTCCATTTTGGAAGGACAAACATGAATGCAAAATACTGGGTTAACGGTAGGGTTCTTGGGCATGTGGAGGAGCAGAGAGACCTTGGGGTCTATGTGCATAGATCATTGAAAGTTGCAACTCAAGTGGATAGGGCTGTGAAGAAGGCATATGGGGTGTTAGCGTTCATTAGCAGAGGGATTGAATTTAAGAGCCGTGAGGTGATGATGCAGCTGTACAGGACCTTGGTAAGGCCTCATTTGGAGTACTGTGTGCAGTTCTGGTCGCCTCATTTTAGGAAGGATGTGGAAGCCTTGGAGAGGGTGCAGAGGAGATTTACCAGGATGTTGCCTGGAATGGAGAATAAGTCTTACGAGGAAAGGCTGAACATTCTAGGCCTCTTCTCATTAGAAAGGAGAAGGATGAGGGGTGACATGATAGAGGTTTATAAGATGATCAGGGGAATAGATAGGGTAGACAGTCAGAAACTTTTTCCCCGGGTGGAGCAAAGCGTTACAAGGGGTCATAAATTTAAGGTGAAGGGTGGGAGATATAAGGGGGATGTCAGGGGAAGGTTCTTTACCCAGAGAGTGGTCGAGGCATGGAATGCCTTGCCCGGGGAAGTTGTTGAGTCAGAAACTTTAGGGACTTTCAAAAGGCTTTTGGATAGGTATATGGATAAAGGAGAATGATGGGGTATAGATTAAATTGTCCTTGACAGAGGACAAAGGATCGGCACAACATTGTGGGCCGAAGGGCCTGTTCTGTGCTGTATGTTCTATGTTCTCTATGTAAAAGCTAGTCTGGTGATGGCCATGAAACCATTGTCGATTGTTGTAAAAACCCATCTGGTTCACTAATGTCCTTAATGGAAGGAAATCTGCTGTCCATACCCTGACTCCATACCCACAGCAATATGATTGACTCTTACATGCCCTCTGACGTGGCCTAGCAAGCCACTCCGTTGTAACTAACTACTACGGAGTCAATAAAAAGGAATGAAACTGCACGGACCACCCAGCATTGACCGGGAACGACCACGGCAAACCCAGCCCTGTCCACCCTGCGAAGTCCTCCTGACTAAAATCTGGGGGCTTGTTGGGAGCCCAGCCGAAGTTGGGAGAGCTCTCCCACAGACTATTCAAGCAACAGCCTGAAAAAGCCATACTCACGGGCAATGTCTCAGACACTGCCATCATCATCCCTGGGTATGTCCTGTCCCACCGGCAGGACAGACCCAGCAGAGGTACAGTGGCATACAGAAGGGACGGATTTGCCCTCAACAACGAACCTGGACCCCACGAAGTCTCATGGCATCAGATCAAACATGGACAAGGAAACCTCCTGCTGATTACCACCTACCGCCCTCGCTCAGCTGATGAGTCAGTATTCCTCAATGTTGAACAGCACTTGGAGGAAGCACTGAGGGTGGCGAGGGCACAAAATGTATTCTGGGTGGGGGACTTCAATGTCCATCACCAAGAGTGGCTCAGTAGCACCACTAGTGACCTCGTCCTCACCAATCCGCCTGCCGCAGATGCATCTGTCCATGACAGTGTTGGTAGGAGTGACCACTGCACAGACCTTGTGGAGATAAAGTCCCAACTTCCCATTTGGGATTCCCTCCATCGTGTTGTGTGGCACTACCACCGTGCTAAATGGGACAGATTTCGAACAGATCTAGCAATGCAAAACTGGACATCCATGAGGCGTCGTGGGCCATCAGCAGCAGCAGAATTGTACTCAACCACAATCTGTAACCTCATGGCCCGGCATATTCCCCATTCTACCATTACCATGAAGCCAGGAGACCAACCCTGGTTCAATGAAGCGTGCAGGAGGGCACGCTAGGAGCAGCACCAGGCATACCTCAAAATGAGGTGTCAACCTGATGAAGCTACAACCCAGGACTATCTGCGTGTAAAACTGCGTAAGCTAAGTGAACAGAGCTAAGCGAACCCAGAAGCAATGGATCAGGCCTAAGCTCTGCAGTCCTGCCACATCCAGCCCTGAATGGTGGTGGGTAATTATCCAACTACCTGGAGGAAGTGGCTCCACAAATATCGCCATCCTCAATGATGAGGGAGCCCAGCACATCACTGTGAAAGCTAAGGCTGAAGCATTTGCAACAATCTTCAGCCAGAAGGGCCGAGTTGAGGCTGATTTCGGCCTCCTCCTGAAGTCCCCAGCATCACAGATGACAGACTTCAGCTAATTTGATTCATTCCACGTGATATCAAGAAAAGACTGAAGGCATTGGATACTGAAAAAGCTATGGTGCCCTGACAATATTCTGGCAGTAGCACTGAAGACCTGTGCCCAGAACTTGCCGCACCCCTAGCCAAGCTGTTCCAGTACAGCTAAAACACTGGCATCTACCCTGCAATGTGGAAATTTTCCCAGGTATGTCCTGTACACAAAAAGCAGGACAAATCCAACTCGGCCAATTACCGCCCCATCAGCCTCCTCTCAATCATCAGTACAGTGATGGAAGGTGACTTCAACAGTGCCATCAAACGACACTTGCTCAGCAAGAACCTGTTCAGTGATGCTCAGTTTAGGTTCCACCAGGGCCATTCAGCTCCTGACCTCATTAAAGCCTTTGTTCAAACATGAACAAAAGAGCTGAACTCAAGAGGTGAGGTGAGAGTGACTGCCCTTGACATTAAGGCAGCATTTGACCGAGTATAGCATCAAGGAGCCCCAGCAAAACTGAGGTCAATGGGAATCAGGGGAAATCCCTCCGCTGGCTGGATTCAAAACTAAAGCAATGGAAGATGGTTGTGATTGATGGAGGTCAATCATCTGATCTCCAGGACATCACTGTAGGAGTTCCTCAGGGTAGTGTCCTCGGCCCAACCATCTTCAGCTTATCCATCAATGGCCTTCCATCAATCATAAGGTCAGAAGTGGGGATGTTCGCTGATGATTGAACAATGTTCAGCACCCTTCGTGACTTCTCAGATACTGAAAAGCAGTATGTGTAGAAATGCACCAAGACATGGACAATATCCAGGCGTGACCTAAGTGTCAAATAACATTCGTGCCATCCAAGTGCCAGATAATGAGCGATTCCAACAAGAGAGAATCGAACCATCTCCCTTTGACATTCACTGGCATTACCATCGCTGAATCCCCCACTATCAACATCCTGAGGGCTACCATTGGCCAGAAACTGAACTGGAGTAGCCATAGAATTACCGTGGCTACAAGAGCAGGTCAGACGCTAGGAATCCTGAGGCGAGTAACTCACCTCCTGACTCCCCAAAGCCTGTCCACTATCTACAAGGCACAAGTCAGGAGTGTGATGGAATACTCTCCACTTGCCTGGATGGGTGCAGCTCCAACAACACTCAAGAAGCTCAACACCATCCAGAGCAAAGCAGCCTACTTGATTGCCCCCCCCCCCGCCCCCATCCACCAACATTCACTCCCTCCACAACCGATGCACAGTAGCAGCAGTGTGTACCATCTACAAGATGCACTGCAGCAATGCACCAAGGCTCCTTAGACAGCACCTTCCAAACCCACGACCTCTACCAACTAGAAGGATAAGGGTATAAAATGATTGGGAACACCACCACCTGAAAGTTCCCCTCCAAGTCACACACCATCCTGACTTGGAACTATGTCGCTGTTCCTTTACTATCGCTGGGTAAAAATCCTGGAACTCCCTTCCTAACAGCACTGTGGGTATACCTAACCCAAGTGGACTGCAGCGTTTCAAGAAGGCAGCTCACCACCACCTTCTCAAGGGCAATTCGGGATGGGCAATAAATGCTGGCCTAGCCAGCGACGCCCGCATCCCATGAATGAATAAAAAAAAGTCACGAGGGAAAATGTACTGAACAAACTATTGTGATTGAAGGCAGACAAATCCCCAGGCCTACATCTTAGGGTCTGAAAGGAAATAGCAGCGGAGACAGTGGATCCATTGGTTATAATGTTCCAAGATTCCCTGCATGCGGGAAAGGTTCCAGTGGATTGGAAAAATGCCTGTATAACGCCCTTATCCAAAAAGTGAGGGAGGCTTAATGTAGGAAACAGTAGACCAATTAGTTTAACATCTATCGTTGGGAAAGTGTCACAATCCATTATTAAGTAAGTAATAACAGGACATTAAGAAAGTCAAAAGCAACCCATCAGAGTCAGATTTTCTGAAGGGTAAATCGTGTTTGACGAATTTGCGAGAGTGCTTCGAAGCTGTGACAAGAAATGTGGAAAATGGGGATCCTGTAGATGTAGTATATCTAGACTTCCAGAAGGCATTTGTAAGGTGCCACACAAAAGGTTAATACACAAGGTAAGATCACATGGTGTTAGGGGTAATTTATTAGCTTGGGTAGCTGATTGGCTAACCAACAGAAAACAGAGAGTCGGGATTAATGAGTATTTTTCTGGTTGGCAAGATGTAATTCGTGGGGTGCCTCAGGGTTTGGCCCTTGGGCCCCAACTATTTACAATCTATCTCAATGACGGATGCAGGGATAGAAGGTACTATTGCCAAATTTGCAGATGACACTTAAATAGATTGATTAGTAAGTTGCAATAAATACATAAGAAATTTACAAATTGATATGGATAGGTTTGGTGAATGGGACAACATTTGGCAGATGGAGTTTAACGTGGTTATCCATTTTGGTCAGAAAAATAGAAAGGTAAATTATTATCTAAATAGAGAGAAACTTCAGAGTACTTCGGTGCAGAGAGATCTGGGTGCCCTCGTGCATGAATCACAGAAAACTAGTTTGCAGATACAGCAGGTGATAAGGAAAGCAAATTGAATTTTGGCATTTATTGCTAAAGGAATGGAATATAAAAGTAGGGAAGTGTTGCTGCAACTGTACAAGGCATTAATGAGACCGCACCTGGAGTATTGCGTACAGTTTTGGTCTGCTCACTTGAGGATGGATGTAGTTGCATCGGAGACAGTTCAGAGGAGGGTCTCTAGATTGAATCCAGGGATGAGGGGTTTGTCTTATGAAGAGAGATTAAGCAGTTTATGCCTTTACTCTCTAGAGTTTAGAAGAATGAGATGAGATCTAATGGGGTATATAAGATCATTAAAGGATTGATAAAGTAGACGGAGAGAAGATGTTTCCTCTCGTGGGGCAATCTAGAACGAGAGGTCATAGTTTTAGGATAAAGGGGGTGCAGATATAAAACAGAGATGAAGAGAAATTTCTTCCCTCAAAGAGTAGTGAGTCTGTGGAATTCACTACGCCATAGTGCGGTGGATGCCGGGACATTGAGTAAATTTAAGGAGGAGATAGACAGATTTTTATTAGAAATGGGTTGAAGCGTTATGGAGAACGGGCAGAAAAGTGGAGTAGAGGCCGAGATGAGATCAGCAATGATCATATTGAATGGCAGAACAGGTTCGCGGGGCTGAACTGCCTACTCCTGCTCCTAGTTCTTATGTTCTTATCTGGATTTATCCAGGCAAGAGCGGCTGAAGGATCCATTATCTCTCTCTATGTTGTCTATTGATGTATCTGCTGTGTGACGGAGACCACCTATGTTGGGTGAGGCGAATTATACCATCTGCTACCTCAGCAGGGAGAAGCAGGATGAGAGGTCTCGTGGCTTTGTCAGGATAGCAGAATTCCTGATGGTGTAGGTATCTCTGCGGGGCCCCCATGTCAATGGGGAGAGGCACAGGAACTGAAACAACTCCCAGTCCATTAATGTACAGTTGGTGTGTGAGAATGCCCAGTACATCATGTTGGTTAATGTCCACTATCCTGGCAGCAGCTACCATACCTTCATTCTGAAGCAGTCAGCCATTCCCAACACTTCAGGCCTCCATGCAGTACCAGAATGTGGCTCATGACCTCTAAACTCTAGACACCTCTTCCTCCACACAAAACCACCAGGTGAAGCAATGTTTCCGATGTCTGAACCGCTCGGGGGGAGTCCTCCAGTACACACTGGATCAGGTGTTCAAGTTCATGGTGTTCTGCTGCACCCTTCATAATCCTCACCATCATGAGGACACAAGCATTGGCAGCAGGAATCCGGAGGCCAACTCAGGAGGAGGAGGAGGCAGGGAGTATATTTCGTGGATGCCTTCGACCCGGACAGGCTGTCGGAGATTCCCTGCTAAGATTCCAGTTCGCATCGGACAACCTCCCTTTCCCATCTTGGATCCCCCATTCTCCACCATTACACCCATCTGAGACGCCCCATCACAGTGTCTCCTTTATCACCATCCTGCAACAAACACCACCAACAAAAGCCTTTTCATTAACATCTTTATCCAGCAACACATCCAATTGTACCAACAAAACTGAACTATTCACCCTTGTGTATTCCCTTAGTGCCTGTCTTGTGGATTTCCTCAACTTGCCTAGTTCTCCTACACAGTGTTTCCCCAGTGGCTGCAGCATGGCTGAGTTTCACTGGGGGTGACCGCAGATGGCCTTGCAGGACGTCCTCGTACAGCTCTGTGACTTGAGGCCTTGGATTCGAATTGCAACACCTCGACATGGGCAGCAGCTCCAGCAATGTTCACATCTGAGTCCTGTGTATTATAACTCGTCTGTGACCTCGTCCTCCGGTGAGCTGACACATGAACTATCCTTTCCCCCTGGCCTGGCTGCAGCTCACTCGTGCTCGGTGACTCACCACGTGCAGATTCCGACTCTATATCAGCCTCCAAGTTACACGCACTGTAAGTATTTGATCTGGTGACTGTGAGGGTCAGACCAAGTGATGGGTCTTCACCATCAGTGCTGTGCTGCTGCTCTCTTTCTATCTCATGGAGCTGCTGTGACTGGGAAGCTGGTATTATTTGGTTATCATTGGAAAGTATAACATCAGAAGGGGAGGGTTGGGGTGAGGGATTGGGGGTGGTGGAAAGCAGGAGGTCCATGATCCCACCATCTGCAGCTTGTACATCATCATTTCTGACGTTTACCAGTTCTGATGAAGTGTCACAGATCTGAAACATTAACTCTGTTTCTCTCTGCGCCGATGCTGCAGGACCAGCTGAGTATTTCCAGCACTTTCTGTTCTCTTCCCTGAGCTCTGGAATTCTCTTCCTAAACCTTAAATCCAGTAAGTTGCACAGAGTCCAGTTTTAGGGAGTACTACTTGTACAGAGTACTAAATACAATAAAGTTAGTTAACTATTGCATTTAGCATTTCACTTAATTTTATTCTGAACTTCTAGTTTCTTTGTGACAGCTGGACAGTTCATTGATTCTCATGGAATAAAAGGGTCAGTGTCAGCTTGGATAAAAATATAAACTGGCTTAATGAGAGAAAACAGTGAGTTGTGGAAAACAGTTGCTTTTTTCAGACTGGAGGAAGGCAGACAGTGGTGTTTCCCCAAGGGGCAGTGCTTGGACCACTGATATTTTTCTGATATATATATAAATAATTTGGATATTGGAACACAGAACACACAGATCGAGGGAGCTTCTGCTCATATCCACCATTCCCAGTCCCTGCTTTAGAGCCATAGACTCAACGGCTGTAAGGTACCTCTGTGTGGTTGTGGTGGTGACATCTCTCTCACTGCCAGTGACTGTGGTTAGTCTTGTTCTTAGACTGGTCTGCAGTTTAGGCCCAGGTTAGTACATACCCTGGTAATTTCCAGTTATCTTGTCGTCCTTGTATGGAGGAGATTGAGCAGAGACTGTGAGGCTCACAAATATGTTGTCTGAAGAAGAACCGGGATATCTGACTTTGTGCTTGGAGACAGCAGCCACTACTGCCCACTGTGGACGGATTGTGTCTGAAACTGTCGGATTTTATCTCAACACAGGGCGTGGTCAGCCTCAGGGCAGGCAGAGCTTTAACACGGGTCTAATTCCCTCATAGCCCCTTCTCACATCTTCTAACTCCTCCCCTAGTCTGGGACATTCTGCCTGTGAGTAAGTGTTTTGGTCCAGTATTTGTTATAATTTTCTCTGTGGATAATATACTCCATCATGTGGCTCCTGATCCAACAGTAACTGATTGTACAGGATGCCAATGTTCTCCTACCAACCTTCATTTTCCTTCTGTAAATTGTCCATCTCATCCTTCAATTCTTTGTGTCTTTTATTTAACCGTCAGGTGCAGAGATGTGCCCTATTAACCAACTTATCTCAAACCTTTTTTATCTTAAATTTGTATTTCTGGACATCCTCAGATATTCTATTGAGAATTAAATCGTAATCCCCATCATCCTGCTTGATAATCCTTAGGATGTCCGTCTCCCCAGGTGTGCCTGTTTTTGTTTCTCTGCCAGGTTATCAATTGACTATTTCCTGTGATATGCTAATGACATTGTATTTCTGGTTTTACTTATTCAAACTCTCTTAAAGCTCCCCCACCGCCCGCACCTCCCCACCCCCCCTCCCCGGCACCACCACCCCCCCCTCCCCCCCACTCCGCTCTTAGTGATGAGCACACCGTGTTCTGGTGTAAGCTTTCTATCTATCTCGAGATGCCCAAACCAGTCCCAATGACGATCACACGTGTTTCACTGTACATTCTCTCTCTCTGTGACAACTCCCTGCCCAGTCTCTGCAATAACCCCACGTTTTTGACCTATTCTAATCTTTCTCTGTCTCCAAATCTCCTTCCCATTCGAGCAATGATCACTCAACTGAGTTTGTCATTTCAACTCTGGACGAGGTTTGGGGCCTGTAGTTACAGTGTCTCTGGGTCTGTAACATGAACAACAAATGGAGCAGAGGCTGCAGTGAGGGGATGCTCTATAAAGAGGGAGGAGGAAAGGGATCTGCCCAACCCACCCTGGGTTTTCCAAGAGCACTATTCCTACCTAAACCTAACCCAGAAGCAATGTGTGAGGTGACTCTGATTCAATAAGGATCTGGTCACAGAGCTGTGTCACCTCCTGTAACACGACCTGGAGCCTCACACCAGGGTGAGGACGTAGCTGTTGGTGGCCGTTAAGGTCACAGTTTCATTGAACTTCTATGTATGTGGATCTTCCCAGGCAGGAGCAGGAGACATATCCAACATAGAGTGGTAGAAATTCATGGAGTCATGGAGTCATGTACGACACAGAAGGAGGCCATTTTGCCCCTCTGTGCCAGCTCTGTGTGGAAGAATTCAGGCAGTCCCAATCCCCCGCTCAATCCCCGTATCCCTGCAAGTTCACTTCCTTCAGGTGTCCATCCAGTTTTCTTTTAAAATCATTGATTGTCTCGGCTTCCACCACCCTCATGGGCAGTGAGTTCCAGCTCATTACCATCCACTGTGTAAAATATTTCTTCCTCATATCCACCTGCATCTCTTATCCAAAACCTTCCATCTGTGTCCCCTGGTCCGTGTTTCATCAGATAATGAGAAGACTTTTTCCTTGTCTACCTTACCTAAGCCTATCATAATCTTGTACACGTTTATCATACCTCTCTCTATCTCCTTTACTCCAGGGAGAACAACTCCATCTTCTCCAATCTAACCTTGTAACTAACCAACCCGCTCCCCCCTCCCCCCCCCCCCCCCCCGCTCCAATCCCTGGAACCATTCTGGTAAATCTCCTCTGCACCCCCTCAAGGACTTTACATTCTTCCTAAAGTGTGCTGACCAGAACTAGACACAGTTCTCTAGTTGAGGCCTAACCAAAGCTTTATACAGTTTCAGTATAACTTCCCTGCTTTTGTATCTTTGCCTCTAATTATGAAGCCCAAGATCTGATTGGCTTTGCTTAACACTCTCCATATATGTTCTTCCACCTTCAAAGATCAATGCATATAGAGCCCCAGGTCCCTCAGTTCCTGCACAATCTTTAGAACTGTCCCATTAAGTCTCTATTGCTTTCCTATTCCATCTGAGAAAATACATCACCTCACACTCCTCTGTATTAAATTCCACCTGCCACTTCTCTGGCCATTCTGCGAGCCTATCTATATCCTGTTGTAGGCATTTTGCATCATCCTCACTGCTTACCATTCCTCCAAGCATGGTATCATCGGAAAATATTGAAATTCTAATCTGAATTCCAAGATCCAGCTCATTTATATATAGCAAAAAAAAAATCAGTTGGTCCTAGAACTGACCCTTGGAAAACATCACTGTCTACCGTCCTCCAGTGTGAAAAACAACCGTTCACCAGCACTCTGCCCGAACTATCTCTTCTTTGAAGGTAGCCCATTGTTCAGCTCCTGTTTTCCTGCCAAACGTTGACTCTAATTTGTTCGCCCCAGCCAAATTTTTACACCGGATGACTTGTTGAAGTTGACTTTCTCATAGTTAATTATTCTTACTCTGGATTGCTCTTTGTCCTTTCCCATAGTCAACAAAAACCTTATGATACAATGATCACTGTCCCCTAAATGTTCTCCTACTGATACTTAATCCACTTGGGTCCAGCTCATTCTCGAGAACCAGGTCTAGCAGTGCCTCCTTTCATGTTGGACTAGCAACATATTGTTGTAGAAATGTTTCCTGCACACACTGTAGTAACACCTGCCTCCCTCTGCCCGTTAAATTGCTACTATCCCAGTCCATATTAGGATAATGAATGTTCCCCCATTGTAACTACTCTATAATTCTTGCATCTTTCTGTAATTTTCTTGCAGATTTGTTCCTCCACATCCTTCCCATTAGCTGATGGCCTATAGACAACACCGAGCAATGTAAATGCACCTTTTTTTGTTCTTTAGCTCTATCCAAATAGATTCTGTCCTTCACCCACCTACGCACCCACCCAGCCCCACTCCCACCTCCCCACACATGTCCCCGGGACTTTCACTCTCTCCAGCACTATAATGTTCTCCTTAATCAATACCACCACTCTTACTGCTTTTCTCCCTTTCCTATTTTTCCTGAACAGCTTGTATCCAGGAATATTTAACACCCAGTTCTGCCCTTCTTTGAGCCAGATCTCTGTTATAGCCACAACATCATATTTCCATATGGCAATCTGCACCTGTACCTCACCAGTCTTATTAACCACACTCCGTATTCACATACATGCACATCAACCCTGATATAAACTTTATTACTTCCTCCCTTACTCAGACCTCAACTAATAACTTTCTATACCCTACTGTAGTGTTATCCATCTCTCCCAGTATTCTGTGCACTTTAGAATTCCTATCTGATGTTTTCTCCTGGTTCCCACACACATGCCAATTTAGTGTTAACCCTCTCCAATAGCACTAACATATCACCCTGCAAGGAAATTAGTTCCAGCTCTGTTCAGGTGCAACCGTCCGGCCGGTACAGATCCCACATTCTCCAGAACTGGTCCCAGTGTCCCAGCAATGCAAACCTCACCGCTTCTGCAGCATCCTCCCAGCCACACATCCCTCTGTACTATCCTCCTATTTCCATACTCACTCGAACGGGGTACTGGCAGTAATCCGGAGATTACTACTTTGAGATGGCTAAATTGGCCATGACACCAGGGAGGAAACACACCATCTTGGATGCATGTCTGCGGCCTCAGAAACGCTCGTCTGTTCCCGTGACTATCGAATCTCCTGTCACTGTCAACATTCTAGTCTTCATTGTATCCCCTCCCACCCCCAGTACAGCTGAGACAGCCCGGGTACCATGGCCTTGTCTCTGGCTGCAGTCCCCAGATGAAACATCACTTTCCTCAGTATTGAATACTGGTTGGAGAGTGAGATGCACTCTGGGGTCTCCTGTGCTACCTGCCTGATTCTGCTTGACTGTAATTCTTCTTCCCTTAATCTGTGGGGTGACCACATCTATAATGTGCTCTTCACAAATTACTGAACCTCACGTAAATACCACAGAGGCATCCATGGTCCCACCATCTGCAGCTTGTACATCATCCCAGAGAGCAGGATGAAGAGGAGGTGGGAGTTAAGAAGGGGCATAAGGCAGGAACATAACGTCATCCTGAATGCTGTCGGAGATGCCGGATGCTATGGGCTCTGTCACAGCCGTTCCCATGAGGTGGAGAATGAACTCCTCCCTCAGGCACAGGGGATGAAGGTAAGCCTGGATCCCGACAGTTCACTGCTGCTCCCTGTCCTGTAAGAGAGAGAGCAGAATGTCAGTGATTGTGTTGCACTGTGTTTGGGAGATATGCCTGCAACAGCTGAATAGCTGGTGGTATGTGAAGGCAGTGAAAGGTGGATGTGAGGCTGGTATCAGTGGAAGGTATGTAAAGGTGATGTGGAGTATGTAAATGTTAGGTGTGAGTCCTGAGTGTTAAGGACTGCTGATGGGTGAGTGATGGGGGTGTGGTACATTGAGCAGTGTGAGAGGTTGGTGATGTTGGGGGTAGGAGATGCCATGTGGAAATGAATTCACTGACATTGATCACCCGTGTGAGCTCATTCTACTTCTTCTGGCTCTGCTGCCAGGTCCTGGGGCCAAGCTTCCTGCATTGACCTCCCTGGCCACCTGCTCCCATTCCCTTCGGAGTGCGTTTCTTGAGGGTCTACATCCCACCCCACTGATACATGGCCTCTCTTCTCCTGTCACCCTGCATGACTAAGGCCTCCAGCACTACATCCGTGAATCACAGAGCCCTCTCTCTGTGCTCGTATTCAACCTACCTTTTCTCCAATTGCAGCATTCACAGTCAGCAGCAGCAGCCTCCTGTGATTCAGTGCAGCTTCCCTTTAAGAGGGACAGATTGCCTTTAAGGGCTGAATCCTGGTTGAAACACGTGCTAGACTCAGACACAGTTAAGTCTCCTGTTAAGCGTGCAGACAGACAGCAGCGCGGGTCACCCTGGGCGGCCCCTAAAATTTACGGAAATGTAATGAGGAGGCCCCAGAAATTTTGTGTCACCTGCCTCAACTGGCAGATCATGACCCCACTGCTCAAAAAGCGATGCAAACCCGGTTTGCTCTCTCTTTCTATTTTCCTTTCCCTCTTTCCCCCTTTCTCACTCTCTTTCCCTTCACTCTATGTCTCTTGCTCATAGAATTAGAGACAGGTGCAGCACTGAAGGAGGCTATTCGGCCCTTTGTGTTAGTGCTGTTTCTTGGAAACAGCTGTCTAATTATTACCACTCTCCTCCTTTATCCCCAGACTATTTTTTTCGCCTTTTCCAGTTTTTTTAATTATAATTCCCTTTTGAAAGATATTGTTGAATCTGCTTCCATCATGTTTTCGGGCTGTGAATTTCTGATCCCAACAACTCGCTGAGAAGGAAAATTCTCCTCATTTCACCTTTGGTTCTTTGTCAATTACCTTCAATCTATGTCTTCTTAATACTGAACTTTCTGACACTGGAAACAGTTTCACATTAATTATCCCATCAAAACTCTTCATGATTTTGAATTCGATATTAAATCTCCTCTTACCCTTCACTGCTCTAAAGAGAACAAACCCAGCTTTTCCAATCTCTCCATGTAACTGAATTCCCAGATCCCTGGTACCATATGTTTCAAATTCTGCTATTCCATGTGTCATGTACTGGGATATGCTGTAGTGTTTTATATAGATTTGGCATAACTTCCCAGTTTTGTTTTCTATGCCTCTATTTATAAAGCCCGGGATGTCATATGCTTTATAAACTGTTGTGCTAACCTGTCCTGTGACCTTCAACGATTTACACATAAACTCCCCTTTTCTCTCTGTTCTTGCACTCCCTTTACAGTTGTAACATGTAGCTTGTGTTGTCTCTCCACATACATCCTTCTAAAAGGTATTACCTCACATCTCTGCTGTGACAATTCAAATTTCAGAAGATTGAAGACATTGTTTTCAGTCCCTGCTCCAAACTTAATTCCCTAGCTACCGACTCCATACCTCTCCCTGGCAATTGTGTGAGACTAAACCAGACTGTTCACACCTTGGTGTCATATTTGACCCCGAGATGAACTTCTGACCACATCTACACACCTTCACTAAAACCGCCTATCTGCACCTAGAAAATCATAGAAAAATCATAGAATGTTTACAACACAGAAAGAGGCCACTTGGCCCATCGTGTCTCTGCTATCCAAAAAACGACCTCCCCAGCCGAATCCCACCTTCCAGCATTTGGTCCCGAGCTCTGCAGATTAAATCACTTGAGGTGTCGCAAGGCACGTTTAAAATCAGATGAGGTTTTCAGCCTCTTCTACCCTTTCAGAAACTGAGTTCCAGACCCCCACCCCACCACACTCTGGGTGATTTTTTTTCCTCATCTCCCCTCTAATTTTTCTACCAATCATTTAAATCCATGCCCTCTTGTCACTGATCTCTCTGCTAAGGTGAATAGACCCTTCACCACCACTCTATCCAGGGCCCTCAACGTTTTGTACGTTTCAATCAGATTTCCCCTCAGCCTTCTCTGCTCCAAGGCAAACAACCCCAGCCTATCCAATCATTCCTCAAAGTTGCATTTTCCCAGTCCCGGCAACATGTTTGATAAATCTCCTCTGTACCCTCTCCAGTGCAATTACATCCTTTCTGTAATGAGGTGACCAGAACTGCACACATTACTCAAGTTGTGGCCTAACCAATGATTTATGCAGTTCCAGCATAACCTCCCTGCTCTTATATTCAATACCTCGGCTAATAAGGGAAAGGATTCCATATGACCTCTTAACCACCTTATCGAGCTGTCCTGCTACATTCATCTATCTGTGGGCATTCACTCTAAGGTCTGTCACTTCCTCTACACTTCTCAGTATTCTCCCATTAATCGTGCATTCCTTTGCCTTATTTGACCTCCCCAAATGCATCATATCTCACTTATCGAACCTGAATTCAATTTGCCACTTCTCTGCCCATCTGACCAGTCCATCAATATCTTCCTGCAGTGTACAGCTATCCTCCTTGCGATCTACCACACGGTCAATCTTTGTATCGTCTGCAAACATCTTGATTATGCCCCTACCTTTACTTCCAAATCGTTAATGTATGCGACATAAAACAGGGGTCCCAGTACTGAGCTGTGTGGAATTTGCTTTTTTTTATTCATTCGTGGGATTTGGGCGTCACTGCCTGGGCCTGTATTTATTGCCCATCCCTCATTGCCCTTGAACTGAGTGGCTTGTGAGGCAATTTAAGAGTCCATCACATTGTTGTGTGTCTGGAGTCACATGTGGCCAGACCAGGTGAGGACAGTAGATCTCCTTCCCTAAAGGGCATTAGTGAACCAAATGGGATTTTCAAACAATCGACAATGGTTTCATGGTCACCATTAGAGTCGCTGTTTAATTCCAGAACTATTAATTGATTTCAAATTTCATTATGTGTCATGGTGGGATTCGAATCCATGTCCCCAGAGTGTTTACCTGGGTTTGCTGGATTTCCAAGTGCAGTGACATTGCCACTACACCACTGCCTCCACTAAATGTTGCGGGAAACATCGTCTAAAACGCCTGTCAACAATTACTCTTTCTTTCCTGTCACTGAGCTAATTTTGCATCCACCTTGCTGCATTTCCCTGGATCTCCTGGGATTTTATTTTTAACAAGTCTGCTATGTGCGCCCTTGCTAAAAACTTTGCTAAAATCCAAGTAGACCGCATCAACTACATTAACCTCATCTAACGTCCTTGTTACTTCATCAAATAATCATGCAAGTTAGTCAGACACAATCTTGCCTTAACACATCTATGGTGATTATCCCTGATGAACCTGTGCCTTTCTAAGTGACAGTTTACCCTGTCTCTCAGAATAGATTACAATAATTTTCCCACTCTGAGGTTAGACTGACTGGCCTGTAGTTATTCGGTCGATCCTTCACTCCCTTTTTAAACAGTGGTACAATGTTAGCAGTTCTCCAATCCTCCATCACCACACCTGTATCCAGTGAGAACTGGAAAATCATGGACATACCTTTGGTTATTTCTTCTGTTGCTTCTTTTAACAACCTGGGGTACATTTCATCACGCCATGGTGATGTATCAACTTTCAATGAGGCTAATTCCATTAGTAATTCCTCTCTGCCTATGTTTATCACATCCAATAATTCACACACCTCCTCCTTAACTACAATATCTGCACCGTTCCCCTCTTTTGTGAAGACAGTCACAAAGTATTCATTAAGAACCATGTCAGTAACTACTGTCCCGACACATAGGTTACCTTATCGGTCATTAATGGGCTCTACTCTCTCCTTAGTTGTCCTCTTAGCCTTAATGTATTGAAAGAAAAAACATACATGGGTTCACCTTGATTTTGCTTGCCAATATTTTTTTATGATTTCTCCTTGCTTTCGTAAATTCCTTTTTGGTATCAGCCTCCACATTCTATACTCCTCTTGGTTTTCTGTTGTATTGAGTTCTCGGTGTGGGACATAAACCTGCCCTTCCTGCTGTATCTTACCCTGTAGGCTCCTTGTCATCCATGGAGCTGGGGAATGAGACTGACTTGATTTATCTACAAAGCGCTGGAACGGACTCGATGAGTTGAAATGTCCCATTCTGTGCCAGAATTGACTAAGGCTCTATGACTCTATGACATGGGTATTCTATTACAACAGCTTTCCTCTACTGGGAAGGTGGATAATGGACTGGACAGTATCACCCTGTTGAACCCCGTGATGTAAGTGAAATGTTTGCTGCCCCAGAAAATGGTTAACAAATGTCCTTCACAAACAGAGTAAATCAGTTCAGCCCCATTCACAATTCTGGAGTAATTTGCAATGGGGAAACATTTCTCCTGGTTTTCTCGGCATTGGACAGCAGGCAGGCTGTCACTGTCTCCCCACATCCATGTGGAAAGTCTTGTCGGGGTTCGGTGAGGTAAGACACGTTGCCTGGGCGACAGATTTCTTTAGTTGTGTTACTGTTTCTGTGCTCTCTTCAGTCCAAATGGGATAAACCTGGTCATCATCACCATTCGGTGGTTCATAAAGAGGAGTCACAGTCTCTGCAAATCGAGAGATGAGGGTCCGCTGATACCCCACCCGCCTGACAATAGGACACAGGGCAGTCTTTGAGGTGGACAGGGGTGGACACTGGATGAGGGTCCACTGATACCCCACCAGCCTGAGGATAGGACACAGAGCAGGCTTTGAGGTGGACAGGGGTAGACACTGGATGAGGGGCAATTGATACTCCACCAGCCTGAGGATAGGTCAGAGGGCAGTCTTTGAGGTGGACAGGGGTAGACACTGGATGAGGCTCCACTGATACCCCACCAGCCTGAGCAGAGGACACAGAGCAGGCTTTGAGGTGTACAGGGGTAGACACTGGATGAGGGGCAATTGATACACCACCAGCCTGAGGATAGGACACAGGGCAGTCTTTGAGGTGGACAGGGGTGGACACTGGATGAGGGTCCACTGATACCCACCAGCATGAGGATAGGACACAGTGCAGTCCTTGAGGTGGACAGGGGTAGACACTGGAATTGTGTCCACTGATACTCCACCAGCCTGAGGATAGGACACTGGGCAGTCTTTGAGGTGGACAGGGGTGGACAATGGATAGGGTCCACTGATACCCACCAGCATGAGGATAGGACACAGTGCAGTCCTTGAGGTGGACAGGGGTAGACATTGGATGAGGGTCCACTGATACCCACCAGCCTGAGGATAGGACACTGGGCAGTCCTTGAGGTGGACAGGGGTAGACACTGGAATTGTGTCCACTGATACTCCACCAGCCTGAGGGTAGGACACTGGGCAGTCTTTGAGGTGGACAAGGGTAGACACTGGATAAGGGTCCACGGATACCCCACCAGCCTGAGGATAGGACACTGGGCAGTCTTTGAGGTGGACAGGGTTATACACTGGATGGTCTCGACCTGATGTTGGTCTGGGCTGATGTTGGATGAGCCAATTTGGACATATAGAACGATGACACGATGTTACACCAGCTGGGCCTTACGTGGATGGTCTTTTAGTCCAGCTCCCAAAGTAACTGCAGTAGTTCCTGTAAAAGGGTTAAATGTGTGGACACGGTCTGTGGTGATGAGGAGGAGACCATCAATTTATTTCAGCAAGCAGGAAGACTGTGAAAGGTTCCTAACGGCCCCGGCCAGACGTTTGTGGAAAATAGTGGGGTTATTGTGGGACCCCTTGTGACAGACATGTCCAGGGGTATCTCTGGTCCTGAGAAGTTAATGTGAATTTAAATTGTTTCTCTAGTTTTACTGGGATACTCCAATAAACATTAGACATATCCAGCGTGGTGAAGTCAGCCCTGCCACTGGGAATCCGGGAGAGTAGCGTTGGTGTCTCTCAGACAACCGAGTTCACACAGGGGTGACTGTGTTGAGTTTGTCTGGTCAATAGTCAGTCCCCAGCTGCCATCTGGTTTTGTAACCGTCAAAATCGGACAGTTAGCAGTGATTGTGTCTTTGTGAACTGCACCCTGGTATAACAATAACCTGATGTTGTCTGGAATATATGATATAATCTCAGCTCGGTATGAATACTGCTTCATGGATCATGCAATGGTCAATTGATTTCTTCAGGTCTGCTCATGTTTCCACAGTCATCTTTATGGGTTGTGAATACACTCAGGACCGACTCGAGAATCGCCTGTACCTCAGGGTGATCAGAGGTGACTGGTTCACACTCCTCTGATATTTTAATCATGAATATTGAGGATGCAATGGACACCAGAGTAGGGGTATGGTTTAATGTTCTACAATATACAAATATAGCGATAATCAATTACTGCTGATAACCTTTGAGCACATTACTGCCCAGTAGTCCCTGTCCATTATACAGGATCATATAAAAGGAAGACAGGACTTTGACATGAACTCTGTTCCCTCTCCTACACCACTGGAAGATCTGATCTAGGGTCACCACATCCGTGAACTGCGGAGCCCTCTTTCTGTCCTAGTATTCCATTTACCTTCTGTCCAACTGCAGCATTCACAGTCAGCAGCAGCAGCCTCCTGACTGAAAGAGGTCACTTGGCCCATTGTATCAGTGGTGACCGAAAAACGATCCACCCATTCTAATCCCACTTTCAGCATTTGATCCATAGCTCTGCAGATTATGGTACTTGAGGTGGATATCCAGAATCCTGTTGAATGAGTTGAGGGTTTCTGCCTCAATTACACTTTCAGGCAGTGAGTTCCAGACCCCACCACACTCTGTATGAAAAGGTTTTCCTCATCTCCCCTCTTATCTTTCGACTAATCACTTTAAATCTATTCCCCCCTAGTCACTGACCTTTCTACTAAGGTGAACAGACCCTTCACCTCCTCTCTGTCCAGATCCCTCAAAATTATGGACATTTCAGTCCGATCTCCTCTCAGCCTTCTCTATTCCAAAGAGAACAACCCCAGCCTATCCAATCGTTCCTCACAGCTGCATTTTGTCTAGTCCGAGCAACATCCTCATAAATCTCCTCTGTACCCTCTCTAGTGCAATTAGATCCTTTCAGTAATGAGGTGACCAGAATTGCACTCAGTACTCAAGTTGTGGCCTAGCCAATGAGTTATACAGTTCCAGCATAATTTCCCTGCTCTTATATTCTATACCTCAGCTCATAAAGGAAAGGATTCCATATGCCTTCTCCACCATATTATTATTGAATCTGCTTCCACCTTGTTTTCAGGCAGTGAATTCCAGATCCCAACAACTCGCTGTGTAAGAACATTCTCCTCATTTCACCTCTGGTTCTTTGTCAATTACCTTCAATCTGTGTCTTCTTAATACTGAACTTTCTGACACTGGAAACATTTTCACATTAATTACCCGATCAAAACCCTTCATGAATTTGAATTCTATATTAAATCCCCTCTTACCCTTCACTGCTCTAAAGAGAAAAATCCCAGCTTTTCCCATCTCTCCATGAGATCCATGGTACCAATCTAGTAAATCACCTCAGTATCTTCACTAAGTCCTTGACATCCTTACCAACGTGTGGTGATCAGAATTGGACACAATTCTCCAGCTGGGACCTAACCAATGATGTATAAAAATCAGCATTTCCTCCTGAGTTTTATTACTCTGTGCTGTGTTTATAAAGCCAAGGACACGATATGTTGTTTTTTTTAGCAGCCTTCTCAGTGTCCTGCTGCCTCATAAATTAGTACAGCCTGAGGTCTGTCCATTCAACCATCCACATTATTTTGCCTTTCCTCATATTTCCTACCGATATGTATCACTTCACAGTTCAATGTGTAATGTTCAATCTGCCGGGTGACTGGCCATTTCACCAGTCACTCTCTGTCCTCATTGGGACAGACCAGGCTCCATCCTCAGGCTGTGCTGAGTAAGCGGCTTTCACCCAATGTGGTACTGAGCTCCAAATAGAGCAGAAAAGACTCACTTCTATCCCCGGCTTGTGTTAATCCCACCCGGTGTGGCACTGACACACACAGATAGCAGGAAAGACCCAATTCAATCCCCGGTGTGTCTTAATCCCACCCGGTGTGGTTCTGACCCACACAGATAGCAGGAAAGACCCAATTCAATCCCCGGTGTGTCTTAATCCCACCCGGTGTGGTCCTGACCCACACAGAGAGCAGGAAAGACCCAATTCAATCCCTGGCCTGTGTTAATCTTTCCCGGTGGTACTGACCCAGGCACAGAGAGCAGGAAAGATTCAATTCTATCCCTGGACGGTGTTAATCTCACCCGGTGAGGTACTGACCCACACAGAGAGCAGGAAAGACCCAATTCTGTCCCCGGCTTGTGTTAAATCGTCCCGGTGTTGTATTGACCCACACAGAGAGCAGGAAAGACCCAATTCTATCCCCGGCCTCTTAATCCCACACAGTGTGGTACTGACCCACACAGAGAGCAGGAAAGGACCAATTCTATCCCTGATCTGTGTCACTTCCACCCGATGTGGTAATGACCCCCACGTACACACAGAGAGCAGGAAAGGACCATTCTCTCCCTGATCTGTGTCATTCCCACATCGTGTGGTACCGACCCCCATATACACAGACACAGCAAGACATTTCTATTTCTCTCCCTGGCCTGTGCCAATCCAACATGTTGTGTTAATGACCCCCACACACAGAGCAGGAGATTTCCATCTCTCTCCCTCGCCTGTGTTAATCCAACAAGGTATGTTCCAAGTACAAGTAACGATCAGCCTCTGCTTAAAATTGCTGTCCGTCTATCCCTGATCAGTGTTACTTCCACACAGTGTGGTACTGACCAAACAAACAGAGCAGGAAAGGACTAATTCTCTCCCTCATCTGTGTTAATCCAACATGATGTTTTCCTGAACCATATCAAAGTACAAGTAATGATCAGCCTCTGCTTAAAATTGTTGACCGTCTGTTGTGCATATCAGGTAAGGTTTCAATGGTTTCTGTTTCCACAGACTCAAAGAATCACACAGCACTGAGGAGGCTATTTGGCCCATCGTGTCTGTGCATGCTGTTTGAAGGAGCAATCCCATTTGTCCCTCTCCTCTACATAATTACCACTTCGCTGAAAATCTCCTCTGATACTATTGAATCAATTCTCTTTTTTAAATTTATTATTGAATCTGCTTCACCACTCTTTCAGGTTGTGAATTCCGGTTTATAATAGATCAATGCATTTTTGTTGGCCCATCACCTTAAAAATGTGTCCTCTGGTTACTGACAGTACTTCCAGTGAAACCAAATTCTCTGTCTTTGCTCCATCAAATATTGTTCAAGATTTTGCATATCTCTATTCAATCTCCATTTAACATTACTGCTCTAAAGAGAACAATTCCAGTTTACAGTCAAGGGACACGAGATAGAGGGGAGGGCGTTGAATTCAGCTCGGACTCGAACACAAAACACCATCACCTCCACATTCCCCTCCTTCGAGCCAAACACCATCTAGACTTGGACAGAAATCACCGTTCCTTCATCATCACTGGGTTAAAAGCCTGAAATCATTTCTGTAACAACATTGTGGGAACACATTCACCACACGGACTGCAGTGGTTCAGGATGAAGGCCCATCATTTTCTCATGGTAACCAGGCATGGGGAAGTAATGCCAGCCTTGTCAGTATCACTCATATCTTGAGAACAAATAGACAGGAAATAAAATGGGAATAAAATCAATGTGTTTGTAACTGACTGATTGAAGTGATCAAAGAGAGAGACGTCATAACCCAATATAGTAAATTGTCAACACAATTCATCTCACCTGGCCCTTGTGTTTGCCTTTCTTCTGTTATCTGTGTGAGGATACAAGTAACAATGAGCCGCTGGCTCAAGAACTGCTGGACATCAATTGTACACACGAAATAAGGACTCAATGGATTCTGTTACCATAGAATCAGAGAATCACAAAGCATGGAAGCAGTCCATTGTCCCATCGTACCTGTGCCATCTTTGAAAGAGCTTTTTATTTTACCCCTCTTTCCTCCTCTTTTCCCAAAGCCCTGCAAATCCCCCTATGCAGCATTTATCCAGTTCCCTTTTGAAACTTGCTCTTGAATCTACTTCCAGCACATCTTCAGGCTGTGTATTCCAGATTAAAGCAACTCACTGTATAAAAAAATGTTTTCCTTATGGCACCTCTGCATCTTTTGCCAAGTATTTTGAGTCTTGCTATCGGTCCTTTTCCCAAAGGAAACAGTTTACCCTTACTCTGTCAAAACAGCACATAATTGTGATCTGTTCCATTAAATTCCCCCCTTTACCTGATCTACTCTGATTCCTGTTTCTGTAGTCTCCCCATGTTCCTGAACTCCCACATTCCTGGACCATTCCAGTAAATCTCCTCTGCACCTTCTCCAACATTCTGACATCCTTTCTAATAAGTAATGCTCAGAATTGGACACAATTCCTCAGCTGAGACCTAACCAGTGATTTACAAAGTTTCAGTTGACTTCCTTCCTTTTGCACGCTATGCCTCTATTTATAAAGCTCGATATCCTGGATGTGTTTTTAGTAATTTTATCGACTTGTTCTGCTATATTCAAAGACATCTGTTCATGCACCCAATTTAAAATTGCCCCATTTCATTTACATTGCCTCACCTTATTCTTCCTCCCTTACCCCATGTCTGCACTAAATTTCATCTGCTTCATTTCCTCATTTCATCAGTCTCCCTGAATCCTTCTGATATCATCCTCATTTTTTTTGCATTTCCGAGTTTCTGTCACCTGAGTACACTGAAATTATGCCTTTTATATATAAGTAAATGTCACACACAAACACAATACACGGATATATATTTATGTATGTTTCCATAAAGAAGCAATGGCCCGAATACCGACCATTGGGGAGCATCACTGTATAATCCCCTCCACTGTCTGAGCAACAATAGATCACCACTTCCCTCTGTATTCTATCCCTTAGCCAATGTCATATCCACACTGTCACTGCCTCTTGAATCCATGTGGTTCAGACTTCCTAACAAATCTATTAAATGGCATTTGATTCCACGACTTTTGATTGTTCATATACAAAGTAGCAACCATGCTATCTGCAGCAACACTCTCCATTACTTCATCAAAGAATATGATCAAGTTTTTCAGACATGATTTGCCACTAATATATCTTCTGGACCTTCTTGTCATTTATAAACTCATGCTATTTAAACCACAAATATCTTGTCCCAGATTACAGACGCTACAAGCATCTCCAACATTTCAGTGAGGTTAGACTGATGGGTCAGTAGTTCTAGGGTGTAGCCTATCTCTACTGTTTTGAACAGGGTGTAGAATTTGCAACACTTCAGTCCTCTGACATCACTGCCATATCCAAGGAGGATTGGACGATTCGGGCCAGTGGCTCCGCTATTTCCAACATTCCTTCCCTCAGCAACCCTCATACATCCCATCTAGACTGGATAATTGTTTATTGCGGTACAGAAAGTGTTGGATTGAAAGGTGTTGACTGAACTTGTTTGTTCAGTGACTGTAATTAATGTAAGTCTCCATGGACCCTGATTGTGTCATTGGAGGGTTTCCCACTTCTATTAATACAGGACTCCTTCCAATGTGTTATCCCATAGTATCAGCAGGAGCCTCCACCCCGCCCACCCCCACCTCCATCCCTCTCACCGGCACTGACAGGGATAAGTGGCTCCAGAGAGAGGGAGAAGATAGATCAGAATCTGAGAACAATCGATTGGAATGTGACAACAATGGGTCAGAATCTGAGAACAATAGATTGGAATGTGACAACAATGGAGAGGAGTTTCTCGTGGGTGTCTGACTATCTTTCTACAAATTATCATCGGCTTTCTTTACAATATCGGATCTATTTCGCACTTTTGACTATTCAAACGATTTACTATCCCATCCTCGGTATTGTTGGTGTCCCTGGTAAGTCTCTCTCTACCCAGCTATTAATGTAATAACCGATGATTAACTTCAGTACTGTTCTTGTCAATTACTCTGCCCTTCTTGCTAATATTGTTGTTCCTGGTAAGCCTCTCTATCCAGCTATTAGAACTATAGATCATGTTTCACTGCATTGCTGTTCCTTTTATTTAAATATTGGGAATACTAAATCCACTGCCATCGGTTTCTGTCACAAATTCTGTCTCTGTCCACCGACTCGATCACACTCCCTGTCCAATGTCTGAGACTAAACCAGACTCTTCACAACGTCAGCGATTCCTTTCATCCTAAGCTAAGTTCCAATTCAATATCCTGTCGATCACTAACCCTGCCTACAGTCACCTCTATAATGTTGTTCATTTCCACATCTCCTTCAGTTCATCTACTTATAAACCCTCAGCCGTGCCTTTCTTAGATCCACACTTGATGATTCCAATGTCTTCCTGGTCATGCTCACAGTAACAAAGCTCGATAAACTGCAGCTCATTCAGAAATCTACTGGCTGCATCACAACTCACACCCAGTCCAGATCACCCATCACCCCTGTACTCACTCACATAACCTACCTCCCAGTCTGGCAATGCCACAATTTTAATATAATCATACTTGCATTAAAAGCTCTAAATTGCCTCAACCTTCCAATTATCCCCATTCCCCTGTCGGTTTCCAATATTCCTTCCATTTGTTCTATTTGAAGTGTTTGTCATTTCTCGTTTTGAAGTGAATTTCATTAGCTATGGATCTGTCTCTGACTCTGATTTGGTCTCAGTACTATCACTGGTGCTGGTGCAGTGGAATCCACACTGATGGGCAGTTCTGGTGTGGCCGACACAGTTCTCATGCTGGACAGGGCACGAGTCCAAGAGTACCCTGCATGGACCGGTAGAATGAACAGGGGTCTGGATGGCATATGAACAACCTGTTCCAGCAGCTTGGAAACTTGGCCTATGCATGTTCACTGACCGCCTGTGTTAGTCACTCTCAGTTAAGCATCCATTCAGCTGGCACAAGGAATCCCCTCTGGGGTTATTTAAAAGGACCGAGCATCCAACTTGCAGGTGAGGGGCTTTTGACTTACTGCTGCTATTGTAAAGTTAGTGGAGGTGCTGTGGATGGTTTTCTGGAGTTTGTGTTGTGAGCTGCTGCAGACATTCAGGGAGGACAGAGGATTTAGTGATCCAACTCTAGACGAGGTATCGGGACTGTAGTTACAGAGTCTCTGGGTCTGTAACATGATCAACAAATGGAGCAGAGGCTGCAGAGAGGGAAAGCTCTCGATGGGAACCAAATGAGGTCAGTGCAGAGTTAGGATGTATTGACGAAAGCCTGTAAGGAACGAGATAATGAAGTCAGCGTGACCAAGGGAAAGAGTAGGCAGGGAGCAGATGATGAAAGCAAATGGACTGGTGGTCTGAGGTGTATTTGTTTTAATGCAAGAAGAGTAGTAGGTAAGGCAGATGAGCTTAGGGCCTGGAATAGTACCTGGGAGTATGATGTTATTGCTATTACTGAGACTTGGTTAAGGGAAGGGCATGATTGGCAACTAAATATCCCAGGATACCGATGCTTCAGGCTTGATAGAGAGGGAGGTAAAAGGGGTGGAGGAGATGCATTACTGGTCAAAGAGGATATCACAGCTGTGCTGAAGGAAGGCACTATGGAGGACTCGAGCTGTGAGGCAATATGGGCAGAACTCAGAAACAGGAAGGGTGCGGTAACAATGTTGGGGCTGTACTACAGGCCTCCCAACAGCGAGCGTGAGATAGAGGTACAAATATGTAAACAGATTATGGAAAGCTGTAGTAGCTACAGGGTGGTGGTGATAGGAGATTTTAATTTTAGAACATAGAACATAGAACATTACAGCGCAGTACAGGCCCTTCAGCCCTCGATGTTGCGCCGACCTGTGAAACCATCTGACCTACACTATTCCATTTTCATCCATATGTCTATCCAATGACCACTTAAATGCCCTTAAAGATGGCGAGTCTACGACTGTTGCAGGCAGGGCGTTCCACGCCCCTACTACTCTCTGAGTAAAGAAACTACCTCTGACATCTGTCCTATATCTATCACCCCTCAACTGAAAGCTATGTCCCGTCGTGTTTGCCATCACCATCCGAGGAAAAAGACTCTCACTATCCACCCTGTCCAACCCTCTGATTATCTTATATGTCTCTATTAAGTCACCTCTTCTCCCCCTTCTCTCTAACGAAAACAATCTCAAGTCCCTCAGCCTTTCCTCGGAAGACCTTCCCTCCGTACCAGGCAACATCCTAGTAAATCTCCTCTGCACCTTTTCCAAAGCTTCCACATCCTTCCTATAATGCGGTGAGCAGAACTGCACGCAATACTCCAGGTGCGGCCGCACCAGAATTCTGTACAGCTGCAGCATGACCTCGTGGCTCCTAAACTCGATCCCCTTATAATAAAAGCTAACACACCATATGCCTTCTTAACAGCTCTATTAACCTGGGTGGCAACTTTCAGGGATTTATATACCTCGACACCAAGATCTCTCTGCTCATCTACACTACCAAGAATCTTCCCATTAGCCCAGTATTCTGCAATCCTGTTACTCCTTCCGAAGTGAATCACCTCACACTTTTCCGCATTAAACTCCATTTGCCATCTCTCAGCCCAGCTCTGCAGCCTATCTATGTCCCTCTGAAACCGACAACATCCTTCGGCACTATCCACAACTCCACCGACCTTCGTGTCATCCGCAAATTTACCAACCCACCCTTCGACACCCTCATGCATGTCATTTATAAAAATGACAAACAGCAGTGGCCCCAAAACAGATCCTTGCGGTACACCACTAGAAACTATACTCCAGGATGAACATTTACCATCAACCACCACACTCTGTCTTCTTTCAGCTAGCCAATTTCTGATCCAAAGCACTAATTCACCTTCAATCCCATACTTCTGTATTTTCTGCAATAGCCTACCGTGGGGAACTTTATCAAACGCCATACTGAAATCCATATAGACCACATCCACGGCTTTACCCTCATCCACCTGTTTGGTCACCTTGTCAAAAAACTCAATAAGGTTTGTGAGGCACGACCTACCCTTCACAAAACCGTGCTGACTATCTCTAATGAACTTATTCTTTTCAAGATGATTATAAATCCTATCTCTTATAACCTTTTCCAACATTTTACCCACAACTGAAGTAAGGCTCACAGGTCTATAATTACCAGGGCTGTCTCTACTCCCCTTCTTGAACAAGGGGACAACATTTGCTTTCCTCCAGTCTTCCGGCACAATTCCTGTCGACAATGACGACATAAAAATCACGGACAAAGGCTCCACAATCTCCTCCCTGGCTTCCCAGAGAATCCCAGGATAAATCCCATCTGGCCCAGGGGACTTATCTATTTTCACACTTTCCAAAATTGCTAACACCTCCTCCTTATGAACCTCAATGCCATCTAGCCTAGTAGTCTGTATCTCAGTATTCTCCTCGACAACATTTTCTTTCTCCACTGTAAATGCTGACGAAAAATATTCATTTAACACTTCCCCTATCTCCTCCGATTCCACACACAACATCCCACTACTATCCTTGATTGGCCCTAACCTATCTCTAGTCTTTCTTTTATTCCTGATATACCTATTGAAAGCCTTAGGGTTTTCTTTGATCCTATCCGCCAATGACTTCTCGTGTCCTCTCCTTGCTCTTCTTATCTCTCCCTTTAGATCCTTCCTGGCTAGCTTGTAACTCTCAAGCTCCCTAACTGAGCCTTCACGTCTCATCCTAACATAAGCCTTCTTCTTCCTCTTGGCAAGCTCTTCAACTTCTTTAGTAAACCACGGCTCCCTCGCTTGACAACTTCCTCCCTGCCTGACAGGTACATACTTATCAAGGACACGCAGTAGCTGCTCCTTGAATAAGCTCCACATTTCGATTGTGCCCACCCCTGCAGTTTCCTTCCCCATCCTACGCATCCTAAATCTTGCCTAATCGCATCATAATTTCCTTTCCCCCAGCTATAATTCTTCCCTGCTGTATATGCCTGTCCCTGCCCATCGCTAAGGTAAACCTAACCGAATTGTGATCACTATCACCAAAGTGCTCACCAACTTCTAAATCTAACACCTGGCCAGTTTATTAGCCAGTACCAAATCCAATGTGGCATCGCCCCTGGTTGGCCTGTCTACATACTGTGTCAGAAAACCCTCCTGCACACACGGGACAAAAACAGACCCATCTAAAGTACTCGAACTATAGTATTTCCAGTCAATATTTGAAAAGATAATGTCCCCCAGAACCACTACCCTGTTACTCTCGCTCCTGTCAAGAATCATCTTTGGTATCCTTTCCTCTACATCTCTGGAACTATTTGGAGGTCTATAGAAAACTCCCAACAGAGTTACCTCTCCTCTCCTGTTTCTAACCTCGGCCCAGACTACCTCAGTAGACTTTTCCTCAAACGTCCTTTCTGCCGCTGTAATACTTTCCTTGATTAACAATGCCACACCACCCCCCCCCCCCCCCCACCCCCCCACTTTTCCCATCTTCTCTGTTCTTAGTGAAACATCTAAATCCCGGAACCCGCAACATCCATTCCTATCCCTGCTCTACCCATGTCTCTGAAATGACCGCAACATTGACTGGGATTCACTTAATGTTAGAGGTCAAGATAGAGCAGAATTTGTAAGGAGCATCCAGGAGGGTTTTTAGAGCAGGATGTAAATAGTCCAACTCGGGAAGGGGCCATACTGGACCTGGTGTTGGGAAATGAGCCAGGCCAGGTGGTTGACGTTTCAGTAGGGGACTACTTTGGGAATAGTGATCACAATTCCGCAAGTTTTTGAATACTCATGGACAAAGATGAGAGTGGTACTAAAGGAAGAGTGCTAAATTGGGGGAAGGCCAACTATACCAAAATTCGGCTGGAGCTGGGGAATGTCAATTGGGAGCAGATGTTTGAAGGTAAATCCACTTTTGATATGTGGGAGGCTTTTGAAGAGACGTTGATTAGCGTGCAGGAGAGACATGTTCCTGTGAAAATGAGGGATAGAAATGGCAAGATTAGGGAACCATGGATGACAGGTGAAATTGTGAGACTAACTAAGAGGAAAAAGGAAGCATACATAAGGTCTAGGCGGCTGAAGAAAGACGAAGCTTTGAAAGAATATCGGGATTGTAAGCGCAATCTGAAACGAGGAATTAAGAGGGCTAAAAGGGGTCATGAAATATCTTTAGCAAACAGGGTTAAGGAAAATCCCAAAGCCTTTTATTCATATATAAGGAGCAAGAGGGTAACTGGAGAAAGGATTGGCCCACTCAAGGACAAAGGAGGAAAGTTATGCGTAGAGTCAGAGAAAATGGGTGAGATTCTAAACAAGTACTTTGCATCGGTATTCACCGAGGAGAGGGACATGACGGATGTTGAGGTTAGGAACAGATGTTTGATTACTCTAGGTCAAGTCGGCATAAGGAGGGAGGAAGTGTTGGGTATTCTAAAAGGCATTAAGGTGGACAAGTCCCCAGGTCCGGATGGGATCTATCCCAGGTTTCTGTGGGAAGCGAGAGAGGAAATAGTTGGGGCCTTAACAGATATCTTTGCAACATCCTTAAACACGGGTGAGGTCCCGGAGGACAGGAGAATTGCTAATGTTGTCCCCTTGCTTAAGAAGGGTAGCAGGGATAATCCAGGTAATTATAGACCGGTGAGCCTGACATCAGTGGTAGGGAAGCTGCTGGAGAAGATACTGAGGGATAGGATCTATTCCCATCTGGAAGAAAATGGGCTTATCAGTGATAGGCAACATGGTTTTGTGCAGGGAAGGTCATGTCTTACCAACTTAATAGAATTCTTTGAGGAAGTGACAAAGTTGATTGATGAGGGAAGGGCTGTAGATGTTGTATACATGGACTTCAGTAAGGCGTTTGATAAGTTTCCCCATGGTAGGCTGATGGAGAAAGTGAAGGCGCATGGGGTCCAAGGTGTACTAGCTAGATGGGTAAAGAACTGGCTGGGCAACAGGAGACAGAGAGTAGCAGTCGAAGGGAGTTTCTCAAAATGGAGACGTGTGACCAGTGGTGTTCCACAGGGATCTGTGCTGGGATCACTGTTGTTTGTGATATACATAAATGATTTGGAGGAAAGTATAGGTGGTCTGATTAGCAAGTTTGCAGACGACACTCAGATTGGTGGAGTTGCAGATAGTGAAGGGGACTGTCAGAGAAGACAGCAGAATATAGATAGACTGGAGAGTTGGGTAGAGAAATGGCAGATGGAGTTCAATCAGGGCAAATGCGAGCTGATGCATTTCGGAAGATCCAATTCAAGAGTGAACAATTCAGTAAATGGAAATGTCCTGGGGAAAATTGATGTACAGAGAGATTTGGGTGTTCAGGTCCATTGTTCCCTGAAGGTGGCAACGCAGGTCAATAGAGTGGTCAAGAAGGCATACGGCATGCTTTCCTTCATCGGACGGGGTATTGAGTACAAGAGTTGGCAGGTCATGTTACAGTTGTATAGGACTTTGGTTCGGCCACATTTGGAATACTGCGTACAGTTCTGGTCGCCACATTACCAAAAGGATGTGGATGCTTTGGAGAGGGTGCAGAGGAGGTTCACCAGGATGTTGCCTGGTATGGAGGGCGCTAGCTATGAAGAGAGGTTGAGTAGATTAGGATTATTTTCATTAGAAAGACGGAGGTTGAGGGGGGACCTGATTGAGGTGTGCAAAATCATGAGAGGTATAGACAGGGTGGATCGCAAGAAGCTTTTTCCCAGAGTGGGGGATTCAATTACAAGGGGACACGAGTTCAAAGTGAAAGGGGAAAAGTTTAGTGGGGATATGCGTGGAAAGTTCTTTACACAGAGGGTGGTGGGTGCATGGAACGCATTGCCAGCGGAGGTGGTAGACGCGGGCACGATAGCGTCTTTTAAGATGTATCTAGACAGATACATGAATGGGCAGGAAGTAGAGAGATACAGACCCTTAGAAAATACGCGACAGGTTTAGATAGAGGATTTGGATTGGCGTAGGCTTGGAGGGCCGAAGGGCCTGTTCCTGTGCTGTAATTTTCTTTGTTCTTTGTAAATAGGGAGGGGGCTTTCCGCTACCCACCCTGGCTTTCCCAAGAGCACTTTTCCTACCTACACCTAACCCAGGAGCAGTGTGTGAGCTGACTCTGATTCAATAAGGAGGTGGTCACATAGCAGTGTCACCTCCTGTAACACGACCTGGAGCCTCACACCAGGGTGAGGACGGAGCTGTCCATCGCCGTTCAGGTCACAGTTTCATTGAACTTCTATGTATCTGGATCTTCCCAGGCAGCAGCGTGTGACGTATCCATTGTCTATCTATATGCTGTCCAATGATGTATCTGCTGGTTAATGGAGGCCATCTATGTCGGGTGAGGTGAATATATAATTTTCACCTCCGCAGGGTGAAGCAGGGTGAGAGGTCACGTGGCTTTGTCAGGGTAGCGGGATTCCTGCTGGTGGAGGTGGCTCTGCGCGGCCCGAATGTCAATGGGGAGAGGTACAGGAACTTAAAGAACTCTCACTCCATTAATGTACAGTTAGTGTGTGAGCATGCCCAGTACATCATGTTGGTGAATGTCCACTATCCTGGCAGCAGTCACCACACCTTCATTCTGAAGCAGGCAGCCGGTCCCAACACTTCGGGCCTCTATGCAGAACCAGAATGTGGCTCCTCGGAGACAATGCCTACCTCACTCTGTACATCACTCCTAATTCAACCCCCAGCATCAATGCCAACCAACCGCATGAAAATAACCCGTGTATAATGTGAGCAATGGAGTCACCAGGAACATGGTGGAACAGACCATCGGTGTGATGAAGCAATGCTTCCAATGTCTGAACCGCTCGTGGGGAGCCCTCCAGTAATCACTGGAGCAGGTGTCCAAGTTCATGGTGTTCTGCTGCATCCTTCATTTCATCACCATCATGAGGACACAGGCATTGGCACCTGGAATCCGGAGGCTACCTCAGGAGGAGGAGTGAAGGAGGATATTTCCTGGATGCCTTTGAACCGGGCAGGCTGTCGGAGAGACCCTGCTAGAATTTCGGTTCCCACAGGAGAACTTCCCTTTCCCACCATGGATCCTCCATTCTCCCCCATTACACCCATCTGAGACACCCCATCACAGTGTCCTGCAATAAAAAAACACCAACAAAAACCTTTTCATTGACATCTTTATCCAATAACACATCCAATTATACAAGCAAAGCTGGACCATTCACCCTTGAATATTCCCTTAGTGCCTGTCTTGTGGATCCCTCGACTTGTCCAGTGCTCCTACACAGTGTTTCCCCAGTGACTGCAGCATGGATGGTGGAAGGCTGCTGACTTTCGCTGGGGGAGACTGCAGATGGCCTTGCAGGACGTCCTCGAGCAGCTCTGGGCCTTGAGGGCACGGATTCAGACTGCACCACCACGACATGGGCAGCCGCAGCCTGGGCTGGCTAATGGGTAACAGCAAGGACATTGGTGGAGTGACAGTGAAAGGAGAACAAATACTGTCATCCTGAGAGAGGACAGCAGGTTCATGCTCCACGGAGACACTGTCACTCCCACGGGGCGACATCTCAGTAATCTTAGTAATCTACTGGATCACAGATTGCTGGACTGCTGTGAGTGCCTGCAAACCCCTTTGTGCAGTGAGATCCACAGCCATGATGACAGCAGTCTGATCCTGCATGGCAGCAAGCAGTCTGAGTTTCCACTGCATCACAGAGACGTTGGTTGTCTGCCGTCTGTGCTGCAGTGGAAGCTGAGACAATGGTTACCAGACACTGTATCAAGGCTGGGTCCGCTAGTGCTGTCATAGAGTTAGTGACCACTTCCACAGGGGAAAAAATGGGCTTCAAGCTCTCTGCAATGTATTGTGCCATGTTGGAGCTGGACTCCTCCATGTTCTTTGATAGTGGCAACAGACTGTCTGACAGGCCTGTCAATGGACAAAGTATCTCTGTGTCCATATCCATCATCATTCTCCTGTATGCTGCTCCAGCAAAGTTCATATCTGAGTCCTGTGTATTATAACTCATTTGTGACATTGCCCTCCGGTCATCTGACACATGAACTATCCTTTCCCCCTGGCCTGGCTGCAGCTCACTCGTGCTCGGTACCTCACCACGTGTAGATTCTGACTCTTTACCAGCCTCTAAAGCACACACAGTGTAAGTGTTTGATCTGTTGTCTGTGAGTATTAGACCAAGTGATGGGGCTTCACCATCAGTGCTGTGCTGCTGCTCTCTCTCTGTCTCCTGGAGCTGCTGTGACTGGGAAGCTGGCAGTTTTCAGTTATCGTTGGAAAGTATAAATCAGAATTGGAATGTTGGGGTGAGGGATTGGGGGTGGGATGAAAAGCAGGAGGTCCATGATCCCATCTGCAGCTTGGATGAGGTGGAGGTAGGAGTTAAAAAGGGACATAAGGCAGGAACATAGCAACAGCCTGAATGCTGTCGGCGAGGCCGGATACCACGGGCTCTGTGACAGCCAGTCCCATGATGTGGAGAACCATCTCCTCCCTCAGGCTCAGGGGATGAAGATATGCCTGGCCCCCGCTAGTTCACTTCTGCCCCCTGTGATTATGGGCCACCTTGTCCTGTAAGAGAGGGGGTGGAATATCAGTAATTGTGTTTCACAGTGTTTGTGTGATGTGCCTTCCATAGCTCAATAGCTGGAGGTATGTGGAGACAGTGAGATGTGGGTGTGAGGCTGGTATCAGTGGAAGGTTTGTGAGGGTGAGGTGGAGTATGTGAATGTTATGTGTGAGTCCTGAGTGTTAGGGACAGCTGATGGGTGAGTGATAGGGGTGTGGTACATTGAGCAGTGTGAGAGGTTGAAAGATATTATTGAATCTGCTTCCATCATGTTTTCAGGCAATGAATTCCAGATCAAAACAACTTGCTGTGTCAGAAAATTCTCCTCATTTCACCTCTGGTTCTTTGTCAATTACCTTCAATCTGTGTCTTCTTAATACTGCACTTTCTGACACTGGAAACAGTTTCACATTAATTACCTTATCAAAACCCCTCATGATTTTGAATTCTATATTAAATCTCCCCTTACCCGTCAGTGCTCTAAAGAGAACAATCCCAGCTTTTCCAATCTCTCCACATAACTGAATTCCCAGATCCCTGGTACCATTCCAGAAAATCACTCAGTATCTTCACTCAGTCCTTAACATCCTTACCAAACCGTGGTGATCAGAATTGGACACAATTCTCCAGCTGGGATCTAACCAATGATGTATAAACATCAGCATTTCCTCCTGAGTTTTATTACTCTGTATCTCTCTCTCTAACACCTAAGACACTACATGTTACCTTCAAAGATCTACAAAGAACAAAGAACAAAGATAATTACAGCACAGGAACAGGCCCTTCGGCCCTCCAAGCCTGCGCCGATCCAGATCCTCTCTCTAAACATGTCGCCTATTTTCTAAGGTTCTGTATCTCTTTTCTTCCTGCCCATTCATGTATCTGTCTAGATACATCTTAAAAGACTCCATCGTGCCCGCGTCTACCACCTCCGCTGGCAACGCGTTCCAGGTGCCCACCACCCTCTGCGTAAAGAACTTTCCACGCATATCCCCCCTAAACATTTCCCCTTTCACTTTGAACTCGTGTCCTCTAGTAATTGAAACCCCAACTCTGGGAAAAAGCCTCTTGCTGTCCACCCTGTCTATACCTCTCATGATTTTGTACACCTCAATCAGGTCCCCCCTCAACCTCCGTCTTTCTAATGAAAATAATCCTAATCTACTCAACCTCTCTTCATAGCTAGCGCCCTCCATACCAGGCAACATCCTGGTGAACCTCCTCTGCACCCTCTCCAAAGCATCCACATCCTTTTGATAATGTGGCGACCAGAACTGTACGCAGTATTCCAAATGTGGCCGAACCAAAGTCCTGTACAACTGTAACATAACCTGCCAACTCTTGTACTCAATGCCCTGTCCGATGAAGGAAAGCATGCCGTATGCCTTCTTGACCACTCTATTTACCTGCGTTGCTACCTTCAGGGAACAGTGGACCTGAACACCCAAATCTCTCTGGACATCAATTTTCCCCAGGACTTTTCCATTTACTGTATAGTTCACTCTTGAATTGGATCTTCCAAAATGCATCACCTCGCATTTGCCCTGATTGAACTCCATCTGCCATTTCTCTGCCCAACTCTCTAATCTATCTATATTCTGCTGTATTCTCTGACAGTCCCCTTCACTATCTGCTACTCCACCAATCTTAGTGTCGTCTGCAAACTTGCTAATCAGTCCACCTATACTTTCCTCCAAATCATTAATGTATATCACAAACAACAGTGGTCCCAGCACGGATCCCTGTGGAACACCACTGGTCACACGTCTCCATTTTGAGAAACTCCCCTCTACTGCTACTCTCTGTCTCCTGTTGCCCAGCCAGTTCTTTATCCATCTAGCTAGTACACCTTGGACCCCAAGCGCCTTCACTTTCTCCATCAGCCTGCCATGGGGAACCTTATCAAACGCCTTACTGAAGTCCATGTATATGACATCGACAGCCCTTCCCTCATCAATCAACTTTGTCACTTCCTCAAAGAATTCTATTAAGTTGGTAAGACATGACCTTCCCTGCACAAAACCATGTTGCCTATCACTGATAAGCCCATTTTCTTCCAAATGGGAATAGATCCGATCCCTCAGTATCTTCTCCAGCAGCTTCCCTACCACTGACGTCAGGCTCACCGGTCTATAATTACCTGGATTATCCCTGCTACCCTTCTTAAACAAGGGGACAACATTAGCAATTCTCCAGTCCTCCGGGACCTCACCCGTGTTTAAGGATGCTGCAAAGATATCTGTTAAGGCCCCAGCTATTTCCTCTCTCGCTTCCCTCAGTAACCTGGGATAGATCCCATCCGGACCTGGGGACTTGTCCACCTTAATGCCCTTTAGAATACCCAACACTTCCTCCCTCCTTATGCCGACTTGACCTAGAGTAATCAAACATCTGTTCCTAACCTCAACATCCGTCATGTCCCTCTCCTCGGTGAATACCGATGCAAAGTACTCGTTTAGAATCTCACCCATTTTCTCTGAGTCCAAGCATAACATTCCTCCTTTGTCCTTTAGTGGGCCAATCCTTTCTCTAGTTACCCTCTTTCTCCTTATATATGAATAAAAGGCTTTGGGATTTTCCTTAACCCTGTTTGCTAAAGATATTTCATGACCCATTTTCGCCCTCTTAATTCCTCCTTTCAGATTGGTCCTACATTCCTGATATTCTTTCAAAGCTTCGTCTTTCATCAGCCGCCTACACCTTATGTATGCTTCCTTTTTCCTCTTAGCTAGTCTCACAATTTCACCTGTCATCCATGGTTCCCTAATCTTGCCATTTCTATCCCTCATTTTCACAGGAACATGTCTCTCCTGAACGCGAATCAACCTCTCTTTAAAAGCCTCCCACATATCACATGTGGATTTACCTTCAAACAGCTGCTCCCAATCTACATTTCCCAGCTCCTGCCGAATTTTGGTATAGTTGGCCTTCCCCCAATTTAGCACTCTTCCTTTAGGACCACTCTCGTCTTTGTCCATGACTATTTTAAAGCTTACGGAATTGTGATCACTATTCCCAAAGTAGTCCCCTACTGAAACTTCAACAACCTGGCCGGGCTCATTCCCCAACACCAGGTCCAGTATGGCCCCTTCCCGAGTTGGACTATTTACATACTGCTCTAGAAAACCTTCCTGGATGCTCCTTACAAATTCTGCTCTATCTGGACCTCTAACACTAAGCGAATCCCAGTCAATGTTGGGAAAATTAAAATCTCCTATCACCAGCACCCTGTTGCTCCTACATCTTTCCATAATCTGTTTACATATTTGTACCTCTATCTCACGCTCGCTGTTGGGAGGCCTGTAGTACAGCCCCAACATTGTTACCGCACCCTTCCTATTTCTGAGTTCTGTCCATATTGCCTCACTGCTCGAGTCCTCCATAGTGCCCTCCTTCAGCACAGCTGTGATATCCTCTTTGACCAGTAATGCAACTCCTCCACCCCTTTTACCTCCCTCTCTATCCCGCCTGAAGCATCGATATCCTGGGATATTTAGTTGCCAATCATGCCCTTCCCTCAACCAAGTCTCAGTAATAGCAATAACATCATACTCCCAGGTACTAATCCAAGCCCTAAGTTCATCTGCCTTACCTACTACTCTTCTTGCATTAAAACAAATGCACCTCAGACCACCAGTCCCTTTATATTCATCATCTGCTCCCTGCCTGTTCTTCCCCTTAGTCACACTGACTTCATTATCTAGTTCCTTACAGGCTTTTGTTACTACCTCCTTACTGTCAACTGACCTCAATTGGTTCCCATCCCCCTGCCACATTATTTTAAACCCTCCCCAACAGCGTTAGCAAAAGCACCTCCAAGGACATTGGCTCCAGTCCGGCCCAGGTGTAGACCGTCCAATTTGTAATAGTCCCACCTCCCCCAGAACCGGTCCCAATGCCCCAAAAATCTGAACCCCTCCTTCCTGCACCATCTCTCAAGCCACGCATTCATCCTGACTATTCTTTCATTTTTACTCTGACTATCACGTGGCACTGGTAGTAATCCTGAGATTACTACCTCTGAGGTCCTACTTTTTAACTTGGCTCCTAACTCCCTAAACTCTGCTTGTAGGACCTCATCCCGTTTTTTACCTATATCATTAGTGCCTATGTGCACAATGACAACTGGCTGTTCACCCTCCCCCTTTAGAATGTTCTGCAGCCGATCTGAGACGTCCCTGACCCGTGCACCTGGGAGGCAACATACCATTCGGGAGCCTCGTTTTCGACCACAACCGCCTATCTACTCCCCTTACAATCGAATCCCCTACGACTATAGCCCTTCCACTCTTTTTCCCGCCCTTCTGAACAGCAGAGCCAGCCACGGTGCCATGGACCTGGCTACTGCTGCCTTCCCCTGGTGAGCCATCTCCCTCAACAGTATCCAAAACGGTATACTTGTTTTGGAGGGAGATGACCACAGGGGACTCCTGCGCTGCCTTCCTGCTCTTTCTCTGCCTTTTGGTCACCCATTCCCTTTCTCCATCAGCAATCCTAATCTGCGGTGTGACCAATTCACTAAACGTGCTATCCACGACCTCCTCAGCATCGCGCATGCTCCAAAGTGAGTCCATCTGCAGCTCGAGAGCCGTCATGCGGTCTAACAAGAGCTGCAGCTGGACACACGTCCTGCACGTGAAGGAGTCAGGAACATCGGCCATGTCCCTGAGCTCCCACATTGAGCAAGAGGAGCATGACACGGGTCTGAGATCTCCTGCCATTTTTAATCTTAAGCTTAACTTAGTTAAATGAAAAAGGAACGAAAAGTTTTTACCAATCACGATAAAACCAGAGAAATAGAAAAAGCCTTACCTTATAAACACCCCACCGAGTCCTTTTTTCTTTTTGGTTAGTGGAGGAGGGCGGGTGGGAGACACGACAAGTGTGGTGTCTCGGGTTCAGAAACCGCCCAAATATATAGTGTTTTACTTACCCAGTAGCCCCCTGGCCACCGCCGAAAAACAAAAGGAAATTAAATTTACTTTCAAACTGACCTTCCCAGCTGCTCACTCGCTCACTCGCTGCTCCCGAAAAAGCTGCTGCAATGAAAGGAAAGTTATTTTAAACCGCCCAAATATATAGTGTTTTACTTACCCAGCAGCCCCCTGGCCACCGCCGAAAAACAAAAGGAAATTAAATTTACTTTCAAACGGACTTTCCCAGCTGCTCACTCGCTCACTCGCTGCTCCCGAAAAAGCTGCTGCAATGAAAGGAAAGTTATTTTAAACCGCCCAAATATATAGTGTTGTACTTACCCAGCAGCCCCCTGGCCACCGCCGAAAAACAAAAGGAAATTAAATTTACTTTCAAACTGACCTTCCCAGCTACTCACTCGCTCACTCACTGCTCCCGAAAAAGCTGCTGCAATGAAAGGAAAGTTATTTTAAACCGCCCAAATATATAGTGTTGTACTTACCCAGCAGCCCCCTGGCCACTGCCGAAAAACAAAAGGAAATTAAATTTACTTTCAAACTGACCTTCCCAGCTACTCACTCGCTCACTCGCTGCTCACGAAAAAGCTGCTGCACTGAAAGGAAAGTTATTTTAAACCACCCAAATATATAGTGTTGTACTTACCCAGCAGCCCCCTGGCCACCGCCGAAAAACAAAAGGAAATTAAATTTACATTCAAACTGACCTTCCCAGCTACTCACTCGCTCACTCGCTGCTCACGAAAAAGCTGCTGCACTGAAAGGAAAGTTATTTTAAACCGCCCAAATATATAGTGTTTTACTTACCCAGCAGCCCCCTGGCCACCGCCGAAAAACAAAAGGAAATTAAATTTACTTTCAAACTGACCCTCCCAGCTGCTCACTCGCTGCTCCCGAAAAAGCTGCTGCAATCTGTGTGTGTACACGCCACTTCTCTCGAATCCTTCACCCGATTTATAATGGTACCATTGAGTTTATATTGTTTCTCCACATACTTCCTACCCAAATGTCTCACTTCACACTTCACTGTGTTAAATTACATCTGCCATGTTCCTGTCCATTTCACCAGTCAGTCTCTGTCCTGCTGAAGTCTGTTACTATCCTTCTCACTGTTTATTAACATTTCTGAGTTTCCTGCCCTCTGAAAACTTTGACATTATCCTCTCTGTACACAAGCCCATTGCATTAACATACAGCAACAGTGATTCCAACAGTGACGCTGGGGAACCGCACTTTGTCCTTCCCTCCAGACTGATCAACAACCATTCTCTACTACTGTCTGCTTTCTGTCACTGACCTAATTTCCTGCATGCTGGCATTGAAAATAAAAAAAGGACTTCCATTTATGTAACGCCTTCATGATCACTGCATGTACCAACGAGTAATTTTTAACGTTTAGTCAGTCTTGTAAATGCAGGAAAAACACAGTCAATTTCTGCACAGCAAGATCCTACAAGTAGCAGTGTGATCATGATCAGATCTGTTTTTGTGATGTTGAATTGAGGGGTAAATGTTGACCAGGACACTGGGAATAATTCCCCTGACCTTCTAAATAATTCCATGGGATCTTTACATCCACCTGAGTGGGCAACACGGGGCCTGGCTTTACCTTTTCGTTGATAAGGCGGCACCTCTGACAGTGCAACACTCCCTCAGTACTGCACTGCAGTGTCAGCCTTGATTCTTGTCATCAAGTCCTGCAGTGACACTTGATCCTAGAAGCTTGTGATTGAAAGGGGAGAGAGCTACAAACTGAGCCACTGCTGACATTGGTCCTTTAATCCCATGTGTTTCTAATTTGGTAACACGGCTGTTCTGTGGTAATTTATCAAACAGCTGCTGAAAGGATAGGAATATTGGGAATGTACAGGCAGGAACAATCATAGAATCATAGAAGAGCACAGCCCTGAATGATGTCATTCGGCCCATCAAGTCAGTGCTGAACCCTTTCAAAGAGCAATCCAGTTAGTCCCAGTCCCTGACTCTTTCACTATATCCGAATATTTTTTCTTCTTCAGATATTTATCCAATTCCCTTTTGGGATCTACTATTGAATCTGTATCCATCAGCCTATCAGACAGAGCATCCCAAATCCAAACCACTCAGACACAAAAATCCTCATGTCTGCTTCTTTTACCAATCGCCTTAAATCTATGTCTCTGATTACCGGTCCCTTGGACATTGGAAACAGTTTCTCTTTATTTAATTTATCTAAACACTTCCTAATGTTAAACAGCTCAATCGAATCTCCTCTGAAAGTTCTCTGCTCGAAGCAGAACAACCCCAGCTACATAACTGTCATCCCTCATGCCTGCACAAATTCTCGTAAAACAGTTCTTTACCCTCTCCGAAGGTTTCATGACCTTCCTAAAGTGTGGTTCCCAGTATTCGACAAAAGACTTCAGGTGCAGCTGAACTAGTATTTTATATATGTTTCACATAATGTCCTTGCTTTTGCTTTTTTTGCCTCTATTTATAAAATCGAGGATTCCATATATTTATTAACGGTTTGGCTACAAAGATTTGTGTACAAATACTCCAGGTGTCTCTGTTATTTCACCACCTTTATAGTTATACCATTTAACTTGTATTGTCTCTCCTCATTCCTCCTTTCAAAATGCATTAACTCACACATCTGCAATGCCAATTAAATATTGAGAAGATTGAAGCCATTGCTTTCTGTCTCTGCTTCAAATATTTCCTAGCTACATACTCCATCCCTCTCCTTTGTAAATGTTTGAGACGAAGCCAAACTGTTCACACACTTTGTTACATAGTTAACCTTGAGATGCCTTGCGATGAGCTTCTGACCAAATATTCACACCATCAGTAAAATGGCTTATTTTCACCCGCGGTGGAGTGGCATTTCTGGTTAAAAAGGAAAGTAATACAATAGTGAGGAAGGATATGAGAGCTGATGATGTGGAGTCTGTATGGGTAGAGCTGAGAAACACTAAGGGGCAAAACACGTTAGTGGGGGTTATATATAAACCCCCAAACTGTGGTGGTGATGTGGGAATGGTCTTAAACCGGAAATTAGAGATGCATGTGATAAAGCAACATCTGTAATTATGGGTGACTTAAATCTGCATAGAGATTGGTCAAATCAAATTTGTCACAATAACGTGGAGGAGAAATTACTGGAGTGTATACGGGATGGTTTTCTGGACCAATATGTTGAGGAACCAACTAGAGAACAGGCCATCCCAGACTGGGTATTGTGTAAAGAGAGAGGAATAAATGGCAATCTAGTTGTGTGAAATCCCTTGAGGATGAGCGACCATAACATAATAGAATATGTCATGAAGAACGCCAACGGGGACGTCAGAGGAGAGCTGCAAGCTGATTGGTTGGGTGAGGAGCAGGTATTAGTGCATGTAGATATCTTTAAAAAAGTGAAAAGTTTATTTTTGTGGGAAAAGAACTCTGGTGATAAGGTGAGTACTACTGAAGTGTTTCTTTTTTTAATTCAGTGTAGTTTATTAAGAATCTTAGATTGAAGTGGGTAGAAAAAGGCCCCTCATGTAATTAGTATTTTTTTAAATTAAGGGTGTAACTAATTAGTCGAAGGGTAGGTCATGACAGGAGAGTTCAGCCCCGTGATCTGCTCCTCCTGCCCTTTGTGGGAAATCAGGGAGGCTTCCAGTATCCCTAGTGGGCATGTGTGCAGGAAGTGGATCCATCTGCAACTACTGGCGACCCGCATTATGGAGATGGAGCTGCAGGTGAATTCACTGTGGAGCATCCATAATGCTGAGGAAGTCGTGGATAACATGTTTAGCGAGGTGGTCACACCGCAGATAATAGCTGCACAGGCAGAAAAGGGATGGGTGACCACCAGACAGAGTAGTAGGCGCAGGCAGGTAGTGCAGGAGTCCCCTGTGGCCACCACCTCTCAAACAGATAGACCGCTTTGGATACTGTTGGGGGGGATGACCTCCTAGGGGAATGCAGCAGCAGCCAGGCCCATGGGACCACAGAGGTCCCTGCCTCACAGCAGGGGAGGAAAAAGGGTGTAAGAGCTATCATGATAGGGAATTCTATCGTAGAGGGGTGCAGGTAGGCGTTTCTGTGGCCGCAAAAGAGACACCAGGATGGTATGTTGCCTCCCTGCTGCTAGGGTCAAGGATGTCCCGGAGTGGCTGCAGGAAATTCTGAAAGGGGAGAGTGAGCAGCCAGAGGTCGTGGTCCATATTGGTGCTAACGACATAGACAGGAAGAGAGCTGAGGTCCTGCACAGTGAATATAGGGAGTTAGGCAGAAGGTTAAAAAGTAGAACCTCCAGGGGTAATCTTAGGATTTGGCCTAACCATCAGCCTCAAGAAAATGAACATCATGGGACAGGATGTCAGAAATGCTCCATCCATCAATATTGGCGACCACGCTCTGGAAGTGGTTCAAGAGTTCACCTACCCAGGCTCAACTATCATCAGTTACCTGTCTCTAGATGCAGAAATCAACAAGCGCACGGGAAAGGCTTCCACTGCTGTGTCCAAACAGGCCAAGAGAGTGTGGCAAAATGGCGCACTGAAACGGTACACAAAAGTCCGAATGTATCAAACCTGTGTCCTCAGTACCTTGCTCTATGACAGCGAGGCCTGGACAACATATGTCAGCCAAGAGCGACGTCTCAATTCAGTCCATCTTCGCCGCCTCCGGAGAATGCCTGGCATCAGGTGGCAGGACCGTATCTCCAACACAGAAGTGGAACAGATACGAAGAAGGGTCACTGACCCGAAACGTTAACTCTGCTTCTCTTTCCACAGATGCTGCCCGACCTGCTGAGTGATTCCAGCATTTCTTGTTTTTGTTTCAGATTTCCAGCATCCACAGTATTTTGCTTTTATTTTAATCTCTCCGATGAGATAGTTGAGGTAAATGTAGAGGTTAATGCAAGCAAGTCCAGTAGGCGGGCCTGGCAGTGGCCTGACAGGGAGTGTGGAATGTCTGGTCGGCTAAACTGCAAGGACTTTAATGCAAGAGGCCTTACAGGTAAGGCAGATGAACTCAGAGCATGGATCAGTACATGGGATTGTGAGATTATAGCTATTACAGAAACGTGGTTGAGGGATAGGCAAGACTGGCAGCTCAATGTTACGGGGTACCGATGCTTCAGTTGGAGGGAAGAGAGGATGGGGAGTTGCACTATTGATTAGGGAGCATAACACGGCAGTAGTTAGAGAGGATATCTCGGGGGTAACGTCCAGTGAGGCCATATGAGTGGAGCTCAGAAATAAGCAAGGGGTGATCTCTTTGATGGGATTATACTGTAGGCCCCCCAATAGTCAGAGGGAATTCGAGGAGCATACATGCAGGGAAATCACAGATAGGTGTAGGAATTTTCGGGTTGTAATAGTAAGTGATTTTAACTTTCCTAATATTGACTGGGACTGCCTTTGTGCTAAGGGATCAGATGGGCAAGAATTTGTTAAGTGTGTCCAGGATAGTTTTATGAAACATTATGTGGAATGGCCCTACGAGAGAAAAGGCTACACTCGACATCCTCTTTGGAAATGAGGATGGGCAGGTGGATGATGTGTTAGTGAGGGAGCAATTTGGGACCAGTGACCATAACTCTATTAGCTGCAAGATAGTTATGGAAGAGGATAGGACTGGTCCTCAGGATGAAGTCCTAAATTGGAGGAAGTTTAATTTCGATGGCAACAGACAGGAACTCTCAAAGGTTGAATGGGAGAGGTTGTTTACAGGTAAAGGGACGTCTGGCAAGTGGGAGGCTTTTCAAAGTGAGATAGGAAGAGTTATGGGCCAGCATATTCCTGTTAGATGGAAGGGCAAGGCTGGCAAGTTTAGGGAACCTTGTTTGATGAGGGATGTTGAGGGTCAGGTTAGGACAAAGAAGGAGGCATATGTCAGCTATAGGCAGCGGGGATCAAACGAGTCCCTCCAGGAGTACAGTGGATGTAGGAGTGCACTCAAGAAAGAAATTAGGAGGAAGAAAAGGGGCCATGAGATTTCCCTGGCAGATAAGATAATGAGAATCCTAAAATATTCTATAAGTATATTAAGAGTAAAAGGGTAGCTCGGGTGAGATTCGGTCCCCTTAAGGATCAGTGTGGTAATCTACGTGTGCAGCCACGGGAAATGGGCGAGGTCTTAAATGAATACTCTCATCTTTATTTACCATGGAGACGACATGGAAGCCAGTGAGTTCAAGGGAGGGAACAGCGATATCCTGGAGCATATCAACATTACAAAGGAGGCAGTGTTGGAGGTTTTGAAGCGCATTAAGGTAGATAAATTCCCAGGACTGACCAGATGTATCCTAGGATGCGATGGGAAGAAAGGAAGGATATTCCTGGAGCCCGAGCAGAGATTTTTGCATTTTCGTTAGCCACGGGTGAGGGGTACCGGAATATTGGAGCATAGCTAATGTTGTGCCTTTATTGAAGAAGGGGCAGCAGTGATAAGCCAGGGAACTACAGGCCGTGAGCCTCACATCAGTGGTGGGAAAGTTATTGGAAGGGATTCTGACAGACAAGATTTATATACATTTGGAAAGGCAACGTCTGATTAGGGATAGTCAGCATGGCTTTGTGCATGGGAATCATGTCTCAGGAATTTGATTGCGTTTTTTTGGGGAGGTGACCAAAAGGATTGACGCGGGCAGGGCGATGGACGTTGTCTACATGGACTTTAGCAAGGCCTTTGACAAGGTCCCGCATGGTCGGCTGGTCCAGAAGGTTCAAACACATGGGATCCAGGGTGTGCGAGCCAATGATACAAATTTGGCTTGGTGATCGGCTGGTAGTGGGGGGTTGTTTTTCAGATTGGAGGCTTGTGAACAGTGGTGTGCCACAGGCATCGGTTCTGGGCCCTCTCTTGTTTGTTCATATATATTAATTACTTGGATATGAAATGTAGGCAGCATGATTGGTAAGTTTGCAGATGAAACAAAAATTGATGGAATAGTAGAAAGTGAAGAAGGTTGTCTGAGGTTACAACAGGATATCGGTAAACTTGGAAGTGGGCAAGGGTTTGGCAAATGGAATTTAATGCAGACAAGTGCGCAGTGATGCATTTTGGGAAGTTAAACCAGGGCAGGACATATACAATGAATGACAGGGCCTGGGGAGTGTTGTTGAGAAGAGAGACCTTGGGGTGCAAGTGCATAGTTCCCTGAATGTGGCAACACAGGTAGACAGGGTGGTGAAGAAGGTGTATGGCATGCTTGTCTCCATCAACTGCGGCATGGAGTACAAGAGTTGGGACGTCATGTTACAGTTGTACATAACATTGTTTATTCCGCATTTTGGAGTACAGTGTGCAGTTCTAGTCGCAGCACTACAGGAAAGATGTGATTAAGCTAGAGAGGGTGCAGAAAAGATTTATAAGGATGTTGCCTGGTTTGGAGGGCTTGAGTTATAAAGAGAGATTGGGTAGGCTGGGTGTGTTTTCCCTGGAGCAAAGACGGCTGAGAGGGGGACATGATGGCGGTATAATAAAATTATGAGAGGCATAGACAGAGCAGGTAGGCAGAGTCTGTTTCCCATGGTAGGGGTGACTAAAACTAGAGGACATGGATTTAAGATGAAAGGGAGGAGGTTTAAAGGGGATTAAAAGGGTAAATTTTACACACAAAGAATAATGTGTATCTGGAATGAGCTGCCAGAGGAGGTGGTGGAGGCAGGAACAGTAGCCACATTTAAGAGTCATCTGGACAGGTATTTGAATGGGCAAAGCATAGACGGATATGGAATTAATGCAGGCACGTGGAACCAGTATAGATCGGCATTATGGTCGGCATGGGACGCAGTGGGCCGAAGGGCCTGTTTCTATGCTGTACGAATCGATGACTCTCAGATGGATAGTGACGTAGTTGAATTCTGAGACGAGGGTCGTGAATCTTAATAAAGGAAAGTATGAAGGTACGAGGCACGAGTTAGCTATGATGGATTGGGAAACGTTACTTCAAGGGATGATGGAGGAAAGGCAATGGCAATATTCAAAGAGTGCATTGATGAACTGCAACAATTGTTTACTGCTGTCTGGCGCAAAAGTAAAATGGGAAACGTAGCCAAACCATGGCTTACAAGGAAAATTAGAGATAGTATTAGATTCACGGAGAGGCATATAAATTCGACAGAAAGGAAACAACAGACGTGAGGATTGGGAGCAGTTTAGAATTCAACAAAGGAGGGACCAAGGGATTGATTAATAAGGGGAAAATAAAGTACATGGGGAAGCTTGCAGGGAACATACAACCTGACTGTAAAGGTTTCTGTAGGTATGTAAAGAGGAAAGGATTGGTTAAGACAAATGTAGGTCCTTACAGTTAGAAACATGGGAATTTATTATGGGAAACAAAGAAATGGGTAACCAACTAAATGCATACTCTGATTCTGTCTTCACCAGGATGACACAAATATCTTACCAGAAATGTTGGGGAACACAGGGTTTAGTGAGAGGGAGGAACCGAAGGAAATCAGTATTGGTAGAGAAATTGTGTTGGGGAAGTTGATGGTATTGAAGGCCGATAAATCCTCAGGGCCTGAAAATCTACATCCCAGATTACTTAAAGAAGTGACCCTAGAAATAGTGGGATGCTTTGGTGGTCATCTTTCAAGATTCTTTCGACTTTGGAACAGTTCCAGCTGATTGGAGGGCAAGCAAAATATAACCCCACCATTTAAAAAGGGAGGTAGAAATAAAGCAGGCATTATAGACAAGTCAGCCTGACGTCGGTAGTGGGGTAAGTTCTAGAGTCCATTATCAAAGATTTGATAGCAGAGCACTTGGAGAACAGTGTTAGAATCGGATAGAGTCAGCATGGATTTACGAAAGGGAAATCATGCTTGATAAATCTATTAGAATTCTTCGAAGAATGTAACTAAAAGAGTGGATGAGGGGGATCCAGATAATATGTTTTATTTGGACTTTCAGAAGGCTTTCGACAAAGTCCCACATAAGAGATTAGTGAGTAAAATTAAAGCGCATGGGTGTAGTGGTAGTGTATTGCGATAGATAGAACATTGGTTGGCAGATGGAAAAAAAGAGTAGTGATAAACGAATCTTTTTCCAAATGGCAGGCAGTGATTAGTGGGGTACCACAGGGATCGGTGCTCGGGCCCCAGCTATTCACACTCCATATTAATGATTTAGAGTGAGGGAACTAAATGTAATATCTCCAATTTTTCAGAAGACACAAACTGGGTGGGAGGGTGAGTTGTGAGGAGGATGCAGAGAGGCTTCCGGGGTGATTTGGACAAGTTGAGTGAGTGGGCTATTGCATGGCAGATGCAGTATAATGTGAATAAATGAGAGGTTATCCACTTTGTTATCAAAAACAGGAAGGCAGATTATTATCTGAACGGCGATAAACTGAGAGAGGGCAGTATGCAACGAGACCTGGGTGTTCTCGTACACCAGTCACTGAAGGTAAGCATGCAGGTGCAACAGGCGGTAGAAAAAGGCGAATGTTATGTTGGCCTTCATAGAGACAGGATTCTAGTACAGGAGCAGGGATGTCTTGCTGCAATTATACAGGGCTTTGGTGAGGCCGCACTTGGATATTGTGTGCAGTTTTGGTCTCCTTCTCCGAGAAAGGATGTTCCTGCTATAGCGAGAGTGCAATGAAGGTTTATCAGACTGATTCCTGGGATGCCGGGACTGACGTATGAGGAGAGATAGGATTATATTCGGAAGAGTGAAGAGGGATCTCATAGAAAATTGTAACATTCTACTACTTCCACCATTCCATCCCTCAGCAACCCTCATGCATCCCATCCAGACTGGGTAAATGATCTCCTTTATTGTGGTACAAAAAGTGCTGTATTGAAAAGGGTTAACTGAATCTGTTTGTTCAGTGACTGTAATTAATGTCAGTCTCCATGGACCCTAATTGTGTCACTGGAAGTTTTCCATCTTCTATTAATAAGGGGCTCCCAAGTGTTGTCCCATAGTTTCAGCTGGAACATCAACCCCGGCACAACCACAACAGAGATCAGCGGCTCCAGAGAGAGAGAAAGGATAGATCAGAATCTGAGAACAAGAGACTGGAATGTAATAACACTTGGTCAGAATCTGAGAATAATAGATTGGAATGTTACAGCAATGGATCAGAATCTGAGAACAATAGATTGGAATGTTACAACAATGGACAGGAGTTTATCCTCGGATCTTTACGACATTTCTACATATTATGATCGGTACTCATTAAACACTCGGATCCGTCTCGCACTGAAGATTATTCAATACATTTACTATCCCTTCCTGGCTATTATTAGTGTCCCTGGTAAGTCTCTCTATCTAGCTATTAATTCTATAAACCAAGTTTAACAGCATTACTGCTCCTGTAATTTACTCTGCACTTTTTGCTGCCGTTGTATTCCTGGTGAATATGTCCAGCTATTAGCTCGATAAACCATTGCCAACTTTATTGGATTTCTTGACATTTGCTCTCTCATCTTTACTACTGTTGCTGTCTCTATTTCCCGGTAGGGCATCTGTGAACCCCGTTTCACTGAAATACTGTTCCGTTATGTAAATTTTGGGAAGACTGAAGCCAGTGTCATTGGGCTCCATCACAAACTCCATCCCCCATCTGTGAAACAAATACACCACCCTGTCCAATATCTGAGGCTGAACCAGACTGTTTGCAATCGGTGTATTCTATTTAAACCTGAGCTGAGTCCATCTCCATATTCTCTCCAGTACCAACCCTGTCTATGGCCACCTCTGTAATATCCCCCACCTCCACCTCTGTCTCAGCCAATCTGCTGCAAACACCCTCACCTGTACCTCTGTTAAATCCACACTTGACTATTCCAATTCTATCCTGGTCACCCTCCCAGTTATAAACCTCCATAAACCACAGCCCATCCGGATCTCTGCTGCCTGTATCCTAACTCACACCAAATCGATCACCCATCACCCCTGTGATCACTGATCTACATTGGCTCCTGGTCTGGCAGCACCTTAATTTTAATATTCTCATTCTTGTGTTTGAATCCCTCCATGGCCTCACCCCTCCAATTAGTCCCATTCTCCTGCCCATTCTCATATTCCTGAAAATGTTTTGACTTCAATCTTTTCTCATTTCTCCTTCTGAAGTGAATCCCTTTCCCACTGTATCTGTCCCGAGCCACTATTTTAGACTCCACAGCACTACTGGTGCTGACGGTACAGAAGCTGGGATCAATAGAGAGTTGTGAACTGCACAGCCAGGCACTTCTAGTGCGGCCTGCACAGTGCCCCATGCTGGGCAGGGCTCTAGCTCAATCGTACCATGTATGTGTTGTTGCTCTGAGGATGGTTTTGAATGTGATGTCAATATACCATACCGGCAGCTTTGATGTACGTCTTTGAAACTTGGTCTGGACATGTCCACTGATCGCATGTGTTAGTCACTCTCAGCTGAACATATATTCAGCAGCATGAGGAACCCCCTCTCGTATTATTTAAAAGGACCAGGCATCCAACGTACAGGTGAGGGGCTTTTGACTTACTTCTGTTATTGTAAATTTAGTGGAGGTGCTGTGAATGGTTTTCTGGAGGTGTGTTGTGAGCTGCTGCAGACATTCAGGGAGGACAGAGGATTTGGTGACCCAACTCTGGACGAGGTATGGTCTATCAGGGGGAAACAGCAGCAGCCAGAGCAGAGGCACCACGGCTGGCACTGTTGTTCTGCAGGGAGGGACAAAGCACAGAAGAGCAATAGTTATAGGGGATTCTATAGTCAGGGGCACAGATAGGCGCTTCTGTGGACATGAAAGAGACTCCATGATGGTATGTTGCCTCCCTGGTGCCAGGGTCAAGGATGTCTCTGAACGGACATGGGGCATTCTGAAGGGGAGAAGGTGAACAGCCAGAGGTTGTGGTACACATCGGTACCAATGACATAGGCAGGAAGAGTGATGAGGTCCTGCAGGGGGAGTTTAGGGAGTTAGGTGGAAAGTTAAAAAACAGTACCTCGAGCGTTGTAATCTCTGGTTTACTCCCTGTGCCACATGCCAGTGAGGCTAGAAGTAGGAAGATAGTGCAGCTAAACACGTGGCTGAGCAGCTGGTGTAGAAGGGAGGGTTTCAGATATCTGGACCACTGGGCTCTCTTCAGGGACAGATGGGACCTGTACAAAAAGGATGGGTTACATATAAACTGGAGGGGCACCAATATCCTTGCTGCAAGGTTTGCTCGCGTCACTCGGGAGGGTTTAAACTAGTGTGGCAGGGGGGTGGGAACCAGAGCAGTAGGACAGCTAGTGAAATAACTGAGGAGGACATAATAAAGAAGGCCAGTAGGACTAAGAGGAAAAGCAAGCAGGGAGATGTTTCTGAGCACAGCGGGACTGGTGTTCTGAAATGCATTTGTTTCAATGCGAGAAGTATAACAGGTAAGGCAGGTGAACTTAGAGCTTGGATTAGTACTTGGAAATATGATGTTGTTGCTATTGCAGAGACTTGGTTGAGGGAAGGGCAGGATTGGCAGCTAAATGTTCCAGGCTTTAGAAGCTTCAGGCGGGATAGAGGGGGATGTAAAAGGGGTGGGGGAGTTGCATTACTGGTTAAGGAGAATAACACAGCTGTACTGCGGGAGGACACCTCGGAGGGGGCATGCAGCGAGTCGATATGGGTGGAGCTCAGGAATAGGAAGGGTGCAGTCACGGTGTTGGAGGTTTACTACACGCCTCCCAACAGCCAGCGGGAGGTAGAGGAGCAGATATGTAGACAGATTTAGGAAAGATGTAAAGGTAACAGGGTTGCCGTGGTGGGTGATTTTAACTTCCCCAATATTGACTGGGACTCGCTTAGTGCTAGGTGCTTGGATGGGGCAGAATTTGTGAGGAACATCCAGGAGGTCTTCTTGAAACAGTATGTATATAGTCCAACAAGGGATGGGGCCATTCTGGACCTGTTATTGGGGAATGAGCTCGGCCAGGTGGTCGAAGTTTCAGTGGGGGAGCATTCCCGGAACAGTGACCATAATTCCATAAGTTTTAAGGTACTTGTGGATAAGGATAAGAGAAGTCCTCGGGTGAAGGTGCTAAAT